>NW_025334033.1:0-600000 GCF_019186645.2 Phyllostomus hastatus | reverse complement strand
AGCTCCGTGGGCCGTCAGGTTGTGATGCAGCAGCTCCTCCTCCTGGCTGGAGCCGAAACTACATAGGCCGCATTTCCAAGGCCTGTGCAGGATGTGCATGTGGCGTTCAAGCTCCGCTGCGGTGCGAAACTTGCCCTTGCAGAAGGGGCAACGGAAGGAGGATGACGAGGGAGCCTGGGGCGGCGCCAGGCCCTCAGTGGCAGGGGTGGCCTGCAGGCCCCCTGAGCTCCGGGATCTCCCTAACCGGGCCTCACGCAGTAGCGCACGCTCCTCCAATTCTAGCAACAGGCGTGCGGCGGGGCTGCGCGGGCGTTCGGGCTGGTGCGTGCGCAGGTGCGAGCGCAACAGAGCCCGCTGCGCAGCACGGTGGCCGCAGTGTGGGCACTGGAAGGCCTGGGCGCCTGGGTGCGCCCGCAGGTGCAAAGCCAGGATGGAATTGAAGCGGAAGCGCTTCCCGCATACAGGGCAGGGAAAGCGCCGTTCGCCAGCGCGACTCTCAGACCAGCCCACCGCTCCCATTCCTGGAGACCCTGTGCTAAGGCCTGGCCCGTTGGAGTAGCGCTGCAGATCCAGTTCGCCCTCAAAGGCCGGCGGTGAAGGCGTTAAAGGACCGCCCAGGGCGCGGGGACGTGAGCCCTGTGGAGAAAGATGTATATGGAGCAAAGGGTGGAAAAAGGAGAGTTGTGTGGGGTAATAAGGGCATGGGGAACTGGAAGAGCCCAAGGGAAGGTGTGCTGGGGCCTGAACCAGGTACACCGGGTACCCTTCCCATTCATCTTGGGGAAGATGGAGGATGCCTGGGAACTGAGTTGATGGGGTCACGGAGATAACATCACAATGGCAGGTCAGAAGGAGAGAAAGGGAGGGAGGGGAGGGAGCATAATTGCAGGTATTTGCAGGTTCAAGTCAAGTTTCACTCACCTCCATGGACCCCCTTCACATTCTTTGGTTCTGGGGAGTGCAGGGAAGAGGAGGAGGAAAAGTTGCTAGTGAAGGCAACAGGTGCTGAAGAGCTAAAGCAAGAGAGATAGATGTGAAAGAAAAGATAAGTCCTGATGTTCAGCAATGGAAAGAGTCACCCCAAAATCAAGACTCTTAGCACCCTGGACTCCTGAAACCTATCCCTTCTTCCTCCTTGTATCCTGAGGCAGGAGAGGGCTACTATCTTCAAAACTTATACTCCTTGATTTGCCAACCCCCAAGACTCCATGAGAACACAGATTTCGCCCCGCAAATACATTTTAAATTTCTGGTCCAGAACTACCACTATCACCACCCCTGATGTTGGGGGAAGACCATCACATGACAGCCCTCTGTCATTTAGATTGGGCTGTGCAGCTTGATAAGCAAATGAGGTGGGACCACTGCTCTCAGACACCTAACTGACCAGCCAGCCAAACATCCTTCCTTTGCTCCACAGTCCTTCCTTTTGCTTTTACCCTGTCTTTCTGTCTTCCCCCCTCATTCTCCCTCCCTCCGCCTGGATTCCTGATCCATTCATTTCCATTCATTACAGAGACTCATTCATGCATGGGAGAGAAACACCTCCCAGCAGCAGCAGTCTGGAGACAGACAGAGGGGGAGGGGCACAAAGGGGGAGAGAGCCACAGGGAGAGGGAATGAAGAGAGAGTTGGGGGAGGAGTGGAAGTTAAGGGGCGCTGCTGGCCTGGGGAAGGGGTTAAAAACCAAATACCAGATAGGATTCATCCCCGTGTTTCAAACCTTAGAGCCTGCAGTTTGATGGGGCATCTCAGCCCCTTTGTCCAGGGCTGTTCCGAAGCAGGCTTTCCTCCTCTCTGCAGGGGAGAGGCTCCCTCACACAAGAGGAGGATTACACTGGCTCTGAGCTCAAGAGGCTGGAGTGAGGGACGGGGGGCGGGGCTGGGCCATCTGCACAGATAGGAGCTCAGTACATGCTCTGAGCAGGAAAGGGTTAAAATTCTCCAGGCTAAAATTCCCTGGGCCTGGGATGTGCAGAGCTCCAGTTCTGAGGAAGAAGAAGAGCACTGAAAGGAAGGGGGGGTGCTGCACTCCTGATTCTAAGCTGCAGAGGTTAGCATTAGGACTTAAAAGCAATCTCAGAATTAAGATTCATTGGAAATAGGCCTGGGAGGATGACTAGAAGTTGGTCAGTATACCTTCCTGCTTACATATAGAATTTTATCTGGTCAAGGCTAGACAAATGTGGAATGAATATGTGTGTGTGTGTGTGTGTGTGTGTGTGTGTATTTATATTTTGTCCTGACATAGAAAAATATTTGAACTACAAAGAACTTCCATACAATAGGCATAATATGGGATACTGAGAAAGAAAAGGACTCAAGCATTACTTTGCTTAAGGATCTTTAGTGGATGAGACTTGGGCCAGAAGTCAGCCCTGCTTATCAGCAAAGAAAAGAGGCTCTGGAAATCCAAGGCTTCTTTAATGTTTGGTATTTAGTGGATGTGCTAAAACTCCAGGAACGGGCAGGTACCTGTCATGTGTGGAATCTGGGTTATGGAAATTTTATTAACAGGAGGTTAATTAAGAAAGTGTCCTTGTACAAGGGTCACTAAATAACCTCCACCACACTTTTAACATTTGTATTTCTGTAGATCCAAATTAGGGCATCCACCCTCCTCTTCTGGATTCTCCAAATCCCTTTTCTGAGATCTAGAGCCTAGCCAGGCTCAAGAAAGGGGTAGAGTAGTGGTATCAAGAAAGATACCACTACTCTAGGGGTAGAATAGGACTGGGGGGTACAAGGCTATTGTGGGCCCAATCTGACCATTAATAGCCCTGCAACCTTCAATAAATCACTTAATATCCCAGCTTATTCATCTGTAAAATAAGGGGGTTGGACTAATTTATATGGATGGTCCCTTCCAGCTCAAAAGCTTTGTAGTTCCTAGTCACAGGACTCTCATGGACCCCAGATAGAAGTTAAAACAAATGGTCATCCCTTCAGTACCATGGAGAGTGCAGTGGGCTACCAGAGGAGCCACTGTGGCCACCTCAATACCATAGATAAAGGTACTAAGTGCTAGAGGGGCCGCATTTGACATTTTAGCACCACAGTTAAGGCACTGAGAAAAGTGAGAGGATTTTTTTTTTTAATTCCTTTCTGGAGCCAAGGGGGGTGGGGGTGGAACAGTGGTACCAGAGGGATTATTTTTGCCTTTTGGATGACACTGAAAATAGATAGATGTAACAGAAAATAGATGTAACTAGAAGAATTTTAATTAGCTATAAGGAGTGTCCTGACAGTTACAGTTTGTACATCCTGGAATGAGTGAGTGAGGCATCATATTTGGGTCCATCACATTCTGTTGCTCTCCTGGGGATTCCCGGAACATCCTGGTGTACAGCCAATCTGGTATATTCAGAGGAAGCAGATGGTGGGGGAGGAGGGGGGGAGGCTGGGAATACTGCATGGTCATAGCTGACTAACCTACAGGCACATACTCTGATTCTAAGAAGATTCTAGGGCCCCTGAAACTGCCTGTAGGACAGTAAGCAAAATACTTCAGGGGAAGTTGACCTCATATCCAAGGCAAGTAAAGTAGGAATAAGGCAAATCTTCCTCCGCCCCCCTCACCCCAAAATCTGCTTTGCACATGGCAGTTCCAAGGATAAAAATACAGTGATATACCAAAAAAGACCCAAACTGAGCTGTATTCCTAAGCAGGGAAACTTTCCCCAAAAGGTGACTTCAAATCAATAAAACCCACGTAGAGACCCTCTAGGTGCAATCAAGATCTTCTGAATTACCTCCACATCAAACCAGGTCTTAGGCATCTGATCCTATGAGTTTTCCTCAAAAGGAGAAAGCACTGACAGGGCCCAAGATTCTGTGAACTGTCTTAGAACTCAGGTCATGCATGTGTTGCCTATTGGCAATTATCAACAGAGTTAATAATTCTATAGTTTCCTATAGTCAGACCCTAAATGCCATCCACGAGAGTTGGCCAGACAGTAGCACTGACCTACTTTCCTCACCCACTGGGAGTTAGGGGTATCTTGCCCTTATTTGGATTCTATAGGGATGCAAGGCCAGCGATAGGGATCAGAAGTCTTTCCAAAGCAACAGGCCAAGTACTTGTTTGTGCTAGGAGAGCTGGTGGGGAAGGGGGTGTGGACCACCAACAGGTACTGGATAGGAAAGAATGGAAGGCTTAGTGAGAAGACTCTTAGAAACAACAAGGACAGGTACATAGAAATGTCTGCTGACCAGAGTACCATGAAAATTGCCACTCAAAGCTTGTGGTTCAATGGTTTTTAGGATCAAACTGGAAGGGGCAAGGGTTCAGCACTTCTAAGTTATCTTGTGATTAGGCATCTGTCACTGATCATTTCTAATGATGCTTTTCCCTCTGTTGAGGATCCTACACCTCCACAAATCCTCTAGCAATTATGGATAACACTGCACTAGATGGCGTTAAAAGGAAAAGGAGCTTCCTTAGGTGGTCTACAGTCAAAACCACCCTTTAACAAGCAGACATGACAGCAGTTCATTTTAATGGTCTCCTCTCCATGGTCCTCTGAACCTCACTGCTCAGGCAGCTCCTCCAAATTGACCAGGCCACAGCTTGCCCACCTTTTACATTGAGTTTCTGGTAAGGCCTCTGTCCCTCCATCCTCACTGCCCTGAGCTGGTGACATGGAATCTCAGTCATGGACTCCAGCAGGCAAGAGGAAGGTACACCTGCTCACCTACTGCCACCCCACCATGGTTAATCTTATTCCAGAGACATGTCCCAACTTGACCCCTCTTCTGAAAGTTCTGGATTTGGGGAAGGGGGCATATAGCCAGCCCTAAGTCCCCTTAACTGGAACTGACCCTAGAAAGGTCAGAGTCTTAGCACCCATATGGGCCTCAGTCCTGCCTGGATTAGGGGGTGGAGGGTGGGCAGGAGAGCCTCTGGGAAAATCCACCTCCCACAAGTAGATTGGCAAGTAGAGCAGGACCTGTGATCGTGCACAAGAGGTTCTTCCAGCAGCACCCCAGACCCCTCCCCAAGAAGATAGGCCAGAAGGATGATGGGGGACAGGGTTGGGAGATTGGAAGGCCAGAGCTCAGCTACCCAGGCCGGGAGAACAAAAGCTGAGTTGCAGCCGCCTCTGCTGCTGCCGCCGGCCGAGCTCTTTGTGACACTTTGTTTGGGACGCAGAGAGGGAAGCACCCCCCATCCTCTCCCCTCCCCCACCCAGGCTCCCAGAGAGTTTGGGTCCCTTCCCCCTCCTCCATCAGCCCTACCTGGGCCGGGGGGTGGTCATCCACTCTAGCTCCCGGTTCTGCCACCCTGCACCCCCAGGGCCCTCGCGACCTGCCTTCGGGCCCCTACAAAGACGCCCGTCTTCGTCCCCCGCGCCCCCCCCCCCGCTGGCCTTTCCCCTTTGGTGTCCCTTTTCCCGGCTCCCCTACCTGGCCCCTCCCGCGAGGCCCCCCTAGCTCTCCAGGATTCTGAGGCCGCAGCCCCCACCCCGCCCCCCCAGGAGCTCTGGGCGAAGTTTGCTTGGGGCCGAGCCGGCGCCCCTCCCCCGCCCCCGCCCCCTGCACCTGCTCCGAGCCCGGCGCGCGGAGTGGGCCCCCCCTCCGGGAGGGGGGAGGGGGCCGGGGGCGGGGGCCGGGTGGCGGAGGGGGGGCCGGGAGTGGGGGCAGCGGCTACTCACGAGCCCCGGGCGGGCAGCGGCGGAGCGGGCGGCGGCGGCGGCGGCGGGCGGCGGGCCGGCGGCGCGGGCGTCAGCGTTACGTGGGGCCGGGGGAGATGCGCCGGGCCCCGGCCCCCCCGCCCCCGGCCCGGCCCCCGCCCCCTCCCCGGTCCCCCGCCCCCGGCCCTGGCCCGCATTGTGTGCGGCGGGAGGTGGCCCGGCCATTAGCATGCGGGGGGCGGCGCGGCGGCACTGGGAGCCGCGCGGGAGCGGGGCTCTGGCTCCGGGGACTGGGAGCTGGGGACCCCGGGAGCCGGGAGAAGCGGCCGCCAGGGGCGGGGTGCGGGCAGTTTGGAGACGGGGGGCGCTATCGGAGGGAGGGGGATGGGGCGCACAGACGATTCCTACAGAAGACTGGAAGAGATTTTGAAAGGTCATCTCGTCCTTCCCCCAGCCTCCAAGCTGCGCTGCCCCTCCCACCCTAAACCCGGACATACCAGGGAAGGAGTTGGCTCTGCCGCTTTTTCTGCCCCAACATGCACAGACTCGGGAAGTTCTTCCTGGGGTTTTATCTCAAAGCCTCTCCCTACAATTTCTGTCTCTCTTTTTGGGGAGGAGGAGGGGCGATTATAGAGATAATGTCTGCCGTATAAGAAACATTATTAAAGTTACTCCTTAGTCCTTTCTGTTCTTGATAAACAATTCCTACGCCTTCCTCTCGAATTCTATTTTCCATTCCTTAAGTCACTTTAATGGCTCTTCAATACAACAAATATTTACTGAGTGCTTACTAAGTACCAGGCACTATGCTCAGCGCTTTGGGGGGATGAAAAGTGAGATGTGGGGGTAGTATCCTCTGAGGAAATTATAATCTACACAGGGGCTACGAATGTGTAAGTAGTATACTCAGATTTAGTCAATATTTATTGAGTGCCAGTTCACATATTCAATAGTATATAATCCTTACAGTAACACTCTGAGATACAAGTAGTCTGCATTTACAGGAAAGGAACAAGAGGCTCAAGAGTTTCTTCTGGCCTGCCAGCTCAGGGATCCTCAGTGCAAGCCCAACATTTCACATTCTGTCAGGCCATGGCCACCAAATAAAGTTAATAGATGTGGGGGTGGAGGAGGGAGAAGATGCTCAACAGTTCTCACCCCTTTGTGATTTCCACTCCCTAGGAGAGAAGAACCGACACAATGCTCCAGTGAGTGTCCGCCCAGCACTTAGCATGGCAGAAGTGGCTGACAAAGAAAGCCACTTTCCTCCCAGTGTATGGCCTGGCAGTAACTCCCAGGGATCTTCTGCTCAGTCTTCTTTCATCATCAGTAATAATAATGATAATAGCCACTAACATTTATTGAATACTTATGTGCCACATGTTGGGCTGAGCTGGTTCATATGCATTTTCTCTTTTAATACTCAAGGCAAACCTGTGGTATTGACTTCCCTTTACAGGTAAGGAAACAGAGAGATTAAGCAATTTGCACAAGGTAACCCAGGAAGATATCAAATATAGAGGTCTGGTTGCCTCCAGACCTCAGACTCTGCATCAGGATGGACCTTCCTGATTTTTTATTTCTAAAGTACATACTTGGGCTGAGTTGGTTCTGCTTCTCACTATAGAAATAAATGTCCCCAGCTTAGCTTCTGAATAAGCCCTTTAGTATATGGGCATCAGGCACAACAGTATGACCTCATCAACACCACTAACGGTTACTAAGCACTCACCATGAGTCAACAACCATTCACAGTCATATTATTAGCCTACGTTTTATCACTCAGTTTGAACAAACAGTGGTTCAAATATGTTGAATAATGTATTCAAGGTCACACAGCAAGGAAAGAGGAGGAGCTGAGATTTTAGTCCAGGTCAGCCTGGCTTCAATGCAACTTGTATCTCTCAAAAATATTAATTGTTGCAATAGCTTCTTTCCCAAGACTGCTCATTTGGGAGCTATCTTCTATACATGCCTAGCTTCAGGTTATCACTGAGTCAAAGAAAATCCCCACTATAAATAGGGTACCCCATCCACTTTGTCAGTGTCCCATCCACAGTAAATCCTTCAAGAAAGGAAGGAGAGAAAAGAAACCATTCAGAAAGTGACACACAGGAAACCAGGGGAATTAAACCTTGCTTGGTCTTGGGACAAAGCTGCAAGTGGTAATGACATGGGGACAATCCAGACAGTAATGTCGGATTTCCCTAGGGAACAGCAAATAACTTGAGGAGGAAGCCAAAAAAAGGGAAAAGATTAGATGAAAATGGCAGGGGCATGGGGAGGATTGGGGCCCAGGGTAGATGTGTTCATGGGTGAGTGATAAGACGAGGAACCCACAATGGACAGAGATGGGGGAAACAAGAACAGAGCTAGGCAGAGCTGGGTATCTTGTGGAGTGAACAGAGGCTGGTATCTACTACCTACGGCCAACTCCCTGGATCCTTAGGCTCTCATAGGGACCTTTGCCCCACCACACCCCAGCTCTGATAGCCTGTGTCCGCCAGGACAAGTTTGTTGTCTGCTCTGAGCTACCAGTCCTGCCAGGGGCTCCAGGCCCAACTAGGTCCCATCCTTTTGGAGTAGCTGCTTCAGAGTAAGTAGGTGAGGGCCCTGGGCCTCAATTCTCTGGATATTAGAAGCATGCAGAGGGGTAGCTGAAATAGAGGTTCCTGCTTGACCTGTCTCCTGATAGGTGCTGTAATGCACTATTCCCAGGAAAGCACTGAGCCTCAGTAATCAAGGGAGCCATGGAAGACAGAGCCAGTCAGCAAGAGCAGGAGACACCCAGCTCTCGTCTGGAAAAGCTACAGCACTGGACAAGGCACAGGCAGAGTGGGCACCTCTTGGTGCTGGCGGTGAGTCCAGGATGCCCCATCCCAAGCTTCAGCATATCCACTTGTACCCTAATTCAATTCCATACATGTTTTGTGGACACCTACCATGTGTTTGAAACTGCTAGACTCTGAGAGGGAGGAGGGTGGAGGAGGTATAGAATAAATAACGCAAAACCCTTAATCTACAAGTAGCTTCCATCATGTAAGAAAAACACATAGGTAAGTAACTAAACTATGGCATGAGGTAGAACAAATTAAATGATATCCCTTCCTTCACTGCCTTTGGTTGACTACTTTCTGCCACCAGGCATTCCTGCTAATTGTTTGTCTCTGGACAGGAGGGCGTTGGGAGGAGGGAAGGGGATCCCTGACAGTTCCCCTTCAACCACCCTGCATTCGGCCTCCAGATGAGCCAACTATGGCTAGCAGTAGCTGTGGTGCCTGTTGCTGTCTCACTTGCCTGTCTGAGCTCTGCTTGTCACATGGCCACAGCACTGCCCCTTGGACCCGGAGCATTGGTAAGACCCACCACACCAGAGGTTGGAAGGAAGATCCTGGGGGCCCTTCACTAATGGAGCCAGAGCTTAACACTTGCCTTTCTCAACATTCAGGGTTTCTTCACTGGGACTGTTACCCTTGAGCTGCGCAGAGCACCTCGTCTTTGGAAGGTGAGCAGGAAAGAGAATTCAATACTATTCTCCCACCCAAAGCACACACACCTCAACCCAGAAAGTGGTCCTCTAAGCTAATCCAGTCAGCTCTCTGCCTCTGACTGTCCTAAAAGACTGAGGACAGAAAGCAGAAACAACCTTGGAGGGCTGATGGCCCGCTTAGGAGGTAGAAGAATAAGAGTTGAGTTTTGTTTTGGGGTAGGTGCAGGTTGGGCTTGGGGTTGCAGTGAGTCCCCTAACCTAGGCAGGGCTAAACTGGCTCACTGGCAGGTGCGGGCCATGATGATATTGAACACCTTCAATCTGATCTTTGGCCTCATCGTGGTGGTGGTTGAGGTAATGAAGACAGCCTTGGGGCCTGCTGTAACTGCTTCCTCCAAGGTCCAGGTGAGTAAAGGAGAAGGTGGGCAGATGAGGAGGCAAGAGGAGATGGAGAGGGATAAGGACGGGCAAACAGGTGCTGGGTTCCCTGTAGCATCCTCAGCCCTGTCTAACTGCAGCTGGACGGATTGCTGGTGCTGGAGCTCAGTGCCGAGGCCTTCACCCTAGGAGAAGTGCTGGTCTCAGCACATTCCCTATTCCTGTTGACCCAGAGGAAGCCAGGATGCTGCAGGAGACAGAGTCTGCACTACCAGGAACTGCAGGAGGTACTGAGGGCAAGGAGGAAAGTATGGAGCAGCTTACCTAGGAACTCATTTTTTTCAATGGCTATTCTGGCTAATGGCACTTAAGAATGGAAAGCAAAGGGTCCTAAACTCAAGCTGATTGTTTTCTGACTTTGGACGTTCCTCCCCTAGTGGTGGGTAAGAGGGAACTGGGTTATCTAAATGGCTGGAGCTAGAATGTGGGAGACCCTTAGGAAGCCTCCTCAATATTGGAAGGGCTATGCGAACACAAGAAAATATCAGAGAGGAGAAGGAATTCCTCCTTTCTCACGCCTCACACCTCTTTCTGGTTTTCAGGGTCCCTCTGAGTTGGAGGAAGTTACTGATTTGGAGAATGGTTCCACGGTGGCTAGCACAGCAAACCGAACAACTGAATGAGCTGATAAGAGCAGCAGACCGGTGCTGCTCTTCTACCGTGTGGGAAAGTTCTCCAGACCCTCTGGCACCCCACCCACCAAATTCAGAAGTTAGATGGAGTCCCTTTAAATCTACTTGAATTCGGGTGAAATGCCTTCAATTTCCACTCAGACCTGAACAATTTCTCTTCTAGGGGAAGCTAACACCTAGACCAGATTCTTCTGTCACCTCACCGCCCTGAAAAGCTGCCCCCTTGCAGGGCATCCTTAAGCCAACTTTTAGCTTCCTCCCTTCCATTCTTACCCACCTCCTCCCCACACGGATTCGTGTCTTCCTCATCTCACTATTTCTCTTCTTTCCACCTTTTATCATCCCATCCACTCCAAGCCCGAGTTCCCGGGCACGCCCACTCTCTGAAATCAATCCATGGGTGTTTCACTTTCTCCCCTAGACCCGGTTCCTTTCTTACTCCAGCGGAGACTACAAGTCCCGGGATGCCCCGCTACCCCCGTGGCCTGCTGGGAAATAAAGAACCTTTTCTTTGCGGTGAGGGCGCTGTGCATCTGCTGAGTGACACGAGGCGTTGAAAGTCCGGGCCTAGCCCAGTTTCCTCGGACGCGACCACTGGCCCCGCGTTCAGGGAGGACCTGGGCGGGTTATTCTGAAAGGGGTCGCCGCTACCCCAACCACAGCGACTGAGAGCTGAATGTTGGGGCCACACTCCTCTCTCTGGCAGCTTCGGAAACCGGTAGGGGTTGGGGGATGGCCCTCGGCAAAGCGGGGGCTCCCCAGATGCTGTCGCCGCGCCCCCTCCCACAGTGCCCAGGTCCAAAGTCCTGAGACTTGGAGCGCGCGCGAGAAAGGGGTTGGAGATGATGAGTCAGAACCCTGGGCCCTTCACGCCCTCTTCCCCTGAGGCCTGGGCGCCTGAGGAGGACCGGCTCGCTGGGTAGACGGGTGGACGGGGCAGAAAGAACGAGGGACGCGGCAATCCAACCTACGACTTTCCCGCCTTTGCGAGCACGCGGTGTAACGAGCCCGCGCTGCCGCCACCCCTTCTCGCCAAGGCGGGAGCAGGACTGCGCAGGCTCAGCCTCTCCGTGGCCCAGCCGACCTTTGATCCCGCCAGCGGTCCGGTTGCTGAAGCTCTGGTTGCGCTCAACCCCCCACCGTTTATGACCTTTGCAAGTGTGCAAAGATGACAAGCACATGTGGGCTTGAGAAAAGCCCAGGAAAACTGAGAGGCCCAGTAGTACTAAGCAGAGCAGCTTATTAGCCGCTAGAGAAACTAGAAATTGACCAGAGCTGGAGTACTAAAAAAACTCACCCCAAATTCACATAGTGCCCAGGATGGGTGTGCGCATCACACTCATTTTTGTTTCCACTTGAGAAGGCTTCTTTCCCTTAGAGATTGCTGCTTCTCCGGACTTAGCCAAGCCCAGACACCAGCGAGGAAAGAGCGCAGCCTGGCTGCCTTGCCCTAACATTGCAGTGGTGCCAGCGGCAACTCCTTTCTGATTGTGACACCTTGGGAGTGGTAATAGTCACCCTATGACAAGGTTATGTGAATACTAGTGGGTGGGGATAGTTCTGGGATTAGGCTTTGGAATGGAGAAAACAAGATCTGGGCCTCCCTCTCCTCCCAATCTAACTGCCAGACTAATGGAGAGCTCATGTGTGAAGATACACAAAATAATTTTTTTCCCAAGTCAGAAGGTGGTGGTAGGTGAGTAAGCGGGGGTCAAATATCAGCAGTTCAGTCCCACTGTCTTCCAGATAAGAACTACAGCTTTTAGTGAATTGATCAGAAGTGTAGGAATTGCATTCTAGTTCTTGGAGAAGTTCAATGACTGGCCAAATGAATTGCTATATTAGTCAAGTTGGGCTAGGCTATGCTGGGATAACAGTGCCAAAATTGCAACGGCTTAAAATCACAAAGGTTTCTCTTTCACACTACATGTTTAGAGCAGTCTGGCAGGAGCTTCTGCTCATTTCAAGTTACTCAGTTACCCAAGCAGATAGAGCTCCATTTTGAGATTCTGCCATGTCACCATGAAGCTTAGAGTTTCCCCTTCTCCAAGCATGAAGAATTGTTCATGAGTTCTTATGTGCTTTTGTCTCAAAGGGACAAATAACACTTCCACTCACACTTTATTGGCCAAAGTAAGTCATATAGCCACATTCGAACTCAAGACATCTAGAAGAGCAATCTTTTCATACTTCTGTAAAGAGAAGGGAAGCTGAAATACTCATTGAAAGAATTGATCATATGCACTGATTCTTGAACAGCTTAACAGTTGGAACTCATCTATTCTAGCAGTTATTTCCATACCTGCTTCCTTTGTTCCATGAACCACTAAATGAAGTTCTCAATAGAGTCCTCCCCAAAATGGACAGAACTGATTAGTACATTTAGATTCTGGTTTTGTTGTGTAAGTTTGGGCAAGTCAAACCTCTGAACTATATTTTGCTTGCATCAAGATAAGAATCCTAGGATTTAACTTCTCAACCTTACTGGAGTATCAAGGCTAAAATAAAACCATATATAGAAAATAACTTGAAACTATAAAACACTTCAGAGGTCAAAAATAAATTGCCTATAGAGATGAGGAGTAGTGTGCATGAGTGAAACAGATAGGGTATTAGATGATAGGGAGTGATGGGAACCGTTGCAAACTGGAAAAGCACACATTCTGTTTAATGATCTTACCCCTACTCAACTCCATCCAAACATATGCTGTTTGGGACTCTGGGCCTGGTATTGCCATAGTTCCAATTGTCCATTTAAAGTCAGAAATTCTGACTTTTAAATAGGAAATCTTCTGATTTTATTATTTATTTATTTTTAGAGAGAAGGGAAGGGAGGGAGAAAGAAAGGGAGAGAAACATCGATGTGAGAAACATCTATCAGTTCCTTCTCCTATGTGCCCCAACCAGGGACCATACCCACAACCCAGGCATGTGCCCTGACCAGGGGTCAAACTGGCAACATCTCACTTCATGGGACAATGCCTAGCCAACTGAGCTACACCAGCCAGGGTGAAATCTTCTGATTTTAAAATGTTAATAACCAATTATTTAAAAATTGACCAGATTCAGTCTATAGTTCTTCAATTATAGTCTCTCCATTATACAAACATGGTAGGAATTGTGCAGAAAAAGGAACCACTTACTGAACTTGATAAGCTCAGGGGAGGCCTACATGGTGGCCTTAAAAACTCAGAGACCTAAAGTAACCACGTAGGATGATCTGAAATTAAAACTTTCTAACTAAAAGCAGTTCGTGGCAGGTAGTCACATCCTAGACCAGTATTTTTTCCTAAAAAAGCTAAATCTTTACCTAACCTGAGCCTGTCATTGGTTTTTTGTTGTTGTTGTTTTGTTTGCATTTACAGCAACATACCTGATAACATTCCTTTGGAATATCAAACCCCCCCCCCCCCCAAAGCACAACCACCTCATGAAGCAGAGCAGAGACAATGAATTACCTCACTGTTATTATCATGCTAATTGTTAATAATAACTATCCTAGATCCACCTATGTAAAAGAAGTGTCTCTTAGTTTTATTTTTTATGCAATCCCAGAAATACCTTCCCCCCTTTTCTTTCTCCCATTTTCCCAATGAATTTCATGTAACCCCCTTCATCTTCCCCTTTAATATATAAATTAAGTGGTAGAACTGCCATTTTCCAGGGCATTTTCTTAATCTGTTGAGATTTTGCTTCCTGGCAGTTTTCATTAGTTTTGCTCAAATAAACTCACAAACATTCTTAACAAGTTTGGATGTTTCTTACATTACAGAATTGAGGTTTTCCCTGGCTGGTGTGGCTCAGTTGGTTGGAGCATCTTCCTATAAGGGTTGAGGGTTCAATTCCTAGGTATGAGCACATACCTAGATTGCTACAGGCTCAATCCTCAATCCCCAATCCCCTGTATGGGCATATACAGGAGGCAACCCATCAATGCTTCTCTCCTGCATTGATGTTTCTCTAAAAGCAATACAAAAAATATCCTCATGTGAGGATTTAAAAAAAAAGAATTGAGATTTTAGATGTGCACTATGGTTTTGGTAGGCCTTTGAGGCCTCTTCTGAAATTCAAGTCTTGGAGATGTTTAACATGTTCTTAAAACTTTTTAACATCAAATCCCTCTATGACACTGGTTCTCAAATAGTATCTCTACCATCCCCATCCCCACCCTGCCCCAGGGGTTATATGACAATTTTTAGAGATGTTTTTGGTAGTAACAACTGGGGGAAGGGCAGATATATAACAAAAAGGGCATTATATAAGTCCCAATACTACTCATGTCCCTTTCCTGTGCATTATCCTGCCACCTGTAAGTGAAGACTGCCTGAGGCTTGTCCTGTGATCCTCATTATTCCTCCTCCACACTGCCTGGTGCCAGAGTCCCTGGCTGCTCCATGAAAGCATTCTTCTTTGCTACAATGCTTCCCAGCAAAGTACCTACCCTTTCATCAGTTTGGCAGCTTCTGTGAAAGTCACTCATATTTTACTTACCTTATTTTGCTGTGTACAGTACACAATCTTTGCCCAAATTTTTGAGGAAAAAATAAGGATGTGCATTATACATGGGTAGTACTAATTCCATATCTATATAAATGTTTTTAATTCTTTTATTTATGCTTATGTGTTAAAAGTGTAACTCTAGAAAGCAATAACGATATCCATGTACAAAATAATATCTTGGAACATGGTCAGTTTTTTTTCTAAATATAAATACATTTTAAAAAACAAAGATTTTTTTCCCTGAAAGTTGGGGATGAAAACGTAGGTGTGCACCATGCAAGGGAGCGCATTAGACACTGCAAAATATGGTAAATTGCTGCCACGTGACGAAGTGACCGTTAAAGCTCCTGCTGATGTCAGTTTTTAAAGGCCTTCACCCATACACCTAACTTTAAGCAGTGAAAAAACATCCAATTCATATGGCATCATATGCAGCTGAATTCTGTAAAGAGTGGAAAATTCTCCATGTTGATGAATTTTATCCTCATTTTTAAAAACTTCAGACATGTATTCTGGCCCTGAGCACATGATCATAGGCAACTAATATTTCCCAAATGAAACGCTCTGCTTTTGCAAATGGTTCAGGTTTTGTGGCCGGTCTATGTCCTCTGCTGCCATCTCGTGGCCTCTCGGCCGCCTGCCTTGAGGTCTCACAAAGAGCCTTCCACCGAGTAATGGAGTAATGGCGTGTGGCGGTTGCCTAGTTAGGGCAAGAATCATTGTACTCTGCGGCTCACTCCTTGGGTCCCTCCTCTGCAATGAGTCCATCAGGGCAGCAGCACTCTCCGCTTGGCTCAGAACCTGGATGTCCTGAGCTGGCGTGAAGCGCAGGGCCCTTCCGACTCATCCTCGCCCCATTGGGCCTCTGTCTGTTATGCGATCCTGGAGATGAGTCACGCCACGGAAATCCCTCAACTACCCAGGAGTAATCCGAGCTGACCTCGCCTGCTTGGCTTGATGAATGCTCGGTAGCCACTCACCACTCTCCACCTGGGACTGGAATGTTCTTAATCTCAGTGAGAAAAGATTACTCCGTGGGGTTTCTGGATTTCACTTTCTTGTCTAAGGTCCATTGTGTGTTGCTCTGTGTCCACGCCCTTCATCTTGTCTTGCCCAGCCGGTACTGACTCAAGTTAGATGTTTGATTGATGAGCAGAACAGTGGCAGTGTGGTCGCTGTGAGACGGTGTTTCCTATAAATATGCAGGGTCTGTGCACTGAAGTTATCAGAGGTCCCTCTCCAGAGCACTGGATCTGGGAGGCTGCCCTGAGCTGAACTTCTGTACTGGTGACTGAGCAGTGACTCAGCACAGGAGAAAAGGCTGGAAAACATTTTTACTTGGTGATATTTTTCTTTAATTATAATAATTTATTAAGAACTTTGCAATTGCTAAAGCAAATTTTTAGAACTGTCCCTCCTGTTAGCTTTGCATGTACATTTTACAGTTTGTTTGTTTGTCTGTCTGTCTGTTTTGGAGAGCACTGACTCTACCACTCCCTTCACCCTTAACCCCAGAAGAGGAGGAAGGAGGATGGGTGGCAGAGGGGTGGAAACCACTGCCTTTGGTGTTTTAACCTACCTTCCTCTGAATAAAAAGTCAGAGGGCAGGTCCTCCTGGTATAATTTTGTAGGGCCCCAGGCCAGAGATAGCCTGCTACCAAGCTCTACTGCGTGTTGCTTCTCTTTAAAATTCAGATACCATTTACTTAGTGGGAGTGGTCTTCTGTTTCTTTTGTTTCTCCTCCTTTGCCTACATTTTCCTGCTTGTTTCATTTATATTTTATGTATTTTATGTTGCATGTTATTCTTGATTCTACTTATCATCTTAAACTTTTGTTTTTCTTACCAGAAACTACCTATGTTCTGTCCAGAGTTAATGAGTTGTCTTTGTTAATGCTTGTCTATTTTACCTTGCCTGTGTAAAGTTTTCTTATTTAAAATATTTCCCCCCAAGTCCCAGATTCCAAGGTACAATTTAATTTATTTTACTTTTTTATAATTATGTATTTCCTTTAGTATAAAGAAAATGCTATGCACCTACTCTTATGCTTTAGGGAAAGCAAGAGGACTCAAAGAAAGTCATGACATAGAAGACACAGGACTGATGGCTTTATAAATCTCAAAGATAATTATGATGAAGAGAAACTGTTCTTTGTGAACCTCAGAAGTGAAGCTGGGTCCAATCATTACTTGTTATAGAGGCCAAAAAAGAGAAGAAACTGAACACTTTTCCAAAGATGAGCTCTTTTGAAATTGTACTCTGAACCTCTGGATATGTTAGAGGTATTTCATGGATGCACTTCTCCTGCCCTGATAGGTTATTGAAGCATGTATTCAAATATCAGCTGAATGGTTGAAATAGATGACCTTGAATGTCTTCTCCAACACTAGGATTTGGTTTCTTAGCGGCAGTGATGTTTTTAAATTGACCCATTCCTATTGTCTAATGTAAATGACTGGCCTTCAGCAAAACTCTAAGGTAAGGTGTAAAGTGTTTTGCTACTCCCTAGAACAGAATTTATCAACTGTGGCACTCTGACATTTGGGCCAGATAATTCGTTGTTGTGGAAGGCAGCCACGTACATTGTAGAATGTTTAGCAACATGCCTGACCTCAAACCACTAGATACCAGTAGCACAACTTCTCATCAGTGTGACAATCAAAAATCTCCATGCATTTCTAAATTTCCCCTTTAGAGCTAAATAGCCTCCCTCCTCAAATACCAGTGCCTCAGAGAGAAATAATCAGAAAAATTTCAAGAACCTAATTTTTAACTTCTCCAAGATTCTTGTATTTAGAGATCTATAAGAACTGTCTATATTACACATACAAAACCAGAAATCCTCCCCGTGTCGACCCCCTACTCCCATTTCTGAATTTTCTATCTTTATTTTTTAAAGATTTTATTTATTTAGTTTTAGAGGGGAAGGGAGGGAGAAAGAGAAGGAGAGAAACTGGTTGCCTCTCGGGGACTGAACCTGCAACCCAGGCATGTGCGCTAACTGGGAGTTTAACCATCAGTGTTTCAGTTTGCTGGATGATGCCCAACCAACTGAGACACATCAGTCAGGGCTGAATTTTCTTTCTTAACTGGTGTTATCACTTGGTCACACAAGCTGATTGCTAAAGTCCTCTTCCTCAAATAATAACATTTTAATAACTACGTATGGTGCCATGTATTAATGACTTATCAGGGGAATCACTTCCTAAGTTTCATAAATGTCTGCTACTTATAAATAACTCATCTCCCTCATTTCCCATAGCCAGTTACTCGCCATATACTACAGATTTTCGTGCTGCTCTTGAATCAGTCCTCTTCTCATTACCACCTTTCACCGACACCACAGGAAAAACTTCCTAAATAGTTTCTATGCCTCCAGGCTTGTCCTTCTCAGATACATGTTTTACATTCGCCACATAAATGTGACCACTAGCTTCCCCACTTAAAAGTCCTTAGTGGTCCCCATCACCTTTTAAATGGTGTAATAACCTGTGTGATCTGGCCCCTGCCTGTCGTTCCACTGTCGTCTCCCACATCCCCTTACTTGCACGTAACTCTTCAGTGACAGCAATCTGAGAGGAAGGTGGCATGCAGCCTTCAAAAAAAATTTTAAGTGTTAATATGTATGATAAACACTTCACCCCATCTTTGAGCCTCACCCTCTCCCTTTTCTTTTTCTTTCTGAATAACCCAAGGATGCTTATGACAACAACACTGACTCAGTGATGGGCTGGATGGGGGTCAGGGCTGTTTGTTGCACACAACAGTGAGAAGTTAAAACAATTAAAACACTAATGGGATGTCAAAACCATATCGTGTCAAAACAGTTAAGTCGAAACATCTCACTTTGGCACATATGTTACTTCCAGACTTAAATCAAGCTGTGGAGTCTAGTGCTAGCCCCACACCAGCACTTCGTATCACTATGGGCATGGCTCCTTTCAGGCTCAGCTCAGTCCTCATCTACTTGGGGAAGCTTCCCTGAGGTCTTCCTCCTCTCCCATAGCAAGAGGAAGAAAAACAACCATCATCACAGCAGACAGAGTTGGCACTGTGAAGGGTCAGCACTGAAATAACCCTTATCTTCCATCGATTTACCCCATATGTTTACTTTCCCACAATTTTCCACCTCTAGAAGCCCAAATCCCTTTTCCTTTGTCTTGTCACTTCTTCACAATTTCTCACCCTGTATTAAAATAGTATATAATCTCCTGTGTCTAATCACCTCCTTGGGTCTTTATTTGTTTTCTGTGAACCTTCCATGCATATAAAAATTAAAACATTAATGTCAAATAAAATTCATATGTCTTCTCCTATTAACTTGGGTTTTGTCAATTTTTAGCTACAGCTACTAAACCTAAGATGATGAAGACAAATTTTTCCTCCCATGCAATTGAAGTTATCATATGTCCACCTTTGAAGCAAGAACTGTGTCTTATACATCTTTATAACCCCAGAACCTAGCCAAGTGAATGGCATATAGGAGACATTAAGTATTTACTGAATGAATGAAAGTAGACTAAGAAAGAACCTTAGAAGGCATCCTACTCAACAGAGGAACTCCTGTGGAACATTTTAACAGTCATTCAGTCTTTGCTAAAACATTAACAACAGTGGTGCCATTGGAGAAAATCACTCAGACATGGTGCCACAACAAATTCCTGATCTCAAACTGCAGCTGGATCCTAAAAGCTACAGCATAATACTACTCATGGCAATTCTTCATTTGCACAGCTGCTACTTCGTTCTTTTTACCTTGTTCTCAAATGTTATTCTAAAGTTCATTTGGAAGAATAACCAAATGATGAGAGAAAGAAAGGAAAAGAAAGAAGAAAAGGGCACCTGCCCTGGCTATGTGACTCAGTGGATTGAGTGCTGGCCTGCAAATAGAAGGGTCACTGGTTTGATTTCCAGTCAGGGCGTATGCCTGGGTTGCAGGCCAGATCCCCAGTAGGAGGCATGTGAGAGGCAACTGATCCATTATCTCTTGCATTTTTCTCTCATCTTTCTCGCTCCCTTCCCCTCTCTCTGAAAGTAAATGAAATCTTCAAAAAGAAAAGGGGATCTAACCAGAATAATAATAAGGTGAGTCCAGGTCTGTCAGATACTAATATATATTATAAATAAAAAATTAAGAGCCCTGGCTGGCGTAGCTCAGTGGATTGAGCGGGGGCTGGGAACCAAAGTGTCCCAGGTTCGATTCCCAGCCAGGGTACATTTCTGGGTTGCAGGCCATAACCCCCAGCAACCGCACATTGATGTCTCTCTCTCTCTCTCTCCCTCCCCCTCTCCCCCTCTCCCTCCCCCCTCCCTCTCTCCCTCCCTTCCCTCCCTAAAACTAAATAAATAAAATCTTTAAAAAAAATTAAAACTGTGGTACAAGCACCAGAATAAGCAGATAAATGAACAGAATATTGGGGGACAAAAAGAGCTCAGGTATATATAACATATATTTAATGCCACTTTTTTTTATTAGTTAATTGTAAACTGATTCTTGTTTTTAAAAAGTTTATTTATTAATGTATTTTAGAGGGGAAGGGAGGGAGAAAGAAAGGGAGAGATAGAGGTACATCAGTCGCTTGCCTCACACACTCCCACAACTGGGGACCCAACCCACAACCCAAGCATGTGCCCTGACTGGGAATCGAACCAGCAACCTTTTGCTTCGCAGGCAGGCGCTCAATCCACTGAGCCACACCAGTCAGGGCTGATTTTTCTCTTCTGCATTTAAAAAAAATTTTTAATTAGACTTGGCATACAATATTATATTGGTTTCAGGTGAACATAGTTATTAAACAGTTATATAACTTACCAAGTGATCACCCCAATAAATCTAGTACTCATATGACATCATATATAGTTCTTACAATAATATTGACTATGTTCTGTATGCTATACTTTACATCCCTATGACAATTTTGTAACTGCCAATTTCTACTTCTTAATCCCTTTACCTTTTTCACCCCTGTTGCCAACCTGCCTCCCATCTGGTGACCATCAATTTAATTTGTTCTTTGTATCTATGAGCTGGTTTCTATTTTTGTTCATTCATTTTGGTTTTTTTATATTCTACATATAAGTTAAATCATATGTTACTGTCTTTCCTTGTTTTACTTTTTCCACATAACATAATAACCTCTGGGTTTATTCATGCTGTTGCAAATGGCAAGATGCCACTCTTTTTCATAGACAAGTAATAATCCATTGTATATATGTATCTTTTTAAAAAAATAAATGACGTTGGAATAATTGCATAACTGTTTCCATATAAATTAAGTTACATTTCTATCATATACCACACACTAAAATAAGTTCTAAGCAAAGACTTAAAATAGAAAAAATCAAAACCATAAAAATATGAGAAAAGCATAAGTAAATATTTACATAATCTGGGGCAGATGAGATCTTTCTGAATATAACACCACTGGCAGAGACTAAAAATGCAATTGATTTTACATTGAAATTTTAAACTTTATATCCAAAAAATCACAAGAAATAAAGGTAAAGTTCAAGTGAAAAATTAAGGAAGGATGACAGAGCAATATAAAGCTAAAATATTATTAGTATTAACATTGAAAAGAATAGAAAAATTGATATTAAAAAGCCAATTTATAAAAAATACATTTAAATGGCCAATAAACCTCTGAAAGATTATTTATATTTATAGTGATTAAATGGAATTTAAAACGATGTCATTTTGTGCCAATCACCTTATTTAAGTTTAAAAAAAAGGCTTATTGATTTTAGATAGCGGGAAAGGGAGAGAAACATCTATATGAGAGAAACATTGATCAGTTGCCTCCCGTATGCACTCTGACCAGGGATGGAACCTGCAACCTAGGCATGTGCCCTTACCTGGGATTGAATCCGCCACCTTTTGGAGTAGGGGACAACACTCCAACCAACCAAGCCACCTGGCCAGGGACACATTAACATTTTTATATGCATAAGACCAATTGTTGAGTGCACACACACAAAAATAGGCACTTTCTGCCCTGGTTTGTGTGGCTCAGTGGGTTGAGTGCCCACCTGTAAATCACAGGGTTGCCAGTTCAATTCCCAATCAGGGCACATGCCTAGGATGCAGGCCAGGTTCCCCATGCAGGGCAAATGAGAGGCAACCACAGATTGATGTTTCTCTCCCTCTTTCTCCTTCCCTTCCCCTCTTTCTAAAAATAAATAAATAACATCTTTTTTAAAATAGGCACTCTCTTATACCTCTGATAGGACTGTAAATTGGTACACCATAATGGGAAGCCATTTAATATATCTACAGGTTAAGGATTGTCTATGCTTGCCTTGGCCAGGTGGCTCAGTTGGTTAGAGCATCGTCCCAATACACCAAAGTGAGCTTTACTCTCTGGTAAGGGCACATACAAGAAACAACCAATGAATGCGTAACTAAGTGGAACAACAAATCTCTCTCTCTCTTTCTCTCAATACATTTTTTAAAAGATTTTAAAAAAGAATTGCCTACCCTTGCCTCAGCAATTCTGCTTCTAGGAATTTTTCTAAGGAATACTCTTGGGTATGTGTAAGGAGTTACCTATTGAGGCATTTATTACAGCATTAATTTTAAAAATTTATAAGTGCAAACAGTGTAAATAACAGCAAGGGATTGATATTTAAAGTATAATAAACTAAGGTAATGAAATATTAAACTGGCACAAAAATGGTAACAAGTGGCAGGTGCCATGTGTGGCCACACACAAAGGTGGTAAGAAGCAGGCCAAGGAGATGGGCGAGGAAGATAAGGCATTCAAGCAGAAACAAAACAAGGAACTGAAGAAACTTGAGGAGCTAAAAGCAAAGGCCACAGTGAAAGGCTCCTGGCCGCAGGTGGAATTAAGAAATCTTGCAAAAGTGAGCTGTTCGTTGTACCTGGAGCAATCCTTAATTCCATTCCAGTTTTAACCTCTGGATTCCCTGTCATAACATCTGTTGCCACCTATAGCTAGAATCAAGTTTTGTCTTGGAGCCTGCTGTACATTTAAAAATAAACTTTTGTAAAAAAAATAAGCGAGGAGTAAAAGATGTCCATGGTATATTTCTAAGTAAAACACACACTGCATCAAATTAAAAAATGGACAAAACACTTGAATAGACATTTCTTCAAAAATTTACAAATGCCCAATATGCACATGAAAATGATGTTGAACATCATTAGTTATTAGGGAAATGCAATTAGAAATCATAATGAGATACCACTCTACCACTTCACCTGTAGCTATAAAAACTACAATAGAAAATAACAAGTGTTTTCAACGATGTGGAGAAATTGGAACTCTAATGTATTGCTGGTAGGAATATAAAATGCTGCTGTGGAAAATAATTAGTTAGGCAGTTCCTCAATAGGTTAAACAAAGAATTACCATATGGTCCAGCAATTCCACTCACAGATATATACAAAACAGGTGATCAAACAAAAAAATGCACATACATGTTCATAGCAGCACTATTCACAGTTGCCAAAAGGTGGAAACAACTCAAATGTTGATCAACTGATGAACAGATAAATGAAATGTGGTATATGTCCATATGATGGAATATTTCTTGTTCCATTATGCTACAACATGGATGAACCTAGAAAATATTATGCTAAGTGAAAGAAACCAGACAAAAGGCCACATTTTGTATGATAGGGGGATAAAAATCAAATTAGTCTATTGTCCATTGGGTGGTCATTTAGGACTGATGTTCTAATTATTCTACAATAATCCTGGATTACTCAAATCCTTTTTAGAACATGCTATGGAATAATATTTAATGAAATAAAAGAGTGCTTACCATATAGTCATATATTATTAAATCAAAACTGTATTTAAATGATCCCAATTTCATTGTAAAAAAACACCTGTTGCATAGGAAACAAAACCTCCTGGAAGTGTATGTGCCAACCTATTAACGGTTATATTTCAGTGGGGTGATTATAAGTAGATTTTAAAAACTACACTTTCAAAATGTCGTCTTCAGTGAGGAATTTTGGGTTCTAAACATATTTGAAAGGTTATTCTTATATTGAGCCAAAAACTCTTCTTAAATGGAAACTAGCTGGGGGAGAAATGGTAAGTTAGAGTTTTAAAGTAAATAACACCAAAGAATCTGGAAACTTAAAGCAAAGGAAGAAGAGAGTTTCAGAGAGATGAATGAGCATGTACTTAGAAAAATCTCTTGCATGACTAACAGAGTCAAGGAAATATAGTAGGGGAGAGATACCCTTCAAAAAGGGAAAGGCAAGCGAAGAGAATAGGGTACAATGAAGTCATATTAAGAGGTACAGACCAGAAGTTGCATTTGTAATATATTGTAACAAACAGTTTCAGGGAATTTAAAAAGAATTCAGGGAAGGAATTAGAAAACTTGTTGCACCCTGTGACCTGTGACTACAGCTGGACACTGGGTTGCAGGATACGGGGGTTCAAGTTCATAAAAAGGGACCTGAACAACAGATTCCTGATACAGAGTTATAAGGGAAATAACAGATATAGCTAAAAGGGAAATGCAAGTCAAAACCACAATGATATTTGTCTTTCACTGCCTGACAATGATTAAAATAAAAAAAAATAAAAATAAACCACAATGAAGAAGCATATATTGATAGTTACAAAATAGTCATGGGATGTAAAGTACAGCATAGGGAAGACAGTCGATAATAGGGTAATAACTGTGTGGTGCCAGGTGGGTACTGAAAACATTGGGGGGAACGCTTTGTAAAGTGTATGATTATCTGACTATGATGCTGTACCACCTGAAACTAATTCAAAATAATATTAAATGTAAACTATAATTCAAAAATAAAAATTTAGCCCTGGCTGCTGTGGCTCAATGGATTGAGTGCTGCCCTAAGAACCAAAGGGTTGCCAGTTTGATTCCCAATCAGGGCACATGCCTGGGTTGCAGGCCAGGCCCCCCATAAGGGGCATGTGAGAGGCAACCACACATTGATACTTCTCTTTCTCTCTCTTTCTCCCTCCCTTTCCCTGTCTAAAAATAAATACATAAAACCTTAACAAAAAAGAAAAAGAAATCCTATTCTCTAAATAAATAAATAATTTTAAAAAGAACACAGTGAAATACCACATCATACTGGTTAAATGACTATTATAAATAAGACAAGAAATAAATGCTGCAGAGGACACGGAGAAAAAGGAACCTTCATGTGCTGCTGGTGGGAATGTAAACTGGTATAGCCACTATGAAAAAAAGCATGGAGGTTCTTCCGAAGATTAAGAATAGAGTTACCATATTATCCAGCATTTACTCTTCTGGGTATCTACCTAAAAAGTTTGAAAACACTTATTCATAAAGATATATGTACCCCTATGTTCATTGCAGCATTATTCACAATAGCCAAGACATGGAAAAAACCTAAGTGCCCTTTGATGAATGATTGGATAAAGAATATCTGGTACATATATTCAGTGGAACACTACTCAGCCATTAAAAAGATGAAATATTGCAGTTTGTGACAACATAGATAAATCTTCAGGACATTATACTAAGTGAACTATATCAGCAAAACAGGACAAGAATCATGTAATTTCATTCATATAAAATAAAAGGTAAGTGAACAAACAAAGCAAACACACAAGAAAACAAATTCATAGACACAGACAATAGAATGGTGGTTACCAGAGAAAAAGGGAGGTGGGAGAGGATGAAGAGGGTAAAGTGGGTCAAATGCATGGTGATGTGAGGAGACTAGACTTCTGGTAGTAAATGTACAATAGAGTATACCGATACCGTATTATAAAGTTTTATGCCTGAAATTTATATAATGTTACTAACCAATGTTACCAACAAATTTAATAAAAAGGGGGGCCTGAGCAAATAGCAGTTATGTGCAATCATGTAGCACTTAATCATAATAATGCCTTCATGTGTAATCATATTTACATGTACCTTTGTCATGTTTACTGTGTACTTGACACTGTCTGAAACATTTATAGTTTTTTTTAACTCAATCCTCACAAGAATCCTAAGAGCAGGCACTGTTATCCCTGTCACAGATAAGGAAAATGAAGCACAGGATGTTCATATTAATGTTACATACTAACATCACCCAGCCAGTAAGTGAAAGAACCAATTTACATCCACAAGCCCTATTCTAGTGCTCATGAACTTAACCACCATATCATACTGCCTCTGTCACCCCTTCAACAGTGATTCACAAAGGGAGTTCAAGAGGCCAAAACTATTTTCCTAATATTATAAAGGTTTTTCTTCCTTTTTCATTACATTCTCTTATGAACATACACAGGAATTTTCCAGAAGCTACAGCAAGTATACTGACATCATCACTCTAATGACTAATAGAAATGTGTTTGTATTGTCTTGTGCCTCCTAGGATTTAAAAAAAATTATATTTTATTGATTAGGCTATTACAGTTGTCCCATTTCCCCCCTTTTATTCCCCTCTGCCCTGCATACCCCCTCCCACCAGCATTCCCCAACCTTAGTTCATGTCCATGAGTTGTACACATAAGTTCTTTGGTTTCTCCATTTCCCATACTATTCTTAACCTCCTTCTGTCTATTTTATGCCTACCAGTTATGCTTCTTATTCCCTGTACCTTTTCTCCCATTCTCCACCTTCCAGCTGATAACCCTCCATGTGATCTCCATTTCTGTGATTCTGTTCCTGTTTTTGTTGTTTACTTAGTTTGTTCTTCATTTGTTTGTTTGTTTTAGGTTCAGTTGTTGATAGTTGTGTTTGTTGTCATTTTACTGTCCATATTTTTATCTTCTTTTTCTTAGATAAGTCCCTTTAAAAACATTTCATATAAGGTCTTGGTGATGGAGAACTCCTTTAACTTGACCTTATCTGAGAAGCACTTTATTTGCCCGTCCATTCTAAATGATAGCATGTGCTGGATAGAGTAACCTTGGATGTAGGTCCTTGCCTTTCATAACTTTGAATACTTCTTTCCAGTCCCTTCTTACCTGCAAGTTTTCTTTTGAGAAATCAGCTGATAGTCTTATGGGCACTCCTTTGTAGGTAACTGTCTCCTTTTCTCTTGCTACTTTTAAGATCTTCTCCTTCTCTTTAATCTTTGAGTAATGTAATTATGATGTGCCTTGGTGTGTGCTTCCTTGGGTCCAACTTCTTTGGGACTCTGAGTTTCCTGGACTTCCTGGACATCTATTTCCTTTGCCAGATTGGGGAAGTTCTCCTTCATTATTTGTTCAAATAAGTTGCCCATTTCTTGCTCTTCCTCTTCTCCTTCTGGCACCCCCTATGATTTGGATGTTGGAATATTTAGAGTTGTCCTGGAGGTTCCTAAGCCTCTCCTCATTTTTTTGAATTCTTGTTTCTTCCTTCTGTTCTGGTTAAACGCTTATTTCTTCCTTCTGCTCCAAACCATTGATTTGAGTCCCAGTTTCCTTTCCATCACTTTTGGTTCCCTGTACATTTCTCTTCATTTCACTTTGCATAGCCTTCACTTTTTCCTCCATTTTGCAACCATACTCAACCATTTCTGTGAGCATTCTGATTACCAGTGTTTTGAACTCTGCATCTGATAGATCGGCTCTCTCTTCATCACTTAGTTCTATTTTTTGGAGCTTTGACCTGTTCTTTCATTTGAGCCATATTTTTTTTGTCTTGGCAGGCCTGTTATGATGTAAGGGGCGGAACCTTAGGTGTTCGCTAGGGTGGTGCAACCCCCTTGGCTGTGTTGTGGTGCTATATGTGGGGAAGGGGGTCAGAGAGGGAACAGTGCCACTTGTTTGGCTCTTGGCTGGCCTTCAGTCACTTCCCTCACCACCCACAAGCAAATTGGGCCCTTCTGGTGCTGATTCCCAGGTGGGTGTGTTTGTGTGTGTTCTAGGACCCTGTGGGTCTCTCCAATGAACTCTCCTGTGGGGCTGGAAGTTTCTCCCACTGCTACAACCCCTACAGATTTTTAAGCCGGAGGTTTTGAGGCTTTATTTCCCTGCACTGGAACCCTGGGTTCCATGATCTGTCTCACTCCCCAGTTGTTGCTCCCAGTTCATCTGCATGCAAATGTGGGACTGCCTGGTCCTCCAGCTGCTGCCTGGCTTGAACCACCAGCCACTGCCGTGCCACGAGTCCTCTCCACCTGGGCTGCCCATCTCCACCCCCTCACTCACCCCCTCACCCCCTCCACCTTTCATCCAGACCTACCAGTCTGGATGATGTTTCTTCTTTAACTCCTTGGTTGTCCAACTTCCATACAGTTCGATACCTGGCAGTTCCGGTTATATTTTTGTTTTTAAATTTGTTGGTGCCGGACTTCCGGCAAGATGGAGGCATAGGTGGATACACCGTACCTCCACACACAACCAAGATTAGAACAACAACAATTTAGAAGCAGAATTACACCCAGAACTGACAGAGAATTTATCTGAATGGAAGTCAAACAGCCAAGAAGTTGAAGTAGACCCATTCGTCCAGACCGGTAGGAGGGGTGGAGAGGAGCAGCCGGGCGTGGGTCACAGTGAGGAGAGCAGAGAGAGTTGGGCGCATAAGGCAACTGGGGGCACGTAAGGCATCTGGGGCGTGCAAGATCGCAGCGGGTGGACCCTGAGTACACAAGCAGCAGCTGGCAGACCCAGTGAGGCGGCGATTGTGGAGCAGGGCAGAGTGCGCAACCCTGGATCCCAGGGAGGGGACTGGGATCCCGGGAGAGCAGAGCTACGGCCATTGTTCCCTCCCGCCCCCGCCCCCGCCCCCGCCCCCGCCCCCACGTACAACGTCACAACCTAGCGACTGGGGTGCCCAGCCCTGGTGTACACCTAAGACTCTGCCCCTCACCATAACAGGAGCGACCACACCGCCCCCCCACCAAAAAAGAGAGAGAGACATGTCTCATACAGAAAACAGATCAATGCCCCAGGACTCATCATTTTAAGCGACCGAGAGATAGCCAATCTATCAGATGCACAGTTCAAAACACTGGTGATCAGGAAGCTCACAGAATTGGTTGATTTGGGGCACAAATTAAATGAAAAAATGCAGGGTACCATAAAAGAAATGAAGGAAAATGCACAGAGAACCAATAGTGATGGGAAGGAAACTGGGACTCAAAACAATAGAGTGGACCAGAAGGAAGAAAAAAACAACCAAACAGGAAAGAATGAAGAAATAAGAATTCAAAAAAACGAGGAGAAACTTAGGAACCTCCAGGAAATCTTTAAACATTCCAACATCCAAATTATAGGGGTACCAGAAGGGGAGGAGGAAAAGCAACAGATTGAACATATATTTGAACAAATAATAAAGGAGAACTTCCCCATTCTGGCAAAGGAAATAGACTTCCAGGAAATCCAGGAAGCTCAGAGAGTCCCAAAGAAGTTAGACCCTAACTACATTAGCCAAGGTAAAAATGAAGGAGAGAATCCTAGAAGCAGCAAGAGATAAGGGGACAGTAACCTACAAAGGAGTTCTCATCAGTCTGTCAGCTGATTTCTCCAAAGAGACCTTACAGGCAAGAAGGGGCTGGAAAGAAATACTCCAAGTCATGAAAGACAAGGACCTGTATCCCAGATTACTCTATCCAGCAAAGCTTTCATTTAGAATGCAAGGGCAGATAAAGTGCTTCTCAGATAAGGTCAAGTTAAAGGAGTTCATCATCACCAAGCCCTTATTTTATGAAATGTTAAAGGGGCTTATCTAAGAAAAGAAGATAAAGAAAAAAACATGTATAGTAAAAGGACAGCAAACTCACAATTATTAACAACCACACCTAAAGCAAAACCAAAAGAAACTAAGCAAACAACTAGAACAGGAACAGAACCACAGAAATGGAGATCACATGGAGGGTTAGCAACAAGGGAGTGGGAGGAGGAGAGAGGGGGGAAAAGGTACAGAGAATAAGTAGCATAGATTGTAGGTTGAAAATAGATGGGGGGAGGGTAAGAATAGTATGGGAAATGTAGAAGCTAAAGAACTTATAAGTATGACACATGGACATGACTAAGGGGGGGATGTGGGTGGAAGAGGGTGCACAGGGTGGAGGGGAGTGAAGGGGGAAATGGGACAACTGTAATAGCATAAGCAATAAAATATATTAAAAAATAAATTATTTCAAAAAAAAAGAAAAAAAAATTGTTGTTGCCCTTCTTTTGGTTGTGTGAGGAGGCAAAGTGTGTCTACCTATGCCTCCATCTTGGCTGGAAGTCTTAAGTCTTTCTTCCTTTTCTCTAGTGTAGAATAATTTAAATAAAATAGAAATGTCTGTTCTGTTTAATTTTTATTTTTTGAGAGAGAGAGGGAGAGGGAAAGAGAGGTGTAGAAACACTGATGTGTGAGAGAAACATTGATCGGCTGCCTCTCGCATGCCCCCAACTGGGAGCTTGCCTGCAACTTAGGCATGTACCCTGACCTGAAATCTGATCAGCAATTTGCAGTTTGCAGGTCAGCGCTCAATCCACTGAGCCACACCAGCCAGGGCAAAATGTCTGTTTTTTAAAAATGGTATATACTGTACTCAGCTATAAAACCATCTGGGACTGGTTCCTTTTTTAATGGGTAGCTCTTTAATTACCTTTCCAACTTCCAATATGATTCTTGGTTGTATTTTAGTTTTCTTCTTCTTTATTAAATCAACTTAATCATTTGTCATTTGCTCAAAATGTATTTCCTTCCTCTAGGTGTTCAAGTTTATTCAGTGCCCCTGGCTAGTCAGGTATCACATTTATTTTTCATTTAAAGATTTTATTCATTTATTTTTTAGAGAGAGAAGAAGGGAGGAAGAGAAGGAGAGAAACATCAATGTGAGAAATAGGAATCCATTGCCTCTAGTATGCACCCCAAGGGGTACATAACCCAGGTAAGTGCTCTGACTGAGAATTGAACCTGCAACCTTTCAATTTGCAGGACAATACCCAATCAAGTGATCCACACTGGTTAGGGCAATGCATATATTAAAAATATTTGCACCAGTTGAAAATCAGTGCCCTAAGGTAAAGGAGACATGGTTTCTGAAGGAATAATAAAGACTGAATTAGCCCTGGCTGGTGTGCCTCAGTGGATTGAGCACTGGCCTGTAAACCAAAGGGTTGCTGGTTTGATTCCCACTCAGGGTACATGCCTGGGTTACAGGCCAGGTCCCCAGTACAGTGCACGTGAGAGGCAACCACATATTGATGTTTCTCTACCTTTCTTTCTCCTTCCCTTCACCTCTTTCTAAAAATAAATAAAATATATTTTTTAAAGATTTTATTTATTTATTTTTAGAGAGGGAAGGGAGGGAGATAGAGAGAGAGATAGAAACATCAATGTGCAGTTGCTGGGGGTTATGGCCTGCAACCCAGGCATGTACCCTGGCTGGGAATCGAACCTGCGACACTTTGGTTCGCAGCCCGCACTCAATCCACTGAGCTACACCAGCCAGGGCAATAAAATCTTTTTTAAAAGACTGAATTAATTAAGTAGTTAGTTAATTAATTAATTCAGTAATTATTGAGTACTGTCTTCTAGGTATGATTTCAGGTGTCGGAGTTACAGTGGTGGACAAGAATGGGTTGGTCCCTTTACTCTTTGAGTTTAGTGCAGTGGTCATAAAATGATAGGGTGCATGGGAATCCCTCGGTAAACTAATTAAAAGTACAAATTCTGGGGCTATGTCCTGAGAAATGCATACTCAATTTTTAGGGGATGGGACTCAGGAATTTTCATTATTTAAACAATGCTGTTCAGTTGATTCTTTTTACTCCTTTTTCAATGTATATATATTTTTTAAGATTTTATTTTTTAGAGAGAAGGGAGACTTTATTTTCCCTAGAGAGAAAGAGAAGGAGTCAAACATTCAGTTGCCTTTCACACACCTGCAGGCCAGGCATATGCCCTGACTAGTAATCAAACTGACAACACTTTGGTTCCCAGGTCACTGCTCAGCCCCCTGAGCAATACCTGCCAGAGTCCGTTAAGTTGATTCTCAAGTGAAAAATCGACTAATCATATACTGAACAAGCAAAGCTTTTTATACTAAAAAACTGGTGTAATGGTTGTTGAGCCTAAATAGACGACTTGGGGAAATAAAGTGATCACCATATCTAAAGACCCATGTGACTCCAGAGTGCAAAATAGATACCAGATCAAAGCTAACCTGGAGGCAAGTTTCCTTGTAATGTTAGGTGGTAATGGTCACGCAGGTGAGGCAGAGTTCCAATCAACTGCAAGTTTTGACTCTGCTGCAGAGCCATACCGAAGACCTTGTCATTAGGATTCTCTTGCTGGATGTGATATTTTTCTATGTGGTCTCTAAGCATGAGAATTTTATAAGAACCAAAAGGGAGTGTTGGTGAAAGTCACAACTGATTTAGTACACTATTTTAAGCACTTATTTTCTTCAACAAACTATGTCAACTCAGATGATAATACAAATTCCAAAGTGACCACCTAGGTTGGGGCAGATTAAAAAAACTGGCCAAAGGTCGGGGGCTTTGAGGATGAGAGAATCAGGGCTTGCCAAAAGAAGAAATGGAAGCAGCTTCCCGGACACACAAAAATATAAATTTCCCAAACTGATCTATGCATTCAATAACAGTTCCAATAAAAATTCCAACAAGGTTTTTCATGAAACTTGACAGCCTAATATATTTTAAACTTAAAGAAATGCAAAAGAATGCAACAAAATCAGCCATAGTTACCAAAATACTCATGAAGAGAAAGATCTAAGCTACAGGCCAGGTGATGGTGATGGTGGTGGCGGTGGTGACATATATGCCCATGAGGTACAGATTTATTGTGAAGACATGGTCATTAAGATAGTGTGGTACTGATGCAGAGAAATACAAATGGGCTGATGAAAAAGAATAGATAACCCAGAGAAAGGTGCATGCAGGTGTGAAAACTTAATTTATGGACAAAACTGGCATTGCAATCAGTGGGGTATTAAGTGCCTATGCAAGAAATGATCTGGAACAACTAGGTATCCATTTTGAATAAAAAGAAATTTAATCCCACCCTAACAGCAAAACAATATGAATGCAAAACTTAAATATATATATATATTTATATATATATTTATATATATGGAAGGCCCTAGCCAATGTGGCTCATTTGGTTAGAGTATCATCCGTAACCAAAAGGCTGTGAGTTTGATTCCCAGTCCAGGCACGTCTGAGGGGCAATGAGTCAATGTTTCTCTCTCTCCCTTTTTCTCTTGCTAAAAACAATGAAAAATGTCCTCAGGGGAGGATTGGAAAAAAAAAACATTTAGAAGAAGATGTAGGAGATTATTTTTATGATCTTAGTTGGGAAGTATTCTTAGGACACCCATTAAAAATAATCACACCAGAAAGGAAAGGATTAATAAATCAACTGCTATTAAAGTTAAGACCTCCTGTTAATCAACATATCATAAAGAAAATAAATTACATTTTCAAAATGCATAACTATGTGAAGGTATTTGCTACACATTTAACCAACAAAATGTCAATTTTCAGCATACAAAAAACTGTACAAATTAAAAGCAAAAATATATGAATAAGCACCCCTAGAAGATAAAACAGGAACAGTTCCTAGTGGTGGATTAGTAATATTTTCTCCTCAGCTGGATTGTGAGTGATTGCATTTTATTTTTAATCATTATAGGATAGATAGGCAGACACAAATATATTAAAATATTCTTTTGTAGATTTTCAGTATTTAATAACAATTTGACAAAAGAAAAACAAAGCAGCCCTGACTGGTGCAGCTCAGTGAGGTGGGCATTGTCCTGTAAACTAAAATGTCACTGGTTTGGGGTACATGCTGAGTTTTGGGCCAGGACCCTACTGGGGGTGTGCGGGAGACAACTAATCGATGTTTGTCCCACACATCACACATTAATATTTCTTTCTCCCTCCTTTCCCCTCTCTCTAAAAAAAAATAATAAAATCTTTAAAAAAAAACAAAAGAAGTGAAAAAATGCAGAAAGAAGGCATTAATAAAGAAAAATCTGAAATTAATGAAATGGGAAACTGATAAATCATAGAAATAAGGAAAACCATAAAACAGAATGAATGTTTTAAAGGGATGATAAAATCCTCTGTCAAATATTACTAAGGGAAATAAAAGAAAAAAAACAAAAATATGAAGAGACCCTGACTAAAGTAGCTCAGTTAGCCAGAGCATCATCTCAATATGCCAGAGTGGCAGATTTGATACCCGGTCAGGGCACATACAAGAAATAACCAATGAATGCATCAATAAGTAAAACAACAAATCGATGTTTTTCCCTCTCTCTCAAATATATATATATATATATATATATATATATATATATATATATATATATATATATATATATATATATATATATGGGGCAATATAACCACAGATATAAACAAAAGGAATGAAAGTACCTAACACAAAAGAGTTACTATGTGGTAGGCACAGTGTTAGATATTGTCATTTAATTTCCACAAGTATTATGTCATTTACTTCATTGTTCTCCTTATTTCATAGATGAAAACAAACTATAGCACACAGAGTTAGAAGGTTACATAGCAGTGAGTGACAGAGCTGGGACTGGAATCTAGGCAGTTTAGCACTTCAGTATATGTGTTGAATCATTCCTCAACATTGCCTTTCCTCAAATTCTCATTTCATAAAATGTTAAAGTCCAGAAGACCCTTACAGACCATTTAATCTATTTCTTTCATTTTATGGAAGACCATTTTTTTACATTGTTCTAAAAAGAGGAGTTGGTGTAGGTGGTGCTGAGCTAGACAGCAAACGCAAAAATTATGAGAGTATAACCCTGGTCCTGGAGGGTGAGGCTCAGTGAGTTGAGCACCGGCCTGTGAACCGTAAGTTTGCCAGTTCAATTTCCATTTAGGGCACATGCCTGGGTTGTGGACTAGATCCCCTGTTAGAGGCCTGCTAGAGGCAACTAATTGATATTTCTCTCATATATTTATGTTTCTCTGCCTCTCTTCCTCTCCCCTTTCCATTCTCTCTAAAAATAAGTAAGTAAAATCTTTTAAAAAGAGGAGAGAGAGAAAAGGGAGAGAGAAATATCAATGTGTGGTAGACTCTCACGTGGTCCCCACTGGGGACCTGGCTTGCAACCTGGGCATGTGCCCTGACTGGGAGTCGAACCTGTGATGCTTTGGTTTGCAACCTGAGCTCAATCCACTGAGCTACACCAGCCAGATCTGTAAATAAAATTTTAAAAAATTATCAGTATATTATATGCAACTCATGTATATAAATTTGAAAACCTAGAGGAAGAAAATACATTTTGAGCAAATGACAAATGATTAAGTTGATTTAATAAAGAAGAAGAAAACTAAAATACAACCAAGAATCATATTGGAAGTTGGAAAGGTAATTAAAGAGCTACCCATTAAAAAGGAACCAGTCCCAGATGGTTTTATAGCTGAGTACAGTATATACCATTTTTAAAAAACAGACATTTTGCCCTGGCTGGTGTGGCTCAGTGGACTGAGCGCTGACCTGCAAACTGCAAATTGCTGATCAGATTTCAGGTCAGGGTACATGCCTAAGTTGCAGGCAAGCTCCCAGTTGGGGGCATGCGAGAGGCAGCCGATCAATGTTTCTCTCACACATCAGTGTTTCTACACCTCTCTTTCCCTCTCCCTCTCTCTCTCAAAAAAATAAAAAATTAAACAGAACAGACATTTCTATTTTATTTAAATTATTCTACACTAGAGAAAAGGAAGAAAGACTTAAGACTTCCAGCCAAGATGGAGGCATAGGTAGACACACTTTGCCTCCTCACACAACCAAAAGAAGGGCAACAACAATTTTTTTTCTTTTTTTTTGAAATAGATAATTTATTTTTTAATATATTTTATTGTTTATGCTATTACAATTGTCCCATTTCCCCCTTCACTCCCCTCCACCCTGTGCACCCTCTTCCACCCACATCCCCCCCTTAGTCATGTCCATGTGTCATACTTATAAGTTCTTTAGCTTCTACATTTCCCATACTATTCTTACCCTCCCCCATCTATTTTCAACCTACAATCTATGCTACTTATTCTCTGTACCTTTTCCCCCTCTCTCCTCCTCCCACTCCCTTGTTGCTAACCCTCCATGTGATCTCCATTTCTGTGGTTCTGTTCCTGTTCTAGTTGTTTGCTTAGTTTCTTTTGGTTTTGCTTTAGGTGTGGTTGTTAATAATTGTGAGTTTGCTGTCCTTTTACTATACATGTTTTTTTCTTTATCTTCTTTTCTTAGATAAGCCCCTTTAACATTTCATAAAATAAGGGCTTGGTGATGATGAACTCCTTTAACTTGACCTTATCTGAGAAGCACTTTATCTGCCCTTGCATTCTAAATGAAAGCTTTGCTGGATAGAGTAATCTGGGATACAGGTCCTTGTCTTTCATGACTTGGAGTATTTCTTTCCAGCCCCTTCTTGCCTGTAAGGTCTCTTTGGAGAAATCAGCTGACAGACTGATGAGAACTCCTTTGTAGGTTACTGTCCCCTTATCTCTTGCTGCTTCTAGGATTCTCTCCTTCATTTTTACCTTGGCTAATGTAGTTAGGGTCTAACTTCTTTGGGACTCTCTGAGCTTCCTGGATTTCCTGGAAGTCTATTTCCTTTGCCAGAATGGGGAAGTTCTCCTTTATTATTTGTTCAAATATATGTTCAATCTGTTGCTTTTCCTCCTCCCCTTCTGGTACCCCTATAATTTGGATGTTGGAATGTTTAAAGATTTCCTGGAGGTTCCTAAGTTTCTCCTCGTTTTTTTGAATTCTTATTTCTTCATTCTTTCCTGTTTGGTTGTTTTTTTCTTCCTTCTGGTCCACTCTATTGTTTTGAGTCCCAGTTTCCTTCCCATCACTATTGGTTCTCTGTGCATTTTCCTTCATTTCTTTTATGGTACCCTGCATTTTTTCATTTAATTTGTGCCCCAAATCAACCAATTCTGTGAGCTTCCTGATCACCAGTGTTTTGAACTGTGCATCTGATAGATTGGCTATCTCTCGGTCGCTTAAAATGATGAGTCCTGGGGCATTGATCTGTTTTCTGTATGAGACATGTCTCTCTCTCTCTTTTTTTGGTGGGGGGGGCGGTGTGGTCGCTCCTGTTATGGTGAGGGGCAGAGCCTTAGGTGTACACCAGGGCTGGGCACCCCAGTCGCTAGGTTGTGACGTTGTACGTGGGGGGGCGGGGCGGGGGCGGGGGCAGGGGCGGGAGGGAACAATGGCCGTAGCTCTGCTCTCCCGGGATCCCAGTCCCCTCCCTGGGATCCAGGGTTGCGCACTCTGCCCTGCTCCACAATCGCCGCCTCACTGGGTCTGCCAGCTGCTGCTTGTGTACTCAGGGTCCACCCGCTGCGATCTTGCACGCCCCAGATGCCTTACGTGCCCCCAGTTGCCTTATGCGCCCAACTCTCTCTGCTCTCCTCACTGTGACCCACGCCCGGCTGCTCCTCTCCACCCCTCCTACCGGTCTGGACGAATGGGTCTACTTCAACTTCATTGCTGTTTGACTTCCATTCAGATAAATTCTCTGTCAGTTCTGGGTGTAATTCTGCTTCTAAATTGTTGTTGTTCTAATCTTGGTTGTGTGTGGAGGTACGGTGTATCCACCTATGCCTCCATCTTGCCGGAAAGTCCGGCACCAACAAATTTAAAAACAAAAATATAACCGGAACTGCCAGGTATCGAACTGTATGGAAGTTGGACAACCAAGGAGTTAAAGAAGAAACATCATCCAGACTGGTAGGTCTGGATGAAAGGTGGAGGGGTGAGGGGTGAGTGAGGGGTGGAGATGGGCAGCCCAGGTGGAGAGGACTCGTGGCACGGCAGTGGCTGGTGGTTCAAGCCAGGCAGCAGCTGGAGGACCAGGCAGTCCCACATTTGCATGCAGATGAACTGGGAGCAACAACTGGGGAGTGAGACAGATCATGAAACCCAGGGTTCCAGTGCAGGGAAATAAAGCCTCAAAACCTCCGGCTTAAAAAATCTGTAGGGGGTTGTAGCAGTGGGAGAAACTTCCAGCCCCACAGGAGAGTTCATTGGAGAGACCCACAGGGTCCTAGAACACACACAAACACACCCACCTGGGAATCAGCACCAGAAGGGCCCAATTTGCTTGTGGGTGGTGAGGGAAGTGACTGAAGGCCAGCCAAGAGCCAAACAAGTGGCACTGTTCCCTCTCTGACCCCTTCCCCACATATAGCACCACAACACAGCCAAGGGGGTTGCACCACCCTAGCGAACACCTAAGGTTCCGCCCCTTACATCATAACAGGCCTGCCAAGACAAAAAAATATGGCTCAAATGAAAGAACAGGTCAAAGCTCCAAAAATAGAACTAAGTGATGAAGAGAGAGCCGATCTATCAGATGCAGAGTTCAAAACACTGGTAATCAGAATGCTCACAGAAATGGTTGAGTATGGTTGCAAAATGGAGGAAAAAGTGAAGGCTATGCAAAGTGAAATGAAGAGAAATGTACAGGGAACCAAAAGTGATGGAAAGGAAACTGGGACTCAAATCAATGGTTTGGAGCAGAAGGAAGAAATAAGCGTTTAACCAGAACAGAAGGAAGAAACAAGAATTCAAAAAAATGAGGAGAGGCTTAGGAACCTCCAGGACAACTCTAAATATTCCAACATCCAAATCATAGGGGTGCCAGAAGGAGAAGAGGAAGAGCAAGAAATGGGCAACTTATTTGAACAAATAATGAAGGAGAACTTCCCCAATCTGGCAAAGGAAATAGATGTCCAGGAAGTCCAGGAAACTCAGAGTCCCAAAGAAGTTGGACCCAAGGAAGCACACACCAAGGCACATCATAATTACATTACTCAAAGATTAAAGAGAAGGAGAAGATCTTAAAAGTAGCAAGAGAAAAGGAGACAGTTACCTACAAAGGAGTGCCCATAAGACTATCAGCTGATTTCTCAAAAGAAAACTTGCAGGTAAGAAGGGACTGGAAAGAAGTATTCAAAGTTATGAAAGGCAAGGACCTACATCCAAGGTTACTCTATCCAGCACATGCTATCATTTAGAATGGACGGGCAAATAAAGTGCTTCTCAGATAAGGTCAAGTTAAAGGAGTTCTCCATCACCAAGACCTTATATGAAATGTTTTTAAAGGGACTTATCTAAGAAAAAGAAGATAAAAATATGGACAGTAAAATGACAACAAACACAACTATCAACAACTGAACCTAAAACAAACAAACAAATGAAGAACAAACTAAGTAAACAACAAAAACAGGAACAGAATCACAGAAATGGAGATCACATGGAGGGTTATCAGCTGGAAGGTGGAGAATGGGAGAAAAGGTACAGGGAATAAGAAGCATAACTGGTAGGCATAAAATAGACAGAAGGAGGTTAAGAATAGTATGGGAAATGGAGAAACCAAAGAACTTATGTGTACAACTCATGGACATGAACTAAGGTTGGGGAATGCTGGTGGGAGGGGGTATGCAGGGCAGAGGGGAATAAAAGGGGGGAAATGGGACAACTGTAATAGCCTAATCAATAAAATATATTTTAAAAAGTAAAAAAAATAAGAAAAGAATAATTAAGAAATGACGAAAGAACTTAAATTTAATAGAACTAGTTTACCTTTAATACTAAAACATAATAAAGGTAATACAAAAATACCATAGACCAACTTTATTTTTTAATATACATGGCAAGACTAAATAAAATCTTTGCAAATATAATCCAACAGTCTATTTCTTTTAATAAAAGAAAATCATTTCATGACCAGGTAGGATTCCAAGAAACAAAAATGGCTTAACATAAGGAAATGTATGTCTTCAGTTTACCACAGGCACATAATAAAGGAGGAAGATTACGTGACTACATCAAATTATTAAAAAGCCATTCGATAAAGATTCAGCAGCCATTTCTAATAAGTATAATTACATGTGCCAGGCATTTGTTCCAAAGGCTTTGCTTCCATTACCTTATTTAATTCTCCTTACAACAACTGTATTGCTATAATTTCTTATTTCTCTATTTTACAAAAAGGAAAACTGAAACTCAGTGAGGTTAAATAATGTCACACATGTGGAAATGATGGAGTCAGGATTTAAACCAACATAGTGTAGCTCTAGAGCCCACATCCTTATCAGCCATACCACATCACCTCTAATGAAATCTTTAATTAGTACCAAAAGAGTATCACTATACTTAATGTGATGAACATTAATTATTAAAAGCTAACAGTAAACTCTATGATAACTGGAGAAATGGCCATTAAATTCAGGGAAAAGTTCAGTTTCAGGATTTTTTCCTGGGTGCACCATTCTTTCCCTCCTGATTCTGAACAATTTAGAACAAGGATAAAATATAATCAGATAGAAAGCAAAATATCACTTGTGTTACTATTAAAGGATAAATAAAGCACATGGATTGTATCTGGGGAAATGGTCTTTATGCAACTGAACCCCAGAGTTAGGCAGACTTTGCTGACTGAGACATGGATTCATAGAACCAGGGCAGGTCTCCCTTTGTGAGGGGACTAGCCAAGCATGCCTTGTTTATCTTCCTCAAGTTTATCAATGAGGACTGAGAGCGCAGGAATATTATGCAGGATTGAGTTCCCTCTACCTGATTCTTCTTATTTGAAAATGATTAGTTCAATTCAATCACAACTTAGAAATTACCAAGAATAGAATACTAGCAGGAAAAACAAGACTTTGAAAAAAGCAGAGTATGTCCTCTTTCTCACTTTGTTAGAACCTAGGGGCACTGGTATAAAGGAAAAGGCGAGGGAACATATGAATGACTATTATATGCTAAATGATTTACCTGCAATATCTGAGTGATTTAAAACTCACAGCAATTAACAGACGAGACATCTGTGACTCAGAAAAGTTAAGTAATTTGCCCAAGTTTACAGTTTGAAAGTGACCAAGTAGCTATTTGGCCAGGGAAAAAGTAAACAAAGACAAACATCATGTGAACTTTTGAAGTTGTTGTTACAGTATCATTCAAGTAATTCAAGAATTTTTTAAAAATGTTACGCTAAGGAGTCATTTTTTACAAAGAGGAGATTGTAAAGAATGGGAAGGATTCCCCCAAGCAGCCAAGATATTCAAATTAGTTAAGGGGAAACTTTATTATGAAGAATATAAATGTCAGTTTTTAATAATGGAACAAAATATTAATAAATACAGACATATGAATGAATCATCTGAACACAGGCATGACTAAATCTTGTCAAGGGATTCCATTATGCAACAAGCAGACACTCCCTTTTCACTTCTTTCTAGTCTCTATGACACCACCAACTCTCTATGGCAGGCCAGCAGGTTGATACAGAAACACGTGCAGACCAGAGAGCATGTGCACTATTCACTGGGCGAGTGTAGAAACGTGCTCAGATTAGCACCACATAAGATAAAGTGCCCTCGGCTTCCTACAGATATGTGGTAATGAGTTGAGAAGATCATTCCATTATTTTCCTGCCCCAAAGCTTCTTTAAAGCTTCCTTCACATCCTTGTTTCTCAAAGAGTAGATAAGGGGGTTCAGCATTGGTATCACCACCGTGTAGATCACTGCAACTCTTCGGTCTTGGGCCAGGGAGTAGCTGGACCTGGGGCGCAGGTACATAAAAAGTGTTGAGCCATAGAAGAGGCACACAACAGTGAGGTGGGAAGCACAGGTGGAAAAGGCCTTGAACCTGCCCTGGGTTGAGTTCATTCTCAGGATGGTGATGAGAATTAAGAGATAAGAAACCAAGATAGTGAGGGTGCAGCTCAAAAGGTTGAAACTAGCAAAAATAAAGAGCAAGATCTCACACAGCGAAGTGTCCACACAAGACAGAGACAGGATGGGTGGCCCATCACAGAAGAAATGAGTGACCACGTGAGCACCACAGAATTTCAGACTGAAGATACAGCTTGTGTGGATAAGAGAATTGAGGAATCCTGCGCTATAGGAGCCTGCAATCAAAGAGGCACAGACTTCAGGAGACATGGTGACAGCATAGAGCAGGGGGTTACAAATAGCAGCATAGCGGTCGTAGGCCATGGCAGCAATGAGATAGCACTCACTGGTGGCGAAACCAGCATAGAAGAACAGCTGAGCCATGCAGCCAAGATAGGAGATCACCTTCCTCTTGGCCAAGAAGTTCACCAGTGTCTGAGGGACAACTGTGGAGGAGTAGCAGAAATCCAAGAAGGACAAGCTTTTTAGGAGGGTGTACATGGGTGTATTCAAGGTGGCACTCATGTGGATCAGGAGGAACATAATCAGATTCCCCAACAGAATGATGATGTACATGCCCAGGAACACCACAAAGAGCAGTGTCTGCAGCTGGGGGTCACTGGTGAGGCCCAAGAGCTCAAACTCAGTCCCGTGGCTCAGGTTTGCCTCTTCCATCTTTCTCAAGTGCTCTGGGGTGTGAAAAGTGATCACCACCAGAAATGAGGTGGCACACCCAAGGAGTGTCCCTGGGTTTAGTTTTGACCTGCAGACAGCCTTCTGAGGATTGGTCTTACTGAGGAAGTCTGGTTTTGTAGATAGAACTCTGTCATAGAGAAGATTAGTTAGGAAGCATTACTTGAGCAGCAATGGAAAATGTAAAAGAAATATATAAAATTTAGTCTCTCAGGGATCTTAAAAAGTTCTAAATAATGAAACAATTACTTACCAAATATATATTGACAGCATTCCACATGCTTAGCTTCCTGTTCCCCTGTCAGGAATTCAAGAGTGTCTCACTTCAGGAAGCTTGTATTTTAGAGATAGTATATTTCATGTTTAAACACACAGGCTCTGGTGTCAGGCTGCCAAGGTTCCAAGCCAGGACGTTGCCACAAACTATCTGTGTTCTCTTGGGAATGTTATTTGACCTTTCTGAGTTTCAGTTTTCTCATCTGTAAAATAGGGATAATAGCTTTAATCTCAAAACATTGTTGTAAAAATTCAATGAGTTAATCCATATGAAGCACTTAAACAAAGCCTGTCACATGGGAAAATTTCAAAGAATGTCAGCTTTGATTATTCTTGGTAGGGGGATAGACCTAACAACACATAACTAAACATAATAAAATGAAACAACAAAATTAGGCAAGCAATTGATGACCAAATAATATGGACAGAGACACAGGTACTAAGCAAGAGTGACTAAACAGAAATTCAGAAGGTTCTAGAGGAATCGAGGGTGGTTCATTGGCTCAGTGATAAAACTGCCTCTGTGAACTTGGCATAAGCCAAGCGCTATTGTAGGTTCTAAAGGTGATGAGGGCTGGGGGTGTAGAGAGATGGGGATGAGGTAGGGCTGTAAAGAGCAAACTGAGACCCTGCGCTCAAGAGCATCAGCCACCCTTTCTTCACAAAGGCACAGTCATTTCCAGTGACTAGAATCACACTGAACTCAAGGGCCATTGTGGCCACAGGAGAAGAAACAGCCCCATCCCAGGACTGGGGCTTTGTAAAAATGCCTTTTCTGTTCAAAGAATGAATAAGGTTGTAGCTGCATCACCTAAATACCACATTCTCCTCTGTTCTATTGGTTACTCTGCTGTTGGGGGCCGTCCTGCTTGGTATCAGGAAGCTGTAACCCCCTGTGACTTAGGCTGACTAAAAGACCTCCAGACCAGGAGCCACTAAGGAGACAAAAACTTATTTCCCTGGCATGAATGCTGCCTGTTCTGTGCTGAAACCTCCTAGTTTGATCAGTTAGCCAATGATGGGTAAGATTTCCCACGGAGGGAAATGCCTAAGGCATGATCACGTGGAGGCTTCTGGGAAGAAACTCATGGGGCTGTGGAGATGAAGGGGTGATGGACATCAACCCCTGCCCCCTTGGCTTTGTCAAAGCCTGAGTCTTTGTTCTTGGATGTGAGAAATCCTGGCTGCCTCTGTCTCCTGCACTCCTCAGGCCTGCAGGGGCGAAACAGCCCAGACCAGAAACAGCGGACCCCCAGGGTAATCAGGCCTGGGACATAGAATATGCAAGATCCTGTGAGATCTGTTTGCTGGAGGATGTTATTAACTTTGAATTTAAAAGCACAGGCAGGAAACTTTTGGAACCTGTAGCCCTTTCATATGTTAAAGACCACAAACCTTGCCCAGAATCACAGTGGGAGTTCTTTCCCCACCTTTGTAAGTTGCCTGCATCTTTTGATCTTTTCTGCCAGACTGAATCCACAAACTAAGTCTGTTTTCTCAATAAAAATCTGCTTGGGTATGGACACGGGGCGCCCTCCAGGAGACAGGGTGGCCAAAGGTGCTCTCCCCACTTGAGAGAGGGTGGCCATTCTGTCCCTATTCCCCCACAGGACCTGGCTGTCTCTGTGTATGTTTTTCTTGTGTTTCGATGAACCATCCACAGCATTCCGTGCTCACTGCAGGCAGGTGGGCATGCATCACTCTGCCACCCATGTTTCTGAATTCCCCTGGGTTCTAGAGTTGGGTAAGTGCTCTATCCTCTTTGGTGAAGACCCCCAATTGTGAAGACTTTGAAGTCAGCAGATGTGACTGGGTTGGGATGGAAAAGGACACTCATGAGCCCCCTCCTTCTGCCCTCACAAGAGTAAATGACACAACTGTGAAAGATGTTGGGAGGATTCCAGAGAAGAAAGAGCTGTGTTGAACTGACAAAGATGATAGTTCCACTGGTGGATTTTCCAGAATCAGCAAACGGCCGGTGCAGGGAAAGAGCTGGACATACAGATAACTAGTTTTAGCTGTCAAGTAGATAACAAAGGCACTGTGGCCTGATAGAACACTGTGAATGGTGACAAGAAATAAAGCATTGTAATGCCCAGAGAGGTGATATGCCCTAATAAAATAGAAACACTCTAAATATAAGTGCAAATTTGGACACAGGGCATTGGTAACTTCTTTTAGAGCATATGGAACATAACTCTGATGTATTTGATGTCTCTGAGATGTAACATTTAGTCATTCTTAACCCAACAGCTGCTATTTTATAATAAACCCCATTATTGCAGTGATATGGCAACTCTAGATTTGGGTTGCAAATGTCATTGGCCTCATTGGTGTCAACAGTCAGTTCAGCTTCAAGGCAAATTATAAGGACTTCAGAGAAATGACTGTAAAAATTTCAATATGGCATAATTTACAAGAAATTCAAGGAAGTTGAGAAATGGTTAAGAGTGGAGTAAAACTTCTTGAGACCCAGTTTTCCATCTTCTTTCCGCAACAGACTGCTTCCATGTGGGTAATGGGTTTGCAAATTTCTCTGTAAATTAAAAGAGGGGACAAAAGCAGAGAAAACAAAACAGTCCACCACTGCTCAAGGTAGGGTAGTGAGGTGGGGAGGTGAGAGGGGGCCATGTAGGGTGGTGGGTAACACAGTGGATAGCTGGTCACATCCTCCAGATGTATTACTTGCTTTAAATCCAATCTCTCCCTTTCCCTCTCCTTTTTTCTATCATCACTCTTCTCCAATCTTCACTAAATTAAAAATTACTCAGAATGTAAAATTAGTCAAGCAAGAAACTGTGGAGAAATTGACATCTCTGACAGTTTTTTAAAAGGATGCTGGAATAACTGCTATTTCTGTTGGCTGCAGTTTGTACCTGTGAATAAAAACTAGAAAAAAGCCATAAGGGTAATTGTCTGGGCTGGTGTGGCTCGGTTGGTTGGGTATATTCCCGCAAACTGAAAGGTCACTGGTTCGATTTCCAGTCAAGGCATATGCCTGGGTTGCAAGTCCTATCTGGTTGGGGCACGTCAGGAAGGCAAAGGAGGCAACCAATCGATGTTTCTCACTCACATTAATGTTTATCTCTCTCTCTTGCCCTCTCTAAAATAAAAAATAAAACATAAGTGACCTGTAGATCAGGGAGGAATAAACTTTATTTACATCTGTCCCTTTGCCTTCTTCCTGGGATAGCAGAGTGAGAGAACAGATAGAGAGGAGGAAGCCAGGGTCTCTAATCAACAAAGATCCCAAACAAGAGTTCTTACACATTGAAGTGCCTTGCCCAAGGTTCACTGAAGAAGGAACTAGACCTATTTATTCCCATAAATTTGTAGCTGGGTCCCCAAAATCTAGTGATTCTGAAGCAGGTGGTCTCTGACCCACACTTTGAGGAACACTACAGTTTCTCAGTGAGGCTCAGGAGTGTCCAGCCTGAGGCCCGCAGACCACATGCAGCCCAGGATGGCTATGAATGCAGCCCAACACAAAATTGTAAATTTACTTAAAACCTTTTTTTTTGGCTCATCATTTTCATCAGTGTTTGTGTATTTAATGTGTGTCCCAAGACAACTCTTCTTCTTACAGTGTGGCCCAGAGATGCCGAAAGGTTGGACACCCCTGCAATCATATCTTCCTGATCCTCATGTAAATGTCCTTCATAAAAACTTGCTAAAATTCTTCATGTCCTGGAAAAAACAGCCTGTGGGAGCATGGTTGTCCTGGACATTCTCTTCCTTCCAGAATATGTATCAGTAGTTAACAATTCCCAGAATCTGAGTATTACCTGATGATAAACACATCAAATACCAGAGAATTTTCTCCTTCAAAGTTGCTTGAGATGTTCTTAAGCAAGCCACTTAATTTCAGCACAGCACATTACTTGATGGCAGAGCTACTGCTCTGGGGGTCAGAACACAGTCCCTCAGTAGAAATACGATAAAGATAAAGTCTGGGGATCAGAGCCTGCCACCGACTTTAACCGCTCTGGTGGTGAGAGCAGTGAGGCAGTGGTGCTCTAGCAAGGTCCTTACAACAGATCCCCCTCTGACAAGAGACATGCCAGAGTCATCTTTTCCCCGGGGCAGCCAGCCCAACAGCTCACCAATAGGGAGGATGACTCATTGATGAGGGTTTAGGAAGCAGGAGAGGAAGTCAGAATAATTGGCCCCATGTAGACCCATTAATGTGTTTGCAAAATTATTAGCAACTCCGAGAGTCTCTGCTCCTGGGAATCAGGGACTGGGAGATTGGGAGTGAAGGGAATGGATCCACACCAGAACCCTGCCAATCTGCTGATCATTAGCCCCACAGGACTGCTCTTCCTTAATTCCAAACTTAATTCTCTACACTGGAAAACCAAGTTTTTAGTTTTCCTTTCTTCTGTGCCAGTTAGCCAATTTAGGTTGTGACCTAAATTATAGCTGAGACCTTTGCCCACCCATCAACATCATAGTAAAATTAGAGGTATGTGATTTTTGTTTCCAAATATTTGGGAATTGTCTAGAGATTGCACTGTTACTGACCTCTAATTTAATAGCTTGTAATCAGAGAGCATACTTTGTAAAGTTGGAACGCTTTTGAAGTTTTTGAAACTTGTTTCATGGCCCAGAATGCTATCTTGGTGAATGTTCCTTGTTCACTTGAAAAGAATGTATAGTCTGCTGTTTTCACGTGGAGTCGTCTAAAATTGTCAGTTAGGTCAATTGCTTGATCATGTTATTCACGTCCGTCTACTATATCTTTCCTAATGTTCTGCCTACTTGTTCTCTCAAGCATTGAAAGGGGAGTGTACTGAAATCTTTAACTATAGTTGTAAATTTGTTTATTTCTCCTTGCAGTTCTTCAGTTTTTGCTTCATGTATTTTGAAGTTCTGTTATTAGGTGCATAAACATTTAAGATTGTTATGTCCTGTTGAACAAAAATGTTTAACTTCTATGGCTGAAAGTCTTCTGAAAAGAAACGGTGTATTGGACTTCTGGCAAGATGGAGGAATAGGTGGGCGCACCGTACCTCCTCGCACAACCAAGATTAGAACAACAATAATTTACAACAATAATTTACAGATAGAATAACACTCAGAACCGACCGAGGATTTATCTGAATGGAAGTCGGACAGCCAAGAAGTTGAAGTAGGCCTGCACATCCAGACTGGTAGGAGAAGACAAGAGAGGCAGGTGCGGGGCTGGCACAGGTCAGCAGCGCGCGGAGGTTGGGGAAAATATGGCGCGAAATCGGCGTGACAGCCATCCGGGGTGAAAGAACGCAGCGGTGGTCCCTGAGTATGCAAGCTGCAGCTGGCGGACCCAGTGAGGCAGCGATTGTGGACCAGGGCAGAGCTCGCAGCCCAGGATCCCAGAGAAGGGTCTGAGCCCAGGAGAATGGAACTATCACCATTGTTCCCTCCCGTCCCCGCTCCCGCCCCCGCCCCCACATATAACATCACAATCTAGTGACTGGGGTGCCCAGCCCCGGTGAACACCTAAGGCTCCGCCCCCCACCGTAACAAGAGCGACCAGACCAAAAAGGAGAGAGACAGGGAAAGACATGTATCCAACAGAGCAGATCAGTCCCCCAGGACTCATCCTTTTGAGCGACTAAGAAATAGCCAATCTATCAGATGCACAGTTCAAAAATACTGGTGATCAGAAAGCTCACGGAATTGGTTGATTTTGGGCGCAATTTAGATGAAAGGATGCAGGTTACCATAAAAGAGAAGTAGGAAGATACGCGGAGGAGAGTCAATAGTGAAAGGAAGGAATCTGAGTCTCAAAACAATACAGTAGACCAGAAGGAAGATAGAATCAACCAAGCAGGAAAGCATGATGAAATAAGAATTCAAAAAATTGAGGAAAAGCTTAAGAGCATCCAGGACACCTTTAAACGTTCCAACATCCGAATTATACCAGAAGGGAACCAGAAGGGAACCAGAAGGGGTACCAGAAGGGAAAGGGGAAAAGCAACAAATTGAGCACGTATTTGAACAAATAATAAAGGAGAACTTCCCCATTTTGGCAAAGGGAACAGTCTTCCAAGAAATCCAAGAAGCTCAGAGAGCCCCAAAGAAGTTGGACCCAAGAAGAAACACACCAAGGCACATCATAATTACATTAGCCAAGGTAAAAACGAAGGAGAGAATCCTAGAAGCAGCAAGAGATAAGGGGACAGTAACCTACAAAGGAGTTCCCATCAGACTGTCAGCTGATTTTCCAAAGAGACCTTACAGGCAAGAAGGGGCTGGAAAGAAATACTCCAAGTCATGAAAGATAAGGACCTACATCCCAGATTGCTCTATCCAGCAAAGCTCTCATTTAGAATGGAAGGGCAGATAAAGTGCTTTTCAGATAAGGTCAAGTTAAAGGAGTTCATCATCACCAAGCCCTTATTTTATGAAATGTTAAAGGGACTTATCTAAGAAAAGAAGATAAAGAAAAAGACATGTATAGTAAAAGGACAGCAAACTCACAATTATTAACAACCACACCTAAAGCAAAACCAAAAGAAACTAAGCAAACAACTGGAACAGGAACAGAACCACAGAAATGGAGGGCACATGGAGGGTTAGCAGCAGGGGGGTGGGAGGAGGAGAGGGGGGGAAAAGGTATAGAGAATAAGTAGCATAGAATGTAGGTTGAAAATAGATGGGGGGGGGGCAAGAATAGTATGGGAAATGTAGAAGCTAAAGAACTCATAAGTATGACACATGGACATGAACTAAAGGGGGGAAACGTGAGTGGGAGAGGGGGTACAGGGTGGAGGGGAGAGAAGGGGCGAAATGGGAAAACTGTAATAGCATAATCAATAAAATCTTTTAAAAGAAAGAAAGAAAGAAAGAAAGAAAGAAAGAAAGAAAGAAAGAAAGAAAGAAAGAAAGAAAGAAAGAAAGAAAGAAAGAAAGAAAGAAAGAAAGAAAGAAAAAGAAACGGTTTATTAAGCCATTCCTAGCTAAAGAAGAAGGAGAAGACCAGTCTTGGGGCATGGAGTCTAAACCACCAGCAACATGGCTAAATAGGAAAGATGTGTGTTCAACATCCAGGAGTTTTGCAATGTTTTTATACATCAAGTAGTGGGGAGAAAGATGTAAGCTGTTCTGAAAGAATTTACGTTAGCTATAGACAGCAGGGATGGGAGAAGATGAAGAGGAGCTAGTTCTGGGAAGGGCACAACAGCGTCCCCAAAACTCATGTGCAAGCAAAAAAGAAGCAAAGGCTCCTGGGGTTTGACAGCACCCAGCTATTCTTTTTTTGTGGGTAATCACAGAAGTAGCTACCTGGAAATTAATCCTAAATTTAACAGATATACAGGGTGTGAGCAGTCTTTTGTTAGAGCTGGTTCACAGCTATTCACAGGCTGTTTTGTCTCTTTCTCTTGCCACTGTAATTTTATTTTTGTCATCTCAGAATTTTTTCCTCAGTCCTCTTTGATAAATTTACCCACTTATCATTATAAAATGACCTTCTTGATACCTGCTAATATTTTTTGTTCTAAAATGTATTTTCTGATATTAATATTATCACTATAGCTCTATTTTTATTATTTTTAGCATGGTATATCTTTTCCATCTCTTCACTGTTAATCCCTTTATTTTCAACTTTTCTGTGCCATTGTGTTTGTAAAACTTCCCCAAGCAGACCTGAAATCTAGATGTTCTAAGATAGTGATATGCTTGGAATATGGACCTCAGATCTATCTTGTCACACAGTAAAAATTCAGCGGCCTTAGCAGAAGAGCTGGTGTGCACTGGGCAGAAATCAAACAAACCTCATGAATGGCAACTTTGAAAAGGTTGGAATGGGGTTCTCATCCCAGTCAGATGGTATAATAGGAGACTAAATGACTGTGGAGATCTGAACAGGGGTAATTGTTACATTGATAAAGTGCAGCTGTGTCTTCTTCTCTATGCAGCCACTATCTTCATGCAGTTATTTTTTCATGTCTTTTATGTATTATGGTAAAGGAATTTGTGTCCTTTATTTGTGTCTGTTAGCTTGTTTCACAGTAAGCTCATTTTGGGAACCAACACTCAAAGTTTCAGGTGTGGCTTTTGTAAATAGCACATATCTGGAATTTTCTCTTTTAACTAATCAGAGTATCTCTTTTTGTATAGGTAAGACTTGGGAGGGTTGGCTTTTTTCTGTATATATATCATTATTATTTTAAAATTTTTATCATTGGTGACTTAAAACAACAGAAATGTATTTCTTCATAGAAATTTTTTTTCAGGAAGTTACAGGTTCAAAGTCAGGGTGTCTTTAGGGCCATAGCCCCTCCAAAGGCTCTAGGAGAAAATGAATCCTCTCTCATCTCTTCCAGCTCTTTATGGCTGCAGGTATTCTTGGCTTGTGGCAACATCATTTCATTCTTTCCGTATCGTCACATGGCCTCTCCTCTGTGTGTGTGCCTTCTCTTTTCTCAATTATTGGATTTGGGGCATACCTGGGTAATTCAGATGATCCCATCTCAAGATTTTTAATTTATTTACATTTGCAAAGACTCTTTTTCTCTCTTTCTTTTTCTTTCTTTCTTTCTTTCTTTCTTTCTTTCTTTCTTTCTTTCTTTCTTTCCTTCTTTCTTTCTTTTTTTTTAGATTTTCAAAATTTATTTTTAGAGAGAGGGGAAGGGAAGGAGAAAGAGAGGGAGAGAAACATCAATGTGTGGTTGCCTCTCACATGCCCCCTGTAACCCAGGCATGTGCCCTGACTGAGAATCAAACTAATGATCCTTTGCTTCCCAATCTGATGCTCGATCCACTGAGCCACACCAGCCAGGGCTCTTTTTCTTAATAAGGTAACATTCACAGGGTCTGAGTATAAGGACATGGACTTATTTTGGAGGGGACCACCTTTTTTTTCTTTCCTTCATCTCCTTTCCCTCCTCCTCCTCTTTCCCTCCTTCTCTTCCTCCTCCTCCTTCTTGTTCATCTTTCTCTGCCTCGTATTTTTATAATTTTGAGGGTTTTCTGACATATTAAATTCATTTTTACAACTCACTTTGATTTTTCCATTTGTCATAATTATTCCAATTTTCTTTCCTCTCTCACTCTCTGACCCTGCTCCTGATTCTTTTTGGATAACTTTTCTCTGTTTTTCACTGCACATATTTTCCCCTTCTACTGATTCCTCTCTATTAGTAGCTATCCTTAAATATTTAACAATCATATTTGATTTAATAAAGTCTATCAAATATGCTTAATCCATGAGTTCATAATGACATTTAAATAAATTAATTATATTAGTTACCTATTGACACACAACAAATTATCCCAAATATTAGCATTTTAAATCAATAAACATTTAGTACCTTATACTTTGTGGAAGTGACATAGTCTAATTTCTGCAATAGCCTATTGGTTACACAGGTCAGCTCTATTAACCATGGGAGTGAACTATACAAAGGCATTAGTAACGGGAAGGGCCATCTTGAAGACGGGCTATCATAGTCTGCCCACTGGCCCTTACTAATTCATGTTCACCTTACATGCAGAATTTACTCACCCCCTCCCAAGATCCGTAAAAGTCACATCCCATTACAGTATCAGCTCAAGGTCCATAATTACATGATCTAAATCATGTACAGGTATGGATGAAAGCTCATCAGGTATGATTCCTTACACAGAGTCACTCCAGTACAATTCCTCTCAGTCATAAAACTAGTGAGCTAAACCTACAAGTTACGTCTGGCTTCTACATGCATACTTAGAATGCCAGGACAGTTATAAGATAAACAACATGGGAAAAATGGGAGGGGCAAGGCAGGTAGACAAGAGTCATTGATAAATAAAAATTTTGAAATCCACTAGGGTATTTGTTGGTAATCCTTTGATTAGGATTCAAGTCCTGGGAACAATTCTCTGTGGCTTTTGGCTATACCTCTGAAATCCTGGCTCTGCCCATCCTTCATTTTATATGAAAGCAAGTCTGTGTTTGTAGCTGAGTAGTCTCAGCTTGCTTCATGCCTGAGAAGTTTGGGGATTGAAAGGCTCCTTTTCAATTTCTGCTGTCTTACAGTTCAAGCTGCTGGTGGTTCTGCCACTTTGAGAGTCTTCTATGAATCTTATTAGGATTTTTTTCTTTTTTTAAGTATTTTATTTTATTTTTTTAAGATTTCATTTATTTCTTTTTAGAGAGAGGGGAAGGAGGGAAAAGAGAGGGAGAGAAATACCAATGTGTGGTTGCCTCTCACATGCCTCCTACTGGGGACCTGGCCAGCAACCCAGGCATGTGCCCTGACTGCAAATCAAACCAGGAACCCTTTGGTTCGCAGACCCACATTCAATCCACTGATCTACACTAGCCAGGGCCCCATTCCTGATTTTAAAAATTTTTGCAAACTAATGATTAAAAAATTCTTTAATCTAACAAAACATAACTACAAAAACCTTAGAGAAAACATTGTATTTTTTTGGCTTTTGAAGCCAATAAAAGTTTTCCCCCTGAGATCAAGAATGAAGCAGTGTGCCCTGGCTAGTGTAGCTCAGTGGATTGTGAACAGACCTGTGTACCAAAAGGTTGCTGGTTCAATTCCCAGTCAGGGTACATGCCTGGGTAGCAGGCCAGATCCCCAGATGGGGACATATGAGGGGCAACCATACATTGATGTTTCTCTCCCTCTCTTCCTCCTTTCTATCCCCTCTCTCTAAATAAATAAATAAAATATTTTTTTAAAAGGAATGAAACAGTGTTATCTTCTATCACTATTTTGGTTCGCAGGCCAGCACTCAATTCACTGAGCCACACCATCTAGGGCCCTCTATCACTATTTTGATTCAACATTAAAATAGAACATTGTCTATTCAGTAGTATATAATAAGGAAAGAAGAAATATAGAGGTATTGAAAGAGAAGAAATAAAACTTTCATTTTTCATAGACAACATGATTATATACATAGAAAATCCAAAATGAATCTACAGAATTAATAAGTAAACTTAGTAAGGATCTGAATACAAAGTCAGCACATTAAAAAATAAATCATTGGGCAAAACAATTAGAATATGAAACATCTTAAATGATAGCATGTATATCAGTATCCAAAGTATATAAATTCTAATGAAGGATATACATAACTTCTATGCTGAAAACTAAGTAATATTAAAACAATTAGAAAAGACCTAATAAATGGAGACAAACTTTTTTATAGATTAGAAGACTCAAAATTATAAAAATTCATTCCATTTTGATCTATAGATTCCATTCAATTCCACTTAAAATCCCAGAAGCTGCAAGCTGAATTAAAAATTTTAAGGCAGATGTTTTTTAAGAAGCCCTCCAAAAATCCTCTCTTAAGCCAAAGAACTGGCAAAGGGTTGGCCTAGTAGGGTAGAAAAATGTTTGATAACAGTCACACCACTCCAGCAAAATGCCAAGGCAAAAACTACAGTCAGCAGAACTGAATGAGGAGCCAGACTTCCACCCCATCTCACACTAATGAGGCACCATTCCCCTTGCAGTGTCAGCAGAGGCTTAATGAAGTCTAGACTTCATCCCTGCCTGACAGTAACAAAGTGCCCCCACTCTGTACCTGTGGTGGTGGAGGCTGAATCAGGAGTCTAAATTTCTAACTCTGTCCATCAGTAATGAAGTATCTCTCCCCATACAGCAGAGGCTGGGTGGGGAGCATGCATTTGCAATCCCACTCAGTGGTAAAGACAGGTGTCCTCCCTTCCCCCAGCAGCAAGGTGCCAGTGTAGGCCTGTTGAAATACAAGATTTAATTAAGGTCCATAAAAGAGCCATAAAATGATATTCATTATGTCCAGGGTACCATAAAAAAACAATGTCATGGCAAGAACAAAGGAAATCCTTGATTTCAGTGAGGCAGCAGATTCGAACACCAAGATGACACAAATGTTGGAATTATCTGATGAACACTTTAAAGCAGCCCTCATAAAACTACTTCAGTGAGCAATTACAAATGTGCTTATAACAAGTGAAAAATAGAAAATCTCAGTAAAAAATAAAGGAGATATAAATTAGAACCAAATAAAAATTTTAGATGTTAAAAATACAGTAACTGATACCAAGGGGGAGGGTGGAAGCAAGGGAGAGAGGGAGGTTTGGCAGGGGTGAGGGGTGGGGGGAGAAAATACAGACAATTGTAATTGAACAACAATAAAATAATTAAAAAATAAACAAAATACAATAATAACTGAAATTTAAAGCTAACTGGATGGGCTAAATAGTATAATGGAGATAACAGAGGAAAGGATATGTGAACAGAATATTCTATAGGAAAACAAATTACCTTATTTGGTCAGCATACTGGGATAAAAGAGACTGAAAAGAATTCTCAGGTAGTTGTGGGACAATAACAAAGATTTAATGTTTGTGTGACTAGTGTCTCCAAAAGACAACAGAAATAGAATTGGAATGAAAATAATTTTTTTAAAATAATGGCTGAGCCCCAGCTAGTGTGGTTCAGTGGTTGGAGCATCATCCCGCAGAAGGGTCGCCGGTTCAATTTCCAGTCAGGGCACATACTTGGCTTGTAGGTTTGCTGCCTGGCCCAGGCACATATAGGAGGCAACCAATTGGTACATTTTCTCTCACATCAATGTTTCTCTCTCTCTCTCTCTTTCTCTCTCCCTTCATCTCTTTCTAAAAGTAATAAAAAAAATGTCCTTGGGTTAGGATAACAAATAATAATAATGGCTGAATTTTCCCTAAATTTGGTGACAAGCATAACCCTAGAGACTGAAGAAGCTTAAGCCTAATAAACACCTAACAAGAATATCCAAAGAAATCAATAGCTAGAACATTATAATCATATTTCTGAAAACTAAGAATGAAAAAAAAAACCATCTAGAAAGCAGCTAGAGAGCAAAGATGCATTACCTAAAGGGGAACAGCAATTGAAATGACAGAAGTCCTCTCATGAGACACCATGAAGGCCATAAAGAAATGGCACTTTTTCAAATGCTGAAACATTGGCCAACACTAAATTCTATATACAGAGAAAATAACCTTCAGGAAGGAATATAAAAGAAAGACATTTTCATATGAAGGAAAACTAAAAATTGTTGCTAGCAAACTTACCCTAAAAAATAGATAAAGAAAGTTCTTGAAACAGAAAGAAAATAATAAGGGAGATATCTGGAAGCATTAGTAATGAAGAATGGACAATGGTTAAACACAGTACACTATCCTTTTTAAAAATATATATTTTACTGATTACACTATTACAGTTGTACCAATTTTCCCCCTTTGCTCCCCTCTACCCCAATACCCCCTATTCCCTTTGGCAATCCCCTGCCTTAGTTCATGTCCATGGGTCATGCATATAAGTTCTTTGGCTACTCCATCTCCTATACTGTTGTTAACACCCCCCTGTCTATTCTGTACCTATCAATTTGTACTTCTTAATCCCTGGTCATTTTCTACCATCCTCCCCCTTCCACCTCTCAGCTGATAACTCTCCAAATGATCTCCATATTTATGATTCTGTTTCTGTCTGCTTGTTTGCTTAGTTTTTCAGATTCAGCTGTTGATAGTTGTGAATTTGTTGCCATTTTAATGTACATAGTTTTGATCTTCTTTTTCTTAAATAAGTCCCTTTAACATTTCATAATAATGGTTTGTTGGTGACGAACTCCTTTAGCTTTACCTTATTTGAGAAATACATTATCTGTCTTTCAATTTCCAATGATAACCTTTTTGGATAGAGTAATCTAGGTTGTGAGTCCTTGCTTTTCATCACTTTGAATACTTCTTGCCAGTCCCTTCTAGCCTGCAAAGTTGTTGTTTTGTTTTGTTTTGTTTTGAGAAATCAGCTGACAGTGTTATGGGAACTCACTTGTAAGTAACTCTCTGCTTTTTTCTTGCTGCTTTTGAGATTCTCTCTTTATCTTTAACCTTTGGCATTTTAATTATGATATATCTTGGAGTGGGCCTCTTTGTCCATCTTGTTTGGGACTCTCTGTGCTTCCTGGACTTGTATGTCTATTTTCTTCACCTAATTAGAGAAGAGTTATTTCATTATTTATTCAAATAAGTTTTCAATTTCTTGCTCTTTCTATTTTCCTCCCAGCACCCCTATGATTCAAATGTTGATACATTTGAAGTTGTCCCAGAAGCTCCTTGCCCTATCCTTGTTTTCTTGGATTCTTTTTTCTTCTTGTTCTGATTGGTTGTTCTTTGCCTTCTTATGTTCCAAATCACTGATTTGATTCTTGGCTTCAGCCACTCTACTGTTAATTCCCTGTAAATTTTTTTATATTTCACTTAATGTAACCTTCATTTCTTCTTGGGTCTTTTTTATGTTGTTGAGGTGCCCAGTGAGTTCCTTGAGCAGCCTAATAACCAGTGTTTTGGACTCTGCATCTGATAGATTGCTTATCTCCTTGTTTAGTTCTTTTTCTAGAGTTTTGATCTATTCTTTCATTTGGGTCATATATTTTTGTCTCTTCATTTTGGCAGCATCCCTGTGTTTGTTTCTATGTATTAGGTAGAGCTGCTTTGACTCCCTGTCTTAGTAACATGGGATATTATAGAAAAGTGAACCCATATGTTTGTTGGGGCAGAGCCTTAGCTAATTGCCAGGGCATGGAAACCTGTGTGAGCCAGGTTGTTAGAGTCTCAGATATGGTGTTGCTGCTCTGTGACTCTGTGTGGGGGAGTGCTCAGAAAAGGAACAATGGCCACTGCCTGCCCTCTGGAGTTCTGTCTGGGAGGCCCTCACCCTGATGCTAGACACTTTTGTTTCTCCCCATACACCACTGTGCCCTTCCAGCTGCTGTCCTGGTGCTAGAACCCAGCAGGAGTAAGTGGCATAAGTCCCAAGACCATTGCTGGCCCTTTAAGAGGAGACACCTGAGAATCCCACAGTTTCTTCTGCTGTCCCAACTCCTACTGGTTTTTGTAGCCAGAAGTTATGAGGACTTATCTTCCTGGCACTGGAATCCTGGACTAGGTCATTTGGTGTGCGACTGAGATTCCTTGCTCCTGAAGTATCCCTCCCAATTTTTATCTACCATATGTGGGTGTGGGACCACCCATTCCATGTCTCTGCAGCTCCACTCTCCTACTTGTCTGGATGAATGTGACTTCTTTAGTTCTTTGGTGGTTGGATTTCCACACAGATCAATTTTCTGATGATTTTGGGTTGTTTAAGAATTTAGTTGTAATTTTTGCTGTAGTTGTGTGAGAAGGCAAGCCATGTTTACCTATACCTCCATCTTGACTCCTTTTTAAATAAGGATTTTTTTAAATTTTTATTAATCATGGAGAGAGAGAGAGGGCAGGCAGTGGCCAATTTGTTGTTCCACTTATTTATCCATTCATTGGTGGCTTTTAGTATGTGCCCTGACTGGGGATCAAACTCACAAGCTTGGAATATGAGGATGATGCTCTAACCAACTGACTACTCAGCAAAAGCTTCTATCTTCTTCTTGAGTTGTTTAAAAATTGTTTGATAGTTGAAGCAAAAATAAAATTGTCTGATGTGGTTCTTTATTTCCGTGGAAGTAATATTTATAACAATTATATTACAAAGAAAGAGGGCAACATTATCTAAATAAGGTAGTTTTCAGAATTTCACTCAAAGTGATGATTGTGATCAGTTTTGTATATAGTATGTAATACCTAGAGCAACCACTAAAAATAACTATAAAAATAGATATACTAAAACCACTATAGAATCTATTAACAAGTGAAAATGCAACCCATGGAATAGGAGAAAATATTTGAGAATCATATAGATGATAAGGAATTGATATCCAGAACATATAAAGCATCCCTATAACCCAACAACAATAAAACAAACAACCCAAATAAAAATGGCCAAAGGACTTGAATAGACATCTCCAAAGAACACAGGCAAATGGCCAATAAGCACAAAAAAAGATCCTAGAAAAATGCAAATCAAAACCACATTGAAATACCACTTTATACCTAATAAGATGGTTATTAACAAAAAAAAGGAGGAGGAGAGGAAGAAGGTGGAAGAGGAAAAGATGAAGGAGGAGGAGGAAGAGAAGAAGGAGGAGGAGGAAGAGAAGAAGGAGGAGGAGGAGGAGTAGAAATAGTAAAAGAAGTGTTGATGAGGATGTGGAGAAATTTGAACTTCAGGCATTCCTGGTGGGAATTTAAAATGGTGTAAGCACCATAAAAAATGGTGTGGCAATTCCTCAAAAAATTAAACATAGAATTACCATATGATCCAACATTTTCACTTTGAAGTACATGTCTACAAGAAATGAAAGTTGAGAAAGAAAAATATATGAACAGAGTCCAGCAGAAGTAATGTATGTTTCAGTGTTGTTGGTAGGGTAATAATGTGGGTATAATAATTTATAGTTTTAATTTGAATGTTTTGTGTAAAATATCATATGGTGAGATTGAGTGTGATATTGTTATGTTACAGAATCACATGCTTGTGATTCTGTAATAAAAAGGGGCATTATGTGTGCTGGACCCTAAATCCTGTGTGTGTACACACACACACACACACACACACACACACACGTTCATAGCAACATTATTCACAATAGTCAATTGGTAGAAGCAACCCAGTGTCTACTGACCAATGGATAGAAAAACAAAATGTGGGATATATATATATATATATATATATATATATATATATATATACACACACACACACACACACACACACACACACACACACACTATATACTATAGTGTATATATATGTTGTGTAGTGTATACTATACACTATATAATATAGTGTATATTATATATCACATTATATATATATTATATATAAGGTTGCATATTATATATAATGTGATATATAATATACACTATATTATATAGTACATATTATATATGTGCTATATAATATTATATACTATATAATATACTATATTATATGTAATATTATATAGTATATATATTTGATATAATAAAAATAATATTTGGGCTTTCTTCCTAATTCTTGACACAGGGCTTCTAAATCCTGTGGAATCTCCTTAGTGAAAAGAGTGCTTCTTGTATGTAAATGTGATGATTCATGGAAGGGGTGAGAGACCAAACAGCTTTAGGATGGGAGCTGGTGACCAGGAAAGCTAACAAGGTGATTAGTGTTAGAACTTTCAGTCCTACAACTAACATTGGGGAAAGGGAGAGGGATTGGAGATTTAATTCAATCACAGGTGGCCAATGATTTAATTAATCATGCCTAGTAATGAAACCTCTATAAAAATTTCTAAACAACAGGGTTCATGAGTTTCTGGGTTGGTGAACACACTGATAAACAACATCTGCAAAAATACTTACAAATAATATCATAGTTATGGTAAAAATTTGAATACTCCACCCCTAAAATTGGGAACAAAGCAAGGGTGTCTGATCTTATCACCTTTATACATAATAGTACTAGAAATTCTAGCCAGTGCAATAATGCAAGAAAAAGAAACAAAAACCATACACATTGGAAAGGATGAAATATAATAGTCCCTAACTACAGATGACATGACAGTCTTGGTAGCTGAATCTACAAAATTCTCAATGTATAGAGAACATTTATTTCTCAATGAAGCTACAAAAAATAAAAGTAGAATTAGAGAGTTCAATAAGGTTGCAAGATATAAGATCAAAATATAAAAATGAATTATATAGCCCTGGGTGGTGTGGCTCAGTTGGTTGAGCATTGTCCTACAAACTGAAAAGTTGCCAGTATGATTCCTGGTCAGGGCACATACCTCTGTTGTGGGTTTGTCTGGTTGGGACACATAAGAAAGGCAACCAATTGATGTTTTTCTCTTACATTAGTGTTTCTCTTCCTCTTTTCTCCCTCCCTTCCCCGCTCCAAAAAAAGAGCGAAGTATATGCTAAGTAAAACATGTCAGCCAGAGAAAGACAAATACTATATGATTTCACTTATATGTGAAAGAACAATATAAACATACATACAAAATTGAAACAGATTCATAGATACAGAGAACAGACTGATGGTTACCAGAGGGAAAAGTGGTGAGTGAAAAAGGTGAAGAGATTGAGAAGTACGGATTGATAGTTACAAAACAGTCATGCAAATGTAAAGTATACAGAATATAGCATAGGGAGTATAATCAATAATATTGTAATAACCATGTTTAGTGCCAGGTGGGTACTGGTCATATCAGAGGGATCATTTTGTAAAGTATATGATTGTCTAACCACTATGCTGTACACCTGAAACTACCAATAATACAAAATAATGTTGAATGTAAATTGTAATTGAAAAATAAGAGAGAAATATTCCTATATACTGAAATTGACCATGTAAAAATTAAAATTAAAACACAATACCATTGGCAATTGCTCCTAAATACTTAGGTGTTTAGTAATCTAGAAAAACCTGTAAAGAATCTGTATGCTCAAAACTACAAAACATTACTGAAAAAAAAAAAGATTTCAACAAATGGAAAGACACCCATGTTTATGGGCTAGAGGATGCAACATAGTAAAGATGTCAATTGTTCTCAAATTAATTTATAGATTTAACATGTTTACTATCATAATTGAAGAATTTTTACATATAGACAAACATACTCTAAAATATATATGGAGATGGAATTGAAATGAGCTTGGAAGGAATCATCCTACCTAATTTTAAAACTTTTTATATACCTACAGCTAAAAAAGGGTAATATGGACAGATGGATACATTGATTAATGTGGCAAAATAGAGAATCCAGAAATAGCCCATACAAATACACTCAGCTGATTTTTTTGAGAGAGGAAGGAAAACAGAAAGAGCAGGAGAGAAACATGGTTACCTCTCATATGTGCCCCAGTGGGAACTGAACCCCACCACCCAGGCATGTTCCCTGACTGGGAATAGAACTGGTGAACTTTCAATTTGTGGGATAATGTCCAACCAACTCAGCCACACCAGTCAAGGTGATCCATTTATTTTTTGACAAAAATGCCAAAGCCATTCAGTGGGAGAAGGTTAGTCTTTCCAACAAATAGTTCTAGAGTAGTTGAACAGCCATAGGTAAAAACAAATACCAAAATAACAAAAAACAGTCAGTCTAAACCTGAAATCTTATACAAAAAAATAACTAAAAATGGATCATAGATTTAAATGTAAATGTAAAACTATAAAACTTTTTAGAGAAAACACAGGACAAAATCGTCAGGGCCTAGGTCATGGTGAAGAGTTCTTAGAAATGGTACTAAAAGCATAATAAGACATCCAGTCAAGATGGCAGCATAGGTAAACATGGCTCACCTCCTCTCACAACCACATCAAAATTACAACTGATCACTCAGAACCATCAGAAATTTAGTTGAATGGAAGTCTAACAATTACGGAATTAAACAAAATGCTCCCATCAGACTGGTTGGAGGGGTGGAGATGTGGAACAGGCTGGTCCCACATCCACATGAGGCCCCACATCAGGGCCCTCAGCCCAGGGATCCAGTGCCAGGGATATAAGTCCTCATAACTTCTAGATGCAAAAAAACTAGTGGGGATTGAGTAGGTGGGAGAAACTTCTGGAGTCTCAGACCATTCCTCTTAGAGACACCACACACGAAGTTAGTCAGACTCACTTTCCCTGAGCTCTACCACCAATGTAGCAACTTGAAAAGCACGAGCAGTATACAGGGAGGAACTGGAGTGTCTGATATCAAGGCAGAAACTGGGGGACAGCTTTCTCCCAGACAGAAAGGTGGGCAGAAGCCATTGTCCTTTTTCTGAGCCCTCCACCCACAAAGCCACAGAGCCAGCAGGTGGATGCCATATCTGAGACTTCATCAACCTCACCAACATTGCCCTGCTCTGAAGATCCCTTGAGACTCTGGCCCACTGAATGTACAGGCCCACCCAAAATGTTAACCATGACTTTTCCAACTGAATGGCTGATCTTGGCTCATGCCTTACAACTTCCTAAATCCTATCAAACAAGCAACAGCCAGCCTCAGTGAGCTGCCATCCCCTCTACCTCTTGCTAAGTGGCCTCAGGTCTGGTACTAGCAGCAGCCAGCCTAGATTCACACCTTGGATTCACCTGGGAACCTCCAAGCCCATCACAAGTAGTAGCAATCTCAGATTACTCTGTAACTCAGGCAGGTTGGCCCCAGGCAAAACACAGGTGGGGGCTGACCGTGGCCGGCACAACTGAGAAACTCTAAAGCCTATGCACCCCATGGACTATTACTGACATGTCAGAGCACCACCACCCCGCCCCTGCACAACTGATGCTCCAAATATGGTGGAGGCTAGGGGTCAGTGGTCACAGCTAGTCCTTGAAGCTGACTGGCTGCAATAAATCCATCCCATTGACCTGCCAACAGTAACCAAGGCTCACCTACAAGAGGAGAATATACTCAGCCCACACAAAGGGCGCACATTGAGTACCCAGCTTGGGTGATAGGGAAGGCTCTTCCACAGAACGCTACAGGATACACCTACCACATTAGGCCACACTGCTAAGACAGGGAGTCAAAGCAGGTCTACCTAATACATAGAAGCAAACACAGAGAGGATGACAAAATGAGGAGACAAAGAAACATGTCCCAAAATAAAAGAACAGATCAAAACTCTAGAAAAAGAACTAAACAGAGTTCCGGCCAAGATGGAGGCACAGGTAGAAACCCTTCACTTCCTCACACAACCAAAAAGAGGATAACAACCAATCTAAAATCCATAAACAACCAGAAGTGTCAGAAAACCAAAATGCATGAAACTTCAACAACCAGGGAATTAAAGAAACAGTCAACCAGAACAACCAGACTGGTAAGACAGCAGATGGACAGAACACTCAGCAAGGCAGTGGATCATGCAGGTGGGGCTGACTGAATGGGAAACTGAGACTCAGCGCTGACTGTGGACTATGGTGGTTGCTGTGGTGGGAGAAACTTCCAGTCTCACAAGAGAGTTTGTTGGAAAGTGGGATAGAGCAAAACAGGAGAGTTGTATCGTTCCCTCCCTGGCCTCTCCCCCACAGGCAGCGCAGCAGTGCAGCAAGGAGGGTTGCCCTGCCTTTGTGAATACCTAAGGCCCCACCCCCTTACAACTTAACAGGTGCTGCGAGACAAAGAAATGGGGCCCAAATGAAAGCACAAATCAAAACTTCAGAAAGAGAGCTAAGTGATGAAGAGATAGCCAACCTATCTGATGGAGAATTTAAAGCCCTGGTAATTAAAATGCTCACAGAACTGACTGAGCTTGACCGAAAAATGAAAGAACCAATGAAAGATACCCAAAATGAAATAAAGCAAAATATTCAGCCCTGGCTGGCGTAGCTCAGTGGATTGAGCGCGGGCTGGGAACCAAAGTGTCCCAGGTTCGATTCCCAGCCAGGGTACATTCCTGGGTTGCAGGCCATAAACCCCAGCAACCGCACATCGATGTTTCTCTCTCTCTCTCTATCGCCCTCCCTTCCCTCTCTAAAAATAAATAAATAAAATATAAAAAAAAAAAGCAAAATATTCAGGGAACCAACAGTGACAGGAAGGAAACCAGAACTCATAGCAATGATTTGGAGCAAAAGGAAGAAATAAACATCCAACTAGAACAGAATGAAGAAACAAGAATTCAAAAAATGAAGAGAGACTTAGGAACCTCTTGGACAGCCTGAAACGTTCCAATACCCTAATTATACGGGTGCCAGAAGGAGAACAACAACAAGAAATTGAACAAATAATGAAGGAAAACTTCCCCAATCTGGCCAAAGAAATAGATTTCTAGAAAGTCCAGGAAGCTAAGAGTCCCAAAGAAATTGGACCCAAAGAGGAACACCAAGGGTTACATCATCATTAAGTTACCAAGGGTTAAAGATAAAGAGAGAATCTTCAAAGCAGCAACAAAAAAGGAGAGAGTTACCTACAAAGGAGTGCCTATAAGACTATCAGCTGATTTCTCAAAAGAAAACTCGGAGGCAAGAAGGGGCTGGAAAGAAGTATTCAAAGTTATGAAAGGCAAGGACCTTCATCCAAGATTACTCTATTCAGCAAAGCTCTCATTTAGAATGGAAGGGCAGATAAAGTGCTTCTCAGATAAGGTCAAGTTAAAGGAGTTCTCCATCACCAAGCCATTATTATATGAAATGTTAAAGGGACTTACCTAAAAAAAAAGAATATCAAAACTATGAACAGTAAAATGACAACAAACACAACTATCAACACATGACCACCCCCCCAAAAAAAGAAAAACAATGAAAACAAAAACTAAGCAAACAACTAGAACAGGAACAGAATCAGAGAAATGGACATCACATGGAGCGATTTCAGTGGGGAGGGAGAAGGGAGGAACAGGGGGGAAAAGGTACAGGGAAGAAAAAGCATAATTGGTAGGCATAAAATAGATGGGGAGAGGTAAAAAAATAGTATAGGTAACAGAACTCAAAGAACTTATGTATACAACCCATGGACATGAACTAAGGTGGTGAATGCTAAAGGGTTGGGGGGTACAGGGTGGAGGGGGGATAAAAGGTGAAAATTTGGGAAAACTTTAATAGTATAATCAATAAAATAAACTTAAAAAGAAGAACTAAGCAAAAGTGATAAGCAATCTATCAGATGCAGAACTCAAAACACTGGTTATAAGGATGCTCAAGGAACTTAGTGAGGATCTCAACAGCATCAAAAAGATCCAGTCAGAAATTAAGGATTCACAGACTAAAATAAAGAACAATTTACAGGGAAACAATAGTAGACAGGAAGAAGCCAAGAATCAAATCAATGATTTGAAACATAAGGAAGCAGAATTGCTAATCAGAACAAGAAAAAAAAAGAATAACAATAAAAAAAGATGAGGCTAGTGTAAGCAGCTTCTGGGACAATTCAAGCAATCCAACACCCATGTCATAGAAGTGCCAGAAGGGGAATAGAAAAAGCAAGAAATTGCAAATTTATGTGAAAAAAATAATGACACTAAGCTTCCCTAATTTGGTGAAGGAAATAGACATGCAAGTCCAGGAAGCACAGAAAGTCCCAAACAAGATGGATGCAAAGAGGCCCACTCCAGATCATAATCAAAATGCCAAAGGTTAAATATAAACAGAGAATCTTAAAAGCAAGAAGATAAAGCAGTTCATTACCTACAGAGGAATTCCCATAAGACTGTCAGCTGATTTCTCAACAGAAACTTTGCATGATAGAAGGGATTGGCAAGAAATATTTAAAGTCATGAAAAGCAGGACTTACAGTCAAGATTGCTCTAACCAGCAATCATATCATTTAGAATCAAAGGGCAGATAAAGAGCTTCCCAGACAAGAAAAAAACTAAAGGAGTTCACCATCACCAAACCATTATTATATGAAATGTTAAAGGGACTTATTTAAGAAAAAGATCAAAACTATGAAAATTAAAATGGCAACAAATACATATCTATCAACAATTGAATCTGAAAACCAAACTAAGCAAACAAGAAGAACAGAGACAGAATCTTGTACATGCAGAGCGTCTTGATGGTTGCCAGATGGGACGTGTGTATTGTGGAATTGGTGAGGAGATGAAGGAATTAAGAAGTACAGTAAGTTGTTAGTGAATTCCTATAGGGATGTAAAGTACAGTACAGGAAACAGAGTAGCCAAAGAACTTATATGCATGACCCATGGACATAAGTAGTGGTGTGGGGATTTCCTGAGTGGGGGTGCTGGGTGGAGGGGGACAAAGGGGAAAAAATTGGGACAACTGTGATAGCATAATCAAAAGGTACAATTAAAAAAAAAAAAGGCATAACCTGATGTGGACTCCAGCCCCTGGGATCTGTGCGTTGTGGCTGCAATGAACAAATCCACACGGACTACAGACGTCCTGTGGAGAAAAAGGGATGGCATGGCTGCTCTCTAAGTGAGAGAGAGGGCCCTGACCCCTGCCTGGACAGGCTTTTATTGCTTTTCTGGGTACATTAGATCGAGGATGGTCCTCATTTACTAGGCACTGGTTTGCTGTAGGTGATTACCTTTTACAGATAACAAAGGAAAGAATGTTGCTAATTATTTCAAAGAGAAGGATGTTTCACCTGGCTGGTGTAGCTCAGTGAATTGAGCGCGGGCTGCGAACCAAAGTGTCGCAGGTTCGATTCCCAGTAAGGGCACATGCCTGGGTTGCAGGCCACGGCCCCTAGCAACCGCACATTGATGTTTCTCTCTCTCTCTCCCTTCCCTCTCTAAAAATAAATAAAATCTTTAAAAAAATTTTAAAAAAAATAAAAAAAAAGAGAAGGATGTTGCAGATCAAGGGGAAAAGTAGTTGAATTGGTTACACTCCATACTTGGGAGGTTTAGCATAGACTTTCGGAAGTTACTTTAGAGATATGCAGTAAACATTTGCTGCCTCAATCCAGGGGAAAGGAGTTTTAGCAAAAGCAAGTTTCATAGCAGCCTAGGTAAACAATGCAGGCCTGATTCCCCACGGGAGAACCTATCTGTGGGTGTGGGTCCTGTGTGCCCACTTGCTCCCTGTCAGTTTTCTGAATCAGGGGCTGGGCTACATTCCCCACCGCCATTCTGACAGATTCCCTATAATAACCCATACAACTTTAAAAAATGATAAATTGGATTTCATCAAAATTAAAAGTTTTTGTGTTAAGAATAAAATGGGTCTTCCCTGGCTGGTATGACTCAGTGGATTGAGTGCCGAACTGCAAACCAAAGGGTCACTGGTTGGATTCCTAGTCAGGGCACATGCCTGGGTTGCAGGTCAGGTCCCCAGTTGGGGGTGCACGGGAGGCAACCACACATTGATGTTTCTCCCCTTCTCTCTCCCTTCCCTTCTCTCTAAAAATAAAAAAATAAAATAATTAAATGGACCCATTTCTCCATCTGCAAGGACGTTGGTGTTGAGGAGAATACAACTATCATGTCTTCCAGTGCTTTGACACAACCTGAGATGTGTGGCCTCTTGGCCAAGCATCTGCAATTTCATCTTTTTGGAGCTATGCTTGTATCCCTGGGGGTTGTAGCTTCCTGTAAGTTTGGTCTGGCTGAAAAAAGAAAGAAGGCATATGCAGATTTCTGCAGAAATTATGATTCCAGGAAAGACTTTGAGGAGATGAAAAAGGCTGGTATCTTTCAGAGTGCAAAGTGATCTTGGAATGTAAAGAATTTCTTTGGGGTGAATTCCATGGAAAGTTGTCACTGGCCTGTGTTCCTGAACTATGAAACATGAATATTTGAGCTAAGAAAAAGTCTCTTTTGATAAATAAACAATACCAAAGAAATAATGAAATGACTGACCTCCACTTGGTGTGACTCAGTTCATTGAGGACCAGCCTTTGAACCAAAAGGTCACCAGTTTGATTTCCTGTCAGGGCACATGCCTGGGTTGTGGACCAGGTCCTCATTTGGGTCATGTGAGAGGCAACTGATGGATGTTTCTCTCACACGTCAATGTTTCTCTCCTCCTCATTCTCCCTCCCTCTCCACTGTCTGAAATTACTGGGAGAAAAAATTTGCAAACTGTCTCACAAAGAACCTGTGTCTAGAATATACACCTGAAGAACTCTTCAAGTTCAACAATTAAAAAGAATCTAATAATAAAATGGATAAAAGGCATAAATAGACATTTCACCAAAGAGCATATATGGATGGCAGATAAGCACATGAAAGATGACCAACATCACTAACCATGAGGGAAATGCAAAACAAGCAAACAAAAACTACAAAACAAAAATCCACTCCACACCTGCTAGGTAAGTAAAAACAAAAACTTGTGACAATCCCAAATCCTGGTAATGTCAAGAAACTGGGATTTCTTATACATTGTTGGTGAGGATGTAAAATAATTTCAGCAACTTGGAAACAGTGTGGTAGTTTCTTATAAAACTAAGCATATACATAATACACTACCCACCAGTCACCACAGCCAGAGAAATGAGAACTTACAAAAACTGATACAGAAATATTCATAGCAGTTTTATTTGTAATAGCCCCAAAGTGGAAACATCCCAAGTATCTTCAACAGATGAATGGGTAAACAAGCTGATATGCCCCCAACAATAAAAAGAAACAAACATTGATACATGTAACAATGTAATAATATAATGGTTTACGGGCACATATTACTCTGTGGGAGTAGGGGAGAGTCATTTTCAAAAGATTACATAGTGTTTAATGCCATTTATAAAACTAGTTGAAATGGCAAAATTATAGTGAAGAACAGATAGTGGATTCCAAGGGTTAGGGGCAGTAGTGGAAGAATGTGGTGTGACAATAAATAGTACAAGAGTTCTTGTGTGACAATGGAACAGTTCTGTATATTGTGTTGGTGGTTACGTGAATCTATACATTTGATAAAATTGTGCAGAACCACACACACAGACACACGTGTAAACTGGTGAAATCTAAGTAGGGTCTGCAGTTCAGTGTTAATGTACCAGTGTTGGTGTCTCAGTTTTGACAAGTGTACCATGGTAGTGTTAAAATGTTAACATTAGGGGAAACTGAACAATGAGTAATCAAGGAGGTCTCTACTACTGCTTTTGCAACTTTACTGTTACTGTAAGTCTAGCATTATTCCAACATCAAAACTTACTTTTGGCTCTGGTTGGTGTGGCCCAGTGGATTGAGTGCCAGCCTGTGGACCAAAAGGTCGCTGGTTTGATTCCCAGTCAGGGCACATGCCTGGGATGTTGGCCAGGTCCCCAGTTTGGGGTGTGCAAGAGGCAACTGATCTATGTATCTCTCACACATTGATGTTTCTCTCCCTCTTTCTTCCTCCTTTGCCCTCTCTCTAAAAATAAAAAACTAAAATCTTTTTTAAAAACCTTATTTTTAAAATAGCAAAGATTTTTTTTTAAATGTAACACCACTATGAGAATGGTTACAATTAAGGGAGAAAATAGCAGGTAGGTGATGTGTGGAGTAAAACTCTATATCCCAGTCATTTTACTCTAAGGTTTCTACCCAGGAGATACAGATACATACAATAAAAAAAATGCTCTAGAATGTTTATAGCAGCTTTATTCGTAATAGTCAAAATTGAAAAGTCCAAATGCCTATTTACAAAGTGAATAAACTGCAGTATATTTATACAATGTAATACTACACAACAGTATGAATGAACAAACCACATCATGCAACAAATATGAATTACACAGACATCATGTTGAGTCAAAGAAGCCAGACACAAAAAACTACATATTATTCCATTTATTTGAAGTTCAAAAACAGGTCAGAAGAACCTATGGTGTCAGGACAGTGGAGGTCATTGGCATGGTGGTGTAATGGTGGGGAGAGGGCACACATGCATGGGGCTTCAGTAGTGCTGGTGATCTTCCAATTCTTGATTTCTTGCTGTTGTGTGTGTGTGTGTGTGTGTGTTCGGTGTGTGAAAAGTAACAGCTGAACACATGATTTATGTACTTTTCTGTATGTAAACTATACTGCAATGAAAAGTTTACCAAAAAGGAAATAAACACAAAATGAGAAACCACTACACACTCATTAGGAAACCTAAAATTAAAAGGACTGACAATACCAAACACTAGCAAGTATGTGGAACAACTTAAAATTTCATTTACAGGTAGTGAAAATATACATTAGTACAATCACTTTGGGAAAGTGTTTGGAAATATCTATTAAAGCTGAATATACACATACCCAACAATTCCATCTGATTATATAACTAACAGGAAGCTGTACATATGTTCTTAAAAGACATGTGTAAGAATGTTCATAGCAGTATTCTCCCGGACTGAAAACCCAAATGTCCTTCGATGCTGCTGGAGCCTTCTAAGATCAGTTATAGCCCAGAACTGCAGGGAAGTTAACCTCCTTGTGGCAGCACCCCTCAGTCAATGGGGAACAGGAGCCAGTAGATAAATACTCCAGCTTCCTGTTCTCCCATCCTTTAGACAGGAATACCAATTCTGGGAAGCATTAGTATCCAATCTCAATAACAAACCCTTATATTGGATTTCCCTCCAAAACTGACTCACTTTTCTCACCTCCTCATTGTCTCCTGGAATCATCCCCCAAACTACTCCATTTCAGGGGAAGCCCAAACATCAACAATAAGGTACTATTCCATCTACATATAACTCAAAAACGAGCAAAACCTATTATGGTGACTGACGTCAGAGTAAGGGTTGCCAAGTGGGGCAACAAGTGGCGAGGGCACAAAGGAGGGTTCTGGGGTGCTGGTAATATTCTCTACCCTGAGCAGGATGGTGTTTAAATAGACATGTTCACTTTGTAAATCTTCATTGAGCTATATGCTTAAGTATATGCATCTTATTATATGTATACTGTAATTTTTTTTGGATAATGTCCATTCTCTCATCCTTGGTATCAGATACAAATTATTAAGGTATTTGTTGGAAGTGGATGTTGGGAGAGGAGTGTGAAATTACATTACAATGAAAACAGGGCCACTGAAATTCACCTGTAAGAATGCACCCCCTTGAGACAGGCACAGGGCATTACACCACCAGGTGTGTTTTATAAGTTGACTTTCTTCAGCCTTGACATTCCTGCTGCGGTCTATTTTCAAGACTTTCACCCTGGGCTAGCCTTCCTCTTCTTCCTTCCCCTTTCCCATTAGGCATATATTTATGTTTCAGACACTATGTTAAGCACTTGGGATATTAGTGAACACTAATAGATGTGGTTCTTGCTTATCGAGTTCTACTCTAATAAGGAAAACATATCAAATATACAAACTGATGAGTATAATGGTAATTAGTGCTATTACCATAGCACTAGCATAGTTTATTAGCATAGTTTATTGACCTACTTAAGAGAGGTGGGGTGGGCTTCCTGAAGGAAGCAACACTTGAGCTCAATTCTAAGGATGAACAGAGGTTAACTAGGAAATCAAGTAGGTGAACAAAGATGGAGGGGGAGAGAACAGAGAGTAAGAGGGACCAAGTCCAATATGCTTTGGAAGAGGCAGCATATGTTAGGCTGGGCAGATGAGCAAGGGGAGCCATTTCTGGCCACATAAACTTTAAGTTTGTCATTACCCTAAGGGCAATGAAGCCAAAAGGGTTTTAGGCTGAGAAGTACCATAGGTGTTTTGAAAAGATCACTATGGCTCTTTTGTGAAGTGAGTGGAAAAGGATCACCATGGATGTGGACAGACAGGTTACTACAGCGAGCCGGGGGCAAGGTGCTGGTAGCTTGGACTGGGATGGCAGCATTCAAGATGAAAACAATTGAACAGATATTTAGAATGCACATGAACGAACTTTAATTACAGCTGTAAAATAGAACATGTCTTTATTTCTGACCTGAGCATGTATACTCGTGTGTTTACATCAGCAAATACAGGAGAATGCATTTTGTTAACCTTGGTCATTAGCCTTATTTCACTAGTCCATTTCTTTGTTAATAGGTGTGTGCCCACGTTGCAACTGAAAATCGTTCCAGGCCATGTTGTGCCTGGAAATTTCCTTAAGCTGCTAAGCACAAAATTTTTGAAGAATGGAACTGAAAATTACCATAAAGTTGCAAAAAGGTGCAGGGTAGGGGAGGACATGGCTATGGAATCGCCAGTGAAGAAATAATACCTAAAGGGCACTGCAAGGAAGACAAACGGAAAAACCAGTGTACAGGAGGCAGGCACGAGGCTTGGTGTAGGTTAAAACAGAATTCCTCAAGACACACCCAAGCTAAGATAATGCTTCCTGATGTCTGTAGAGATGTAGGGAAAATTAACCTTTGAGTCATCTACATGAAGACTGCAGACTCTTTGGCAAAGTGAGGGACTCTGCTTGTTGGGTGGGGGGGGGGCGCATTCATATTTTCAAGTAAAGATGTATATTCTTATTCTCAGGTGAGTGCTTAAGAGGGTAAGTTAACATAAACTTCAGGAGTGCTGCCACGAGCCTGATCCACAGGCTGAGGGGCAGACAGTGAGGCCCAGGCTATGTTCCCAGGTAGTTGCTGGGCCCTACCAGAATGGATCGGTACTGTATGTCCAGGTCAGAGGGAATGAAAACAGTTAACAGCACACCAAGGCACCGAGGCAGTCAGATAATGGTGGGGAAGTGAAGAGACTGCTACTTCCCCTGGGATATAGATTCTACCAAGGGCTGCTTCTCTTTCTGCTCAAGGCAGACACAGAGAATGCCGGAAAATTGCTGAGGGGTCAGTCCAGCCAGGGTGGGGACCAGCCAAAGACAGAGCAGTCCACAGCACTTCCAGGAGTTACATAGTCAACTTTCTGGCAACCAAACCCCAGTGGTTACTGGGACCTTGGGAATGACTTAGCTGCTGCTACCAAACAGCTTTTGTGGAGAGCTCAAAGTTCTGGGGAAGGAGCAGGATTGGCTGGATGAAGAAACTAACAAAAAGTACTGTCTAAATAGGGAGAGAAATATTCTGCATGAGGTTGAACTGGTATTTGGCTCTGGCTGGCTACTTAGCAGATCACCTGAACCTTTAAGTACCCTGGTTGGGTAATTTCCCCCTGCAGGGCCAAGAGGGGCTTTGAAGCTATCTCACACCTCTCTGGAGCAAGTAGCCTCTTCATCAGATGTTAACCAAGGACCAAGCTAGGTGGAAATGGGTGGAAGTTTGGGTCATTGAACAGGTAGGTTTTCAGGCTCACATCACCCCACCCCCACCACTCATGTTCAAATTCACACCAAAAATTCATTATTGTGGCAAGCTGAGTCAATTTGTCTCCTTGAACCCCTTTCCCATTAATCGATCCTTTCAGTATAAAGATCAATCTTTCTTAGGACTCTCGCAATGACACTGCCAGGGGCTTCTAATGGGCCACACAGGCATCAAGGTACAGGGCCAAAGTTGTGTGATACAAGTATTGTCCCAATAAAGAGGGATTGTTACAAGACAGCTGGAAAGCTTATGTTGTTTTAGGTAGAAGAGATGGCTTAAAATAACAGTTCTGGGTGCCCCAGGAAGAGCTAAGGAAAATGGATGGAAGAGACTATACTCTAGATCGCTACATCGCTAAAGCCCAACTATGTTGCATAAAATAGCATTTCAGCTCTTCGGCAATTTTCCATGTTTTTTTTGTTTAGTTGTTGTTTTTGCAGCTGTTAAGTCTATGAAACCACTCTGGTACATAACAGAAATGGTGAGAATTTTTTGAAGTTTGAGAAGGTGCTGGTATCCTAGAGTCTTACTATCATTTTCTAGGATTCAGGAAGCGGGTACAGAACACACCATTTCCTTCTAAGGTGCAAAAATCCTAAATCAGATCGTAAGTTGAAATGTTGGTGCTACTATTTAATAACTATGGGGCTTTAAACAAGGTACTTAATCTCTGAAACTCTTTGAGACATAGGAGTTTACTACTCCCACACATCTGTCACAGGACCATATTATGAGACTCAAGACTATATATACAATGTTAGTTTAAATGCTTACCCAAGCATCACACTGGATGCACATATATAAAACCCTCTGTAAATGGTAATACCTGCCTTGGGTTTCAGGTAGTACCTGACAAGATGGGTTCCCACTTAAATTGTTATAAAGGTGTGACCAACATGGACTAGGCCTACAGCTGTAGATGTCCTCACACTAGTTAAAATCTTCAGTTAAGGTCCTAGAAATATGTTTTCAATGTACTCAGCACATAAAATTACCTTGGAAACCGTCACATTTGTTCATATAATTCTGAATTAGTAACCAGTCTCTGTGTAGCCAACTCCTGTCACACTAGCCACAGGGTTAACTACACTGGTCAATGCATTATGGAACATTTTCATCATCAGAAAATTCTACTGGGAAGTGCAGTAGTTTCAAGAGTGGTGGGCCAATCAAGTTGGGCTTTAACACATTTCCCTGAAACCTCAAACAGTAAGGACTTTTGTCTCTCCCTCAACACTAGCTTCTTTCTCACCTTTACTCCTTTCTACACGCCTCCCTAGGTGCTTTCTATACTTTAGCCACAGATTTCAATGCAGATACTCTCACCCTTTGAACAGATTATAAAAAAAAAAATCAACACCACTGTTTTTTCTTACTACAAGCACTCAACACACGCCACACATTACATGAGCATTCTTTTACTTTTGTATCAGTAGTCACCCACAGATAAGCTCTCTGAAAGCCCTTTTTCAAATTCTTCCCTTCTACCATATTTACTACAGAAAGGGCACAACGTTTTGCCTCTTGGTGCAGTGGTTCCCCATGTCGGTAGCAAACTGAAATTACAGCAATTGAACGATGATGCCAGAGTCCCAATGACCAAGACAATGTCTGGTGCACACACCTGGGAATCAGGACTTTAAAGCTCCCTTGGTAATTTCAATGCACAACCAAGATTGAGAAACACTCAACAACTAATCTGACAGAATACTAATAATCGTTCTAATTAAAATTTTAGGTTTGTGAAAGGCCTGTAAGAATTGTATTTGTACAAGTCAATTTCTGCCATTCTTTCAAAACAACTTTTTTCACTCAAGCTTTTATTCCTGTGTGACCTTAAAAAAAAAAAAATAGTATGGCATGCTCAGGACTGGAACGGTGAGAACCATGCCTCCTTAACCTGATTTGTCTTGGGCTTCAACTCCTGTTAGGTACCGTTTTCGGTTGGCGTTTACCCCATCATACTATCCCTTCTCTCCTCCCATTGTCTTGTATTTCTATTTTAAGCAGTGGGGAAGTGAAGAGGACTAACTTTAACACTTTATAAACAGATTCTGCTCTTCATAATTGGGGTGTTTGTTAACCCCTAAAGCCACTTATACAACCACATGCTGTTTTCAGGCCTTCTCTTTGGTTTACTTTACTTCATTAGTATTAATTTAACAAAAATTCAAACTTGGAATTTTCCAACACCCCTAATTTAGTCTCCTTCAAACACCTGGAATTCTCTCATCCCAGTCAAGATATAAATCTGTATCCAGCCCTTTCTCTATAATTTGACTACATTTTAAATTTATACCACTCTTTCTAAACAGTAAAAACTCTCCAACGTAGTGACCATTTATTAGTCAAACACCACAGTATAATCAATGCTGTTCTCTTTAAGGTACAGCACTGATAAACTGAGGTACTTCTAAAGTTATTTAGTCCATACTGCATATTACACATAACTTATTTACTGGTCACTCTCACTTCTGTCATAGCTGTTTTACTGTTAACTGGTTTCCTTTATTTATTAGGGTGCCGTTTCTTTAGTCCTGCTAAATTCAACTGAAATGCATGTTCTTGGTCAAAGTGATCTGAACCAGGGCCCAAATATTCACACTCCATTCGACATTATTGTAGTTCAGCCTTTTTCAACTGGTGTGCTGCAAGAATGTTTAAAACATGCAGCGCCTTATTTAAATAGTCAGGGGGTTCTGACATTTCCCCCCCATAGATTGTCAAACAAAAAAACGACAAACACAGCAATAGCCATCCAGTGTGAATGATCAAAATTATACCAATTTTCTTGTCACCCTGACAAAAAAAATATATTTTTGGTGTGCCGCAGAGTTTTAGGGATTAGTTTATGTGTGCCATGAGATGGAAAAGGTTGAAAATTGCTGGTGTAGTTAATTTTCCTTGTATTACATAAAAGGTCAGATGTCAGTAGGAATGTTTATGTGGCTAAGTCCTTCATTTTCCCAGGTCACAGTTAATCACGACACTTTGTGGTTTTCTCCTGAAAATTAGTACATCACAGGCCAGCTACATAGTCTTGGAACAAAGTGAGTCTTTCAACCAATCTCATTAAATACATAGTTATTTCCTATTCCCCAAGTATTTCTATAATGAAACCACCATTTCATCTACATTACCTAAACACTAGTTACTTGTACAGTTTGCCATCTGTTGTTTTACTTTCCTTGGCATAGTCCTGGACTTGGCTGCTGAAATGTCCAATAGATTCCTTCAACATTTTATGGTACTGTATGGCTCAAATGATAGCCATTTTGCTTCTACTCCTTCCATTACATTCTCAATCCTCATTTATTCCCTTCCAATTTACCACAATCTTCTTGTTCCTGTTGGCGATATTTTTCTTTTGTTATACCTACTTCCCTCTGTAAGAGGCTTTACATCCTGCACTGACTGGCGCTAATCTTATAATCTTTGCAGGCTTCAGGTGTTAGGGTAATATCTGAACTAAAATATACTAGGAATCCTCTTTTCAACTATGAAGACATTTAGCCTAATGAATAGCCTAAGATCTAGAGTATAAAATGATTCTTCCCTATCAGGACAACCTAGACTCACCCTGGTACTTTTATCAATAATCTTGTGTGCATGTAGATTTTCTGAGAGTGTATTACCACTTCTCTAGCTATTAAAAAAGAGCCGAGCCCTTCCCCAGTTTCTTCCAATATTTGATTTCAAATGGAATTAAAACTGGACACTTTCATGCCTGGACTAATTGGTCGGTCTAGTATCTTTTAGATACTGATGACTAACATTATAATCCTAAATAGGTTTTATTAGAGCTTTAGAGCCTTAACCCTTTCTAAGCTTCCAGTTTTATTTTCTCATGAGTTAGTTATGTGCCAGAAGTGAGTTTGTGTAGCATATGAAATGACACTTAGAAAACAAGGTGGGTAAAAGTATTTTTGACCAAATTAACACACAAACTACTATTATACTGTGGATCTCAGATCTAAGGGCAGTCCATAATTCAGCCTCTCTCTATTCTGCTTTATTACCTGTTAATATAAAATCATTGCAATTAATTGAGAGGGGCACAAAAAGTTAGTTCATATGGGTTGAACTAATTGGAAATAAAATAAATGTATAACCCTCACTATAGTTACCTGGGAAAGAACTTTTCTATTTTCAGTAACACCAAGGAAAAAAACCTCAGAATCCAGAAAATAAATAGGGCTGATAAGTAGCAATTAAAAGGACAAAATGGAAGAAAATAAGTTTTATTCTTCAGTTATTTCAATTTCCCTAAAATCTTAACATGTTCGAACCTCATCTGTTTAAGGATGAAACAATTTAGCACAACAAAAATCTCAAAAAGGGCACCAACTAGACCACAAAGCATTGATGAAAAGGCTTAATGTATTTCCCAACTTTTTTCATTAGGACACAAAAGCAATTTTGCAACACTCTCCACTCCACACCAAAGTTCCTTGTCTCCTTAATAAGAACACCCGCCCCAATGAAGTATAATTTGAGCAGTGTGTATTGGTATGCATAATAGTGACTAAGACTCAAAGAAAAATATACATTCTAGGGGTTTTGTGGAGGCCACAGTGAAACAAAAGAATTTGAAATAAACAATTATAAAATACAAAAATAAAAAAACCAGGGTTTTTCTCTCCAAATTCCTGGTTTAATAAGGATGTGTTTATTGTGAGAAAAAAGGTCCCAAACATCAGGCTGTTCACAAAAATAACCCACAGTATCAACTTTAGAAAACAAATCTTAAGACTATTACACTAATTATTTTCCTAGAGGATGCATTTGACATGCCAACTCTCATTCACAAAAATACATCGTTACATTTGTGTTGAAGAGCCCCATGTATGCTACATACATGGGGTTAACACATACACCTCTAACTCAAAGCTGCTCTCAAGGTGCTACTCAACTAATGAGATTGCCTTTGCAGTTAGGGAAGCAACTACTGAACTCATACATGAATGAAAAGAACTGTACTCCCTGCATAACAAGAGATTATTTTGGAGACAGTTGATAAAAACCATACATCCTTTTTATTGTTAAGTCGTAAAGAGGTATCAAAATTAAAAGCGAAAATTACAGGGTAAGACTTAACTACTAGGAGCGTCAAAGGAAGTGAAAATGGGACTAGGCGCAGGGCAATATGAATTAATGAACATGGGAGGAACAAGGATGGGGAGAACAGTGAGCATGTGCTGAAGATACTAGGGGAGAGGATCTGGTGAAAATTTTGATCTTAGACAAGCGCCTAGGTAAAGAAATAATGGGACAAGATTTCTAAACCCCACTATGTGCTTAAGAGTCATCCTCGCCATTGGCGCTGTCTCTGTCATCCTCTCCTTCCTCAGCCTCTTTTTCATCATCCTTGATCAACTCCAGCTGTGAGAAACAGACACAAATAGGATGGAGTTAGAGGCACTCCATGTGTCCCTGATCCCCCCTCCACCACCTCTTTCTTTCCTTTCCCGTGGTTTTCACCTGGTCATCCCCCCGATCTTCATTATCATCATCATCCAGTAGGTCCCCCTCCTCAGCAGAGTCATCTGCACCCCCCTCAGACTCCATCTTCACATTAGTCTCATCTTTCTTCAGGGAGCTGCTGCTCTGCTCCTCTTCTGACTTATCATTCTTCATCTCTACTGCGGATGAGAAGGACAAGTCTGTCTAGGGCCAAGTAATGTCCCCAGGATGTAGACAATCCCCACTAGTAATCACAGAACTGCAGCACAAGTCTAAATCCTCCCACACAAATGCCCTTCCCCAATTACACTCCCCAAGTTTCATATTCAATTGCTTTACACCCCACTATTCCAACAGATACTTTCAACTCTCTTAGGTACAAACCCAACTCTATACCCAGAAGCAGCAGTAACATTTACCTCCTTGTTTGCTCTGTTCCTTTTCAATTTTTTCCAGGCTTTCCAGTAGAGAATCCACTTTTTGTTTTATCTGGGTCAATTCCTTCTTAATGGCCTGAAGATCATCTCCTTTCACTTTTAATATAAACAAAAATAGGTAAGAATCAAGTGTACCAGAAGCTACCAGTAATCAAACACATTCCCACTACATTATACACCAGTAGTCAACAGGAGATGCCTGGGGAGAAACAGCACCAGTGTCAGACTGTCTCAGTCTGACATTTTGGTATTTTATAGTTGAAAAAGGAAAACAGAATCTAATGTGCTTACTTCATTACCAGTAACATTCTAACTTTTGTCGCCTTGCTCAAGACCTTAATTCCCATTTAAAATACGTTCTCAGTACAGTTTTACTGACATATATTTGATAAATTTAACAGGTGCCTCAACTCCCTGAAGTCTAATAACTTCATTCAAATTACCAGGGTTATAAAGATAGAGGGCAGTCTAGAATTGCTCCCTTAATCACTATCTTCTCTTTTATTATTTTGATTATGCAAAGGCATTTGCAGAAAACTGCACAGTAATGGCATTATTTTCCCTATTTCAACACAGAAGAAATACCACAAAGGTGTGATAATAATACGTACATTTTCCAGACTTGGAAGAAGATCCTCGCTGTCCACTCTTAGAATTGAAGCCACTTTTGCCTCTTCGTGAGGTGTTTCCTGATACACGCTGGCGTTTCGAGGGCACTACAGCCCGAGCAATAGGAGGAGGAGGAGGAACACGTGCTGGGTAACTGTACATCCTATTGGATAAGAAGAAAACAGAATGCCTTCACAACTAAATTAAGTCAGCAAGATCCAAGAGCAGTGACTTATAAAATAAATTAATATCTATTATATAGTCTAAATTATTTCTTTTTTGCTAATTTCATTCAAAAGGCCAGTAAAATTTTCCTTTGGTATTTTAAATACCTAAGCTACTTTTCTTCAAGAAAATACTATATATACACACAAACACCAAATGATATGGTTGGATGGCCTTATGCAGTGGACATAAAAAAGGTTCCTCTGTAGTATTAACAAAGCTATTTTTTTTTTTACAGTGAATGGCCTTTATCTTGCCCTTATTCTTTTCATATATATGCTACAATAAACAATTCATGTAAGCCAAAAGTACATACATACAAAATGGGATTGTAATTAACTGAGTCTGTGAACAGACATATTATTAGCTAAATTCCTAATCTCTGCACCACAGAAGCATAAAAAATCATCATTACTAGTGACTATTAGGGTGAACCATATAAAAACTTGACAGTATTAACCATTTCTGGTTTATAAAAACAAACAGCCACCTCATGCATGTTAGCTGGGTATAAAATACCACTACCAATTCTAACAACATTTAAGCATAAGCTCTACTCAGCTCCAAAATGGCAAAGAATATTGTCAGTCTTATTCACTATTCACTAATCATTAATACCTAAATCCATTACCCAGCACACATTCTGCTCTCCAAAAAATAAATAAAATAAATCAAATCAAATCAAATCACTGGTTACTGAACTGCTGCTTCCACTGGTAAGAATCCCAGCAGTTGCTGAAGATACACCCAAGTTCCCAGGTTACAGCTTGGTATATTTGGTAAAGACAAACTTCAAAGTTTAACCAAAAACTTCTTACAAGAACACCAATTCTACAGTCTCTACATTCCGTGTCATTTCTACAAAAGCTTGTGGCAGCACAAGAAGGTTAAGACACACCAGTAAGGGGAAATAATCATCTTCTGCTGTACCTTCTAGTAACTAACTAAACTCCAAAGCCCAGGTATTCTATAAAATAAAAACAATCTGCCAACTGCTTCTCTACCTAACTTCAAATGTTTTAAGGAACAGACGTGATATATTCAACAGTTCTGAAACTGTTACAGGCAGAGAACCATAGATAGTTCTGTATTCTTTTCAACCCAATCTAAAATGTTTCCATCCTGTTCCAACACAGTCATACTTTATCTTTTTCTAGGAGTGGTTGTGACAGGAACAGTTTCTTAAGAAAGAACATATGTACACTGTAAAACAAGTGATAAAATGATTGACTAGCCTTCATTTAAGCAGTTTTTAGGCACTGACCAACCTACCATTTTCCCCTTGAAACCAAACAGTACTTGACTTGCCATGTGCCAAAGAATCCATGATGTGGAAGGTTAAGAAAACCTTCACATAATGTCTTGTTTTAAGCTCCAATAAGGAACACTTAAGTCTGAGAACCAGGAAATAAGAAAATCTGTGCTTCAAAAGCAGGAAGGCTTTGGCACTTAATTTCTCCTCAGTAGATAACTGTCAACTAAGCTGTTAATTTGTCAGTTTTAATCAATTTATGGAAATTAACACAAATTTTCACTATTTTATAGAGCTTTTCCTCTTTTGACCTAAATTCTCCTGAGTATGATTCAGAAACTAAAATATCAAGTGTTCAGCAATCACTGTCCTTTGTGCAAGACAAATACTTGAAAAATAATTTCTAGAAGTAAATGAAAGTGAGTTAGTTATCTGGATTTTGGGGCATGAAACAGCTCATACCCCAGTCCTACTGGATTTAAGAGATTAAATCTAACCTACCTCCCCCAACCCACTCACCCTAATTGGTACCAGCCTCCAAACCAGTGAGCCAGGCATTCCAGATTCCCTATACTTCATGGCACTGGAATTCTCTTTTGAACCACACTATTTCACCTGACTCAGGTACAAAGCCGTAATAAAAACTAGGCACAGGACTTCTGGTCAAGATGGCAGTGTAGATAAGACATGGCTCGCCTCTTCACATAACCACATAAAAATTACAACTAAAATTTAGAACAACCATCACTCAGAACAACCAGAAATAGAGTTGAATGGAAGTCTGACAACTATAGAATTGAATAAATCACATCCATCCAGACTAGGAGGAAGGGTGCAGAAACAGAATAGTATCCACTCCATGAGCAGTAGTAGATAAAACTTGGGAGAGTTATCTTAGTAGCAAGGAGTCTCAATCCCCCCAGACCCCCAAGACTTGGGTTCCAGTGCCAGGAAGATAAATCCCCACAACTTCTGGCTGCAAAAACCAATGGGGATTGGATTTTGCAGCCAGAAGCTGGTGGAAGAAAGTGCTGATGTCCCAAGCCGTTCCTCTTAAAAAAGAGCCCACACAGGGACTCACCTACTCAGATTCACTCCCTCTGAGTTCCAGCACTGCAGTAGTAACTTGAAAGGCACTAGTGGTATGAAGGGAGAACTGAATGAAGTTTCTGGCATCAAGGTGAACAGAGGCCATTGTCCCTTTTCTAAACTCTCCCCGCACAGAGCCAGCAAGCTGGTGCCAAATCTGAGATTCCAGCAACCTGGCTAACACGGTTTTGCCCTCCTTGGAGCTCCCCAGAGACTCTGCCCCTACCCAAGCTGCTTTTCAACACGAATGGCTGGTCTTGGCTCATGCTTCACAACTTCCTAAATCCTCTCCAACTCTGTGAGTCCCAGGCCTGCCACTAGCAGCAGCCAGACTAGATTCACAGCTCAGCTTCACCTAGGAATCTCCAAATCCAGCACAAGTAGCAGCCATCTTGGATTGCTTTATAGCCAGACAGGGTGGCCCAAGGCAAAACACAGTTGAGAGATGACCCTGGCCTGCATCACTGGGGAAACCCCAAGGCTAGGACAGCTATAGACCACAGGAGTACCACCACCCTGCCCCTGCACAGTTGATCCTCCACGGAGGGTAGAGGTGGTAGTAAGTGGTCACAGCCAATCCTTGTACCTGACTGGTCTGAGTAAATCCTTCTCACTGACCTGCCAACAGGAATCAAGGTGTAACTACAAGACAGGGAACTCAGCCCACACGAAGGATGCACCTCAAGTACATGGCTTGAGTGATAGGGGAGACTGTGCCACTGGACCCTACAGGTCACCAACTACATTAGGCCACACTACCAAGACATGGAATCAAGGCAGCTCTACCTAATACATAGAAACAAAAACAGGGAGGCTACCAAAATGAGGAGACAAAGAAACATGGCCACCTTTCAAATGAAAGGACAGAATCAAAACTCCAGAAAAAGAGCTAGACAAAATGGAGATAAATAATCTATCAGATGCAGAGCTCAAAACACTGGTTGTAAGGATGCTCAAGGAACTTAGTGAGGACCTCAACAGCATAAAAAAGATCCAGTCAGAAATAAAGGATACTGTTTGAAATAAAGAACAATTCACAAGGAAACAACAGTGGAATGGATGAAACTGAAAACCAAATAAATGATTTGCAACACAAGGAAGCAAAAAAACAACTTATCAGAACAAGGAGAAGAAAAAGGAATCTAAAGAATGAGGATAGTGAGCCCTAGCTGGCATAGCTCAGTGGATTGAGCGCGGGCTGCAAACCAAAGTGTCGCAGGCTCGATTCCCAGCCAGGGTACATGCCTGGGTTGCAGGCCACAACCCCCAGCAACCACACATTGATGTTTCTCTCTCTCTGTCTCTGTCTCTGTCTCTCTCTGTCTCTATCTCCCTCCCTTCCCTCTATAAAAATAAATAAATAAAATCTAAAGGGAATAAAGAAGCTTCTTTAAAAAAAAAGAAAGAAAGAGAATGAGGATAGTATGAGCAGCCTCTGGGTCAACTCCAAGAGGCCCAACATTTGCATCACAGGGTTGCTAGAAGGAAAAGAGAAAGAGTAAGAAATTGGAACTCTATGTGAAAAAGTAATGAAAGAAAATCCCCCAATTTGGCGAAGGAAATAGACATGCAAGTCCTGGAAGCACAGAGAGTCCCAAACAAGATGGATGCAAAGAGACCCACTCCAAGACCCATCATAAATGCCAAAGGTTAACAATAGAGAATCTTAAAAGCAACAAGAGAAATTAGTGGTACGTACAGCCAAGAGTGCTCTACTCAACAAAGCTGTCATTTAGAATCAAAGGGTAGATAAAGATCTACTCAGGCAAGAAAAAACTAAAGGAGTTGATCGCCACCAAACCATTATTATATGAAATGTTAAGGGGACTTATTTAAGAAAAAAATAAAAACTATGAACAAAAAAATGGCAAAAAATACGTATCTTTCAACAATTGAAATCTAAAAAACAAACTAAGCAAACAGAATCATGGATATGGAGAGCATTTTCACGGTGGCCAGATAGAAGGGGAGTGTGGGGGAATGAGTCAGGAAGTGAGGGGATTAAGAAGTACAAATAGGTAGGTACCGAATAGCCATGGGGAGGTACAGTACAGTATAGGAAATGGAGTAGCCGAAGAACTTATACACACAACAATGGTGGGATTATTTGCCTGAGGGAATTGGGTTTGCTAGGTGAAGTGGGGGGAAAGGGGGAAAAATCAGGACAACTGTAACAGCATAATCAATAAAATATAATTAAAACAAGAGGCACAAAATGCAGCTTTGAGTCTGTGCAAGACTCCATGAACACAAACAGGAGCCAAACACTCTAGTTTTAAAAGAAAAATATATTTAAAAACATCAACCAGTAATGCTGAAGGACTTTCAGTGCCAAAGAACTGAACTGCTGCTTCACAAAAGTTGACTTTGTCTCGAAAAATGTTGAATTGCATGGTTCTGAAAACACAAGGCTGAGAAAACAAAGACAAAAACCATACCTACTGTGATAACCCTTCAAAGATAGGTAATAGCAAGCTCAGTATGACAGCTTCAAAACCAGCTACAAATTAAGTAACCAACCATTTTCCTATGAGAAAGCCATGCAGTAAGCCAGCCACATAAGGCAGCAGCTGCTGATCCCTTACTGACAGATCCCAAGTCATTAAAAAGTCTTCATAAAAATCTCGTTATTACCAGAACAAACACAATGCCCAAGAGAACCATGACTGCATACTAAATAAGAAATCTGGACACTATTGGTATAAAATCTAGTCAGAATGAAATTATTAAAATACCATTTTAAAGAAATTAAAACATTTCAGGACACATATTAGCTACTTATTATCTGAACAGATAAGTCAAAGAACCTCAATGTGACTCTCAAGCTAAAATAAACATTACAAGGCACTTATTAAAAACACAGGTTTTCACCCTGGCTAGGGTAGCTCAGTTAATTTGGGCATCATCCTGCAAAAGGAAGGACTACAGGTTTGGTCCCTGGTTTGGGCGTGTGCAACAAGCAACCAACTGATGTATCTCTATCACATTGCTGTTTCTGTCCCTCTTTTCCCCTTCCACTCCGCTCTCTCTCTCTGGAATAAAAAATAACTAACTAACTAAATGAAAATCACAGGTTTTCAAAGGCAAGTTTCTTAAATGATTAGATGCAACAATGATCTTTGGGTCTCAAAAACTCTAATACATTTCAATCACTACCAATGAACAACTATAATCAACATTATTAGTGAAAATCTATACTCTCCTGGGGACATTTATTTAACATACCATAGATGTTTTGTCTTAAAATTTTAGATACATTAAAAGTTATTTTAGGTATATTAATTATCAAGTAGGTAATTTAAGAAACTAGTTGTCAGATATTACTGCCTACAAAAAAACGCACATGAAATAATTTACAGGTAAGAGCAACCTAGTAAGATTACTTTCTCCCCAGTACAGTATTTACTAATTTATCAAATTCAGTTTAAAAATGCACGTGATTTTATTACTGCTTGCCTCTGATGATCCTAGAAAAGGGATTGTTGTTATAGGGTACTTTATTTGGACTTTAGAATGTCTGAGAATCCCTGAAATTGTATGCTAAAATTATACAAATGTACTCATAAAAAAGTTAAAAAACAAAACTCACTAATACAAAAACAAAAGGAATATTTCATTCTATTTGAGCTAATCAGGACCAAATCTAGATAAAACACAATGTGCTTATTTCTGAGAAACATGCTTTATATTTAGAGAGGTACAGAGAAAAATGTACACAAATCCATGGTAAGACTAAAATGATTTTAAGAAAGTGAAGATAAACATGATTCCAGTGGACAAAAAAAAGGAGCACAGTGTAATCTGTGGAACACATAGAGAAAACCAAAGAAAACAATGTGACATAACTGCTGAAGTTCATGAAGTTTAAGAGCCAAAAGATCAGGTTTTCCTGATGTAAACTCCCAAACTGATGATAGATTCCTGTCACAAACTTTTTAGCCATAAGGACGAGCAAGTATAGATGAAAAGCAGCACACTAAAAGTTCACTTAAGAGAGTCTGAAATTAGACTTCCGGACAAGATGGAGACATAGGCAGACACACCATGCCTCCTCGCACAACCAAAAGAAGGGCAACAACAATTTAAAAACAAACAAACAAACAAACAAAACAACCAGAACTGCCAGAATATCTAACTGTATGGCAGTGCGACAACCAAGGAGTTAAAGAAGATACACTGATCCAGAACAGTAGGAGGGGCAGAGACAGGCAGCTAGGCAGAGAAGACTTCCAGGGAGGCAGCAGCTGGAGGACCAGGGTGGGCAAGGCAGCAGCTGGTGGACACAGCGAAGACAGCAGACTGTGGTGTGGGGCAGGGAAGGCTGCAGCTGGTGGACCGGCAAGGGAGTGGTTGGTGAACGGGCAGTCCCACATTTGTGTCCTGATAAATCAGGAGGAACTACTGGGAAGCAAGAGAGACCACACAACCCAGGGCTCCAGCGTGGGGAAATAAAGCCTCAAACCTCTGACTGTCACCACCAGCGGGGGTTGAGGCTGCAGTGGGACAAACTCCCAGCCTCACAGGAGAATTCGTTGGAGATACCCACAGGTCCTAGAACATACACAAACTCACCCACTCAGGAATCAGCACCAGAAGGGCCCAATTTGCTAGTGGGTAGCCAAGGAAGTGACTGAAAACTGTCAGAGTGGAGCAATCTCCATTGTTCCCTCTTGGACCCCTCCCCTACATACAACGCCACAAGGCAGCAACATGGGGTACCCACCCTGGTGAATACTTAAGGCTCCGCTTACTATGTAAGGAGCACACAGACACACAGAACCCAAATGAACAATCAAAGCTCCAGAAAAAATACAGCTAAGCGACAAAGAGATAGCCAACATATCAGATGCAGAGTTCAAAACACTGGTAATCAGGATGTTCACAGAATTGGTTGAATATGGTCACAAATTAGATGAAAAAAAATGAAGGCTATGAAAAGAGAAACAAAGGAAAATGTACAGGGAACCAACAGTGATGGGAAGGAAACCTGGACTCAAATCAACGGTTTGGAGCAGAAGAAATAAACATTGAACCAGAACAGAATGAAGAAAAGAAGAATTCGAAAAAAATCAGGAGAGGCTTAGGAACTTCGAGGACATCTTTAAACTTCCAACATCCAAATATAGGGGTGCCAGAAGGAGAAGACAACGACCAAGAAACTAAAAACTTATTTGAACAAATAATGAAAGAGAACTTCCCCAATCTGGCAAAGGAAAAAGACTTCCAGAAAGTCCAGGAAGCTCAGAGTCCCAAAGAAATTGGACCCAAGGAGGAACACACCAAGGCACATCATAATTACATTACCCAATATTAAAGATAAGGAGAGAATCCTAGAAGTAGGAAGAGAAAAAGGGTCAGTTACCTACAAAGGAGTGCCCGTAAGACTATCAGCTGATTTCTCAAAAGAAACCTTACAGGCAAGAAGGGGCTGGAAACAAGTATTCCAAGTCATGAAAGGCAAGGACCTACATCCCAGAAAACTCTATACAGCAAAGCTTTCATTTAGAATGGAAGGGCAGATAAAGTGCTTCTCAGATAAGGTCAAGGTAAGGGAGTTCTTCATCACCAAACCCTTATTATGTGAAATGTTAAAGGGATTTATCTAAGAAAAAGAAGATAAAAAATATGAATAATAAAATGACAGCAAACTCACAGTTATTAACCACCACACCAAAAACAAAACAACAAAGCAAACAACTAGAATAGGAACAGAATCACAGAAATGGAGATCACATGGAGGGCTATCAGCAGGGGAGGGCTATCAGCAGGAGAGGGCTATCGGGGAGGAGGAGAGGGGGAAAAGATACAGAGAGTAAGTAGCATAAATGGTAGGTAGAAAATAAGGGAAGGTTAAGAATAGTACAGAAAATGCAGAAGCCAAAGAACCTACATGTATGACCCATTGGCATGATCTAAACGGGGGACATGTGCGTGGGAGGGGGTGTGCAGGGTGGAGGGGAATAAAAGGGAGGGGAATGGGACAACTGTAATAGCATAATCAATAAAAATATATATATTTTTAACAAGTGTGAAATTAGGCCCTGGCTGGTGTAGCTCAGTGGATTGAGGGCGGGCTGGGAACCAAAGTGTCGCAGGTTCGATTCCCAGTCAGGGTACATGCCTGGGTTGCAGGCCATGACCCCCAGCAACCACACATTGATGTTTCTCTCTCTCTCTCTCCTCCTCCCCTCTCTCTAAAAAAAAAGTTTGAAATTAAACTAAAGCACTGAGTTTAGATCTGCTACTGTAAAAGTTTTGTAAGTTTGGTTCTTGCCAATGTGCTACAACCTGTGACAATCTACAATGATAGATTTCCCAAAATATCATTCAGAGTAAACCTTCAGAACACAACCTTAACATTATATAATTGTATTACATAATTTTGTAGAAAAGGACTTTCAACTTTTATTTATATCTGGCCTTGTGTGGACTGAATCTAAGCAGTTATATTGCATGAGAAGAATATCAACTTATGATACTCACAAATACCAGAGTTTCTAAAACTGTTCAAGTGTCACCCTGGTTGATGTGTCTCAGTTGGTTGGAGTGTTGTCCCACAGACCAAAAGGTAGTGAGCACGATCTCTGGTCAGGGCAAATGCCTGGGTTGCGGGGTTTGGTCCCCAGTCTGGGCACATACAAGAGGCAGCCCATCTCCTATCAATGCTGCTCCCTCACATCGATGTTTCCCTCCCTGCATCCCCCTCTCTAAAAAATCAATCAGCATGGTCTTACATGAGGATAAAACAAACTGTTCAAGTATCAACACCTTTAATAACTGGTATCTTTGAACATAACAAAAATTCTTTTTAACATACAAAGTAATAAAAACCAAAAACTTTGAAGTTCCCCCAATATAATTTCAATAGTATTTATTTCATTAACTCTCAAAGGTTCAACTTACAAGTGAATTGACTGACTTTGCCTTCATTATATAAGGAAAAAATGTGCTAAAAATGTCTATACAACATGTTTATATTACAATACAAATATAAAATTACATGTCAACAAAGGACCCAATGCTCCCCATTTTCATGATGCCATTAAAATTCTTCTCTTGTGTCTAAAAATAAAATGAACTATCAAGTTTTTTGCCCTGGCTCGTGCAGCTCAGTGGATTGAGCGCAGACCTGGGAACCAAAGGGTCACCAGTTCAATTTCCAATCAGGGCACATGCCTGGGATGTAGGATAGCTCCCCAGTTGGGGGCACTCGAGAGGCAACCACACATTGAGGTTTCTCTCCCCCTTTCTCCTTCTCCCTCCCTTTCTCTAAAAATAAAAATCTTTAAAGAAAGAGAGGGTAATTAAAAAAATGAATTATCAAATTTTTAAAATAATTTGTGGTTTTCTTCCTCTAAATTAAGAGACAATGTCTAAAGTTATTTTGAAGCATCCCTTCACAAACATGCTGGCCTTGCTGAGCTCTACAGAATGCAAACTGAAAACAAGCATTAAGTTACACGTGTTTTGCTAATGTAACCTATGGATGGAGTACCAATTGCCAAGGAAAATTTGCAGTTGCACTTTATGTTCCTTAACTTATTTTTCTTTCAATAAAGATCTTATTTATTTATGACAGAAGGGAAGGGAGGGAGAAAGAGAGGGAGAGAAACATCAATATGTGGTTGCCTCTCACATGCCTCCCTCAATGGGGACCTGACCCGCAACCCAGGCATGTGCCCTGACTGAGAATGGAACCAGCGACCCCCTGGTTCCCAGACCGGTGCCAAACCTGAGTAACACCAGCCAGAGCTATGTTCCTCAACTTTGTATTGCCTTTACCCAATAATGCATTAAGGATATAGATCGATCATCTATCTTCATGATAGCTAAATTAAAAACAGCAAGTACTGCTTAATTAAATGATAATGGGACTAAATAATAACCAGTATGATGTGAAGTACAGGATCCTAATTCCATATACAAGGGCACCCAGACTATTTTTAAAAAATGTAACTAAAGAATAAATATGGAAACAGAGGTTACTACTGCCTCAGTAGGTTTAAGAACCTTACCCAAAGAATAATGATCAAGGTTTAGGAACACACACTCCTTGAAGAGCAGGAATCAATGAGCAGCCCCAAAAGATGTAGAACCAATGGTGATATTAGTACTGAGAGGTATGTTTGCTAATTCAAAGACATATTTGATTAAAAACTATCCCACTGATGTATTTACAACAGCTGTCCACAAAAGTGAAATGTTAAGCGTGTACTCATTTGAAGATGCATGCCCTTTTACAAATTAAAAGAAAAAAAAAAAAAGCTGCATCTTTAAGAAAATGCAATGACTTGTCTTGTTGAATTGATTGAGAAGCTATGTTAACGTGAAACTAAATGTTTCATGAGAAAACAATTTGAAAATTCAGCAGAACAATTTCTAAACAAAAACTAATTTGGGTAATAATACACAGGTTGCTTTAAATCCTAGGACCAATCCTTTCAGAAACAAGACTGGCCCTGGCTGGTGTGGCTCAGTGGATTGAGTTTTGGCCTATGAACCGAAGGGTTGCTGGTTCTATTCCCAGTCAGGGCACCTGACAGAGTTGAGGGCCAGGTACCCAGCAGGGGAATGCTCAAGAGGCTACCACACATTAATGTTCCTCTCCCTTGTCTTTCTCCCTCACTCCCCCTCTCTAAAAATAAATGAATAAAATCTTAAAAAGAAAAAGAAACGAGACTGGACCCAACACTATGTTAAGAAACATATTTTTAAAAATTCCTAGCTTTGCTTCTGCTTACAAAACCTTCCATCCAGATAATTTCTTGACTCCTTAAATTTCCAATGATTTACAACATCACTCATTTGTCATGATGTTCTCCACACACACTCTCCAAAATGTCACACTTTGAATCTTGTACAAAGATTATGTCTTGAACAGAGTGGTCCAGTTATAGAAGTATTTATGAAGAATATTGTTTATACATCATATTAAGAACATATAAGTCCATTCATTCCTATATTCTCTTTTTATCAAAAGAGGTCCTTCTTTCATTTAATTTATAATAAAAGTTCTTCTGAAGAGCTGAGAAAACAGGTTTGTGGTTGCCAAGGAATAGAATAAAGTTGACTACAACAAAGGAGCTTTGTGGTAAATTTTTGGGAGATATGGCACCATCTGTAACTTAACTTCACCAGCAAGTAACATGGCTATGCATGTCAAAACTGTACACTGAAAGCATGTATCTTATTGTACATAAAAGTTTTGTGTTGTCCCATTTTCTGTATTTCCATTTTCTTCTCTTGAATCTTCTTGTAAAGTGTATGCCCCCACCATTATTAAAACTTACTCTTGTCAAAGTCACCAATGTTTTCCAAATTGCTAAAACAAACAGACATTTCTAAATATTTATATAAAACTGTTAACCCTCCTCTACTATTTAGACACATATGCACATAGCTTCCAGGATACTCGTGCTTCTGGTTTTTCTCCAAAAAATTTTTTTTGGTGGGATGCTCAGCCATCTTTATTTATTCCTCATCTTCCTGGTCTGTAAAGTTGCCATAATCTCTTTTTCATCTGTACTCATCTTTATGATTGCATGACTTTTATAAGCAGAAACAACTGCCTGCCTAACATCTCTTAAACATGTCTAATAAGGAGCCTAAATTAACACATCCACAACTGATTTACCTCTCAGTCTAGTTCTTTCAGTGTTCTTCCTTCATCAGTGCCTGTACATTCCAAGTTTCTAGTTTGCCAGGCTAAAACCTTGATGACATCTTTGATCTTTCCTTAGCCCTCATACTAATCTGTAAGCAAATCTATCTACCTTAACTTTAAAATCCAAGCACTTCTTACCACTCCTGTCACTCCCTGGGCCTACCTCAAATGTTTGCCTAGATAATTTCATCAGCCATTCTTTCTCGGAATAATTTTGTTAAAATACAAAAAAGATCCTCAATCCTATGCTCAAAAGTCACCAATGGCTTCTCATCTTATTCAGATGAAAACCTGAAGATATTTAACAGCTTAACATACTCTACATGCTGTGTTCAACACACTCATTTTCTCATAGGCCTTCCACTATAGTATACCTAGTGCACACAATAATGCCTCATATTAAGTTCTTAACGAATATTTACTGGGGTTTTTTGGGCAGTGGGAGGATTTTTTTATTTTTAGAGAGAGGGGAAAGAAGGGAAAAAGAGAGGGAGAGAAATATTGATGTCTAAGAAAAACATCAATCTGTTGCTTCTCAAACGTCCCCAACCAGGGCCTGGGCTGCAACCCAGGCTATATGCCCTGACCAGGAATCAAACTGGCGACTTGGATCATTTACAGGCTGGTGCTCAAACCACTAAGACACACAAGCCAGGTCTTAACAAATATTTGAGAAAATCAGCAATTTCCTAAACTGACTTCTAGAAAAGAATTAATCACAAATTACATCATCAATAACAGATAACACGCCCAACCTATCCTTACAGCTGGACTTCTGGGAGTACTAGTTTGCCTTTTATCTAGTATAAAGACTACTGGGTGTTTTACCCTAAGAAAACTCATAAAAAATAAGCCAAATAAATAATCTTCCATAAAACTGGATCAGTTTTCAAGCTATTTACTGCAAAATAAAAATCAGGCTTTGTGTCTATAATGGATGTGATTTGAGACTATTATAATGTCCTGCTTCTTCTGAGGAAAATCACAAACACAAATTTCCACAGATTAATTGCACCATAATAATCTGTTCTCCTTGTTAAACTCCATTAGCCTCAGAAATAATACACATATCACTGTAAGAATAAGTCAAATTCTCTCCAGTATATTTTGTTTCTTGTTCCTTGGATGATTAAACTATCAACATTTGTCAATTCATTCCTCTGCCCTTTTGACACATGCACACTTCATTAAAGGGGCAATCTTATCCTATTTATCTGAATTGTACCTTCTGCGTTTCCTGGGAAAAAACCCATTAGTTTCTTGGATACTATTTCAAAAGTCCTTGTCAGCTTTGTTCTGAAAAGGCAGTCTGGGTTCTCTAACTTCTTGCCTGAAGGGCAGTCTTTAGTCATTATAATTCTCACACTAAACACTATTCACAATTCACCCAACCCAGTAAGACTACAATTGCAGCATTCTAGACCTGAGTAGTCACTACTAACGTGGGTAAATTAAAGAGAAAATTCAGTTCTTCAGTCACACTAGCCACATTTCAAGTGCAAAACAGCCAGATGTGGGTAATGCCTACCACACCAACAGTGCAGATACAGTATTTACATCACCAGAAAGTTCTACTCAACGGTACTGCTTCCGAGTTTGTTGCTTCCAAAGACATCTATCTACTGCCTCGACGTAACTTCCAAAGAGCACCTAGAAGACTATTTTTTCAGTCTATAATATATAATCCTTACAAACCAAATTAATGTCCTTAGTATAATTTGATAGTTACACATCTCCTAGGATCACAAAGCAGAATGGTGACACTATAAACAACTAAAAAACAGTAATAAACTTCAAAACTGTGTCAGATATATCCAAAAACTTATGTGAGTGAGGTGGGGTGGAGGGATTAAGCTAAAAGGAAAAATGACACATGAACAGTGAGGTGATTGCTGGGGGAAGGGGGGGGGGTATAAGAGGATTAAATGGTAATGGAAATATACAATTAAGATTAAATAAAAAAATTAAAAAATTTAAGTTATATCCAGAATATATAAAGAAGCCTTACAACTTAATGATGACACAAAAACGACCAAATATAAACATAGGCCAAGGATCTGAATACATTTCTCCAAAAATAAACAGCCAGTGAACACATATACGCTCAGCATCAAGTTTTTAAGAAAACACAAATCACAACCACAATGGCATACTAATCTTTGAATTGGAATGGCTTAACTAAAAAAGATAATAAAACAAGTGTCAGCAATGATGTGAAGAAATTGGAACTCTCAGACATGGCTGATAGGATCATAAAATGTTACAGATGTACTGGAAGACTGTATAGCAGTTCCTCGGGTTAAACACAGAATTATCTTAAGACCCAGCAATTCTACTCCTAGGTATATATTCAAGAGAAATGAAAACATATGCCAACACAAAAATGTGCATTCAAATATTCATAGCAGCATTATTTAAAATGTGGAAACATCTCAAGCATCCATAAATTAATGAGTAAATAAATAAAATGTGGTAACATTCATATCATAAAATGCAACTCAGTAATAGGAAGGAATGAGGTACAAATACATAGTACAATATGGCTGAACCATGAAATATTATTCTAAGTGGAAGAAATCAGTCACAAAAGACATACTGAATGTTCTAAAATTACATCATAGTCATGACTGCACAACTCTGAATATTCTAAACTGAACTGTGTATTTTAAAATGACTTTTGTAAGTATGTGAATTATATATCCCAAGAAAGCCAAATTTGGGGGGAGTTGGTGAGAATCAGGGCACATGCCTGGGTTGAAGGTTTGGTCCCCAGTCAGGGTGGCAGGAGAAGCAATTAACAGATGTTTCCCTCCCTCTCTTCCCCTTCTTTAAAAATAAATAAAATCTTTAAAAGGGGGAGGGGGTGGATACAACATCATAGAGCTTGACAAGGTCTATCTGGATGAAAGAATGACCTAAAATACAATAGATTCCTAAAACAGCAGAAGCTACCTTTGAATTAGATAGTAATATAACCAGAACACCAGGGCCAAATAGCAGCTTTTCTGGTTGAAGTTCAAATCCATACCCTTCAAAAAATGTCTCCTGACTACAAGAATCTAGGAAACAACAGAAATAAGAAAACAACTCTGCTAAGTGAAATAAAGAACATACCACTGTCAAAAAATTAAGTCCATATATAATCAAGTTTATATTGAAATAATTAATCTTATGCCCTCATCTAAAATCCTCCTGTTAACATAATCAGGTTCCTACAAGAAAGATACAACCAACAAGGGGGCTCTGAGCAAATGTAAAATTTTACCTTATGCCTAAAGTGATATTTATGTCACTTTAAGTGATGCATGAAGAGGCATCTCTTAGCCTTTCCAAGGAGGCAAGAACCCTCTTGTTCTCTGAATCACATAGCTTTCCAACTACTAAGTCCAATGCTGCTCAGGAATATCAGAAAAATGTAAAGGGGCAGGGATGGGTGCAAAATAATAGCTCCTCTAACCTCAATAAAATTGGTTTAATCTAAAACCTAAAACTCTTGTGACCTGGCTGGTGTGGCTCAGGGGACTGAGCACCAGCCCGTGAACCAAAAGGTAGCTGGATCAATTCCCGGTCAGGGCACATGCCCATACTGCAGGCCAGGTCACCAGCTGAGAGGAAACCAATAGATACATCTCTTACACATTACTATTTCTCTCCTTTCTCCCTCCCTTCCCCCCTCTCTAAAAGTAAATAAATAAAATCTTTAAAACATAAAAAAAATGCAAAAATAAACAAAGCTTTGTGTGCCTAAAACAAAATAAAGCCTCAAGTATTAGTTTAAGGAATATGATGGTTAGCTTCTTCCACCCATCTTGCCCTTTCAATGGAAACTCGTGTCCAGCACTGTACAAACTATTTTTCTCTATTTTTGATCAGTATACCTTCCTGGAAAAGACCTGTAGGGTAATAATCAACAAGAATTTGCTGGTTTCCCACACCTCTTAACAACTCAAGTCCCTTAACTTTCCTTGATGTAACCTTTAATGGCATAAACCTAGTCATAAAAGAAAACCTCAGCTATATTTGACTTCTCTCCCCAAAGGACCCACTTGCAAAACTGTAACCCAATAAATCACATCAAGACCAGTCTACCTTTCCATTCCAACAATTACAATGATAACTGCAATACTTAACACCTTCCCCTCCTCCATTTCTCTTTGCTAGCCACTGGGCTGTTTCTAAGCACACAACTCCTTAATACGCCATAGATAGTAGCCCCTTACAACCCTCATTCTTTCCAACGATAGCTGGGTGCCTCCCCAAACACACCAGAGATATTCACAACTTTGCATCTTTAATTAAAGCTGTACCCTCACCCTTTCTGCTTAAAAGCCCCCTATACTTATTACACCAAAGGCAAGTTCAAATATAGCCCTTTGTGAAACTAAATGGGGCGCTTTGAATCTCAACAGGGAAGCTTATTGCTACCCAAAGGATAACACAATTTTTTTTAAAGATTTTATTTATTTATTTTTAGAGAGGGAAGGGAGGGGAGGAGGGGGAAAGAGATCAATTTGTGGTTGCTGGGGGTTATGGCCTGCAACCCAGGAATGTACCCTGGCTGGGAATCAAACCTGGGACACTTTGGTTCTCAGCCCGCACTCAATCCACTGAGCTACGCCAGCCAGGGCAGGATAACACAATTTATCTTTTTATGAGACAATCCTGTATAATGCATGACACATTAACAGCCCCTGTTAACTTCACAGTACTATCCTCACTGTATATTATATTGCTGGTCATTTATTTACATGTCATATTTGATCTGTGAGCAGATATAAATTCATTCCTCTTTCTAATCATGGTGTGCTGGCATATACTATACCACCTACAATACTATACTGCCTTCTAATGATCAATAAGTGAATGAATGAAAATTAATGTGAAAAAATTTTAACTACAGAAATTGAAGAATTTGAAAAAGAAACTACTGCAAAGTTATTTCAAAGAAACTGCTCACAGAAGTTCTCTCTCAAGAGCTGCTTCAAGCAACAGTTTTTCTAGAAGCAACAGACTCTCAACTAAGACATAAAATGGAACTGGATCTTTGTCAGGAGCTTCTAGATTTAGCAGACTTTTAACGTCAATAAATAATGTTTTGAACAGAAGGGTGACTTATGTAACTCGCCCAATTTAATAAATTACCCCCCCCACAAATATTCATCCTAAAAGCAAAGGCTACTTTGGGCTTATATTCCTACCACAAAAAAAATTATGTTTGTTAATTAATCTTTGGGTAATTATAAACTATATATGATAAGAGTTTATAAAATACTTGAAATAGCTGACAGTACATCTGAGTGTCAGATACTAATAAATCTATTTAAAATGGTAGTTTCACATTTATTGACAATTTGTTAAAATTCTTAACTTCCACACCTGTAACTTGAGAAATGGCTGTAACAACTGGAATTCAAAATTCCACAAGATGGTAATAACAAAAACTCTCATTAAAAATTCTTCCAAACTAAGGTAATCTTTTAAAACAAAGATTTATTTATTTATTTATTTAATTTATTTATTTTTAGAGAGGGGAAGGGAGAGAAACACCAATATTTGGTTGCCTCTCATGCACCACACCCACTTACTGGAGACCTGGCCTGCAACCCAGGCATGTGCCCTAGACTGGGAATCTAACCAGTGACTCTTGGTTTGCAAGCTGGCATTCAATCCACTGAGCCACACCAGCCACAGCTCAAACTAAGGTAATTTTAATAATTTCAGGTTAATAGTTCTTAACTCCCCATCCCCATCAAAAATCAATAACCTTACTGCAGGTGCAAGCAGCAGCAGAATCTAATCCTCTGTTGTCTCCTTCTCAGAAGATAGCATATTAAAATACAAGCAACTCAGATCTAAGTTTTATCATTTGATTATCCTCCAGTTTTAAAGGTATTTACAATCTTTGGGACTTGATCACTAACACCCATTAATATCCAAGCAAAAATACAAATCACTGCAATTCTCCTAACAAAAGGTCATTAATAACTTCCCTTACATTTAAAATTTGTTTCTCCTCACAAAACAATGCCTACATTCTTCAAGTTTCTGTCAAAACTCAGGCTAATAATGTTTACAGGGCATGATACCTTTATGAAGCACTCTGGTCTACTCCCCCTAACTCCACTATGCCAAAAAAGAGAAAACAATAATAATCATAATTAAAGAAAAAAAGAAAACACAACACAAATCTGATCAAGCCTCCAAATTTATCTACTAATTCATAGGAAATACAGCTGGTAGAGGAACATGATGAACAACACAAAATACAACCTGCAGAACCAGGTCTGCAAAATTGATCAGATTAAGGGATTTTATTATTTAAGTGTAAATGATAGTGTTTGTTTATAAAAGTAGTCTTTAGCTTTTACTGCTATACTGTTCTTTTATATATCTGAATTGAAAATGTTCCATAATAGAATAAAAATGAAATAACTATTAAAAAGGATGTTTAAAAAACAAATGCCAACCATTCTTCATTTCACTAAGCATTACTTTAAAAAACTGTTGTCATACATAAAGAACCCTAATTATGCTAAAGGTGTTAGTTTTGGGGGGGAATGGTGGGGTGTCCATGATTCCCTTCATTTTGATATGTAACTAGTGTCAACAAAATATATAGTAGTAATAATGTATTAATAGGGTTAATAAAATACTAATTCAGAAGTGTAATATGTAGTACCATTAGCATGTAAGAATCTGTGGGGCGTTTGATAAACAGAAATCCTCATGCTCTAAAATGACTGGGAATTCCTGAATGTAAATAATATTTTGAGGTCATTATAATGCAATTTTCTCATCTTTTATGTTTTCTCCAGTCTCCATAGCAGTTGTATTAGTAGGCACTATTTCCATTTTAGGGATAAAAAAAATCAGATTACTGTATTTTTCGGACCATAACACGCACCCTAGGTTTTAGAGGAAAATAGGAAAAAAATTTTGAAGCAAAAAATGTGGTAAAATATTTAGTAACATAAATAACACAATATTTCACCAATGTAAATGTAAACAGAACTCAACAGCAGCATTAACAACCATTATTCCTCCCAAATTTGGGGAAGGGAAAAAAAAAAAGAAAGAAAAGTGTGTCTTATAGTCTGAAAAATACGATGCATATGGCTTTGGTCATGATCTGTTTTGTTAAATGACAAGTCTCTAGATTTCTCAGGTGTTCTTCTCTCTGCTTCATTATCAGTTGCCTTCCTAAACATAACAATAGGCATTAAACCTCAAGACCCCAGAAAGCTGAATAAAGAAATCATCTAAAGTAAAGCCAGATCTGTTTTAAAATATTTAGTATGTGAATTTCATATTCTGAAGGACATGCTTAGAACCAAAGTGAATAAGTAGACAATAATTTAATCTCCATTAACATAGCCAGGCTCAAGAGCTTTTAGCAGTATCTCAGAGAGAATTTCCCATCTTTTTTAAATAAAAATTCCTAGATAGTTGATTTAGGATCACTAGGATAATAACAAAAATCTTAGCCTTAATTTGTGAATAAAGTATCTTCAAAACGACTTGAGAGGAAACAAACACCATTCTCCAGAGTAGTTTTTCCATTCTTCACTAAACCTATTCATTTTCCCACCACAGATAACTACTTGATCAGCTCTTTGACAGCTCTGCCTGCTTGCTCCATTTAGCCTTCAGAAATTTTTTTCTCTTCTTTAAAAATTGAAGAGTGAGGCCAACAGTATGTTGCCACCAATTTTTAGAACTAAAAGGCAGCGGTAAGCAATGTGAAGATTTTGTTCTACAAACATCTTAATTTCTTCGCTATTCCTTGTTGTATCTTTTTATCAAGTTTTGTGAAATTCTTCACTTAAAAGGATTTTTTCCCCAAACATATTTACAGTGAGATGATAGGGACAAAGCTTTGCTGCCTTACTAAGACAACTAAAAGAAAAATTTCCGAAGACCACTCTCATGGAGATAGAATTAGTTAAAATTTCTATACACAGAATTTAAACATGGAGTTTCTTATGCTAGTCTCCATGATACCCCAGAAATTATTTTTAAAAAATTAGTGTAGCACCCTGGCTGGTGTAGCTCAGTGGATTGAGCACGGGCTGCGAACCAAACTGTCACAGGTTCAATTCCCAGTCAGGGTACATGCCTGGGTTGCAGGCCATGACCCCCAGCAACTGCACATTGATCTCTCTCTCTCTCTCCGTCCCTCCCTCTCCCTCTCTAAAAAATAAAATAAAAAATTTTTAAAAATTCATGTATTAAAATTTTCCTAAAAGAAGCCATGACATCAAGAAATAGGGTAAAAGTCATAGAAATAAAACTTCCTTTTCTTTGCTAACAATGATTCTCAATCCTACCTGGACACAGAATTCCTTCGGGGCTTGAAAAAATACACTCATAAAGAGCCTACCTAGAACAGCTGTATATAAATCTCTACAGGTGTAACTGAGCACAAGTATCTTTTAAATGTAGCCAAGAGATCTATGTGCAAGAAGGGAGTGGGGTAAAAAACAGCTGCTTCAGACACACTCACTAGGTTTCAGGGCCTTTAAGTTTCTCTACCAGTGACCAAGTTTTCCCGTATCTGTTCTCTCAACTGTAAGGCCTGCCATTTTTATATTTTATTATTTTCAAAGTACAAATCCAATTATTTTTCAAAATGTGTTCAAACATAAAAAATCTGAAGAAATCTCTAAGGACAAATGAAATAATCACTTGGTGCTGTATGAAAGAGATTCAAATTATACAATGGAGACCCAAACAATTTTGCCAGTCTTAATTCTTGTGTCCTTTTAGTAACTACCATAGTCTATGTAGTATTTCTCAGAGAGGAAAATCATGTTCATTTATCAAGTCCAATGTATGAATAAGCTCAAATACTTCCATATAATGCAGTTTCAAAAGTACCAAACCAAACAGACCTAATGTTTCCTTAACATTCCATGACGACTAATATATCAGAAGCCAATGTCATACCAATCCTTTTTGCATATCGTGCCATTCCTCAATAATTAATCCCTATATCTAAATCCATCATTCAAAAGCCACCCATAACCTATCCCTACTCATACATCTTCTAATTTTATTTCTCAGGACTCTCCAACAAATATTAATGCTGTTCTGAAGGCACAAGAAAAAATCATAATCATTATTCCAAACTCCTTTACCTTTTAAAACTAGATTACCACATTCTCCAATCTGTAATACAAATCTTAACACTTTAACTCCTAAAGAAATTTGTATTAATTCACTATACCTTCTGACTGTATCCTATTTTGTATTATTTGGATTGCTTAAAGGTCACTATAAAATATTTAAGGGTAGGAATAACTTTAGTTTTGCTGTAATGCCATACAAAGCAAAGTTAAGTGGCAAGTACGCAATAGGGAATTAATGAAAAGAAAATGGAACTACATTAGTATTTAAGTCCCATTTCATCATTAGGCAAGTCAGTTAGTCCTTTTATTTGGCATACAAATTAAAACAAAACAAAAAACATCTGCTGTGTCAAGAAAAACAGTAGTCCACAAAATATTGGACATGTTCCAATACAACTGAAAGATATACTAATTCTCTGAAACCAATAGAAATGTCACTTTACCTAGTCTACCTCTGACAATTTGCAGGAAAGTATTTTCATTTTGCTTTGGCAGAAAGAGGGGACTTTGTTTGAAATGTTTGTATTGTTCATTACTACAAAGGGAATGTTCATTACTACAAAATGGAAAAATAAAATGGTTCTCACTAGGTGGCTTTTTACCAAGATAGACAAAACAAAACACTTTGAACATACCTGTCATAATAATCCCGCTGAAAGTCATAGTCCAAGTCAAAAGAGGAGCTGAAAAATGAATAACAAAAAGTATTAATTTGGAGCTGTTAATATCAATTCACAACAGCAGATGGGGGAAAAAACCCCCATGCCAAACCAACCACAACAAACAGATCAACTGATTAGCATGGAATAATCCACAATCATTCAAATAACAACATTAAATTTCAAGTACCTTACGCCACTGAGCATGCAGTGGCCAAATAGCAAATATAGGCTAAAGTTAGCTAAAATTTCAACACATAGCATAATTGCTAAAAATAAGAACACTGAAAATTACAATAGTAAATTAAACATTCTTAGGCCACCTTCTTCCCTTTCTTACTCCCCAGCTTCTTAGAAGCTAAACTCCTCTTAAAGAATTTAATTTGTGCTATAAATACCAAATTACTCTTTAATAGTAAAAAATACCAAAGAATTCTAATAATTCTCTGGGAAATGGGCAAAAAGGAGGTACATTAACAAGAAGTTAATAAAGCATTACTTTTACTCAGAAAAATATACGATAGTTAACCCTCCCCACACCCAGAAAAACAGATAGAGAAGATGCCCACTGATGGACACAATGCAGTTATAAACAATAAAGTTCCGGACCTGAGTAGAGGGGACGGAGAAGGGTGTTCTGGTACTGACCCGTACATCTCCGCTGCAGATCGTTTCACACCTGCTTTTCCTCGGTTCACTTTTGGCTCTGCAGCCAGATTAATATCTGAAAAAAACAAAAACAAAAAAACAGGAACAAAAAATTTTAGTGACAACTCATAAATCAGGGATAGGGGAGTTCTCATAATACAGCTTTCTAAGTGTACATAAGTCATATAAATCAAAAGTCTAACACTGTCTCTCATCTTTCTTTATTACACTTAAAAAATTCAAGAATTCTTATAAGGCTAAGACTTAATCTTCCATTCCTTTGTCCTCTCTTCTCTAGCAAAAGAAGCATTCATTACATGTAACACAATATCTTTGGTACCTCCCCACCTCAGCTCCTACTTCAATGAAACTGTCACCATTCAGAGAACCCCATTCTGTTCACTGTTACTATTCACAGGAGAAAAGTATCAATAATTAATGGTTGCCTTTGTAGGAATAATTCCATGAATTTTAAATTAGCACAGACAAATATATTAAAAATGAATGTATTCCAGAGATTTTATATGGCAGTTCATAAATTAATATGGTTAATGTATGATACCCTTAAATTCTCCTGAAGGCAAATCTTTATTCTTAAAAGTAGAATCAACGGTAAACTGGCACAAAAAATGCTTGTTAAGACTATGCAGCCTTGCCTGGGTGGCTCAGTGGGTTGGAAGCATTGTCCTGTATACCAAAAGGTTGTGGAATTGATCCCCAGTTGGGGCACATATGGCAAGCAACCAATTGATGCTTCTCTGTCTTTCTCTGTCTCTCTCAAAATCCACAAACATATTCTCCAGTGAGGAATGAAGGACAAAAACCCTTTATATATGCATGTACAAAACCACACACAGAGAAAAAGGAAATAAAAAAGCAAAGGGAAAACCCCAATTTCTATTTACAACATTAATTTTTAAAATACCCATGCCAGTGGCCAACTACTTGCCCTACTATCCACTGCCTACCAAACAAGAGTTCAGTGGAATCCCTTCTTTAACAAAGGAGGCAATTTCGTCAAAAATCAATTAGCCAATGGCTAGGCTCTCCAAAACTCAGTTCATCAAATGACAAATTAAAAAAGACAGTCAGTACACTGTCTATTTGCTTACTAAACAACTTATTAATAGTCTTAATTTCTTGATTCACTAAACTCATATCTAAGTTTTAACATCTAAAGTTTGTAACAACTCTGCTTTTACAGTTTTGACTTTGGAATCATAAGTTTTTATAACATTACAGAATTAAAATTTTTAAAAAACAATTTTAAGATGTAAAAATTTTAAAATAGAACTGTATCAAGGTTGATTACACAATCTAATAGAGAAATTATTTCATGTGATTTGAAACTATAGTACTGAGTCATACATAAATTGTATTTAGTAATTTTAATTTTAGTAAAAATATAGGTACAGTTACTTTAAAACTGTGGCACAAAGTACACATGAAATTATGTTTTCTTAAAAAGTGTTAAGTACCCCCTAGTCTGCTCACTGAATCTAGCCAGTAGCAATTCAAATGCAGTAAAAATAAACACTCCTGATACACAGATAGTGGTTTCTAAATTATTCCCATTAAAAGGAGCCAAGGTTCTTTGGCAAAAGTGGCAAATTCCAAGTTAAGGTCAAGATACATACCACATGACCTGGAATATCTTGTGGTGCCAGAAAACGAGGAAATAATACATTATTCCATTAGGAAAGTCTCAAGGATACAGGGACCAAGTTAAAGATGATCCACTGGCTAAAATATTCTGAGCTCCTAAGAATAATTTGCAACAGACTAAAAGCACACCTATTTAAAATACATGAATTCATAATGACACTAAGCGAAAGCAATGACTATATTTAAAGGATGCTATAAGCATCAACTAATTACACCAAAATTTGAAAAGATTTATCCTGCCTTTCCAATTTGAGGAGTATTTTTTTGTTTTATTTTAGATTTTATTTATTTATTTATTTTTGATGGGAGGAAGAGAAAGTGAGCAAGAGAAACATCGATTGGCTGCCTCCCACACGCCCCCAACTGGGGATCTGGCCCACAACCCAGGCATGAGCCCTGGCTAGGAATCAAACCAGCGACCTTTTGGTTCGCAAGCTGATACTCAATCCATTGAGCCATACCAGTCAGGGCTGAAGAGTTTTTCTGAAAAATCAAGTATTAACAACAAGCTGTTCAGTTTACAAAAATTACAGTAGTGCAAAAGGGATTAGAAAATCTATTTGAAACCCCTAATGAACTACCTAAGCATGGGGAACTTCATCACAGACAGGTGATAAATTTTTCTTAATCTCACCAAAAATGATAAACCATGTTAGGCCATCTGATGTTGTACAGTATGAAGTATATAACACTACCCATTAAATATTTTCAGCAAATGAAATAGAATCTGAATTAAATCAAGTCTTTAGATTTGCAGACTCCAAGACAGTAAGCTGCTAGCCACAAGTGGCTATTTAACATTTGAAATATATTATGTCTGAAGTATACATCCTGGACTTCAAAGACTTTGTATGAAAAGAGAATGTGAAATGCCCCAATCACATTTTTCAATGATTACATAACAAAATGACAATATTTTGGGTGTACTGGGTGTTAAAGTATATTACTAAAATAATTATCACTTGTTATTTTACTTCTTTTAATAAAGCTGTTCACAAATTTAAAAATTATATACATGGCTCACATTGTTTCTACCGGACAACATCACTCCAGATCACTATACAAAACAGGAATAGAAAAAATAATGTCACAAGGAAGCAATCAGTTTAGTTTGGGGGAAAACACTAGAGACTCCTCCAACAGATTAAATGTCACTACAAATATTTTAATGTGTGTATGGAAGTGGGGTTTGCATTTTGTTAAAAGTTTTCATTTGTTAGATATATACTGAAGTCTTAAAAACACTCAACAAAAAATTTTGTGAAAACAGAAAAGACTGATAAACATAAGATCAGCCACATGTTGGTATCTGTTCATCTAAGAGAGACGTACATAACATACAGGCTGCTTTTTCTCTTGCTTTGGTGTTAAAAATTTCTATGAGAGAAATTAATTTTAAAAATGTGGCTTTATTTTCAGACATCTCACAAAACTTGTCTTAGTTCATTTCTACCACAACAATTTTATAAATGTCAAAGTTTATATATTGAGTTTTCCTGTACTTTGTTTGAGTGAAGGACAAATGATAATGAAAATTTCTTGTGTATTCTCAATCACAACTGCTCTATCTTGAATGTTAAGGATTATAAGTTTTTTGCCCTGGCTGGTGTGGCTTAGTGGATTTAGTGCCAGCCTGAGAACTGAAAGGTCACCAGTTTGATACCCAGTCAGGGGACATGTCTGGGTTGCAATCCACTGCCACTGGGGTTTTTTAAAATATAGCATTTGAGAAATATTTGTAAATAAAATACAAATCACACAAAAATTGTATTCTAGAGTGAAAGAGCTATAATAAGTCATCAAAAATCTACAACCAAAAATCCAGACCAAAATGGTCTCAAAAGCTGTTGAGACTTTTCTACACTTTGTTTGTTGTAAACATTTATTAAATGTTATAATCATGAAATGCTGAGGTTCTGAGATCTGTTATAGGGAAACATCAACAAGGGAATGCTTAAGGGGAAAAAAATTTACTCCAACCTGAAGAGAAGCTATGTAAATGTTGATAAATATGAAGTCAGACTTCAAATTTGTTGTACATTATGCATTTTTAAAACACTAAATACAGCCCAGGACGGTGTGGCTCAGTGACCTGCAAACCACAAGGTCACTGGTTCCATTCCCAGTCAGGGCTCATGCCTGGGTTGCAGGTCAGTTCCCCAGTAGGGGGCGCACGAGAGGCAGCCAAACACTGATGTTTCTCTTTCTTCCTCCCTGTCTCTCTAAAAGTAAAATAATTTTTAAAATCTTAAAAAAAAAAAAATTACACTAAATACAAACTCCTGGAAAATGCTGAAAACAAAACAAAAATTTAAGCCACCACAGTATTCCAAAGACCGGAAATGGACTTGTATTACAAACACTTCAGCTTCCATAATACTCACATCCCAGAAAATAATAAACTATATCAGATTATACGACTGACAACAAATCCTAGAAACTCATAAGCAATTAATAAATTATTCCAGAGCCCTGGCCAGGTGGCTCAGTTGGCTGGAACATCTTCCCATACACCAAAAGGTTGCAGATTCAAAAATTTCTGGTCAGGGTACACACATATGAGAGGCAACTTACTGATGTTTCTACCTTGCATTGATACTCCTTTTCTCTCTCAAATCAATAAACATATTCTTGCATGAGGATTAAAAAGAAATTCAAGAAAATGAAGTTCTGTAATCATTAGAAACATACTTAGGATCTGTAACAGTCTTAATAGGTAATGAGGTCTAAAGTTTAGAGTATAAACTATCTAAGCAGAGCTCAGACCTCATTTCTCAACATTTGAACATGGTACATCAGAGAAAAGACTACTGGTTGAACTACTATCTAAAACTACACAACCAGAGTTTACACTGCTAAAACATGTTGAACTACTAGAAGCTTTTCACAAATTGTCTCAATTCTTTAAATTTATCTAAATTATCCTAACAACCCCAAGTATAAACTCTGAGGTCCTACTAACTCCATTTTAACAGAAGAGAAAATTTAAGCACTGGCTGGTGTGAGTCAGTGGACTGGGTGTCAGCCTGCAAACCAAAGGGTCGCTGGTCTGGTTCCCAGTCAGGTACAGGCCTGGGTTGCGGGCCAGCTCCCCAGTGGGGGGCATGTAAGAGGAAGCCACACACTGATATTGCTCTCCCTCTCTTTCTCCCTCCCTCCCCCTCTCTAAAAATAAATAAAATCTTAAAAAAAATTTAAGACTCAGCCAAACTACATAAGCTGTCCAATATACAATGTGAAGCCCCAATACACGGCCAAGCAATCTGACTCTGGAGCCCATGAGTGAAGAGGTTATATGGTCTTCCTCCAGTCCACTGTGAGCAGTGGGCATAGCCATTTATTACGGCAGCAACTGTACCTTATGAAATAGCATTCCTGCCTCCTCTATCTTACTCAAGACTACCAACTGAGGGTTATCTAGTCTCAACTACTCAACATGGCATAACAACAAATAAAATCCATATTTAGCCCATTATATCTATAAACCTAACATTCTTATTACACTGAAGTCAGCCACAACATCCAGAATATTTCAGGCTATTAAAATTATTGCATGGGAGAGAGAACAATACAAACAGAAAAGTTCTTATATATGAATTATATAATCAATGAAAAAATTAACTCAACCCAGATCTTACCTAAAACCTGTCCAGCAATCATTCTGCCATCCTCTCCGGCCACCGCAGCCCGGGCATTTCTCTCATTAACATACTGAACAAAGGCAAAGCCCTTATGAACGGAGCAACCCACAATTTTGCCATATTTTGAGAAGATAGCCTCCACATCAGATTTTTTGACCACAAGAGTATTGAGATTCCCAATGAATACACGGGAGTTCATGGAGCGAGGATCTGTCTTGTTGGTAACATTGCTGGCCATTGTCTTTGATGATAAGGTTCCTCACAAAGCTGAAACTGGAAGAAAAAAATGCATAAAGGTGAAAAGATGCTAAAAACAAGATAAAAATTTCTCTACCCTTATTTTGAACCACTGTGACTAGAGCGCAATAGCAGTCAACCTCAGTCTATTACTATTCATATTTTACATCCCCTGAATATATCCCCTTACAGAAATTCAATTTTCCCTTCTCTAGTATATTTGAACAGTACTAGACTCATCCTTTTAAGGGGACAAAAGAATCTTCATTGACTCTTGGCAACACAATGTTCTTGAACATTAATTCCAAATGACTCCTCTGTTTTAAAGGCCTCAAGCAAATTAGAATGCCCTAAGCTCTCTACTAACAATTTCTACTTGTTTTTTACCTTGCCAGTCATGTTAATCTAACCATTGCTTGTCATCAACAATTCCATTTTCTTGCACACTGCTTTTACTAAAGAGTCTCAGTCTCCCAAAGATATAAAAAAAACTCCAAATTCTGCCCACAAACCATTAGTTAAGATTAATGTGGACAACTGACACTATACCCTTCAAGTATAATTAACCTTACTAGAAAAAGGCAATTCATTCACTCTGGAAATACTTATTTCCAGGAACTTCAATTGATTTACAATATGCCAGATACCTGAAGTATAGTATCATCTTTTTATAGAATGTGATGGCTCTTTACTTCCTTTTTATGTAATAACCTACAAAATACAGCTGGGACATGTAATAATACTGGATGGTGATAACAAACACTGCATGAAATCAAAAGGCCACAGGAACTAAGGAAAAGAGCACACATTTCCACAGGCCATTTTGAAACAAAAATTATCTTTATGTATGGTAGGTTCAATCTTAATGTTTTGGCATTGTTTTAGCTTTTGTATGTCTCCTGCCCCTGCCACTCAACCACCAACTCAACTCAAAATTATGATAGATCCACCTTAGATTTAGAGTAACAGTCTTTAAGATTAAAGATACCAGTGCCTAATGTTATTTTTCCAATCCTCAAGAGAAATCACAACAAACTAGTTCTCATGGATTGTTAAAATGCCTCATATATACATATATAATAAGCAGTTAACATCAATTATACATGACCCTTCCCATTCTGACCCTTAAAATATATAGTCATTTCATAAGCAGTACTAATTTGAAAGATGTAAGAACTGCTTTTCCATCCTATTTTCTCTGAAATTCAAAAGACAATCTATTTTGTTTCTAAACTATAGCTTTATAAAGAGTAGTTCCTATCATTTTTTTTAGACTAAACAATACAAACTTACCCACAGTAGGCAGTGAGAATCACCCATAGCCTTTCAACCTGAGTTTGACTGCCCAAAATCCTTGTAACATTGAGAATTAAAATATAAACCTACCAAACAGGGTAGTTCTACCTGCCACCAGCATACTGAACATTAAGTGAAAACACCAAAGAACTGACATTAAATTTATATCCCTTTCATGTATACTCATCCCCTTCACATATACTTCTTTGAACCACAAATCAGAAATGGCTTTGAATAACTGTTTTCTCAATTTTCACAAATATGTTACATAGCCAATACCAAGTTATACAGAACAAAATTCGTTACATACGAAAAATGCCTTAGGGTGCGATTTTCAACCTCTTTCATCTCATGGCACATATAAACTAATTAATTACTAAAATTCTGTGGCACACCAAAAAATAGTTTAGTCAATTTGAACAACAAAAAAAAGGTATAATTTTGATTCATTCACAATGGACGGCTACTGTGCTGGCTGTTGTCATTTGAGGCCAGTACCCCCAACTAAATAGTCAGGTATTTCATGTTTTAAAAATTCTTGTGGTGCACCAGCGTGCTTCGGCAAATTGCTGCCTTAATGTATTAGGGCTCAATTCTCTCAAGGAACCCTATTTGAAAAGACTGGTAGAGAAGACACGCAGGTATACAAAATAACCGTGGCACAGTAGCTCAGTTAGTTAGAGGATTGTCCCAATACCTTAAGGTTCTGGGTTTGATCCCCAATCAGGGCACATATAAGAATCAACCAGTGAATGCATTAATGGGTGGAACAAATCAGTCTCTCTCCCATATAAACAAAATAAAAAGGTACTACCAATGGTTGTCATTTCTAAATTTAAGGATAGGACTTTCTCATTTTTTTTTGATAACATGGTTTCCAAATTCAATACAAAAATCATGAATGGTTAATGAAAAAATAATATGATCCCAGTTTCAAAAGCTGGGCTAAGGTCAATAGTTTAGCTTTCAATGCCCATAGTTACTATAAGAATTAATCAAGATAGGAACAATAGTAAAGACAAGTGAACCCCAAACATCCATTAATCCCACTCCTAGAAACACATCCTCCTAAAGAATTAAATTACAAATTACTCTGTAATTACTACAAATTACTCTGTCTTCATTGTACATTTCTTGAGAATCTGCTAAGTACCAGGCACCAGAGCCACTTTAGGAAGCAAAGAGGAACAGATGATTCTAGTGGTATTGCTGTTTATTTACTTTTAAAAGATTTTATTTATTTACAGAGAGGGGGAAAGGGAGGGAGAAAGGAGATAAACACCAACTGGTTGCCTCTTACACATACATCCCCAACTGGGGGCCTGGCCTGCAACCCAGGCATGTGCCCTGACCAGGAATTGAACTGGCAACTTTTAGGTTTGCAGGATGATGTCCAACCCACTGAACTACACCGGTCAGGGCAGTACTATTGTTTAAACTTTTATTAAAGAGAAAGAACAGATTTCCAAAAGTTTTAGAGATAACCAAATGATTTTGGGTCATACTTCACCCTATCTCTGGTTATTTGGGGTAGAAAAAAATGGTAAATACCCTAAATGCACATAAACTACTGGGACTCCTGGAAGAAAGCAGCAACAGCGTGGCATAGTTTTGGAATGTTTCTGAATCCTTACATAAAAACAACCACATAATAAAGCCAAAAACCCATGGACAGTATTTACAACAAACTCTGGTGTCAAGGTATCACAATTAAAACTCCCAAAATGCAAGCTGGTAAAAGCAAGCCAATATGCATGGTTTATCACTGACTGAGGAAGAAGCAACTAGGAGTCTAAATTAAAAGACCTAGAAATCGAGTCCCAAAATATCCTGCTAGTATTTATTGGAAAGAACCAATTTTGAGAAAAGGAGTGTTTTGCCTGATCCAATAGTGAGTACAAGGTACTGCAGTAAAAAGGTTCAATGGTGCAAGAACAGCTTAGTTTCTGCAATTGTAATCTTAAACCTAACACAGAAGCCCCATATCCATCATTTCATTCTCAATCTTTTTTCTCTCCCAAAAGTAACTACTGCTCTGTATTTATCCCTTTCTTCCTTTTTAAGTAATTCTATCATCTAAATGTGTATTCCTGGACAGTACAGTCTAACATTAAAACATTTGATGTCTTTCAAAACTCCTTATAAGTTCCCCTCCCATCCCTTTAACTTAAAATTTGTATGTTGAAGACTCCAGAGCATTTGACCTGCAGTTCCCAGTCTACCTTTTCAGAAATTTCATACTTAGTACAATTCTACATACTTTTCTGTCATCTGTATATCCTGACATAAGAATCTAGGACAAAAGACTTGTTTAGACTCATGCGTGACCCTTCTATACATGTCTTTTTGTGGTATTTGTAAGTTCTATCTTATAGGTACCATGATGTCCCAAGTTTATCTCAAATATATTACTTAGAAAGAACTCATAAGAATAGGTTCTCAGTTCTTGCATGTTATTACGGTTTGCCTTTGTTCCTTATATTTGTACGTTAGTTTTGCTGGGTGTAAAATCATTGGATCACATTTTCTTTCTTTCAGTGTTCTGCCATTTATTTCTGGACTGTCACAGGATCATTCTAAAGTATAAACCTTGCTGGCTAAGTTCTATTTTTCCCAACTTAAGTAGTAGTTACAAGGGACTTTGCTTTATAATAATTCAATAGTGTTTTTAAAATAGACTAATAGAAATGGTACAGATCGAAATGAATATATTTGAGATTGCTTCATGGGTCATAAAGGTTTACACTTTGGAAAATCTGCCCTGACAAAGAAGGTCAATTTCTCCTCTTTTCCTTTTTTTAAGATTTATTTATTTTTAGAGAGGGAAGATGGGGGGGGGGGGAAGAGGGGGGAGGGAGAGAGAGAGGGAGAGAGAGAGGGGGGGAGGGAGGGGGAGAGAGAGAGAGAGAGAGAGAGAGAGAGAGAGAGAGAGGGAGAGAGAGATCAATGTGCAGTTGCTGGGGGTTATGGCCTGCAATCCAGGCATGTGCCCTGGCTGGGAATCAAACCTGCAACACTTTGGTTCGCAGCCCGCGCTCAATCGACTGAACTACGCCAACCAGGGCTAATTTCTCCTAACTTTTTAAAGTACTTGGAAAGGGAAAAATGGGAGAGACTGCTCTGACCAGCTTAAAAATCCAACCAAATGGCATAGTCTTAAATACATCAGATTTCAAATGTAAAAGCAAGCTGCAGAAGGAATGGGTCAATTTTTGCTTTTTATCTTATATACATATGTAGCACATAGTCATATTCTACACACATATCTTAAAAATAAATGTTTAATAATCCAGTAGTCTAATTACCAGCAACTGCCGTCTTTAGAAAATCTACAAATCATTTTAAATGTGGAAATTGTGAAAAAGTATTTAAGTCAGAAAGCAGTATACACAGTTGTACAATATATAACAGGATATATATATATATATATATATATATATAAAAATTTTGTGCTTAGGAAACACAGCAAAAATATTTTAAAACGTTCTGTAGGTACGCTGCTTCTGGTTAATTATTAACAAATATTAAAAATTCTGGCTTTAAGCCCTGGCTGGCGTAGCTCAGTGGACTGAGCGCAGGCTAAGAACCAAAGTGTCGCAGGTTTGATTCCCAGCCAGGGTACATGCCTGGGTTGCAGGCCGTAACACCTAGCAACAGCACATTGATGTCTCTCTCTCTCTCCCTCCCTCCCTTCCTTCTCTAAAAATAAATAAAATCTAAAACAAAAATTCTGGCTTTAAAATTTTGTTTTATAAAAGCATTCAAATGTTTTGAGAAACGTACCAATATATGTACTAATGGTCTAATAATGCTTTAAAATAATGAAATGACATTAATCTACATGAATTAGTTTTAACATTAACCAATAGTCTAGTATCTTGATGGAGAATAATGTACAGTTCACAGGTCTAGTATATAGTATATAAATTCTAACTTCTCCCGTGTTTTGAGTTATCCAAAGTTTCTTGCACATCCTACATACTCTAATTCTTCAAAGATGAAAGTAGTCTAGTTACAGCCTTTAAGTTTTCTCAGCAGCCACTTTAAAGTCAAATTCATTTTAAGACAAAGTCATTATTTCTTAAACTCAATATTAAAGAGCATAGAATTAAAAAACAGAATCTGTTTCTTTCTTAAAATTAGTTGAGTAAAGTCAATACATAAAATGTCCCCCTGGTTACTCTACATCCTGTTTAATTCACTTGTGGAGATCAAGAGGATATGGTTTCCGGAAAAACAGAATTCTGCCAGGGTACAAAAAGGGGGGCGGGGGAGCGGGCAGGAGACTATTATCTAAAGGTTACTGAGTGGCAGCACTAAAGCCTCTCATACTTGAGTGTGCATGCATGTGTCTGTATTACTGTATTTTTTTTTCACCCCAGGTACTTATTCCCATGATTTTTATCATTAAAGAATCACTAAGGCTTTTCTTACCTGGATAGTAAAAGTTAAAACCCAGGAGTATTCAGTTACTTTTACTGCCTTATTACACACCAAAGAATCTATGTGTCTATTTTATCATATATTTTATGTAAAAGCAATAAAAACAGATTTTAGTGGCAGTGTAAAGGACAAGATTAGTGGATACAGAAATGTGTTGATTCCTACACTTCTAACATACCAGTCATATCCTACAATCAAAACTCTGAATTGTATTTCCAGATGTTCATTCTCAAGTCTGAGTTATTCTGACTGCCCTCTTAAGACAGGCAACCCTTTCTTGGACTGTTAATCTAGCTAAACACTTGGGAAATATTTATAACAACTAGTCATTACTAAGTTTACATTAAATGTCAAGAAAATTCTGCCAGGAAGAGGTACCAAGCAAGGTAGGAAAGGCAGACTGAGCTGACAAGTATGAGAAATACATGGTTCAAATGGTCCAGAAACACGGGTTACAAAGGTCCTGGAATTTGCTGGGAGCTGGGCCAAATCAATTTATAATTGGAATCAAGCCTTCAGCTCCCTTGCCTTTATGTACTGGCCACTAACTATTATGCCATCTTTAGTGGAAAGGGATTGAGGGGATGGAAGATAAATACTTGACAAACCAGTGCCACTTAGTTATACTGTGTTCAATATTGTATCTGGGCATATTTACTGCAAGTGAGGGGGAGCAGAAAGTAAGTAAACAAGCCGTAAGATGATTCTACTGGACACTTCAGCCAGTTTTCTACCTGTTCGCCCTATTCCCAGACTAATCACATTGTACTTACTCATATAACATTATATATTGGTTCAAAAAAAGAAACTGAAGATGTCACCAAGTATGGCTTTTATCAGATGTTAAATCATACTAGAGAGCAAAAAATGTAGTAACTTGCCACAGACTAGGAAATTTAGAATCCTACCTTATTTCATTACTATCTCTTAAAACCTAGACTAGACTCTACATTTAATTCAAATTAGATGCAACTGCCATATGCCTAATCTATTTCCTTATGATTTAAAAGACAAAGTGTCACTAGATGGCAGCAATGAGTTGGCCATTTTTTAAAAAGACGTTTGATCTTTGAGTCCAAAGACTTTCTATTTTACACTGTCTTTCACAATTTGTCAACAGCTTCTCAGCTTTTCGACACTGTATTTGCTCCACCTACAGCATCATCATCTGACCTGAGCTGTTGTTCTTTGACACTTAAAGAGTTCTTATTTTGTCCCTTTAAATCCTTTTTGGTACCCTTTCCCATACTACTTTCATATTTATATAGCCCATAATTTTTCTTTATGCATATCGTTTTTTAAAAAACAATAGATTTTATTTATTTATTTTTAGAGAGGGGAAGAGAAAGATAAAGAGAGGGAGAGGAACATCAATGAGTGGTTGCCTCTTGCACGCCCACTACCAACCAGGGACCTGGCCAGCAACCAAGCCATGTACCCTGACTGGGAATTGAACCAGCAACCTTTCAGCTCACAGGCCAGCACTCAATCCACTGAGCCACACCAGCCAGGGATCTATGTATATCTTTATTGCACATCAACTATTTCCTTCTGGCCTCTTCAGAGAGGCCAACAATGACCTGCCTGTATGTCTACAAAGAGAACAAGGTACATTAATTTGCTCCAACCTGAAAGCTTATTATTCATCAAAACACAGATATGATGAAAGAAAGAAAAAGAATGAAAGAAAGAAAACAAAACCCAGACATGATCTCAAGGTAGAATATCATGCTAAGACTACAGAATGAGAAAACAGCATACAGTTGTATTCTTAGGACATTTCCAGTCCACACACACACACCAAAGTTGGCAATTTTTAGATAAATTATGTTAACTGCTAATTTTAATAATTAAAACTAAGCCCTGGCTGGTGTGGCTCAGTGGACAGAGTGCCCACTTGTGCACTTCAAGGTCACTGGTTCAACTCCCAGTCTGGGCACATGCCTGGGTTGCAGGCCAGATCCCCAGTTGGGGGCGTACAAGAGGCAACCAACTGCTTGCATATCCATGTTTCTCTCCCTCGTTCCCCTCCTCTCATAAATAAAGCCTTTTAAAAAGTTTAAGTAAAACTAAGACAATACTCAAAATATTTTATAAATAGGGGAAATGATTAATTCAGTAAATGGTACCAAGTAGCCATCCAAAAATAAGGGGGGTGGGGAACTAATCTCAAATCTCACTCTGTGCACCAAAACCATTTATAGATGGATCAAAGTTTAAATGTAAAAAATTATACATTAAACCCTAAAGAAAAATCTCAGGAGTCCCCCAAAAGATATAAGAATAACAGATAAAAGGCAGAAAAAACAAATCATAAGCACAAAAAGCTGCTTTAAGAAAATACTGAAATTAAAAGATTTAAAAATGCCACTTAAAAATATGTTTGGTAAACATCACATCAACAATTGATGCAGGCAAATGTCAATGTCAATGCTAAAATCACTGACTGAAACTTTGTGTCACGGTAAACAAATTATATGATCTCCAAGTATTACCCAACAAATTACTGACTGATTATAAAGGAATGGGGACATGGAGGTCATCACTTACATGCCTCCTGATGTGAAAAAAATAAGAAATATCTACCACCTCTGTGATATTTGGAAAAACATTTGACTTGAATATACATACAGGAACACAGACATCTTCAGCTCTGACCTGTGTGGCTCAGTTAGTAGGACATTGTCCCAAAAAGCTCAAGACTACCTGCTGGTTTGAATCCTGTCAGGGCATGTGCCTTGAGTTGTGCATCTGGTGCCTGGGCACAGCATGTGCAAGAAGCAATGCCCTGACTGACATTTCTCTCACATGTGATGTGACGCTCTTTGTCCCTTTCCCTCACTCTAAAAAGTAGTAGTAACAACAACAACAAAAAAAACAAAACACCAAACAACCCCCCCCCCCCGGCAAAAAAACAGACAACTTCAAGTTTGTGGGGACATTATATAACATGAGTGGTTGCAATTCCTCAAAAAGGCAGTAGGGGGCTTTTACTAGATTAAGAAAGCAATATGTGCAACCTGACTGGATACGGGATTAAAACAAAGGAACTTTTTTTTTTTTTTTTGTGACAACTAGAGCTTTAACATGGACTGCATTCAAGATAATATTGAACTAATGTTAATTTTTGTTTTGATAGTACCTGGAGACAACCATGTTGAAGTAACGAAGTGAAATACTAAGCCTGTAACTTTAAAACCACTCAGAAAAAAAAAAAAGGGGGGGGGGTGTAGACAGCAAACACACCAATCTAGACAGCTGCTACCAAAACACAGAGGCTGAAATGGGAACGGTGTTATTTTACACATGTACATATAACACATTACCTGTTCAAATAATTTTTAAAGATCCTATTATAGCAAATAGAAAAATGATGTATGACAGGTCACACAATTTAACATGCTCCTAGAAAACAACAAAATTACATTTTTTTCCCTGTCAAATTTGCTAACAAAAGAATGAAAATCGAATGGGGTGCAGAAGGGAACAGGCACTTCCACTGCTCTAACTAAGTAAACCAGTACATGTTTCTGTAGGTTCACATGAAAATTCTTAGAGGATAAGTGCCAAACAATAGGCAGGGTCTACTTACTTGTATTAATTAAGCAATTGACAATGTTAAATAAATTTTAGGTGATTCTATGTTTGGCATAGAAAGAGAAACTGTGACTCTAAGTTTTGAAAATCCCGTGACAAAAAAAATATTTGAAAGCCACTTAGAAACATGTTATAAATTTCCCAAGTAGAAAATGTTTAAAATGTAAGCTCTAAAACAAATAATAATAATTCCATACTAGTAAAAATATAGTATAAAACATATTAGTAAGTAAATAGTTATCCATGAGAAAGAATAGACCAAAACTTCAAAATATTAACAGTGGTTATCTCTCAGAGCTGAAGTTTTTTTTTGTTTTGTTTTGTTTTTTAAAGAGAGGAAGAGAAACATCAAATGGTTGCCTCTCAGCCACCCCCAACTAGGGACCTGGCCCTGAACTCAGGCACACCCCCTGACCAGGAATCAAACCAGTGACCTTTCAGAGCCACATCAGCCAGGGCTTAGTGCTGAGGTTTTAAGTAAATATTTTGCTTGCAGGTTTAACTTTTCTTCAATGAGCATTTCTGTAATTAAAAAAACAAAACAAAACACAAAAAACTCTTCCTTTCAAAGTAAAAATGGGTAACATAATGCAAGAAAAATTTTAAAATGAAGGTCTTTACAAAAAACATTCCCAGAATTTCAATGATACAAAAACTAAATTATGTAGCTCAGTGCCTTCTAATTTCTTCAAAGAATGTTAAATTTCCCTTAAAACATCACTGCTCATTCACTGTTGACCAAGCCTCTTCAAATGCGAGAAAAGCCAAGGAATTCACAACCTGAAAACTCAATTCTAAAACTTAATTGGCTTAGCTCTTCTCTTTTAACCATTCATAAGCGATTGAATTATTTTTCCTTTGTTTAAAATATCTCATTCAAACTGTTCATTATCCTGACCATTTTCTATGAAAATAAGTTATTATACCTTATTTCATTTGTTAATGTCCTTTGGAACACAGTAGTCCAAAGTGGCTGCTCTTGCAGGAGTGGAACACATTCTGGATACTATCAAGATGCTATTAGTTCTGCCAACTCGGGCACTGTCACCACATGCAGAAATCACTCTTAAGTAAAACCTTTAATTCTTGTTCGGTTATTAAAACATGTTAAGTTCCTGCATTTGGACAACTATTTTGTTGAGTTTCTTTACATCAAGCACAGGACAGAATTTTACATTTCCAATACCATTTTATTATCTTATATCTATCCTATTCCCTGGTTCTAGCTTAAAGAAAATTTCAGACTTTGATTTTATTGTGTGTAATACTAACAGTCTCCCCCAATTACATATCCTTTACTGATTTGGTCAACATACCCTGAGGAATGAGAGGCAACCACACAATGACATTTCTCTCCCTTTCTCACTCCCTCTCTCTAAAAATAAATAAAACCTTTTTTAAAAATTAAACAAATACATCCTTACAGTTATGGGTTCAGAGGCTTTGGAGTCAAACAGACCTGTTTCAATTCCAAGCTCAAACACTTCCCTTGGCAAGCCAATCCCATCAAAAATCAGATCATTCAACTGTAAAATGAGTATCATTTGTCTCACATGATGGGTATAAATGAAGGTACAGAAAACACTGACATAGAGCCTGGTACATTTCAAGTGTTGCTGCTGCAGCTGCTGCTACTACTAGATCATTTACTATTATTGGTACATACCACAAAAACTGGGCCAGAGACAAAAACAGGTGACTAACAAGTAATACCAAAAGTTCATGGAGATTTTTAAAAATTCAACATCACTATAAATGAAACATAAATGAAACCAAATACCATTCTCACCTACCAAATAAAACCATTTTAAATTAAAACGGTCCTTTTCATACATTATTTCTGACAGTATAAACTGGTATATTTTCAGAGGCCACCTGAACTTTTTTTATTCAAAAGCCTGAAGACTCTGCATATTCTTTAACTGAATAATCTCACTTTTGAGAGCTCATCTGAAAGAAACAAGAATGTGGCCATATTAACAGTAAAAAATTAGAAAATGTGCATGACAATGGGACTGGCTAAATTAATTTCATTTCAGCACATCAATTCAATTGTGTACTAATAGCAAAAATTACTTTTAAATGACAACATATTAACACTGAGAGATGTTCAAGAGATTACAGAGCACATGCAATAATATAGTTATCTAGATGGTTATACACTAAAGTGTTAGATATCTCATGATGTGGTAGGATTGTGAAGTTTAAGCACTAATTTCCCCAAAATTTTCCTTAATGACATATTGCTTTTATAATTTTTCACTATGCAAAGACACCTTAATGCTACCCTGGAATGTAATGATTATGAGAAATAGCTTGGACTACAGTCTGCAAAGCTTTTCTATAAACTCTTAAAACAGAAGGTGGAAAAGTCAAGCACTCACTTCCTTTCCTCAAAAGCAATTCAGAACTATATACAATCAAGAAAATAATCATCTCCAGGGCACCAAAAATTTCAGAGTATTGTATTCAATAATTGGGGTCTCTCATTTATTTAAAGTCCTAACAAACACAGCTATCTCTCTCTACATTCTCAATCTTCACAATCAAGTTGCTGTTATTGAATATTAGTCACCTATTTCTATCAGTTTTGCATCAGACTTCAGTGGAAAACCCCCCAGCATTTTAGAGTCCATCAAATTCTTAACTGAAGTAGCTTCTATATAGTAAAACTCCCCATCAACAAACCCCTAAATCTAAACCAAATAAATATTAGAAACATGTAAAATTTCCTGCTTCTCACAGGGAAAAAAATCCCCTAAAATCAACATTTCAAAATTACTTCAGTAATATCAATAAATCTTGAATGGAAATTAAAAGGACCTAATCAATTTACAAAAATTGTGAATAAACAAAAATATATGAAGGATTTATAATTTCTAATATAACTGAAAACATGTAAACAAGAAGAGTAGCAAAATGGTCAGTGTACAAGCACCTACTCAAGGGAAGAGTAGTCTCTTTAGAGTATGGGTGTCAAACTCATTTTCACCAGGGGCCACATCAGCCTCATGGTTGCCCCCAAAGGGTCAAAATAATTTTACAACTATATAAATGTAACTACTCGTTAATTGTTAAGGAGCTGAATTTACATTCAGCCCTTTGAAGGTGACTGTGAGGCTGATGTGGCCCTTGGTGAAAATGAGTTTGACACCCCTGCTTTAGATATTCATGGTTAGCTAAGTCTTTGGCCCTAACAGTTGTGGCTCAGTTGGCTAGAGCATCACGATTTCCCATGAGGGCACATGCCTAGATTGCAGAGACAACCAATTGATGCTTCTCTCTCACAAAAATGTATCTTTCTCTAAATGCAATAAAAAATGTCAACTTCTGGCAAGATGGAGGCATAGGTGGACACACTGTACCTCCACGCACAACCAAAATTAGAACTACAACAATTTATAGGCAGAACAACACCCAGAACTGACAGAGAATTTATCTGAATGGAAGTTGGACAGCCAACAAGTTGAAGTAGACCCGTTCATCCAGACTGGTAGGAGGGGCGGAGACAAGCAGCAGGCGCAGGGTCAGCATAGGGTCATGGCTCCCAGAGAAGAGGAAGAACTGGGTGCATAAGGCAACAAGGAGGGAGCGCATTAAGGCATCTGGGGCGCACAAGATCTCAGCGGGTGGACCCTGAGTACGCCAGCGGTAGCTGGCGGACCCAGTGAGGCGACGATTGTGGACCAGGGCAGAGTGTACAACCCAGGATCCGAGAGAAGGGACTGAGGTCCCAGGAGAACGGAGCTACCGCCATTGTTCCCTCCCACCTCCGCCCCCACCCCCACACCCACATACAATGTCACAGTCTGGCGACTGGGGTGCCCAGCCTCAGTGAACACCTAAGGCTCCACCCCTCACCGTAACAAGAGCGACCAGACCAAAAAAAAAAAAAAAAAAGAGAGAGACATGTCTCAAACAGAAAAACAGATCAATGCCCCAGGACTCATCCTTTTGAGTGACCAAAAGATAGCTAACCTATCAGATGCACAGTTCAAAACACTGGTGATCAGGAAGCTCACAGAATTGGTTTATTTTGGGCACAAATTAGGTGAAAAAATGCAGGCTACCATAAAAGAGATGAAGGAAGATGCACGGAGAACCAACATGACGGAAGGAAACTGGGACTCAAAACAATAGAGTGGACCAGAGGGGGAAAAAAAAAAAAAACAACCAAACAGGAAAGAATGGAGAAATAAGAATTCAAAAAAACGAGAAGCTTAGGAACCTCCAGGACATCTTTAAACGTTCCAACATCCGACTTATAGGGGCACCAGAAGGGGAAGAGAAAAAGCAACAGATTGAACACATATTTGAACAAATAATAAAGAACTTCCCCATTCTGGCAAAGGAAATAGACTTCCAGGAAATCCAGGAAGCTCAGAGAGCTCCAAAGAAGTTGGACCCAAGAAGAAACACACCAAGGCACATCATAACTACATTAGCCAAGGTAAAAATGAAGGAGAGAATCCTAGAAGCAGCAAGAGATAAGGGGACAGTAACCTACAAAGGAGTTCCCATCAGACTGTCAGCTGATTTCTCCAAAGAGACCTGACAGGCAAGAAGGGGCTGGAAAGAAATATTCCAAGTCATGAAAGACAAGGACCTATATCCCAGATGACTCTATCCAGCAAAGCTTTCATTTAGAATGGAAGGGCAGATAAAGTGCTTCTCAGATAAGGTCAAGTTAAAGGAGTCCATCATCACCAAGCCCTTATTTTATGAAATGTTAAAGGGACTTATCTAAGAAGGTTTAAAAAAAACACGTACAGTAAAAGGACAGCAAACTCACAATTATTAACAACCACACCTAAAGCAAAACCAAAAGAAACTAAGCAAACAACTAGAACAGGAATAGAACCACAGAAATGGAGATCACATGGAGGGTTAGCAACAGGGGAGTGGGAGGAGGAAAGAGGGGGAAAAGGTACAGAGAATAAGTAGCATAGATTGTAGGTTGAAAATAGGTAAGGGGAGGGTAAGAATAGTATGGGAAATGTAGAAGCTAAAGAACTTATAAGTATGACACATGGACATGACTAAAGGGGGGGATGTGGGTGGGAGAGGATGTACAGGGTGGAGGGGAGTGAAGGGGGAAATGGGACAACTGTTAATAGCATAATCAATAAAATATATTAAAAAAAATGTCCTCAGACAAGGATTAAAAAAAAAATTAGTTCTTTGCCCTGGCTTTTTTGACTTGGTTGGTTTGAGCTAAATTCTGAAAACTGAAAGGTTGCAGGGTCCAATTACCAGTTGGGGCACATGCCTAGGTTGCAAGTTCAATTACCCAGTTGGGGAGAGTAGGAGAAAGAATCCAATGCATACATCTCTCCTCTCTGCCCCTCCCTTCACTCTCTCTAAAAATTAATAAGCATTGTCCTTAGGCGATAATAAAAAAAATTAGGTCTTTGTCTTAAATTAGCACTTTCCTCTCAATAGTTCAGCAAAATACATCAAAAGGAAAAGCAGCCCTGACCAGTGTGTGGCCCAATTGGTTGGGCACTGTCCACAAAGTCACTGGTTCAACTCCAGGTCAGGGCACACACCTGGGGTGCAAGTTTGGTCCCTGGACAGGATGCATACAAGAGGCAACCAACTGATGTTTCTCTCCCTCTTTTTTCCTTTCTGTCCCCTTTCTAAAATAAATAAAATTAAAAAAAAGGGGGGGGGGCAAACATGGCAATTTAGGTGGAAGGTAGATAGAAATTCATTATACTGTTTTCTATGTTTAGATAATTTTCTTTAAATAGTTGGGGAAAAGGAAAAATGGTCATAACTGTTATAGTCACAGCCACAACTTGAACTACAAGATTATTTTTCAAATATGACTCTTTCTAGCTATCATTTATCACCAAGAAATTATAAATTATCACATTTTACCAGGTACTGCATATGATTTGCCCAAGAGCACAGAACATTCAAAATACACATATTTCAACATGGCATTTATTCCCAATTAGTAGCTTAAGTGTCATCACCATTTATCCAGTCTGCCTGTTTGGAATTACTCAATTCTTAATTCTACCTGTAATTTGGAGAAGTCATTAGTTCAAATTTTGCATGTAAAATTGTCTTTTTTTTTTTTTTTTTAAAGATTTTAGTTATTTATTTTTTAGGGAGGGAAGGTAGGGAGAAAGAGAGAGAGAGAGAGAAATCAATGTGCGGTTGCTGGGAGCCGTGGCCTGCAACCCAGGCATGTGCCCTGCCTGGGAATTGAACCTGCGATGATTTGGTTCGCAGCCCACGCTCAATCCACTGAGCTACACCAGCCAGGGCTATAAAATTGTCTTTTTATTGTACAGTATTATTTCAAATTTACACAAAATGTGGCTACAGTCCGATTCTCAAAATCCCCTCACTCAAACATCAAAAACATTCTTGCCAGGAAGTCCACCAAAATTTCTAATTCCTAAGTAACCAATAAAAAGGAGCGAAGTGGCATAGACCAGTGCTTCTCTTTAAATGTGCCCATAATTATTCCAGGATGAAGTATGAAATTCTGTATTTCTACGAAACTTCCAGGTGGTGGTGGTGGTGATGGTGGTGATGGTGATGATGATGGACCACAAACCATACTCTGAGTAGCAAAATTCAACAATACTTATTCACAACACACCCACTTCCTTAACATCTTGTAGAAAGCTTCAATTATATCAGTAAACTCCTTTAAACTGAGTATTCAGCTCCAACAATGTATACTTTTCCAGTCTACCATGGTGCCTTGGAGACGTGTTCAGAAAAATCAGAATTTTTTCATATATTACTAATGTAATATTATGCTTTCTTGCTGTGTGACACCCAAATGGGATTGGGGAGGTACCCAACTATCAAATCAAGCATTTACATTAACATTTCCATAATAGATATGCAGAGCCACTAAAATGTAAACAATCTCACATCAACTGAGGTCAGGTTTGGTCTCCCCATCTATTAAACTAATGAAAAACTTTGTTGCCATATATTTTTAAATTTCATAATTGTGAATAAAAGATTTTGGACCAGTGCCCTCACTGGTGTGGCTCAGTGGCCTGCGAATCAAGGGGTCACTGGTTTGGTCCCCAGTTGGGGCACATACCTACATCGTGAGCCGGGTCCCAGGTGGGGAGTGCATGAGAGGCAACCACATCTTGATGTTTTTCCCTCTCTTCCTCCCTTCCCCTCTCTCTTAAAATAAATAAATCTTTAAAGAAAACAAATTTTGGACCAGAACAACAAAAAATTTTATAAGGAGCTTTGACAAGTTTGTTCTAGTTGGTTGGGCACTGTCCTACAAAGCCAAAGATCTCCAGTTTGATTCCTAGTCAAGGTACATGCCTGGGTTGCAGGTTTCATATCTGGTCAGGGAGTATGAGAGGCAACCAATCAATGTTTCTCCATGTCTTTTCTAGTTCCCCTTCCCTCTCTCTAAAAAAAGTAAATTCTTTAAAAGAAATGTTTTACAAGTAAGTAATTTTAAAAAGTAAATCCAGCCCTGATTAGTGTGGCTCAGTGAGATGGGCATTGTATCACAAACCAAAAGGTCACTGGTTCAATTCCTAGTCAGGGCACATGCGCCAAGGTGTGTGGCAGGCCCAACAGGAGGCCTGTGAGAGGCAGCTGATCGATGTTCTCTCTCCCCTTCTCCCCTGCGCTCCCTGACCGCTCTAAAAAAATAAATAAATAAAAAGTAAATCTAACTTAAATTACTGTATTTTTTCCATCACTCAGACCTAAGCAGCCAAAACATATAATTATACTCTGAACTTGTATAGTTAACAGTAAAATGCATATATAGCAGGATTCTATCTTTTGTTATCCTGAACTTGATTTTTATCTACCAGTATGAAGACAACAGTGCCACAATTCTCTCACTTTTTAAAAATTGCATTTAGAAGAAACAATTTTCTGTTCTACTTATTTATTCATTCATTGATTGCTTCTTGGATGTGTGCCCTGCCTGGAGATTAAACCCTCAACCGTGGCATATCAAACAATACTCTAACTGAGCTACCTGGTCAGGGATTCTTTCTCAATTATTTAAAAACTTATCTCTAGTAAACAAAACTCCCCAAATTCCAGAAAGGACTAAGTAAAAAACATGTAAGCAAAAAACCATCATTATCCATATTACCACTCCTGTTGAAATAAAACACAATTGGGAATGCCATACTCAGTCCTCAAAATAATACTTTAGGCTTACAATATATTTATTAAAAGTTGGGGGGTTTTCTGGTGTGAAATGATGATTGTGGTTATGTTTTTAAAGTCCTTACCTTTTAAAAATACATACTGAAATACTGATGAAATATATGAAGGATTTACCTCAAAATATGAGGGGTAGATGCAAGTATAGATGAAACGAGATTACTGAGGGCTTGTTAAAGAATGAAAAATTGTCTTTTGTTTATGTTTGGAAATTTTTCACAATAAAATTAAGATAGCAGCAAACATATGCACACATATCTGAGAATAAAAATTAAATGTGAATCTCAAACTACACACAGAAATATACTCAACCTGGTAACAATTTTTCACTTCGCATATCTGTTACCGATAAAACATTCTTATACTTCAATTTGTATTTATCAAACACTACTAACACCGAAATTCAGTGTCTAACCCTGTAAATATAAGCAAAAGATCCAGATAATTCACAAAAGTAGAAATTAATTAGTAGTCAATGCCCTGGCTGTACGGCTCAGTTGGTCATCAGAGCGCCACACCATAAACCAAAGGGTCACAGGTTTTATTCCCCATCAGGGCATGTACGAGAGACAACCAATGTTTCTTACACCAGTGTTTCTCCCTCCTCTCTCCCTCTCCTTTACCCTCTCTCTAAACTCAATAAGCATGTCCTAAGGTGAGGATAAAAAATAAAAAATAAAGTGTATTCCCCTCAACTTGAAAAAGTACGTATTAGTAGTCACATTGCCAGTAAATGGATAAACTTATTACCTTTTCAGAAAGCAACCTAGACTGAAAAGTTTTTAGAACATGCATGCCCTTGAACAATTATTTCTGGGGATTACAAAATAATAGCATTTAGAAAATTTCAGTTTAAGACTGTACAACTGTTTATGAAACTGTTTATAAAAGGGAAATATTGTGGGAAACCATAAGGACTCAACAATAGACTTTTAGTTAAGTAAAATACCGTACTACAAGTAGGCAACATGGTACTATGTATGCACATGTAGCTATTAAAATTTTAAGAGATCTTAGGTTAATATTATGTTTATGTTAAGTAAAAAAATGCTACTTTGTATGACATGGCTTTTTAAAAAAGTCTATAAATGCAAAAACCCCAAACTTTTATTTTTGGCTGCTTGAAGTATGTCCCTTTTATGTGGCTGGTTTGCATTTTCTAAATGTTATATGAGCATGCATGCTTGCTTAATTTAAAGGTAAAATAAAGGTGGAGTACTTTCTTTTAAAACCTCACATCATATTAAGTCAGTTGATTAGTCTTCCTCTTATAAAACTACAACTTAGAGCACAAATAAATACATAATTCCAATTTAAGAAGCCAACACACTTTCAAGGAAAATGGGAACATTTTTCTTTGGAAGGCACACTTTCCTACCCTGATTTTAGCCATGAAGTTTTTAAAGTTAATACCAAAATAAAAAAAATACATGAAGATGACTATGCTTAAAGGATTAATACAAGGAATGATAGTGCACTATGAATATTACATCATTTGCAGAATACAGAATTTTACTAAGGGGACTAGAAAAATTCCATTTAACATGTACTCCACTAACCTATTCCTAAATTTTTTTCTGAACTAGTCAGAAAAGCCAAAGACTGATTCCATTAACTCCCAGAGCTACAATATTTCATTTCTAAAATCAAATCAAAAGTCGTAAGTTAACCTAAATGGGAAAAAGGAAGAATATTTCAGACTGGTGAAATTGGAAATCATATTAGGTAGGCAGGAAGAAGTCAGATGTCCTTCTAATTTGTTATGGCTATCTCTTAGAAACAGCTATACATTCTCACTGGCAAATGTAAGTTTTTAAAAATGATAAAAGTTCACCCAAATTTTGATTACAGCCCCATCACACATAACACAGCAGCAGCCTATGCCCTCAAATGTTAACTCATTTCATCACAGCCAAACCTCGTTTAAGGCTATTTTTAAATTACCAAAATTGCTATTAAACCCTATGACAGAGCCTGCAGTTATACTATTTATACCCAGAATACTAAAAGAATTGAAATATTTCTACAAATTTTTAAATTAGAAGCAAAATAACACTGTGTTGCTCATTATAATATCAGTCTTTAAGCACACAGAGCAAGTTTCCTTCCACCTTCCTAAGTCCTTTCCCTTGCCCAGAGGTAATCAATGTTGTTTCCCATTTTACACAGTAGAAAATAAAGTTCTGTAAGAGGTGATCTAGTAAAAGAGCTAGTATAGCCCTGGCTGGTTTGGCTCAGTGGATTGAAAGCAGGCCTGGAGATCAAATGGTCGTTGGGTTAGATTCCCAAGTCGGGGTACATGCCTGGGTTGCAGGCCAATGTTTGTCTCCCTCTCTTTCTCCCTCCCTACCCGTCTCTCTAAAAATAAACAAACAAAATCTTAAAAAAAATAAATAAATAAAAGTGCTAGTGTGTTTGGGGGGAGGGGCAAGCTTGAAGCGCTACGAGGGAAAATATCACCCATAGCTTTTAAGTACTTAAAATTGGAGAACCTTTATGAATGTCTGGGGGAAGAAAATCCCAAGGAAAGGCTTTGAGATAAGAACATCTAGCGTGTTCAAGACACAGTAAAAGGCCATGTGACTGGAGCAGAAAGTACTATTAGTAAGAGAGGAGGGGCACAAGGGATCACATAGGGCGTCTTGATAATCACAATAAAAATTTTGACTGTAAGGCTGAAATAAGCAGCTATTACATGAGTTTCAAGCAGAAACTCTTTCAGGTAATACATCTGGCAAGCAATACCTTTTCCCCTATTTTTTCCCCCCAAGCACAGCTGACATTCAATATTGTATTAGTTTCAAGTAAACAGTGATTAGACATTTATATAACTTCAAGCATTCCATTCTAACAGGATTGATCTACACTGGTGGGGAGGGGCAAAAGAAACAAATCTATTGCAACAATGCACAAAAGACAATGGTGGCTTGAAAATGGAACAAGCAATGGAAGTCTAGGTGGGGAATTCATTATATTTTAAAGGAAAAGCTGACAAGATTTTCTACAAGGCCAAAGATGAGGTATTGGACAAAAAAAAGTCGAGGCGAACCAAAGTCTAGCCTAAATGTCATGAAAACTGCAGTTTCATGAACTGAAGTGGGTAACAACGCAGAGGCAATTGGTCTGAAGGAAGAGCATGAGTCCCAGTTTTGGACTTTTAAGTTAATATACTTAACATTCAAGAGTCTGAGTGGATAAGTAACTGGGTAAGTCTATGCGTTATTCAAAATAGAAACCCAAGCTGGTGATAAAATAGATGGATCGTCAGCTTACGGATGGCACGTAAAATCATGTGACTGAATGAAATGACCCAAGGAGTGTGAATAGAAAAGGGAAGTGGAAGTACTGAACCACAGAAGGAACTCCAAGTGGGAGAAGAAAAACCTGAAGGTAAAAAATATTTCAGGGAGAAAAGTGACTTGACTAGTAAGGTCACACAAACAGGTCAAGTGTGATGAGGATTAAAAAATGACCAGTGGATTTAGCAACATCCCTCTGGGGTTGTTGCAAAAACCCATAAATACAATTAACTAAAGAAATTTTTAGATACATTTACTTCTCTAAAAGAATGCTGTCAAATCCAAAAATTCTGTAAAATTATACCACAAAGCTACATCTACCTAACCTCAATAATTTATCACCTGTCACTTCTTCATGCCATTGAAAGTGTTGTGAATTAAAATATACAACAATATTTAGTTTAAAACCCTTTAAAGATTTTTTAAAAGTCCAAAGCAGTTTCTTTTGGGGGGGGGGGTACTGAATACTTCATATGTAAACTAGTCAATCAAGTATGATTAAAAGTTGAAATCTCCAGGCTTAACTGTCTGGACTGAACCCATGCTTTACCATTTATTATGTAATCATTTAAATTCTGCACTTCAACATTCACATCTCCAGAATGTGAATATTATTTACATAAGGTTATGCAGATTAAGTGAACACATTGTAAAATGTCCAGATTATTACATCCAAAAGAAAGGATTTCAAGTTCTACCCCCTTTTTCCTTTCTATTGGGAAACAATTATATCATGCCTGATCCAAGTTGTTAAGAGCAGGGGTGTCAAACTCATTTTCACAGGGGGGCCACAACAGCCTCACAGATGCCTTCAAAGGGCCAAAATAATAGGACTGTATAAGTGTAACTACTCCTTAACTAGGGGCAAGAGGCTCTACATTCGGCCCTTTGAAGGCAACCATGAGGCTGATGTGGCCCTCGGTGAAAATGAGTTTGACACCCAACAGAGAAACAACCAATAATAAGAAACAGCCTGACCAACCTACCCTCTTCAAATAAATTATGTTCCCTAATTAATACAAAGAAAACTCATTTGAAAAATAAGGGCAAGTAACCTCAGGCCTAGGATCACTACTTTCAAGTGATCAACTACTCCAGTAGGTCTTGTAACTTACTGTAATACTTGTACTTTGTCCTTATTACTAACATTCTCCAGATAACAGCCAGAAGGAAATTCCAAAGATATCAGATCTCTCCATTATCCCAAGTCCTTCAACAGATAACCTAGGTCTTAAACAGGACCTGATTAGGACCTGTACACTATGCCTGGTATTATCCTATGCATTTTTAGCAACTATTCTCCAGCAGTGTTTCTTGCTGTGAGGCTTGTTTCTCTCATTATATGCATTCAGATATGGTAATCCATTTACAGATTTCCATTTCTCCATCAGTTCCATTAGGGTCTCTTCACTGGTGGAAAACTCACACCTCCACATTGTAAATCTGATCCCCCTACCATCATTTCACCCTGTCCTTTCACTTCGTGGAACTACCCGTATTTTGCCATGTACAACGCGCACTTTTTGCCCAATTTTTTGAGGAAAAAATAAGGAAGCACACTATAAATGGGTACAATAATCCCATGTATAATGTGTACGAAAATGTGGGTGTGTGTTATGCACAGGTAAGTGGTTATACATGGCAAAATACACTACATTATGAAAGTGTTATTTCACTATTTCTCTCCTCAATAGTCTGTAATACCAAAGAGGGCAGGGGACAGTATGTTTTGGTCATCTCTACATGCCTAATGATTTTCAGAATAAGCACTCACATGTTTAATGAACGTATCATCTCTACTTGAGTGTCCATGAGCATCTCAAAGATCATTGTTTAAACAGCTTTCTCCTACTCTTAACCCTAACCCTTTTGTTTACCTAGCAACTATTCTCATCCCAGAAGCTGGAACGCTGGCCATCAAGCCAAATCCCCCACTCTTCACATCACACCCACCACAGGATCCTCCTGAAGTTACTCATCCTCTCTAATCCAAATACCACTGCTTTTGGGATCATTGTTCTTCCTTGTAGTTTAGTATCTTCCTCATTTATCACCTACTTCAAATCTCATTCTCCTCTAAGCCATTTCCACACCAAAATATCTAATGTCATTCCCCAGTTTAGAATCTTTCAATAGCTGACCACTGGTTCCTGGATAAAATAGAAACTCCTTGGCATGACATTAAAACATTTATAATCTGGCCTTCTCTAAAACTCATTTTAGCTCCCTTTCTCTTAGTGTTTCCTGGCCTCTTAATAATTAGGCACCCATTTTTGCATGTTTCTATAGGTTCTGTATTTACCTCCAATCATATGACAAATCTCACTCATTTGTCTCCCTCCCTAGGACCGAGTCTCTAAGACTATTACACCTTTTGTTTCTCCAAAACCAGAATAATATGACCCATAAAGTAATGCATTGGTAGAATTAAAAAGGACTAAATTAAACTAAACCTATAGTGAACAGCAGCCACACAGTAACAGAGAACGGCTGAACAGATTTCAGAGAATAGAGAGCATTAATAAAACTTGGTCCTAATAAAAGATAAATTTCCATTCCTTTTCCAGATAACCTCAGGAAATTTTACCTAACTTTTTTCCTCCATTCTGTCTTCCTTTAAGGCTGCCTTCAGTGTTCACTTTAACTAGATTTTACCATTTCAGTACAAGGGAAGTACGTGATTCTAGTACCACAGCACTGATGTGCCTTTAAAAATCATTCTGCCCCAGCTCAAAATCTATTAGAGAGAGTTATCGAAATATTCCACTGTTGTCAGTAAAATACTATAGGTTACAAAAATTCTTAACTCTGGCTATCCACATTCTTACTAATCTCTACAATACTCCTGTGAATAGCCCAAATTCACTCCTTCCTATGACCCTCAGGAACACACTTTATTGCCCATTATCTAGCTAGGCCACAAGTCATTACTGAAAGAGGTCAACCCTAGATCTTCCTAGATTTGTATACAAAGATTAAAGGGATTTCCCTGCTTTGTGAGGTTAAAAAGCCCTCCTATCCTTTTCTTTTTAAAAAACCTTCCAGTGAGACAGCATTTTAATATTACAGCAAGCTTGTGGTTTGATTCATGTTAAATTTTAGTAAGTAGTCTCAATAGAATACAATCCAAAATTGTTGTCACAAACCCAAGAAATACTCTAAATGACAGAAAATTTTTATTAATTTGCAACAGAAAGACAGTGGTTCAGTACAGAACCACTTTGTTGCTAATCATTAAAACAAGCCATTTCATTAAGTATATGTAAACGTGCAGCTGCTTTTTTCAATTATCAAAAATTCTCAGTCAGCCCAAGTTACCTAGATACTCCTAATTCCATTAGTTTACAAAAAAAACTGTAGTGGCCTCCCTTGGAAACATGTCTGAGATACTCGCAAACACACGGAGGGATTAACCCTAAAATTCCCAGAAGCTATCACCTACACCTCAACTAAACTTACACTGGTGTTATTTCCCAGTCTTCACAATGAAACCAGTGGACCTCACACCTCTTACCATCACCCAGGAAGGGTGTGCATCTGTTCCGAAGGCCCCCCTGGCTCCAGGTCATCCTGGCTGCTGCTGCTCCAGGCTGGGCATCCATGTTGCTGCAGCTTGTGGTTTGTGAAGGGGTAGTAGTGTACAGGAAAATCAGGATGGGATTTCAAGGGAAACAGGAGGAAGATGGCTTTCTGGGAAAATGCCATCACCTTCATAGGTGTTAAGTAGTACCACACACATTTTATTGAAGCACAGTTTAAAAATTTAACAAATGAAAGATTAAAAATAAAAAAACAAAAATAAAAAAATTAAAAATACAGACGTCCAGAGATGCTCTAAAACAGTTAAGTTAAAGATCAGGAAAAATAAGATCACAGACTTAAACAGCCAGTAAAATTCTTTCGAGCGTGAGGAAGGGGATGAGGGCAAGGGTGGGGTTGGGAGAGAAAAGGTTTATGTGATCAATCCACTTAAAAATGCTAATGCCGTCACTTTCTCTCCCAAGATGCAAAACTCCAAAGTCATTTAGGAGGCTGGAGAAATTCTTATGAACATTCAGAAAAACTGGATTTTAATCGGGTTAAAAATCATCAGTCATTATCATCACCATCATCACCATCATAAGTATAATAATAATAAATAATAGTAACTAGTAACAACAATAAAAAGGAAATCAGCGGAAAGTCAGGAAAAATGTTAAAAAAAAATTGGAATAACTTACTGTAGCTGAAGATCAAAAAAATCTCACTGTAAAAAAACAAAAATAAAAATAGCCCAGATTAGAAAAACGGGAGGTGCAAAAATGTCAAGTCAGTAAAGTTCATTTCTTTTCTCTTTCCAAAAGCAGTTTCCACAAAAACCGCAAGGGTAAAGTTCTCAGTAGCAGACAAGCAAAGCCCTTTCCACATCATCAATCAATCTTAAAAATACACGAGGAAGTAGAGAGGTCAGTTTATGAGAGGCTAAAAGACTCCTCCTCTAACCCAACTGCTGCAGAAAAATAGAAATAGAAATTTTAAAAATTACATCTTAAATCCAAGTCCCGTTTTTGGAAACAATTAAAAAAAAACACCTGTAAATTTGCCGTAGTGCACACCAAGTTGCATCATTATGTTTAAAATGGATTTTTGTCTTTTTTAATAAAATCAGTTTGGAATGGGAATGTGTGTGTTCTGGAAGGGTGGGATAGGGAGGTTAAAAATCAAAGCTGAGCTCCAGTGAGTAGGGATGGGGTTCGCCTTGCTGCCCTGTGAAAGGAGAAGGGACAGATTGAGTCAGAGTTCCTCAGAAATGTTGTGCCCTAAACCCCAAGACAGAAACATCTGTCCACTGACTGCATCTAACACATTTTGGTAAAGCATGACATTCACTGGGATGGGGAGAGCCTCTATAGAATCACTTCTACCAGGGACTGTCTCCACAATTCTCCAAAATCAGTAAGCAGGTAACTAAAATTAAAATATGCACATGTATTCCCTTAAGGGTCTCATATAAGGTCTTAGTTCAAACATTCATCTTGATCCCGAGTTTGGGCAAGGGAAATATGGAAAAACCAGGCCAACAGAAATAAAGAAGTGAGCTTATCAAGATTAGTGAAGGTGCCCTGGCTGGCGTAGCTCAGTGGATTGAGCGCGGGCTGCGAACCAAAGTGTCGCAGGTTCGATTCCCAGTCAGGGCACATGCCTGGGCTGCAGGCCATGGCCCCTAGCAACTGCACATGGATGTTTCTCTCTCTCTTTCTCCCTCCCTTCCCTCTCTAAAAGTAAATAAATAAAATCTTAAAAAAAAAAAAAAGATTAGTGAAGGTAAGCAAATTCACAGGTTTTTTTAAGTCCATGTAGTTTTCCCTACAATATAGATTGAAGGAAAATGCCCTACCATGAAGATGCATAAGATACCACTTAGTCTCAAATCCAATCAGTGAACAAATCACAACACCTGATAGGCTCTACAGTAACAAGATGCTTTAAACAAGGAGCACAATATCCCAGTCACTGAATGAAAAACCAGAGATGAAGGGGGAAAAAATCTTTATGGCTACTAAATATTTAATGTCATAAAACATTTGAAAAATAAATTATGCTCCTTAAGAAATTTCTTGTTTCTGTGGTACCACTATTATAGACTAGTATATGTAGCTAATTCCAAGAATGAATTATAAGACAACATTCATGACAGACTGGCTGTGTCATCAGTGAAAACAAGATTTACATACATTGAGATTGTAGGTCTTTGAGTAAATAAGAAAGAACTACTCGCACTTACATTTCAATATTCAGCCATGAGGTTTTATCCTCATCTCCAAATGTCAGTAAACTAAAAAATTTTAAGCTGAGACCTGACTAGTATGGCTCAGTTGGTTGGGTGTTGTCCCACAAAGTGAAATATCACTGGTTTGATTCCCAGTCAGGGCATGTGCCTAGGCTGTGGGTTTGGTCCTTAGTCAGGGAATGGTCCCTGTACAGGCTGTGTACAAGAGGCAAAAGATCATCAATGTTTCTCTCCCTTTCTCCTTCCCTTCTCTAAAAATAAAATTTTTTAAAAAATTTAACTACAGCAATGGGAATAGGTACTGTAAGTCTAAAATTTTAACTGTAAATTTTTTTAAAGTAGACCAGTTCAGGCCTAACATGTAAGTTACTTTTACCCTTGGATTGATGTGTTAAGTTGGAAATGTACAAACTACAGAAAAAGTTGTAGAAAAATGGACACCCTTTTGAATGTTAACTCCTTCAAATCAGTGTTTGGAATGTCTAGTCAATGGCCTTTCTTGGAGTCATAGCCTGAACCAAGAACTTAATATTTTCGTAATATGTAAACTCACTCTGTGGCTCATCTACAAATTCTTTGCACATGCGTCACAAGACATAAACTTAAAAAGCAGTTAATATTAAAAAATTTTGACATCTTTCAAAGTCAAGAACATGTCTCCCAAGATGTTACGATAAATTAATGAGCTACCACTCATTACAAAAACAAAACAAAACAAACAAAAAAACCAACACCCAACTACTTGCCCTGGCTGGAAGGCTCAGTTGTTTGGAGTGTCATGCCTTATACCTACAGGCTGCAGGTATGGTCCGCGGTCAGGGCACACACCTAGCTTTTGGGTTAGATCCCTGGGGTGCATATGGGAGGCAACCAATTGATATTTCTCTCTCCCCCTTCCTGTCTAATAATAAATTAAAAGCGTATCCTTGGGTGAGATTGGAAAAAACAAACTACTTTAGCTCATAATTCCAATGCTTTGTAAATAACCATATACCTAAGTTATAGTTATACTGTACTTTGACAATCCTCTGGGAGGTCTGAATCCCTTCTAAAGGGGTATTCTCAAAAGGTCTGCCAACTAGTATCACATGGCACTTATTAGAAATGCAAATTCTCAGGGCCCACTCCAGACTGACTTAATTAGAAACTCTGGGGCTAAAGAGCCCAGAATATTTTAAGTAGTCCTCTTGCTGATTCTGTTATCAGCACATATTTAAGACCTGCGAAGACTTTAACTAAACTTTAACAAGGAACTTCTATTAACCTAAAGACTAATTCTTTATAAACAAAGTGCCTTATCCTTCCAGTGTACTGACAGCAGGTTTGGGCACCAAGGCTTTGTATGTGTTCCTGTTATTATTCACATAAATCCAAGAAAATTATAACCTATCATGGTAAATACACCAATAGTACAGTAATCCTTTTCCCCTTTATATAACCCCCAAATTTCCAGTATCTAAAAGAACACATGCAGTTATGCATCTAGTAGTTCTGGTTCTCACCAATCCAATTCTCTAGCAAATTTAATTATGTACAAAACCATAATCTTCCCTGATCCCAATGAGAATGAATGCATATACATATTACATATGAACAAATACTTATAAAGTTGTCCCAAAGACAACTACTAATAAAATTAAAGACTGAAATACTTTTATTAACGGCAGTTAATATTAATGACATACAAAAACTGCCTTGATAGCAAAATTATTTCATATCATTTCCAGCCTTCTGGCAACAAATGAGCTATAGAAACCAGAAATTAAAAAAGAAATTGCTTAAATTTCTATTTTAATCTCTTACACCTGTAACTCATTTGTGTCAGATACATCTCTGAAATCCAAAAAAGTTTAACTCATTTGCCTGACAGATAATCAGCAGGGGAAGAATAAAATTCAGTTCTCTTAACTCCTAGCTCAAGATTCCTTCAACTGTTATACTCCCCAGTTAACATCTCACAATTTCACCAGCTAAAATAATCTTTATGATTAGAATAATCGTAATTATTTTGGAATTTATTACTTGTCTGTTCCTAACAGTAATTCCATCCACAACAAGGTTGCATGCTATCTGAAACCCTCTGGAGACCTAATTACAAATATAAGCTATGTTTGAATTCTCTACAGAAGGAATAGGAAACACCACCAAGCATTCCCGTGGCATCAGAAAGGTCAGAAGACCTGTAATTTAGTCATCCTTCTTAAACCCTTCCTCTAGGTCCAACATGTAAATGTTGCTAATGCACACCTACTTGAAAACACCTAGAATTGTTTCAGATATTAAGTCTGTGGCCAAATCATTCCAGGTGGACATTAACTCAAAGGAATTGTTACCTTGGTACATGTTGATATAACACCTCAAGCAAGGCAAGTAAAGTACCCCTCAATTAATTTCAACTCACCAGGAACTGCTCTTAAATATTAATTCCCGACAATACTCTTTATTTGTAACATTACTTTTATTAGGTAAACAATTACCTAAATTAAGCAATTACCACCCTTATCTCATTTCTAACAATTCTTCAGTAATAAACTTTAGTTTTAAGCTCATGTAATAATATACATGTTGAGGTTTAAGGAAATGCTTTTGATCCCTATTACATTATCTACAAGGTAAAGAATCAACAAATGCATGGGTATCTAGAAAAAGAGTACTTTTAGTTCTTATCAAGTTAAGTTTAAGGGGTGAATTTACTTTGCAGTATTGGTTTACACTTGTTAATAACATTATTTGTGAAACTAAGACATGAAAATTAGAATCAACTCAATCTTACCCAATGATTTTTTAAAAAGTGATTTCTTGTACAAGGGAATGTGATACTATTTAGTAACCTCTGTGATTTTGATAAACTTAGCAAAAAGTAGGCACTATGATACTTGCTTAATTGAAAGTACAGTTATGAATCTTGCCCGTTTAGGTAGTTTGGAAAATTAATGCCAAAATATCCTGAAAATTAAACTTTAAGCTTATCATCTTAGGACCTTATACTAATAAATACAATTCTCTTAAGTATTTTTCCCAAATGAAGTTTGGGAAGTTCCAGTCACTGCCAGTGGTAGCTGTAATTAACTTCGTGTAAGGATTCAAATACAGTACTTTCAATGCCTAGTATTCCAATAGCTGGGTAAAACTACTAACCTAGTGGTCACAGTCCTTACTAGTTCTGCTCCTGATTTAATACGACCTTGGCAACCAACAACCTTATGCCTTAGTTTCTGTCTTAGAAAGATAGTAATACCTACCTCAAGCAAAGTTCCACTAACTTACGTTTCAAGTGATTTGTAACCTGCAGATAAAAAGTCAGCTTTAATTATTACTGTTAATATAGAAATGAGATTACAATCTTTTGAAAAAACAATTAAAAACAACTTCGAGCCCATCATTTTCTCAGAGGGAGAAGTAAAATAAAGATTCATCAGTAAAATACCTAAATCTATTGTTATAATATTATTCTTATGCCCTGCGGTACGCTCTAGAATTTAGAGGCTTGCGGTGCAACGTCTACTTGGTAATTTTCTTTCCCCAAACCCCGCCCAATTTTTAAATTGGCATCAGCCCTATATGAATTTCAACTGCATTAACCAGTCTCGATCTTCCCTTTCGTGATCTCTCTCGAGTCCTCATGGCCGTAGAACACGAAAGGGAAGCAGCCGTTAACACAGAAAACGAAAAAAAGGGATTTCCCCTGCTGGCGGTGGCCTAGAGCACGCTACGTTAACTCTACATAAGGGCGGAGGCCTACAAAACTGTCTTCCGCATAAAACCTAATCCCCTACTGCAAAATAGAATAAATGGAGGCCTGATAACCGAGGGGAAGGTTCCCTCGCCTTCCCTGAACACCCCCTAGCGCCCCCCCCCCTTAAGAAATCCAGGCCGTCTCCCCTGCTTCCGTCTTCTCCACTTACCCGGAGGGAGAAGGGAGAAGAGATTCGATTCTGAATCTCCTACTCCCGGGTACTACGCGGAGTAGACGTTTGCTGATGGAGGTCAGAAATGCGGCCACAACTGCTCGGCTTTCGTCTCTTCACAAAATGGCCCCCGAGTCTCCTCTGCCGCCGAGGAGAAGGCCTAATCCCCGCCCCACTACTGGGAATTTTCCTATTGGCTGTACTATTTCTCGCTCCCGCTTCTAATTAGACAATTATACCGCCCTTCACAATTCTATCCAATCACAACCAGTAGTGGGTTAGGCTAAGCAAAAGAATTTCCACATGCGTGAGAAAAACCAGCTTATAACTGGTTATTTTTCCTGTCATTCATGTCTTAAGACATGCTTATTGGCCACTGCACTTGAGGAAGCGCTGGGTAAAAACTCGCCTTTGTATCGCGTACCTCTTCACATCCGGGTATCTGAGAGGTGTGATTGGCGGCTGCAGTATCCTATCTTCGCTCCTTGGAGCGCTGTATAGAAGGACCTCCCAAATCTTAGAATTCCCGCTGCGCGGGGGCAGGGAAGGAGGGTGGGGTTTTTGTAGCTAGCGCACCCGTGAAGATCTGCCTTAGCTTAGGCCCTAGGAGTAAGGAGAATCACCCAGCGAATCTTCCATCGTTAGGTGTAGATAAAAAGTTTTCTTAGAGCGAGGAGGGAACGGTGAAGACACAGCCATGTGTAGAAAACTAATCAGCCTTGCAGTTTTTCTAACCTCATCTCTTCTCAGTTCTAGACTCCCTCCTGGAAAACTTCACTTGGCCTGTCAAGCCCATCTTAAGACAACCCATATCTCACCCAAACCTACTAATTTCCCTATTCCTCTCCAGTACAAAAAGTAAAGCAAGTCTAAAATGCTAGCCTGAAATACCCATCCTCTGGCCCCCTCATCCTATACATGGCAATCAAATTGGCCTACTCTGTCTCCCCCTCCCCCCACCTCAATCTGTGGACTTGATTTCCTTCATCCTGAAATGGCTTGTCTCCCACCAACTCACTCAGGTCGTCTGGCCCCTGCTAGTCCCTCTGGTTATATTATAGCAGTTGTCCAGGCAATGGAATAGGAGGACCAGCTCTACTAGGAATGAGGGAGATTTCTGTGTTGTTAGGGAAAGCAAGGTGCAGAACATTTGATAATGCAAATATACCTGTATACATTTTAAGAGATATATGTATATGTGCGTACAGTTTGATGCATTCATTTTTAATTAGTTACAAATTCTAGAGAGATTCACAAGGAAACTAAAAACTATGGTACATTTACACAATGGAATTCTATGCAGCAGAAAGAAAGGAGCTCCTACCCTTTGCAACAGCATGGATGGAACTGGAAAGCATTATGCTAAAGGAAAAAGCCAGGCAGTGAAAGACTAATACCATATGCTCGCACCTTTAACAGGAATATAATTAAAAAACAACAACAAGCAAAATATAACCAAAGACACTGAAATTGAGAACAGGCCAACAGTGACCAGAGGGTGGGGGAGGAATTTCAGGGGAAAAGGGGAAGGGTTTGCAGGAACAAGTCTAAAGGACACATGGGCAATTACAAGGTGGGGTGGAAATGGGAGGGAGGTGGGGAGGGCTGGGGGGTGAGCTGGGATGGGGTAAAAGGCAGAAAACTGTACTTGAACAACAATTAAAATAAAAATATAAATTTTTAAAAACGGGCAAAGCAGAAACAAGGTATAATATCTGGAGTTGATTATCTGATCTTAGAAAAATCAAGGAAAAACAAAGTGCCAAGAGTTGTGTGGCCCTTGGTGATTAGAGGACTGGATTTCTGATCAAGCAGAGGAAACTCAGGTTTGCTGAGGGGACACCCTGGCAGGAGCAGCTCCATTTTGAGCCTACAAATTTATTTCAACATACATTTGGGGAGTGAAATGTTTACTTTATTGAGCCCTAAGAAGGAATTTGTCTGTCAAAAGGATTCTGTGGCCTTCCCCGGATAGCTCAGTTGGTTAGAGCATCATCCCCATATGCCAAGGTTGTGGGGTTTGATCATTGGTCAGGGCACATAACCAGAGTCAATCAATGAATGCAAATAGGAACAAATTAATGTTTCTTTCTCTCTCCCCCTCTTTCCCATTCTCTCTAAAATCAATAAATTTTTAAAAATCAATACAAAACTAAAAAGAAAAAAGGACTCCTTATGGTTAACTGGGCCCAAATTTATAATGAGGGTCTAGCAGCTGTTGTTTGCAGAGGGCCTCTCATGCACTCCACATTGCATTTCAGAGAAAAACCACAAACTGGGCAGCCAAGCCTCTTGCACTGTATTCCTAACCATCTGATCTGACTCTTACAAAGAAGCTCCTGGTATTGTATTTGAACCAATGAGACTAAAATCTTCTCAATTCAATTGGAACCTCACAGCTATACCCTTATTCACATCAATAAAGACTAATTTGAGCAGCCCAGTAATGGCCAATCAGAATGAGCAGTACTGATCAATTGCAAATAGTGCTATTTGGACCAATCAAACTGTTTGAATTTGGAGGCCTCATTTGCATAGAAATGTATCATTCAGGGACCACAGGCAGGACCTTCATTCTATATAAGCCAGCCTCACCAAGGTTTTGTGGAGCACACTTTAAACTGTATTTCCCCTTCTTTGGCTGTAATGCAGAAGCTGTAACTCTTGAGCAGCTTCACTTGAATAAAATTCCCCTTCACCACATCCCAAATGTGGGCATCCTGTTGGCATTGGATTGGTGGCAGTGAACTTGGCTAACAACTTTTTTCAGTTGTATGCCTTTCTATACTGTTACTGAGTTTTGTTTTTGTTTTTGTTTTGCCTCGTGCCTGTGAGTATTGCTTTAGGCTAAATTAAATAGCAAAAATGAATAGCATGTAAGAAAAAGTATATTAAAATGTTAATAATGGTTCTCTCCCCGTGGGGAAACTGCGTGTGATTTTTTTTTCCTTGTGTTATTTATTTTCCAAATTGTCAACTTTGAATAAGTAATCAGAGGAAAAATATCCTTAACATGCTTAATGCTCAGCTCAATTGCCACATTGCAGTTTATTTTAAAAGTATTTAATATGCCCTGGCCATTGCAGCTCAGTTGGTTGAAGCATTGTCCCACAGACTGAAAGGTCAGGGGTTCGAGTCCCAGTCGGGGCTCCAACCTAGGTTGCAGGTTTGATCCCCAGTCAGTCAGTGTGCACTTATCAGAGGGCAAACAATCAATGCCTCTCTCTCACATCGATGTTTGTGTCTCTCTCTTTCTTTCTTCCTTTCTCTCTAAAAACAATGAAAAAAAATATCCTTGGATGAAAATAAAAAAGAATAACAATAATGTAAGAAAAAAAGAAATAAAAAGCTAAAGAAATTTAAAAATTAAAATAATAAATACCAATCCTCCGTGGTTGTTTTTAGATTTTCACTATTGTCTTTTATTTTTAAGATTTTATTTATTTGTTTTCAGAGAGAGTAAGAAAAGGACAAAGAGAGGGAGAGAAACATCAATGTGTGTTTGCCACTCACGTGCCCCACGCCGGGGATCCAGCCTGCAACCCAGGTATGTTCCCTGACTGGTAATCAAACCAGTGACCCTTTGATTCATAGGCCCACACTCAATCCACTGAGCTACACCAGCCAGGGTTTCACTATTGTCTTATTAAAGAGAAAACCACAGCCATTTCACAAACAACACATACATTTTGTACAACACCTAAGAACACTTTTCTGATTACTAGATGGGATGTTTCCCAATTAATGAAAACATTCAATAAAACCAATTGGATCTTTAAAAATAAAACAAAATATAATAAAAATAAAATAATAAAATAAAATAGAAAACCACAAAGACCCAAAATGATGTCACTTGTGCTAAAAGCCCATGATACTAAAACTAGAATTAATACTTGATCTAAATGCAATTTCAACCTCTCCAAGAAACATAATCTTACTCATCCAGTATGGACTATCCTGTTGACGTACGAGTAAAGTAATCTGTCACAGGGTTCCTCTCCATCCCCATAAAAAGAAGAGGCTATCTGCATGATAAAAAGCCTTCTGGGTTTCTTTTCCCAAAGAAAAGATGTCCCAGCTCACATATTATCCGTTCTTTTCTTTTGGTTAATAGCTTCCTTGCCCCAGCCTTTCTCCTATAAAAACTTCCATTTTGTACACCCCTTCCATAAGCCCTTCTAGTTGATAGGTGGGAGGCACTGCCTCATTTGTGAATTGTTTAACAAAGCCAATTAGATATTACTCAGTTGAATTTTGCTTTTTAATCTCAGTGACTTTTAAGTGAAAATGCAAACTCCTATCTGGGAGTATTAAATATTTCTATCAATTGATATTTTGGAAGACAGTGATTTATACAGGGCCTCTATAACTGTACCTATGAATGCTAAAAATTAACTACATGTTATCAGAATTTCTCTGAAAATTGATATCCTTCAATGAGACAGAAGAACTGTGAACAATATTAGCATTCATCTCTTTTTCTTAATGACCAGAACTCTGAGCTTAAAAACAAAAGCTTGCCCTGACAGCTATGGCTCAGTGGGTTGGACATTGCACCCCAAACCAAAAGGTCATAGGTTCAATTCCCAGTTTGGGCACATACCTGGGTTTCAGACCAGGTCCCTGGTTGGGGGGCAACAGATCAATGTTTCTCTCCTGTATAAATATGTCTTTCCTTCCCTTCCCTTTTCTCTAAAAATAAATATGTAAAATATTTTTTACAAAGAACTAAAAATTAAACAAACAAACAAGTCTTTATTTATGAAGCTTAAAAAATTAGAATGTTTAAAAAAATCTGAATCAGGACATCCATTTAGTGGTTTTGAGGTTGAGTAGTATTTGATTATAAGTATTACTGACCACCTCATATTAATAATAATAAAGATAATGGATACCTTTCATTGAGGAAATATCATGTGTTAAGCACTTTTCTAAGTATTTGACATAAATTAGTTTATTTGGTAATTTTATCATCCCCATTTTATTAAAAAAAATTTTATTGTTGTTCAATTAAAATTGTCCCATTTTTCCCTCATTGTTCTCCCTTGCCCCATCCAGTCCCCATCCCACATTGAATTCTTCTTTTCTTCACCTCACTGGTCCCCTCCCCGTTGTCCTTCTTCATGGGTCCTTTATACATGTTCTTTGACTTGACCCTTCCCCTTCTTCCCCCCCCCCCCCCCGCTCCCTTCTGGTCACTGTCTGTTTGTTCTTTATTTCTGATCCTCTGGTTCTATTTTGCTTGCTTGTTTGTTTTGATGATTAGGTTACACTTATAGGTGAGATCATAAGGTATTTATTTGTCTTTTACCACCTGGCTTATTTCACTTAGCACAATGCTCTCCAGTTCCATACATGCTGCTGCAAAACATAGGAGCTCCTTGTTTCTTTCTGCTGTGTAGTATTCCATTGTGTAAATGTACCACATTTTTTGATCCACTCATTTACTTAATGGGCACTAAGGCTATTTCCAGCACTTTCCTATTGTAAATAACACTACTATGAACATTGGGGTGCATAGGTTCTTTTGAATTGGTGTTTCGGGATTTTTAGGGTGTAATCCCAGCAGTGGAATTGTTGGGTCCAAAGGCAGTTCCATTTTTAGTTTTCTGAGGAAATTCCATACTGTTTTCCATAATGGCTGCACCAGTCTACATTCCCACCAACAGTGCACTAGGGTTCCCTCTTCTCCACAACTTTGCCAGCAGGTGTCGTTTGTTGATTTATTAATGATGGCCATTTTGGCAAGTATGTGGTAATATCTCATCATGGTTTTAATTTGCATTTTTCTGATGGCTAGTAATGTTGAACATTTTTTTATATGTCTATGGGCCCTCTGTATGTCATCCTTGGAGAGGTGTCTATTCAGGTCCTTTGCCCATTTTTTAATTGTTTTTTTTTTGTCTTCCTGGTGTGGAGTTATAGGAGTTCTTTATATATTTTGAAGATCAAATCCTTGTCTGAGGCATCATTGGCAAATATATTTCCCATATAGTTGGTTCTCTTTTTATTTTGCTAATGTTTTCTTTATCTGTGCAGAGCTTTTTAATTTGATGAAGTCCCATTTATTTATTTATTTATTTTATATCCCTTGCTTTAGGGGACATACCAGTGAAAATATTGTTGCATGGAATACCTGAAATTTTACTGCCTATGTTCTCCTCCAGGACTTTTATGGTGTCATGACTTATTTTTTTAATTTTATTTATTTATTTATGTATTTATTTACTTATTTATTAAGAAGGAGAAAGAGAGAGAGAGAAATATCAATGTGTGGTTTCCCCTCACATGTCCCCAACTGGGGCCTGGCCTGCAACCCAGGCATGTGCCCTGATTGGGAATTGAACCGGCAACCCTTTGGTTCACAGGCCCGTGCTCAATCCACTAAGCTACACCAGCCAGGGTGTCATGAGTTATAATTAATTCTTATTATCCCCATTTTAAAGATGAGGAAACTAAAGCACAGTGAACTAATTTGCATAAGGTCAGTGCATCTAGTGGGGCTAAATAGTCTAACACTAGGAGGTCTAATTTTAGAGTGCATACATGTAACCATTACACAGTTATTAATAAATATAAGGTTTTCCTAAGTGGAAAATCCTAATTATTTTTCTTCCCGTGGTTAAAAATCTTTTCTTATTTCACAATCATTTACATATACAATGTTTTCTGGCACAAGCAAATAGGTGTATTCAGGATAGATAACAACAAAATGTTTTCAATTGCTTAGTTAAAAACTAATGGAAAAATCAAGTGTATTTTTTACTTATGTGTTTGACTGGGTCAGAGTTTCACCAGCAGCAAAATGTATGTGAAACAAACTATTGTAAAAAATGCCCTCCAACCTGGCTGGTTTGGTTCAGTGCTGAGTGTCAGCCTATGAACCAAAAGGTTGCCAGTTTGATTCCTGGTCAGGGCAGATGCCTGGATTGTGGGCCAGGTCCCCAGTTGGGGGTATGCGAGAGGCAACTGATAGATGTTTTGCTTGCACTTCTACGTTTCCTTCCCTCTTCTTTCCTCCCTTCCCCTCTCTGTAAAAAATAAATAAATAAAGCCCTGGCTAGTGTGGCTCAGTGGATTGAGTGCAACCTGCGGACCAGATGGGCACTGGTTCAATTTCTAGTCAGGGCACATGCCTGGGTTGTGGGTTGGGTCCCTGGTTGGAGACATGCGAGAGGTGACTACATATTGATGTTTCTCTCCCTTTCTCCCTCCCTTCCCCATCTCTAAAAATAAATAAATAAAATCTTTTTAAAAAATGTGTTCCTTAATCAGCAGTGAAGCAACTATAATGTAACATCCATATTACATTATGTTCAGTGTTACATAGTATACATATGTATGTATTAAATTTACATGTATATGTATTAACTTTAGCTATTGGCTCTTGCTAATCTTCCTCCTGTCTATTTGATTATTAGACCAGCCAGAAGAACCTTGAGGGTAGATGAAATTTTGTTCCTCCCTCGGTGCCTTGAGACATGTAATATAGGCCCCTGTCCCTTCAAAGAGATATTATAAAAATAAGTCACTTAAAAAGACTTTCTATTTCTTTATTTCCTCAATTTCTTTTTACCCCTTCCTACTGTGGATGAAAAAGGGGCCACATACTAAATCTGACAAGCTCAGAAGAGGCCTGCATGGCAGGCCTTACAAACTCAGGGACCGAAAGTAGCAACAGAGAATGGTCTGAAATTGAAACTTCTTAATAAAAGCAGGTCCTGTCAGGTAGTTAGTCCTAGGTATCTATCTTTTTTGTTGACAATGGTTAATCTTTACCTTAACTGAGCTTGTCTATTGTCTTTTGCATCTAACATAGCATACCTTTAGACTGTCAAAGTAATCCCCTTTTCCAGATCCCTCAAGGCACAATCTCCCACCAGAACCAGAGACCACAGAACCCCTTCCTGTTATCTTGTTCTCCCTCATCCTATTTTATGTGTGGTAAATTTTCAAAAATATTTTTTACTTATTGATTTGAGAGAGAGAGGAAGGGAGAAACATCCATTGGTTGTTTCACTTATTTATGCATTCAGTGGTTGATTCTTTTTTAAAAAAAGATTTTATTTTATTTTTTAGAGAGAGGGGAAGGGAAGGAGAAAGAGAGGGAGAGAAACATTGATCATTTGTCCTGACCAGGAATTGAACTGGCAACCTTTCAGTTTACAGGCCAGCACTCAGTACACTGAACCACACCAGCGAGAGCTCACTGGTTGATTTTTATATATGACTAACCAGAGATTGAACCTGCAACCCTGGCATATCAGGACCACACTCTAACCAACTGAGCTACCTGGTGAAGGCTATGTGCTATAAATATTCATTGTTACCTGTCCTATATCCACCATTGTAAAAAGGGTACGTGTCTATTAACTTTTTATCCAATCTTATAAATTTCCCTGCTCTGCTTTCTCCTGCCTCTCTGATGTATCATCAATGAATTTCATCTAACCCCCTTACAGACTACCATCTGATTCTGATGTATAAAATAAATGGTAAAACTGCCATTTTCAAAATCTGTTAAGATATTGCTTCCCAGAAAATGTTGTCAGTTGGGCTCAAAGAAACTCATGAAAATTCTTACAGGTTTGGACGTTCTTATGTCAACACTACTAGTGTTTTTCTCCATTTTTTCCTTTGTCTCTTTGTTCACCTTTTAATTTTCATCCTAGTAATGACCTAAATCTGGTTTCTTATAGGTTAAGCCTTCTTAAACACACTTGCCATCTGGTCTCCTCCTGGCTTTGAAGCATAAGATTTTATCCTGGGGTCATTTTTCATTATGCTAATCTTTCTACAGGCTACAAACTGCTTTTCAGTTGATAAGTCTTACATTTCATAATTAGTGCTTATTTTACTATTATGGAATAAATTGATCTTTTGAGTAAATATCTAAATGTTATAAAAATAATATATAAATTATCTGGCCCGGATTCTTTCTACTACAAAATTACATTTCATATAGTAATTATCTTTCACATGACCGATCATTATACAATTTACACAGGGACTTTTATATACATTGTTTTGGAGACCCATCTTAATATTTGAGAAATATTTCCAATAGAATAACTTATCTTTTGTTACTACCTATTCCACAATTCCACCCAGAATACTGCCTTTTTGTCATCTCAGTGTGTATACAGATGCCTAAAACCTCAGAACTTACTCTCTTGCTCACTACCTCAGGTCCAAAGAACCCTGACTACCATTCCCTTCTGGTATAGCAAAAGGTCAAAGGGTGGTAAACTTTGGGAATGTATAGAAATGCAGAATTTGGGACAATAATATCACAAAGAAAGGTAAACCACATGGTAGCCTGCATTTCAACTGGCAGATTCAAACAATAAGAAGAGACCATTAAGTCCCTTTCCTTCTAACAAATGCTAAAGAGCAAAAGAAAGCCTTATTAAGCTTCTGTGAGTAAAGGTTTCCAATAACTGAATCAAGTATTAGTATTAAAATTTAAATTTTTAAAATAATGCAATGGTAGAAAGGTTTTATTCTTTAACATTTTTATTGAATTTATTGGGGTGACATTGATTAATAAAATTATATAGGTTTCAAGTGTACCATTCTATAATACATCATCTGCGTATTGTATTGTGCGTTTACCACCTAAAGTCAAGACTCCTTCAGTCACTATTTATCCTCCTTTTACCCTCTCCTATCACCCCACCCCCCTCCTTTAAAATTTAAGTTTAAAGCAAATAAAATTGGGGATGAAAATGTCTGAAAACTGAATTATGGTGATGGTTGCATTAGCCAGTGAGGTTACTAAAAAAAATCATTGTATTTTACACTTGAAATGGGTATGTGTAAAATATACCTCAGTAAAGTTGTCTTTTAAAACTGCAAGAAAAAATGAAAAGGAAATAATATGAAGAATGCAGTCCCTTAGTCACACTAGCTACATATTGAGAGTCTAAAAACCACATGTGGCTAATGGCTACTGTGTTGAACAGCATAGATTTATGATATAAAATTTTCCATGCTGTTTTAAAATACTTACAATATATAGCCCTGGACAGTGTGGTACAGTTGGTTGGAGCATTGTCCCCTAACTGAAAGGTTGCAGGTTTGATCCCCAGTCAGGGCAAATAGCTAAGTTGCAGGTTCAATCCCTAGTCTAGGCATGGGCAGGAGGCAACCAATTGATGCTTCCCTCTCAGTGTTTCTTGCTCTCCCTTCTTTAATCCCTTCCTTTCTCTCTAAAAGCAATGAAAAAAAAAGGTCTTCAGGTGAGGAAATAAATAAATAAATAAAATACAACATATATAAAAACTGAAATAGAAATCATGCAGGGCATCTGGCCAAGACGGAGGCATAGGTAGATGCACTTTGCCTCCTTGCACAACCAAAACAAGGACAACAACAAATTTAAAAACAAAAAATAACTAGAACTGTCAGAAAATTGAACTATATGGAAGTCTGACAACCAAGGAGTTAAAGAAGAAATATTCATCCAGACCAGTAGGAGGGGTCGAGAGGGGCAGCTGGGGCAGAGAGTATGCACAGCAAGGTAGCTGCTAGAGGCCCAGGGCAGGTGAGGCAGTGGCTGGCAGACTGGGTGGTCCCACATTTGTGTGTGGATAAACTGGGAGGAAAAACTGGGGAGTGAGACAGACCACACAACCCAGGGTTCCAGCATGGGAAACTAAAGCCTCAGAACCTCTGCCTGCAAAACCTGTGGGGGTTGTGACAGTGGGAGAAACTCCCAGTCTCACAGGAGAGTCCTTTGGATGGACCCATGGTGTCTTAGAATGTACACAAAACCCAACAATCCCGATCTGGTGCTGATCGGGGAATCCGTACCAGAAGGGCCCAATTCGCTTGTGGAGGTGACTAAAATCGAGACAAGAACCAAGCAAGTGGTATTGTTCCCTCTCTGACCCCTTTCCCACATATGACAGCACAACACTGCACAGTGGGTTGCCCTGCCCTGGCTCATACCTAAGGCTCCACCCCTTACAACATAACAGTCGTACCAAGACAAAGAAATATGGCCCAAATGAGAGAACAGGTTAAAACTCCTATAAAAGAACTAAGCAATAAGGAGATAGCCAACCTATCAGATGCAAAGTTCAAAACGCTGGTAATCAGGATGCTCATAGAAGTGATTGAGTATGGAAGTCAAGGCTATATAAAGCAAAATAAGAAAAAAATATATAGGGAACCAATAGTGAAGGGAAGGAAACCAGAACTCAGATCAATAATTTGGAACAGAAGGAAGAAATAAACATTCAACTGGAACAGAAGAAAGAAACATGAATTCAAAAAGATGAGGAGAGGCTTAGGAACCTCTGGGACAACTTTAAGCATTCCAACATACAAATCATAGAAGTGCCAGAAGGAGAAAAGGAAGGGCAAGAATTTGAATACTTATTTGAACAAATAATGAAGGAGAACTTCCCTAATCTGGCAAAGGAAATAGACTTCCAGGAAGTCCGGGAAGCTCAGAGAGTATCAAAGAAGTTGGATCCAAGGAGGAACACACCAAGACACATCATAATTACATTACCCAAGATTAAAGATAAGGAGAGAATCTTAAAAGCAGCAAGAGAAAAGGGGACAGTTACCTACAAAGGAGTTCCCATAAGGCTACCAGCTGATTTCTCAAAAGAAACCTTACAGGCAAGAAGGGGTTAGAAACAAGTATTCCAAGTGATGAAAGACAAGGACCTACATCCAAGATTACTCTATCCGGCAAAGCTATCATTTAGAATGGAAGGGCAGATAAAGTGCTTCTCAGATAAGGTCAAGTTAAAGAGTTCATCATCACAAAGCCCTTATTGCATGAAATGTTAAAGGGATTTACCTAAGAAAAAAAAGATCAAAAGTATGAACAATAAAATGACAACAAACTCACAGTTATTAACAACCACACCAAAAACAAAAACAAAAACAAATTAAGCAAACAAATAGAATAGGAACAGTGTTGCGTGGGTCACCGGCCAGCAGTGACCACAGAACGCTGCAGATGGCTCGCCGAAAAACACGTGAGAAAAAACACATGCACAGAGACAGACTAGTTTCTGTGGGGAACTAGGGACGAAATGGCCACCCCCCCTAGTGGGGAGCATGCTGATTTACCATCCATACCTGCTTTTATTGGGCTCATTTTGCATAATAATTCAGGTAAAGTACAGTACTCATTAGGGGGGAGTAAGGAACTATAGAAAACAAAGAACTCTGCCGGTCTATTTTGAGTTGGGGTCAAAGAGCTGTAAGACTTTGAGGAACAAACTAACTTCCTCCTAAGACCCTTCTCATTCAACTGAGAGCATTCTAAACAAAGAAGGTTTCACAGTAATTTACATGTTCTTTCTTAGGCCTGATAACCTGGGGAATCCGCCCTTTTCAGCACAGAGCTGCACCACCCTGTCATTGTTTTAGGCTTAGGTGGAGCACGGGAACTAAGGCAACCAAAAGATAAGGGGATTTTCTCCCAGACGATGAGAACTCAGGCTATGTCAAAGCCGAGGAGCGAGGGTCCATCACCCCCTTTTGCTGCAGCGCCCCAAGTCCTTCTTTTGGGGGGCCTCCCAAAGTGATCATGCCTGTCCTAGGTCGTTCCCCCCTTGGGGTATCTTACCCGTCTTTGGCTAACCGACCAAGCTTTTTGGGGTTCAGTTATGAATAAAGCAGCAGAAGCAACATTCCTGCCAGGGAGATAAGCTTTTGTCTCCTTGCTGGTTTACGGTTCCAAGGGCGTTCCCTTAGCCTTAGCCTAGGCAGGGGTTTCAGCTTCTGATACCAGTCAGGGCGGTTCCCAACAGAACAGAATCACAGAAATGGAGATCATGTGGAGGGTTATCAGTGGGGAGGAGGAGTAGAGAGAATGGTGGAAAACGTACATGGAATAAGAAGCATAAATAGTAGGTACAAAATAGACAGGGAGAAGTTAAGAATAGTATAGGAAATGTAGAAGCCAAAGAACTTGTATGTACAACCCATGGACATGAACCAAAACAGGGGGATGCTGGAAGGAGGGTGGTGCATGGCAGAAGGGGATGAAGGGGAGAAAAAAATAGGAAAACTGTAATAGCATAATCAATGAAATATACTAAAAACATAACAGAAAAGTTAATAAAATTTAAAAAATTGAACATAAAATAAAAAATAAAATAAAATAATTCTCATTCCAGAGAGATACATTTCAATGTGGCAAATTTTGCTTCTCTATAAAGTACATTAAGCCCAGTGGAAAAAATATGAAATATTCTCCACTCACTCTAAGATGTAATGACAAAGTCAAGGATAAAATAGGAAGTAACTGGTTGCCTGTAAGGGGTAAAAGGAAATGTTTAAAAAATAAACAAAAATCATAGATTCAGAAAAGAAAGAGCAAGATTACCAAGCACAAACTTGGCCTACTTCATAATTTTGGGCAGCACTATTATAATGGTGTTCAGAGAATATTCCCCATAAACCTGGTTTAGGGGATGGGAGAAGTGGACCACAGGGATTGGGAGATTTTGCATATCTATGGCAACCTGGCTAGCTTCATAGTTATGTTAAATAGTGGTGCTGGGGGCCAGGGAGATGGGCATGACTTTAATCTATGATGTAGCTAGGGACTTGCTGCACCTGCACCAGAGCTTGGAGGCAGTTTGCTCTGCTTTATGGGGCCATGCCAGTGAAGACTAATAATGGCAGCCAGAAAAAGGCAGAAGATATAGGGTATGGGCAGATGTAGCCCATTGTGGAAGGAGTTGGAAATGGGGTTGTGTTTGAAGCTCGGGGCTGGGATTTGAACTAGGCAGGGCAGCCATTTGCTCTGTTGACCACAAGAAGAATAGTAGTGAGGGAGGAGGCATGCTATCTATAGTAAGGGATATATGCCATGTGGCTTGAAGGGGAGTAGAAGAGCCATGAAGGAGGGATGATATAACAGCCATGAAGCTTTCTCCCTCTCTCACTTTCTTTTGCTCTGTCACATGGCTTGGGAAGGAGAAGGGGAGTTAACCATGCCATTTGAAAGAGAGAAGTGAGAAGGGGCTTGCTTAAACTATGTAAGCAAGCAGCTATATAGTTCATAGTGAGGAAGGAAGCCATGTGGCCTGGACTAATAAGAAAAGTGATGCTGCTGCTGTGATCATTCTTGCTTTAGCTGACTCTGAAGCTCCGAAGGGCTTCCTTGCAAGATCTTGACCTGTTACACCTGGATTTTACCTGGACTCTTGGGACTTGTGCCTTTTGTGGACTATTACATGGAGGCTGATGACCACATACCTCAGATCCTGAAGGAGAGAGCTACTCTATGAGGATGGTGATTTTGGTTTCTCCCAGAAGGACTGGAGAACTGTTTGTGCAGCTAGATTAAGATCAGATAAGAACATGGTACACTTTTGGGGATGTTTTCGGTTAGTAGGCTGGTGGAGATCTTGGGAAGTGCTGGGTCTAGTGGGAAAGGAGGGCTCCAAGCTGAGGTGCTCTAAGCTCTCCCAAGGTTGGAATATTGTAAATGAAGATTTGCTCCTTCCAGCATTAATTGTTCGGCCTTACACCAAGGCAGCCTATGAATGGGCCCCAGTCTGCTCCATAACATTATCTCTGCTTAGATCATCCAATAAACCTTATTGGAAAGAAGACCCAAGACTCATTGTAAAGTAGCTTGGGCAAGAGGCAATCTTGGGTGCAAAAAAGGCCAGTTTTGCCCTAACTGGTGTGGCTCAGTGGGTTGGGCATTGTTTCACAAACCAATAGTTTGCTAATTGAATTCCCAGTCAGGGCACATGCCTGGGTTGTGAGCGAGGTCCCCGGTTGTGGGTGTGCAAATGACAACTGATCAATGTTTCTCTCACACATCGATGTTTCACTCCCTCTCTCTCCCTCCCTTCCCTTCTTTCTAAAAATAAATAAATAATTTTTTTTTTAAATGCCAGTTTTTATAACTCTGTCACTTTGACTTGGGAAAATAGTATGTTGAGTTTTCATGCTTTCTCTGGGAAATTTGTATTCTGGATGATTTCTATACTTTCTAATAATCTCCTCCATTTAAAAAAAATGTTTTATTTATTTTTAGAGAGAGGGGAAGGGAGAGAGAAAGAGGGGGAGAGAAACCTCAATGTGTGGTTGCCTCTCACGCTCTCCCTACTGGAGACCTGACTCCAATACCCAGGCATGTGCCCTGACTGGGAATCCATCAGGCAATGCTCAATCCAGTGAGCTATACCAGCCAGGGTGGTGTCCTTCACTTAAAATAAAAGGTTTTATTTACTTATTTTTAGACAGAGGGAAAGGAGGGAGAAAGAGAGGGAGAGAAACACCTATGTGCAATTGGTTGCCTCTCACATGCCCCCAGCTGGGGACCTGGCCCATAACCCTGGCATGTGCCCTGACTGGAAATGGAACTGGTGACATTTTGGTTCATAGGCTGGCACTGAGTTCACTGAGCCACACCAGCCATGGCATTTCCTCCACTTCTATTTTATTTCATTATTTGACATGGTGTAGGGAAGTCAAACAAGGACCATTAAATAATTTTTCACTCTCCTGGGAAACCCTGGATCTCATGTCAGTAAGCAGAATGGGAACTTTCCCTATGCACACAACGAATCCATGAAAGAGAGAATTTCATATAACAGTTGAGAGCATTTTCCACTTAATGTATAATATGAATTCAGTGACTAGCCATGCAGGATTTTAAAGGACATCTAATTTTCAAATATCAAGTCCTGTTGTGGTATATAATTACACCCCAATGTTGGGTTTAGAAACTATAGTTGCAGTAAAATGGGACATACACATTCTTTTACTTGAGAGGGTTCTGGCACATGTGGATTCAAACAAACCAATGGGTTTGTTCCCTCCAGGGAGATCTCAGGGCTCCAGAAAATTTCCTCCTGTTGTTACCCTTCAGGGATTGATTTAAAGATCATTCTCCTGCCTTGCCCAGGTTGCTCAGTTGGTTGAAGCATCCTCCCACATGCCAAACGGTTGTGGGTTTGATTCCCTGTCAGGGCACATCCCCAGGTCATGGAGTCCCCAGGTCATGGAGTCCCCAGGTCGTGGAGTCCCAGTCAGGATGCATGCGGGAGGCAACTGATCAATGTTTCTCTCTTTCTCTCCCTTCATCTCTCTCTAAAATCAATAAACATATCCTTAGGTGAGGTTAAAAAATAGTAAAGATCATTTGTCCAATACCAACAAATTTTTATTAATCTCAAATGAACCAAATCTATTTTCAGCTTTAGTTTTAGTTGAGAAGTTGGTATGTTAAGGAATCTTTTAGCTGTTTTCTCCAACAACAACATGCGTGGAGAAAAAGCAGAGCCTTCAAGCCCTGATCTATAAAGAGTTAACATCTTAAGAGCTAAAGAGAACTGTATTAACCTCTCTCTTAACAAGCCAGGCAGACAAGAGGATTCTATAGTACTAGAGGACACCACAAAAGTCAGAGAAAAGAATTACAGAGAGCTCTCTGGGAGCAGCAAAAAACTGTAAGTCTATATCTAATACATATTTATGGTCTCTCATTTCTTTCCATGGTGTGCTTTTGAGAACAGTGAAATAAGTGTATTCATTTTGTATTGCACCACCAGTAACCCAGGCATCAGGCACATTACTAGGTCATCTTTAATCCTGTCACTGTCTTTACTCCATTCTACATCCAACTAACTGTAAAGTCTTTTGATTTTCCTTCCTCAGGGTCTCTGTGATCCATCCCACTCTGCCATCCCCCAGCCACTATCCTTTCTAGTTCAAAGACTCTGGCCTGAATCATGGCAATATCCCCTGAATACTCCTCCTCTGTGCCAGTATTTCTAACTCATTAATCACAGATGAATCTTCCTGAAGCTCTTCCAAAGCTCTAATTTTAGTGTTCTTGTGCTCAAAATGTATACATTTGCTGGCCATTTGACAGAATAAATAAAACATCTCAAATATAAATGCAAGGTCTTCCAAAACATGCACTTAAATTTTCACAACTCTTTCTCAAACTCATCATGCCTACTTGCTATTATGCAAGACCACCCTGCTTTTCACCCATCCTTGACTCTGTTCCAACTGTCCTCTTTGTACAGAACACTTGGTATCTCCATATGCCACAGTCTTTCCCGGACTACAACAACCGTCCCTCCATAATGTTTCATTTGATCCTTCAAGTGAATATGAACCTCAGTCTTCCTGACCACTCACACTTCGTTTTGTTCTTTTCTGATTGACTTTATATATATTTACCTTACAGTTAAACATGTGCTTTTCTCGTTTTTTCTCTTAATTATTCACTTCCTAGAACAAGGCCTCTATTTTTCTTCCTGCAGCAACTGAACAAAATAGACACACAGTAATATTTGTCAAATTAAGTTCAATCCAAATTCCAGGAGTTCTTATCATCCTTCTGGAGCATTCATACAATGCATGCTGCAATTACAGAGCCTACTCTACTCTCCAAAGCTTCTCTTCAGCTCTACTCTAAGTTTCTTCCTCAGTGCTTACCTCTTATTTGACTCTAAACTCTTATGTAAGGTCAGCTTTGCCTGAGTTCCCTAGCTCACTGGAAAACCATGTTCTTTAAGGGTCTCTTCCTAATCTCTTTCTTCCCCCAGAACTTTGACTAGGAAGACCCCAACTGCAGTCTCCCTTTCAGAGACTTGAGTATTTATTGGGACTTTTAGCATTAATTCCTTATACAAGAAGACTTGATTTCCTAGTTCACAGTAAACTGAAATGCTAAAAGTGTACTTCTATATTTTGTCACACAGGCCAACTTAGTCCTCAAATTTTTAAAGGATAGAAATATTTTTGGCAGCATTATTTCCTATACTCTAAAATGCTACTGACATTTCTTTAATCAGATTTATCACCTGATTTTTTTTCTTCTCCTCTCTCCTACTTAAATCTGCGTTCTTGTGGGGTGGAGGGATTGCTTAAAAACTTTGTAAAGTAATTAAAACTAGTTGTAAAAAGAAAAATAATTTCTATCACAATTCAATGTTACTATATCTGCTGAAAATTATTATATACCTACAAGTGTGAGGTACTGTACTGGGTACTATCTATACAAAGATATCCTCAAAGGGGCTTATAGACTAGTAAAGAGACCACATGATGTGTCAGCACTATAAGGAACTGACTCATATTTAACCAATGCACACAAAAAACATATAGTATATAATAATACACACCATTAACTTATACTGATACATACAACATAGAATTATCAATTCACCAGAGACTAATTCAATGGAAACAACAAAATTAGCTAGCATTTAGCTAGTATGGAGCCTCTATGAAGTGCCAAGCATTATGCTCAGCTTTTTATAGGCATTATCTCAGTTGATCCTCCTCATGATTATATAAAGGGAGTATTTTCCCTATTTAATAGCTAAAAAACTAAACAGGTGGTTAAGTAACTTGTCCATTGTCACACAGCAAAGAAAGGATATGAATCCATGTCTTTCTTACTCCTAGGCTCTTGGTCACAGTCACTATTTACAATTCATCCTCTTCACATTTAAATAGAAGTGAGTATAAAATCAGAGTAAGGCTATATAATTTTAATTGCTGGTGTCATCAAGCTGGCTTTATGCCTGTATCAATAGTAAAGGGTTACTCTCCACCCTCACTCACCTACCCTTGTCCCAGGGCACTGCAATTTTGAGTATCAATTCTGCAAGGGAATTCTTTTAGCCTTTCATTCCACTGAGTTAACATAACTGATGAATCCTTCTTTCTTACATCTACTATCCACTCCTTTTTTTCCTGAGAGACTAAATCTGGCTGTTGATGGATTTTGGATGTTTCTTCAACACACCTTCATGGACAGTCTCTCCTGGGCTTCCTTTTATGATATTCTTCTAACCTCCATCTACTTCATTCTTAGAACTTATTTGACTTCAGTGTTAGTGGTATGCTTCAGCTTCTCCACAGTGGTATACAGATTTGGTGGTATATTTTGGAAGGGCTATAACTAAAACAGTCTTCTCTGGGCCTGGATATTAAAGAACTACAGCATCTCTTCTCCCACTAACACTCCATTTTTTAAAACAGCTTCAGATCCAGAGAGCCACACCTGCAGTGCAGTTACCTCTCCTTTCTCCTTCATGATACTTCTCTACAGAAGGAGGCTGGGAAGACAAGAGTAACTTAGCAAAATTGCAAAAGCTACCTTAAATGTGAGATTTCCTTGAAAATAAAATGGTTTCCTTGGTTGCTTCCATTCCATTTTAATTCTAGGATTATTGTCTAACATGTGAAAGTACATCAACTTTTGGATAATTGTTCAGCTTCCTTAAAATAGACATGCTATGAAATCTGTATAGACCCATTTAAAATCACATCACTGGAAAGATGTTCTCCACTTACTGGGATTTTAAAAAATGAAACATTACAGAACAGAATATGAATGACCCAATTCAAGTTAAATTATTTGGAAAGTAGATCAACAAAATGTTAATGTTTTCTCCCTGTGATAGAATATCATGTTTTTTACTTTCTTTTTTATATTTCTCTGTTTGTTTAAAACAAGCTTGTGAACAATCTTCTCAGTTCACAAGTCAAGCTAGTTTCAGAAAAAAAAAGGGGGAATTGGTTGCATAGGATACAGGACCCTCCTATAGAACCTAAGGACAGGAGCAGAGACAGGTTACGGGAAAAACTGAAATCCAAAACAGAAAGCTTTCAACACTTTTGGACTCATCTCGGGCACTCAATGTCATTATTTCTTGATTTGTTTATTTATTAATTTATTCATGTATTCAATATATATTTGCTGGGTGCCTAATATGTTCTAGGAGCTGTTTAGGTACTGGGAAATAGAGGTAAACAGTGTAAACCAATTTTCTCCTCCAAAGTCCTTATGTTTTAGTGAGAGCAGACAGACAATAAACGTGTAAAAAATGAAGATAGTTTCTGAGTATGGTAAATGTTACAAGGGAAATAAATAAGGCAACATGAGAGTAGGACTGAGGAAAATCTCACTTTAGTCATGAAGGTCAGAGAAAGTCCTTTTGTTCGCAGTCCACACTCAATCTGCTGAGCCACACAAGCCAGGGCCTAGATTGTATTTTAAATGTAAAGAAAAGCTGCTGGACAATTTTAAGCAGGAAGTACAGTGACTTAGTTGTTTTATAAAGATCAATCTGTTATTTCAGGGAGAATCAATGGGAAAGGTACAGAGAGCGGAAAATGGGAAGAGCATTAGGAAAACATGGTATTGAAGTTGAAGTAAGAGATAGAGATGGCTTGAATTATAGTGATAGCTGTGGAGACAAGGTGATATTTTTTAGAAAGTACCTGGAGGATTTGGTAACAAATGACAGAAGGGAGAAATCAAGGCTTTGGTAACTGGTAGGATAGTAATGCCATTTATAAAGATAATGAAAGACTGGGAGGTCATGTTTGAGAGAGAAAGCAAAATTCCTGTGTGAAACAGGTAAGTTTGAAATACCTAGTGGTCATGCAAGAGGAAATATTTAAAAGAGAGGAAAACCAACAAATTTGAAAGACAGGGCTGGAGATAAAAAGTTTGGAAACAACAGCATACACACAGCATTTAAAGCCAGGAAATTAGACACTGTAATCCAGAAAAAAAGAGTGTTGACCAAGGTGTAAGGTGACTCTACAAATAGGATATCCCTGGTAAGTCAGGCTATAAAGCTGAATATTACCATCCTAGATCTCCCAATTTTACATAATAGTTCTAGTCATCTGCTGAGGCCCCATTCTAACCAACTGAGAAATAGAATCTGATTGGCCTAGCTTGGGTCACTTGTCTACCTCTGGTCCAATGAACAATGACTGTGGGGACTGGATTATAGAGTATAAACTGGAGATTTAGTCCCTGTAAATAGAGTGTGGATGAGAGGGCAGAGGCTTATTTCCCAGAGAAAGGGGATGGTCATTGGCTTCCAGGCTGAGCAGACATTTAACGAATGATCCAAATTGAAATACATCAATTCTATAATCAGAAAAAAACTGATTTCATTTTAAAAAGTGATGTCATTATTACTATAGGCTTGGTCTTGCCCTTTGGTATAGAGTGTAGTCTCATACCACCACTGAAATATTATGAGTGTCATATACTATCATGAAAGTGTTGAGAAATTTCTGCTACAACTTAAGTATAGCCTTAAGTATAGCAGAAGGTATATGAAAATTGCATGTAATTGGCTGGACTTTTGTTTTTTTATTTCAGTGTCCTCTGGGATCTCTTACAGATTGTGAACAGAGATGACATCACATCTCTTGATGAACAATACAGTAAAGAACCTGTTAAGGGCATAGATTCAATACCTCCCAATGGTACTACCATCAAAAGGTAAATAGAATGCCTCAAGGTGGATGCCTTTTAAAATTAAAACAGCTCACACTCTGTTGCTGTGAGACATATTGAACATGCAACTTTACTTCTGGGAATAAAATCTGCAGAAATTTAAAGACTATTTATTTTTAGAAAGAGGAGAAGGGAGGGAACAGAGAGGGAGAGAAACACCCTTGTGAGAGAGAAACAATGATTGATTGCCTCTTGCACACACCCTGACTGCTGGACAGAACCTGCAACCCAGGCATGTGCTCTGACCAGGAATCTAACTGGCAATTTTTCGCTTTGCAGGATGATGCCCAATCAACTGAGTCATACCAGTCAGGACAAAACTTGTAGAAATTTAAAAAAAAATTTAATTGATTTTAGAGAGACAGAGGAAGGAGGGAGGGAGGGAGAGAGAGAGGGAGGGAGGGAGGGAGAGAGAGAGAGAGAGAGAAACATTGATTTGTAGTTCTACTAATTTATGTATTCATTGGTTAATCCTTGTATGTTCCCTGACTGGCGTGTGAACCCACAACTTTGGCTTATGAAGGGAATGACATTCTAACCAACTGAGCTACCTGTCCAGGGCAGAAATTTTTGCATATGTGTACCAGGAGACATATACCAGAATGTTCACAGCAGCATCATTTATAGTAGTAAAAGATAAAAATAACATATATGTCCATTGATCAGAAACAGAATATACATTGATATATATTCATAAAATATAATAAATTTACTTTCTTTATAATAATTTTAATTTTTTACTAAGTTATAAACAGTACAAAGCAGTTATTAATACAACATTCAAAATGGTGGTCACCTCTGGGGGGAAAAGGGAATATGTGGGTGAAGAACTTAGAGAGTTCTTAGTGTACTAGCAATGTTCTTGTTTCTTAAGCTGGCATTTGTTTGTGTACATTTTATTCTTTCTTTAAAATATTTTATTTATTTTTACAAAGGGAAGGGAGGGAGAAAGAGAGAGAGAGAGAGAGAAACATCAATGTGCGGTTGCTGGGGGCAGTGGCCTGCAACCCAGGCATGTGCCCTGACTGGGAATCGAACCTGCAACACTTTGATTCGCAGCCCGAGCTCAATCCACTGAGCTACACCAGCCAGGGCTTACGTTTTATTCTTCATATATTTTATTTCCTCATCTATATGTGTGAAATAAATATAATAACATATAAAGGAGTATGATTATATTAAACATATATAATTTATGTTGTACGTAATACAGAAAATATCCAGCCATGTAATAAGAAAAATAGGAACATTTATTGAAAAAGATACAAGATACAAGAAACATTGTACATGGGATGATAACAACTCAGTCCCCTTCAAAGTAAACATCATGAGACCTCACACAGTTCTCCTATCTTTGTTGATTGCAGCCCCGTACATGTTCAACATTCTCAGGTGTCCTGCTTGTTGCAGGTCTTCCAGAATGTGGGTCACTTTTAACAGATTCTCCACCATCTTTGCAGCATTTGTGCCACACTTTCATTTGCGCTGTAGTCATTGCATCATCCCTGAAAGATTTCTGAATCATCTGAATAGTTTCCATGGAGAAATGTTCAAGCTTAACACAAAATTTAATGCAGATTCGTTGCTCTACTCATTCAGTCATTCTGAATGTGACAGCCACACAGTACACAAGCTCACTCAATGATGCGTACTGCCCACATTGACTAGTACAGTGTAATCATCATTGCTCATGCATGTGCATTCCAGTCCACTCTCCTTGCCTGCCAGGTTACATCGATGTCACCTGAATTCTTCATGTTATATTAACAATGGCTGGACTTTTCTGGACATACCTCATATATTATAAATAACTGTTTTGTTAGGAATAATTTACATACCATAATATTCACTCATTAAATGTATAAAATTCAGTGTTTTTTACTATATTACAGAGTTGTGCACTTATCCCTCCTAATTTTAGATCATTTAATTACCCCAGAAAGAAACTCTATAGCAGACATTCACAGTGTCTCCATGCCCTGCCTCTGATAATTTCTAGTCTGCTTGCACTCTCTATAGACTTGCTTATTCTGGATATTTCATGTAAGTAAAATCATATAATATATAGTCTTTTTTTGGTCTGGCTTCTTTCATTTAGCATACTGTTTTCAAAGTTCATCCGTGTTGTAGCATTTACCTTCCATTTCATTGCTGAATAAAATATCATTGTATGGTCATGCCACATTTTGTCCATACACTGATCAATTGATGGACATTTGGGTTGTTTTCAATTTTTTAATAATGCTGCTACAAACATCTATGTATAAGTATTTGTATGGACATGATTTCATTTCTCTTAGATGTATACCTACAAGTGAAATTCCTGAGTCATATGGTAGCTCTATGTTTATATTTTTTTTATTTTTTAATTATATATTTTTGATTATGCTGTTACAGTTGTCCCAATTTTCCCCCCTTTGCTCCCCTCCACTGAGCACCTTCTTCCACCTCAGGCAATTCCCTCACCATTGTTCATGTCCATAGGTCATGCGTAGTTTCTTTGGCTTCTTCATTTCTTATACTGTATTTTATATCCCCATGACTATTCTGTAACTACCTGGTCTGCAACCCAGGCAAGTACCCTGACTGGGAATTGAACTGACAGCCTTTTAGTTTGAGGGCTAGTGCTTAATCCACTGAGCCATTCGAGCCAGGGCATTATTTGTAATTCTTTCTTTTTCTTTGTTTTTTTTTAAAGATTTTTATTTATTTATTTTTAGAGAGGGGAAGGGAGGGAGAAAGAGAGGGAAAGGAGCATCAATGTGTGGTTGCCTCTCCACCACTCCCCACAACTCAAACATGTGCCATGACTGGGAATCCAACAGGCAATGCTTTGGTTCTCAGGCCAGTGCTCAATCCACTGAGCTACACCAGCCAAGACCCTATTTGTACTTCTTAATACCTTCACCTCTTCACCCATTCCTCCATAGCCCCCTCACATCTGGCAATCACCAAAATGCTCTCAGTATCCATGATTCTGTTCATGTTCTTCTTGTTTGCTTAGTTTGATTTTAAAATTCAATTGTTGATAGATATGTATTTGTTGCCATTTTATGTTCAAAATTTTGATCTTCTTTTTCTTAAATAAGTTCCTTTAACATTTCATACAATAATGATTTGGTGATGGTGAACTCCTTTAGATTTTTCTTGTCTGGGAAGCTCTTTATCTGCCCTTCATTTCTAAATGATATGTTTGCTGGATAGGGCAACATTGGCTGTAGATAACTCTTCCAAAAAATAAAAGACAGAACACTTCCCAATTTATTACATGAGGTCAAAACCAAAGACATCACAAGAAAACAAACTACAGATCAATGTTCTTCATTAGCTTAGGCACAAAATCTTCAACAAAATAATAGCAAACTGAATCCAACAACATATAAAAGAATTATGTACCATAACCAAATGAAACTTACTCCAAGAATGCAAGTTTGGTTTAACATATGAAAATCAATCAATGTAATATACCATACTGATAGAATAAAGGACAAAAAACGCATGATCATATCAATGTGCTCAGAAAAATACATTTGATATACCCTATATTCTTTCGTGATAAAATTACTCAACCAACTACTAATAGAAGAAATTTTACTCAATCTGATAAGTGTTACCTACAAAAGCTGTAGCTAAAATTATGCTTAATAGTAAAAGACTGAAAGCTTTCCCTCCAAGATCCAGAAAAAGACAAGGGTGTCCACTCTTGCCACTGCTATTGGCAAGATTATTTTTCATATAGGGTCCCTTTAAAATGTTGATTTTAAAGAGGGTTCTATCCTTGGAAGTTAGGCATGAAAAAGAAATAAAAGGATCCAAATTAGTAGGCAAAAAAGTAGAACTATCTCTATTCACAGATTACATGATTTTGTATACAGAAAATCCTAAGGAATGCATTAAAAATTATTAGAACTAATAAATAAATTCAGTAAGGTTTAAGAAGCAAAGGTATTCCTATATGTTATCAATAAATGAACTAAAAATAAAATTAAGATAATTCCACTTACAGTATCATCAAAAAGAATAAAATGCATAGAAATAAATTTAACAAAGAAGTATACAACTTATACACTGAAAACTATAAAATATCATGGAAAGATTTTAAAGAATATTTAAATATATACAGTGGATTGAGCGCGGGCTGGGAACCAAAGTGTCCCAGGTTCGATTCCCAGCCAGGATACATTCCTGGGTTGCAAGCCAGAACCCCCAGCAACCGCACATTGATGTTTCTCTCTCTCTCTCTCTCTCTCTCTCTCTCTCTCTCTCTCTATCTATCTATCTTTATCTCTATCTCCCTCCCTTCCCTCTCTAAAAAAAATAAATAGATAAAAAATAAAGTCTTTAAAAAAATACTCCCTTTAAAAAAAAAAGAATATTTAAATATATAGAAAGACATCACATGCTCATGGATTTGAAGACTTAACATTGATAAAATACCAATACTGACAAAATTCATGTACGGATTCAATGTAAACCCTATCAAAATTTCAGTTGGCTTTTTTTGCAGACATTGACAAGATGATTCTAAGTTTATATGTAAACACATGGGACCCTATATGAAAAATAATCTTGAAAAAGAACAAAGTTGGAGGACTCACACATCCTGATTTCAAAACATACTACAGAGTTATAGTAATCAAGACAGCATGGTAGTGGCATAGGATAGACATGCAGATCAACAGAATAGAACTGAAAGTCCAGAAATGAACCCTTACATTTACGGCTAATTTATGTTTGACAAACATGCCAAGAAAACTCAATGGAAAAAGACTAGTATTTTCAACAAATGGTGCTGGGACAACTGATTGGATAGATACATGCAAAATAATGATGCTGGATCCTTACCTCACACCATATTAAAAATTAACTAAAAATGAATCATAGATCAAATACAATAACTTAAAACTATTAAATTATTATTACACTATAAGATTAGACATGAAATCAAAAGTACAAGTGATGACAAAAAACAGGTAAACTGGATTTCATCAAAATTTTTTTAAAATTTTGTGCATCAAAGGACAAAATGAATAAAGGGAAAAGACAAGCCACAAACTGGAAAAAATATTTGCAGAGTATGTATCTGATAAAAGATTTGCATTCAAAATACATTAAAAAACTCTTACAACGAACAATATAGAAACAAATAACCCAATTTGAAAATGGGTAAAGGAGCTGAGAAGATGTTTTCCCAAGGAAGATATACAAATGGATGACAAATACATGAAAGGTGGTCATTGTGATTATTCATTAGGGAAGTGCAAATCAAAACCACAAAGAGAAAGAATAAATTTTAAAAACCCCCACAAGATACCACTTCAATAACAATAACAAATATGGGTGAGAATATGAAGAAACTAGAACTTTTATACATTTCTGGTAAGAATGTAAAAGGGTGCACCTGCATTAAAAAATAGTTTGACAGTTCCTTATAATGTTAAACACAGAGCTACCATTCATCGGGCAAAACACAGATAGGGACTGACCTTGGCCTGTACCACCTGGGAAACTCCAGAGCCTACATATCCAGGGAACAGCTGCAGACCACCTTGCCCTTGCAAAGCTGATCCTCCACAGAGGACGGAGGCTGGTGGTCAGTAGTCACAGCCAGTCCTTGAAGCTGACTGACCTGGGTAAATATCCCCCAGTTGACCTGCCAACAGCAATTAAAGGGTCACTACAAGTGGAAGTTTACTCAGCCCACACAAATGGCATGACTCGATTATCCAGCTTGTGTGATAGGGGAGGCTGTGCCACTTGATCCTACAGGACACCTACTACATTAGGCCACACTAAAAGACATGCAGTCAAAGCAGATCTACCTAATAGATAGAAATAAACCGAGGGAGGCTGCCAAAGCAAAGAGATAAACAAGGCCCAAATGAAAGAACAGATCAAAACTCCAGAAAAAAAAAGCTAAATGAAATGGAGATAAGCAAGCTATCAGACGAAGAGTTCAAAACAATGGTTATAAAGATGTTCAGAGAAGTCAGTGAGGGTTTAAAAATGTTCAGAAAACTCAGTGAGGACCTCAACAGCATAAAAAATGATCCAGTCGGAAATGGGGGATATGCTAACTGAAATAAAGAACAATTTATAGGGAAACCAGTAGAGTAGACAAAGCCAAGAATCAAATTAATGCTTTGGAAGATAAGGAAGCAAAAAACAACCATTCACATCATAGGGGTACCAGAAGGAGAAGAGAAAGAGCAAGAAATTGGAAATCTATGTGAAAAAATAGTGAAAGAAAACTTCCCTAATTTTGTGAAGGAAATAAACAAGCAAGTTCAGGAAGCACAGAGTCCCAAACAAGATGGATACAAAGAGGCCCACTCCAAGGCACATCATAATTAAAATGCCAAAGGTTAAAGATAGATACTCGGCCCTGGCTGGCATGGCTCAGTGGACTGAGCGCCAGCCTCTGAACCAAAGTGTCACCTGTTGGATTCCCTGTCAGGGCACATGCCTGGGTTGCAGGCCAGGTCCCCAGTAGGAGGCACAGAAGAAGCAGCCACACATTGATGTTTCTCTCACTCTTTCTCCCTTCCCTTCCTCTGTCTCTAAAAATAAATAAATAACATATATTTTTTAAAAAGATAAAGAGATAATCTTAAGAACAGCAAGAGAAAAAGCAGTTAGTTACCTATAGAGGAATTCCCATAAGATTGTCAAATGATTTCTCAAAAGAAACTGCAGACTAGAAGGGATTGACAAGAAATATTCAAAGTCACAAGAAGCAGGGACCTACAACCAAGACTGCTCTACCCAGCAAACATATCATTTAGAATTGAAGGGCAGATAAAGAGCTTCCCAGACAAGAAAAAGCTAAAGGAGTTCATCATCACCAAATCATTATTACATAAAATGTTAAAGGGACTTATTTAAGAAAAAGAAGGTCAAAACTATAAAGAATAAAATGGCAATAAATGTGTATCTATCAACAATTGAATCCAAAAATCAAACTAAGCAAACGAGAAGAACAGAGACAGAATCATGGATATGGAGAGCATTTTGACGGTTCCGCAATGGGAAGGGGGTGTGGGGGAATGGGGGAAGAAGTGAGGGGATTAAGAAGTACAAATAGATAATCTCAGAATGATCATGGTGATGTAAAGTACAGTATTCGAAATGGAGTAGCCAAAGAACATATATGCATGATGCATGGACATGAACAATGGTGGGGGGATTGCCTAAGAGAGTGGGAGGTGCTGGGTGAAGGGGGCTCAAGGGGGGAAAATCAGGACAACTGTAATAGCATAACCAATAAAAAAATATTAAACAAAAACAGAACCCATGGAAGGACCTAGTCAAGCTGAGAGGTATAACCAAATCCATGTAATGTCTAGAGCTTATTCAATTTCTGATGCTAATGAGTTAATAATATTTTAATAGTGAAAAACCTATACTGTCTTTGATGCTTTTTAGCAAAGCAGATTTGGGAATTTTAGATTTCTCAAAGTTTTAACTCTTTCACAAAGCACATGAAAATAAATTGGCTGAGATAATTTTCAAAGTTGTGAAAGTCATAGAACTGACCTAATTGTACAGAACCTAACCACCTAGAGAATTTACTTAGTTTGGAAGGCATCCAAACAACCACAAATGTAAGAGACTCAATATTTCTTCAGCACAATTAAAGAGTTGTAGGACATGGTAGCAAAGTGAAGGATTTACACATTTACTCTGTGAAAAAGAAAACTTTTGTAGGTTTTATTACAAACTGTGTCCAATTTCCCTTCTGTTAATTATGAAATAGCTAAAAGTAAATGAAGAAAAGTGCTTGTAAATAAAGACTTTTATAAATGTCGATGGTCATGTTACAAATTTTCTTCTTAGTGACCAATCTTTCTTGTTAAGCTAAGTGTGTCTAGCAATTAGCTACATCATTTTGTAAGTTGATTGGTTTAAAAGTTGTATCTTTTTTGTTTATCTTCTAAGTAATCTTAAATTTATCTTAGAAACTTTATTTAAGAGAAGAAAATCTTTTGATGCCATAAAGAGATATGACCACATTAAGGGAATATTTTTGGCACATTTTCAAAAATTACATCTTTTTTAATTTCACCAATTCCAAAGGGAAATAATCATGTTTGTAGTAACAATTTTATTAGATTTATCTGTACTACTAAAAATGTTGCCATTATGAAGTTAAAAAAACAAAGAAAGAGAAAGAACATAACACAATATAATGTGGAAAAAAAAGAGCCTTTGGCAGTTGCACTACCAGGGCTTCTGGGGTACTTCTCTGCCATTGGAGACAAGTGTGACTCAGTAGGCCACTTGGTTGGGGGCTGGGGGTGGGGGCAGTGTGTAACTTATTTTATACAGGCCAGAGTGACTCAACAGTGTCCTAGATAAGAAGATAGTTCACATAGCTGAGAGACTAGTTTCATTCAAAGAGATTGAACAAATAAGTAAATATATTGAGGATGGTGGAATCTGGCTTCTCACTGAGGAAAGAGATGCAATTATGGAAAGGGAAAAGGCTAGAATAAACCATATGACTTTGGATGTTAAATGGAGGTATCACAGTGAACTTGTGATTTCCCCACGTGGCAATAGATATAGAGGCATGTGTGTCTTTATGTTAATTGTAATGGTTTCGCAGTTATATACATATGCAAAAACTAATCAAATTTTAATATGTTCAGTATATTACTTGTCAAGTATATCTCAATAAAATTGTTTAGAAAAAACTTAATAGTCATCATTTCCAAAGTACAGATTAGAGAGGTCGTAGTGGTGGCTGAAGTGGTTCTGAGATTGAAGTTCTAAGCTCTCTTTCTTCTAGAGAAGGAGCTGTATTTTGAGTTCTGTGGTTTCAGAATGGTTCCCATGAGATCAGAGCTGACCCTGGGCCAATGAAAACTCACACACTGAAAAGTATGTTCTAGTTTCCTTTGCTTAGAGCAAAAAGAGGCTCTATTCCAAGGAGGCAGTTAATGGGAACAGTTTCTCCAGATCACAGAAACAAATGAGATTACTCTTGGTAATTAAAAAACTGTTTCTCCATTGATCTAGAACAAATACTCCAAAAATTTATACAGAACCGGAAACAATCCAAATAGCCATAGCAATCTTGAGAAAAAAGAATAAAGTTGGAGGGATCACAATACCTGATATAAAACTATACTACTACAAGGCCACTGTAATCAAAATAGCCTGGTACTGGCATAAGAACAGATACATAGATCAGTGAAACAGAAGAGAGAGCCCAGAAGTAAACCCATGTCTCCATGGGCAATTAATATTTGACAAGAGGGCATGAACATATAATGGAGTAAAAATAGCCTCTTTAATAAATGCTGTTGGGAGAACTAGACAGGTAAAGGCAAAAAAAAAAAAAAAATGAAGCTAGACCACCAACTGACACCATATACCAGAACAAACTCAAAATGTAGAAAAGACTTAAATGTAAGTCATGACACTATAAAAGTCCTAGTGGAAAACATAGGCAGTAAAATTTCAGATATCCCACGCAGCAATATTTTTGCTGATATATCTCCTAGGGCAAGGGAAATAAAAGAAAAATAGACAAATGGGGCTACATCAAATTAAAAAGCTTCTGCACAGCTAAAGAAAACATCAGCAAAATGAAAGGGGAACCAAACATATCAGAGAACATATTTACCAATAATACATTGAACAAGGGTTTAATCTCCAAAAGAACTCATATGTAAAGAACTCATATGACTTAATACTAGGAAGATAAAAAATCCAATTAAAAAATGGGCAAAGGTTCTGAATAGATACTTCTCCAAGGACGACATACAGACGGCCCAGAGACATATGAAAGGCTTCTCAGCATCTCTAGGCATCAGAGACATGCAAATTAAAACCACAATCAGATACCACCTCACTCTTGTCAAAATAGCTGTCATTAATAAACCAACAAATAAGTGCTGGTGAGGAGAAAAGGGAACCTTAGTGCACTGTTGATGAGAAAGTAAACTGGTGCAGCCACTGTGGAAAACAGTATGGAATTTCTTCAAAAATTGAAAATGGATCTACTTTTGACCCAATGATTCCACTGCTGGGAATATACCATTAGGATCCTAAAACACCAATTCAAAAGAACTCATGCACGCCTGTGTTCCTAAAAGCACTATTTATAATTGCCAAGAGTTGGAAACAGCTTAAGTGCCTATCAGTAAATGATTGGATAAAAAACTGGTACATTTTCACACTGCAATACTACCTAACAGAAAGAAAGAAATCCTACTTTGTGTGACAGCATGGATGACACTGGAGAATATTGTGCTAAGTGAAATAAGCCAGTCAGTGAAAGACAAATGCCATGTGATCTCACTTACAAGAGGAATCTAATGAACAAAATAAACTAACAAGCAAAATAGAACCAGAGACATGGAAACATGGACAGAATGATAGAAACCAGAGGGGAGGGAAGAGGGAGATAATGGTGGAAAGAAAGGGAAAGGACTAGTCAAAAAACATATATGAATGACCCATGGACATAAACAATGGTGTGGGGATTGACTGTGGGAGCAGGGTGTGGGCTGGGCAGAGGAGGGCAAAGGGGGAAAATTGGGACAACTGTAATAGAATAACAATAAAAAAAGAAATGTTTCTATGCTTTTTCTTATGGGAGATTTAAAGACAACTGTGGTCACAATCCTTGTCTAGGTCCAAATTACCTAATAAAGAGAAAAAAAGAAGTTAAATTAAAAACACAAATTAGGTACACTAAGAGCTGTATTTGATATTTTTTGAGAATGTTCTTTCTAGACAGGAAGTTGAGTCATACCTCATGTTAGAATGATATGGAATGATATTCCTCATCTAAGAGTGACATGGAATGATAAAGAGGTCCATTAGTACACATTTCATATAGTTCTTCATTTCTTCTTAAATACTTTCCTCAAGAAAAACTTAAGCACTCTGGGCAAAATGTGATAAGGGACCTGATGGGTTTTTTAAATTACATGTAGAATTAATCTCCATTTACTCTTGCCTGGGACTTTAGGTAAGAAGATTAAAATTCAACCAACTTTGAGCAAGATGAGCCAGAAAGAATTAGAGGACAATTTGTTTCGTCTTCGTGAAGAGCACATGCTGCTGAAGAAGCTTTCTTGGAAGCAACAGGATGAGATCAAAAGGTACCTCGAGTTCCTACATCTTTAAAAGCTGTATCTACATCAGGCCTCTACCACACTAAACCAAAAAGAATACATTTTCCTGAGTTGTCTTCACCAGAAAATAATTCAAATGTCAAAAATGGTTAACTTCAAAAATATTTTTTGAAAGCTATATCACTTTATTTGGCTTTCTTGCCAAACAGGTCAAGAGACTGTGACCATAGGCCACAAAGCATCATCAAGAGCTATTTTAACTCAGAGAGCAAGATCCTGGACAGGATCCTGCCCTAGCCACCAAAGAGGGGGTAGGGACAGGGGGAATAGCCAAAAATCTCAGGGAACAAAGACTGTAGGATTAAGTAAGAGAAGGGTTTTTTTTTAATTTATAAAACAAACCAAAAATTAAATTGATCATGTATTATACGGAGGTATGTTGTAAGTGCTTTATATCTATTAACTAACCAAGAGGCTAAGTAACTTGCCCAAAGTCACAGCCAGTGAGTGGCAGAGCTGAAAGCTCTTAACTCAGAAATCTATATACAGTGACCTTGTAGTGCTGGCTTTCAAAAATGCACCAGGGACCTGGAGAGGAATCTGAGATGGAGAATGAGTAGATAAACTGATGGAAAGAGTGAAACTTCCAGGATTATCTCTAGGACATATTTTGAAGATACTGGTGTCAGTGCTTTCCAGGCAAAGACCGACAGGAGCACACCTATAGTTGAACAAGTTGAGTTTGTCACTCATTGCAGCTAGAAAAAATGCATACCATGGGGAACTAAAGGCATCTCAGTAGGAATGTTTTAGAAAGAGCCTATTATAGGATTTGAGCTTCAGTTGAATGATTTGGAGAAGAGTCCAAGGTAACAGGAGTTTGCTCCAGATTTGGAAATTTCAGAAAGCAGAGACAATTTTGTGTTTGCATATCTTAAAAATCTCATCTACACGAAGGTAAGGCTACAGGGAGGTAAGGCTACGGGGAGGTAAGAGAGTGAGGCTATATCTCTAATAGGTAAAGAAGTAGTGGTCACTCATATTAGCCAGGAAAGAGGGATGATGCAGATACCGGCCAGCAGTATCCATGACTCTGTGGATGGACGAGACTCAAGAGAAATTCACACGGACTACCGAGTCCTGTGGAGGAAAAGGGACAACATGGCTACCCTCTCAAGTGGAGAGTGCCTTGGAGTGGCCTGGCAACTCTCTCAAGAGGAGAGTGCCCCGCTGCCCTGCCTGAACAGGTTTTTATTAGTTTTTGGGGGTAGGAATACAGATACAGCTTATTAATCATTGTCTGGCAGTGAGGATCAAACGAATAGATAACGTTCAAAGAACTAATAGGGCTCACTCTGAGTTGGGGTCTTATCACCTAAAAAGGCTACAGAATTTAAGGGACTAAACTCATTTCCTGCCCGGGCCTTTATAATCTAATTAAGAGCATCCTCAGCAAAGCAGGCTTCACAGGATTTTACATATCCTTCCTCAGGGCCTGATTACCCAGGGATCCCACCGTTTCCAGCACAGGGTTGCACCACCTCTTGTCATTGTTACAGGCTTAAGTCAAGCAGAGGAGAGGAGGCAGCTGAGAGATAGGAGACTTCTCACAGGCAGAGTGAGGACTCAGGCTTTGTCAAAGCCGAGGGGCAAGGGTCAATCACCCCACAGCCCCCCAAGTCCTTCCCTGAGGGCCTTCCCACGTGATTGTGCCTGGCTTAGGTGGCCCCTCCCATGAGGGCCAGGCAATGGGGGCCAGGCAAGGAGCAGAAACAGGGCTCCTGCCAGAGAGATAATCTTGGCTCCTTAGTGGCTTTTGGTCCAGAAGTCTCTCACTCAGCCTTAGCCATGGGGGGTTACAGCTCTTGAAACCAGGCAGGGTGGATCCCAACAGAGGGATGTTGGGTATTTTGTGGTGGCACAGTGACCTTGCTTTTTGTCTGTGCTTAGACAAGATTATACAGTGGACTTATTTTGTATCATTCTTCCTTGGTCTCAAATGGCCTTGTCTGATATTCATATTCTGTGAGGTTGTGTCCAACAGGACAATAACAGGGCCTAGTTTTAAGCACCAGGAAAACTTCAAACAACACTGAGGACTAGCTATGTCAGACCAATTCCCCAATGTCAAGAGTAGCTTTTTGCTTTTTTATGGTAACGCCCAACGGTAGTTTGGAACTTCATTTAGAATCTACAAGATTGCAGGCTTTCACTGTAAACCAGTGCTATTCAGAGCTGGAGATTCTTTTATATTGTGGAGAACTCAAGAATCTGAAGCCAGAATGTTGCATGGGTCAAAAAATCTTGCTTCTTGGATGATAACCAAAAAGTATTTGAGATTATAGATATTAAGTGGCTAAATTGGGTTCTATCCTCCCTCCCTGGCTTTAGGCAAGTTACCTAGCTATTCTATGCCTTGATTTCTTTATCTGAATATAAACATATGTAATAATAGCTAACTCATACAGTGCTTACAGTGCACCATCACTATCCTAAGCACTCCACATATATTAACTTATTTAATCCTCCTGACAATCTAATGGAGCAGGTAGTGTTTTTATCTGTATTCATAGATTAGGAAATTGAGCACAAAATTTAATGACATGCCCAAGGACACATGGGCAATAAATGTCAGGACTGCTAGGCAGTGGGACCATGGAATCTGATGGTAATGGTAAAAAGTATGATTTTAGGTCAAGACAATAAAGAGTGATGACTATCTGCTATCCATAAGGCCCTGTGTATGCCAGGGGCTGTAGAAGACTAATCCTCAGAGTTGGGCACATATGCACGGGAGTGCAGACAATCGGGATGGGAGAAGTAAATGTTAAAATTTCTACTTATATTTAATTATCCCCCTTTAAAAATTAGTATGTTGTTTATGTTGTACAACAGCCATAATTTATTAGTACAGAAGTAAACGCATATAATTTAAAAACAAATATACACACAAGTATATTGTGATTGCTGCAACAGAATGGGCAAAATGAAACGGAACCCTATGTCCCTGCCCTCAAAGTGTTACAGTGTACTGGGGACAGAATTCTTTTTTTAGAAAATAAAATTTTTAAGTGTAAATAGTGGAAAACAGTAGATAAATTTATATCACAGATCAATTCAGATTATTTGCCACCAAATAAACTGTAGAAATAACCGTTATAGAGATCACATACATCAATTCTATTTTTGTGCATAGGATGAGGACAGCCTTGCTACGATTGACGACTGTGGGCCACGACCGGAGGGCAGAGGTGGTGACCCTGGAGCAGCCCTCAGAGCCCGCTAGGCGGCGGCGGAGCACGGGGTGGCGGCAGCGTCCTCTGACGCTTGGGTTGCAGCAGCAGTTCCAGCGCGAGGGCCCCTCTGTTTCCCGCCGCACCCAGCCTCGATCCCACGTGGGACAGAGACAGCTCCACAGCGCCGGCGCACCAGTGATGCAGAAACCCAAGAGGGGTGAGGCGTAGGCAGGACCGTGTCCCCGACAGGGCTGGAACACTGGGGAAAGGTTGATTTGCCAGCCACATTTTCCTCCTCACTGCTTCATTCCGCCCGCCACCCATTTGGTTATTTGTTCTCTTATTTGCATTCCTTTCTTCTTCCCTGAAAGGTTGGGGTTTTATTTTCCACCCTGAGTGGGATGTCAGGTTCAAAATTCTCAGTTCACCCTGAAATACTGCTCAGAGGACAATCAGACAACTGGAGGGGCAATTCGCTAGTGAAGTCCTGCAGTAGGGCTAGAAAACAGCCATAGCGATAACGTTGATGTCCCTCCCACTCAGGTGTAAGCCACAGTGATCTTAAGATAGATCCGTCTACTGGGACTCTGGAACTCTGGGACTGTGCTTCTAAAACTGGAGTTCTTAGCCTTTTGGGGGGAAGTGGACTCCTTTGAAAACATAATCGATCAAAGCGAGGCCTCCTCCCAAGAAAAATGCACCACAAGTAAACAAAACTTTGCATACAATTCCGTGGGTTCAGAGATTCCCAAAGCCTATTCCTGAAGTCCAGGCCAAAAGTCAGGCTGTGAGTGAGGAGCTGCAATTTCTCCTCTTCCTGTATTCCAAGCCGCTAAGAGTCTCTGGCTGCTGTGAAACACAACATTGGATTAAGTAAAATTTTGTGTGTAAATTTCCTCTTCCTAGCCTACTCAGCTCTGAGTTAGACCCATAGGAATGGAGTGTCTTTACCTTGGGATCCAGTGTTAGGTTTTGTTTAGCATGCCCCTCTATTTCTAAGCTCCCTACTTGAGCTAACCAAATCTTTGCAAAAAACAGCTAAGAGTAGAAAAACTAAGTAAATTTAAATTTCAGTTCCATTTAACTTCAGCAATATTGAGTGCCAATTATACACCAGGCACTAGAAATAAATATGCATTTGAGTTAGACATACAGTCTCTGCCCTGGACAAGCTTGTACTTTCTTGCCTTTTGTATTCACTTACTTGAGAGTCTGTAGTCCTGTTGACTGAAAAACCTGTAGTTGCATGTGTGTGCAGGGGTAAGGACTGAGAACCTGTCCTCTGGTTTCAGTGGTCTTATAAAGATTTCTCCAGTCTCATGGCTCCCTGCTTCCAGCATTTGAGGTTCCAGTGCTAGCATTTGGTATTCTAGAGAAATCTGTTGCCAGAGTCTGCATCTTCTGTCTAAACTTTCAGAGCCAAGGGACAGGCTGAGCTACACAGCCCCTCCCGCCTTCAAGGAGCACATGACAAATGAAAAAACCAGAGGTGAAATATCCAGTGAACCCAGAAAGCTGTGAGTTCTTTTCATTTATCCCATGTGGTTATTCTTTCATCTTTAAATGAAAATACATCATTTAGGAAGCAAGCAAATGTTGGTATTTTCAAGTCTTTTCAGCATACTCAGGATGAAAGTCAACCATAGGTCAAATTCTAACTTCATTGTTTAAAAATGGAAAGTAAGCATCTCTCTTCTTCCAAGGAAAGAAAAATAAAAGCTTTTCCTTAACTGAAGGTACTGCCTCTTTTTCTCTTTACATTCTTGTCCCTTAGGTCATAATTCATTTATATTTGTTTGACACTTAAAAGCTATATTTAGTCAGATTATCTTCCACACACACCAAGATTACTAACTACTCTTTTTTTAGTCTATGTGAGAGCCTAATTCTCATTCTTTGTACAGCAAATTCTTTCTTCTTTTTGTGTTTAATGTTCCTAATTCTAAAAGTATAATTTATTTCAGCAAAGTCATAACTATGATTAAACTCATTGGTTTATGCATGCCCAACAGTGCCCACATTATGACCAGCAATGCTATGCAAGTGGAAGAAACACCCAAGTCTCCTGAGAAAATATGGTCCAAAGATGAAGATTTTGAACAAAGAGGCTCTTTGGAGTGTGCTCAGAAGGCCACAGAGCTTAGGTACAAGTATAGCCTTCCATGTCTCAAGCCATAATGAACTGAAAAAGCAAGAGATTCTTTTTTATTTATTTATTTTTAGAGAGAGGGAAAGGGAGGAAGAAAAGTGGGGAAATAAACATCAGTTGCTTCTCACACATGCCCCAGCCATTTGTTTTGTGGGACTATGCCCAACCAACTGAGTCACAATGGTCAGGGCAAGAGATTCTTATTTGCATTTTCCCTCAGTCTCAGAGGAAAAGACAATACTTGAGATTAAAATCAATTTTAAAAGTAGATGTGGACTCCCAAGTGGGTTAAGAAATGGATTAACCTCAAAAGGATGCTTAGGTACAATAGAAGATTTGCGGCTCCACTTCACTGAAGAAAAGTTTTTCATTCTCATCACTGTGCATCAATTACTGGATAACTTTTTTTTTAAATAAATAGACTTAAAAAAACATTTTATTTATTTTTAAAGAGAGGGGAAGGGAGGGAGAAAGAGAGGGAAAGAAACATCAATGTGTGGTTGTCTCTCATGTGCCCCCTACAGGGGACCTGGCCTGCAACCCAGACTTGTGCTCTGACTGGAAATGGAACCTGTGGCCTATTGGTTCGCAGGCCAGGGCTCAATCCACTGAACTACACCAGCCAAAACTAGACTTTATTTTTTAGAGTAGTTTAGGTTCACAACAAAATTGAGCAGAAAGTACAGATATTTCCCATTAACGCCCCTGTCACCTACACACAGCCTCCCCCACTGTCAACATCCACACCAGCACAGTACATTTGATATAATGGATGAACTTACACTGACATATCACTATTACTGAAAGGCCACAGTTTACCTTAGGGTTCACTCTTCATGTTGCACATTCTTTGTAACAAATTCATAATGACATATATCTGCCATTATAGTATACAGACTAGTTTCACTGCCCTAAAAATCCTCTATGCTCTGCCTGTTCATTCCTTCCTACCACCTTACACCTGGCACCACAGATCTTTTTACTGTCTATGATTTTGTCATTGTCAGAATGTCACATAGTTGGAAACATATAGCATGTAGTGTTTTCAGATTGGCTCCTTCCATTTAGCAATATGCATTTAAGTTTCCTTCATGTCTTTTCATGGCTTGATAGCTCATTTCTTTATTTTTATTATTATTTTCATTACATGTATTGGGGTGACATTGGTTGATAATTCATTTCTATTTAGCACCAAGTAACACTCCATTGTCTGGATGTACCACAATTTATTTACTCATTCACTTTCTGAAGTACAAGTTGGTTATTTCCAAGTTTTTGGCAATTATGAATGAAATTGCCGTAAACATCTATGTGCGGGTTTTTGTGTGGCCATAAATTTTCAACTAGAGACTTTTTAAGGTGCCTAGGCCCCATCTCAGAGACTCCCTTTCAGTTATTTGGGGGTGGATTACCAGCGGTCCCCAGCCTTTTTGACACGGGGGACCAGTTTCGTGGAAGACAATTTTTCCACAGACTGGGGTCAGTGTTGGGAGGAGACAGGAGGTGGAGCTCAGGCGGTAATACATCTCCCTCTGTTGACAGAAAGGAGGGAGGTGGGGGCTCCTGGCTATAGGCAGTGTAATTTAAAAATTTTTCCAAATGATTCTAATAAGCAGCTAGAACTGCAAATCACTGAGATGGAGTCTAGTGAGCCCAAATCCTCCCAATACTTTCCAAATGGTCAACAAAACATGATCTCTTAGGTTCAGAAAGTATAATCTTTTCTTGTGTCTCCCATCTATAACCACACTTTTTGAGTTTCTCCAAGGAAACACAGCTCAGACTTGGTAGCTCTTTGCAAAGTTTATGGGAAACTGTGAGCACCATAATTTTTAAAAACAGCTGTTATGTTTTCTCAGAACATAGAATTTAAGGTTGGTGGTCTCTCAAGTCTCAGCTGCCATGAGGGGAAATGAGAGAGGAGATTATTACAGGAGTGTGTACACACTTCCTATTTCTGGTGCATTGTGGGGGAAATAGGCACGAAGCAAGAGGAAGGGATTCTTATTGGTGCAAAATCAGGAGGAAAGATGCTTAATTTCATCCATTCTTAGACAGAATAGTTTAGCACTATCTTCTTTCTCTAGAACTTCCATTAAGGAGAACATAGAGCTGATTCGGCTTAAGAAGCTCTTACATGAAAGGAATATCACATTGGTAGCAACAAAAGCACAATTAACAGAAGTTCAGAAGGTGAGTTGCCATCATCATCTCTGCTTTCTGAGGGGAAAAACAGTTAGTTAAATGGTGAGTATTGTCCTGGCCAGCTGGCTCAGTTGGTTGGATCATCGTCCTGTACACCATAAGGTCAAGGGTTTGATTACTGGTCAGGGCACATACCTGAGTTTTGGGTTCAATCCCCAGTTTTGGTGTATAAGGGAAACAACCGATAGATGTTTCTGTCTCTCCATTTCTCTCTCTCTAAAATCAATTTTAAAAAATACATATCCTTGGCTGAGGGTTAAGAGAGAGAGATGAATATTGTTGTCTCCATTTTATACACAGGAGACCACAACTGAGAGAAACCAAATCACTCGTCTAAGCTCACAAAACTTATAGGTGATACTCAAACCCAAGACTTGCAACTCAGAGTCCATTCTTTTTCCACTACTTCCCATTATCTCTCTATTAGGAAGAAGGTCCAAGCCCTACCCAATAAGGTGCAATTAAATGGTGTTAATTTGTTTCAGGGTTAAGGTTGCAGCCAAGAGCCACAAGCAGAATGTAATTAAGTTAGGAAGCCAAGAACAGTGACAGAGGAAGAGAAGGAGAGCAGCTTTAACTGAGCACTCTATATGCGGGACTCTGTACTAGATACTTATAGGCATAATCTCATTTAAGCCTGGCAATCCTTAAGGTAAATACATTTACTGAATGAAGGAACTGATGAAAGAACTGAGCCTAAAAGAAGTTAAGTAACTTGCTCAATTCATGTAGATGGTAAGGGACAGAACAGACTTTGAGTCCAGGTTTATCTGGCACAATCGCTTTATACTCTTTTCTCATTACCATGCAATAGAAACTCCTATCTGAATGGGTGGAAGTCGGGCATTGAGGGTCTAAGTGATAGATTGGCACCATTCTTTAATTGAAAAATATTGAGTACCAGGATCTGTGCAAAGTACTGGGATACAAAGATTACAAAGATAAGTGACACCTCTGGCCTTCAAGAAACTTACAGGAGCCAGAGAACAAGAAGTAAATGAGTATAATTATCCACATCCAGGGGATGGAGGGAGATGCAAAAGAAAGAGTAGTCAGATTTATCAGAAGATGGGGTGCGGGATCTGAAAAGGATTCATAAAGCAGTATATTCGTGAGTCAAACACCGGGATACTGAAAGATTAGCAGGTGTTAATGAGTGTGCAAGAGAGGGGAGGGCTTTCCAGAGCAGGAGAGGGGGAGGCCAAGGCATGGAGGTGAGAGGTGTCAGGCACTGGGTCTTGGAGGCTCTATAAGGAATGTAGACTTTGGAAAGCTGCAGAAAGGTTTTAAGCAAGTTGATAACATGACCAATATTTTTCTCCAAAGAAATCACTTTACCTTTTTTATAATGTCTGAAATATCTTTGAAATAAATTTTAATAAAGAAATAATACTTTTGAAAAATAGAAAAATAATACCTTTGAAAAACTACTACAAAGCACTAATAATTATTAATTCTGGGTAGTAAGATTATAGATGACTGTTTTTATAGTCTTTATACTGTTCTGAAATTTTCAACTTCTCAAAAATTACAGAACTACAGGAAAAGATAATCTGATAGCACCATGAATGATAGGCTGGCTGGTATTAAGATGGGAAGTGAAGAAATCAGGTAAAACAGGAGTGCAATGGTCCAAGGAAGAAAAGAAAAGGGTCCCAACCAAGGTGGTGACAGAGGCTTGCAGAAAATGGACTGTATTGGGAGAAGTCCAGGAAGTAGAATAATGGGCTTTATCACCCAAGGGGAGTGGATAAGGAAACAGGATAAAAGAAATGTGATGCCTGGGTGTCTGGCTTGGGTGATTAGACGATGGTGGTGTCCTTGATCAAGAGTGATGGCAGTTAGGACTGCCCTGGTATGTCTGTTCTGGTGGAGACGAAAAGCATCTTTACAAGGCCAGCCTCCAAACCTATGTTTGTAGAGAATAATACAGACATATGTTTGTATTCTTTTGATTTGGTTAATTTTGGTAGCACTCAAAGGATGAGGAAATATGGGAGGGAAGGTCATTTAGAATTGTATGGGTAAATAGCTGTGTAGGCTCCCTGGCTGTCTGAAAGTAGAGCGTTCTTATAAGGCTTTTATAAGCTGAAATGGCCTAAAGCAAAGAGGCAATTACCATAAATTTATATAGAAAAATTTGTGAGAGTTCCAAGACCCCCAAAATAACCTACCACTTCATACCCAATAACACTAACAGCCCAGCTTGCATTAGTATAGTCCCCGAAATCCAAGATGAATTGTATTAATACAAGGCATCTGTATGCTGAATCTATACACTACTCATTGTTGCTTTCTGGGATTTGTGCCCTTCAAATAAATATTGATACCTTGTACAAAAATAAAGTAAAATAAAATAACATTAACATGTAAATGCAAGAATGATATGATATACACCACATTTTACACACCTATCAATCGACTCAAGCAAGTCTTCCCATTTTATCTTTAACTGGATACTGACTAAAAGACCACTCTACTACTGGCAGAGCAAATAGTAACTTTTGCAGCTTTCAAGATTTTTCCTCTCTGTCTGTAAATAGTATGAATGCAGGTACGTTCAAAGCACGCACAGTATCTTTATTTTATTCACCACCATTGAAATGTTTAAATTACACCCAGTTTTATGCTGTGTAACACCCTGATGAGCTACCTTGGGCCTTTCTGATACCTTAGGACACATCTTGCTGATGGAAGCACAAAATAAATCAAGGTAAAGTACAGATGCTCACAGACACAGTTCAGACTCTGGCAGCTGGTGCTGAGATGCTGAGCACCGTTCTGGGGAAGGAGCCTGGACGTGCCACTCCTGCTGCTGTGCTCCGGCATGCACTGCTTCTGTAAAGGCTCATCCAAAACAAACACTGAATGCCATTTTTACTTTTCACTTTTCTTTGTAAAAGCAAAAATCCTCTTTGGATCTCTATCAGTTAGTGAAAACAGGTACGGGTATATAATAGCTCTTTTGTAAGAGCTAAGTGGCAGAATGAGAACATTCAAAAAGCAGGGGATACCTGTATTTGTGAGCTTAGGTTTTAATAACATCTAAGCATTCCTCCATCACATTAAAGGAGAAGAGGAAGAAAGCCATTCTAAACTGAACGAACTTACCTATGTCAGTGGTAGTAGTAGAAGTGACCTAAATGGTGAATAATCATCCACAATTTTTAAAATGTAGGTCTTATAATTTGTTTTTCTTTAGCAATTTTCCTTTTAATGACGCCTTCATACACATGTACTAAAACAAGTTTGCATTCTCTTAATCACTTACCAGTGAAATATGATCATCAATAGCATAGACCCTGGAGTCTGCACAAAGTGATTTGGCTCTCTGAACTTGGGTTTCTCATTTTTCAAGTTTAGGCAATACCACCTACCTCTCAGATTTGCTGTAAGGATTAAATGAGATAATATATGTGAAACAATTATAATGATCATAATGTAACATATAATGAAGCACATAGTAACATGCTCAACCAATAGGAGCTGTTAGTTTGGTTATTATTGTTCTTTTCTACTTCTAAAACTGGAAAGAGACCTGAGGCATGCTAAGTAATAGCGCCTAGTTTGAAAATAAATATTTTTCTTGGATAACCCACCAAGTGCAAGACAAATTTGAATAAAAGACCCTTCATTTTTAAAAAGGAAGTGGTGTGGTCTATTACATTCACAGACTGTCTGGCAAGCTGGCACAAAGGAATAGCAGCAGCAATTAATTAGTAAATAGGTATTCAGATTGAGTTGATTTGTGGGTATTTTTAATAATGTGTTTTAAAATAAATATTTAGCCCTTGCCAGGTTGCTCAGTTGGTTGGAATATCATCCCATATACCCAAAAGTTGTGGGTTTGATTCCCAGTCAGGGTCTGTATGGGAGGCAACTGATCAATATTTCTCTCTCACATCAATGTTTCTCTCTCTCTCCCTGACTCTCTCTATAAAACCAATAAACATATTTTTGGGTGAGGATTATGAAAAAAATAAAGTAAATATTTAAACATTTGTATTATAAACATCAAAATAATATTCAAGTTGCTATATCAATACAGTAATGTTTATTTTTTTCTTTCAGGCATATGAAACTCTGCTCCAGAAGGTACTTAATAAAGAATCTCTCTTTTTGATTAATTAGAGTAATGAAATCCCCAAAATTCAGGTTCATCTTAATGTAATATGACACCAGAACTTAGCCAACTAAATCCAAGTTATTGTGTCATGTAATTTCTATTAAGACAAATGATACTACTACTGTTATCAGAAGCTACTTGTTATGGTGTTTTCATAAAAATTGAAATATTAGATCTGAGTTGTGAAATATTTAGTATAGTATTTTTCAACCCATTGCTAGAGAGAATTACAGCATTGGCTCAAAATTCCTAAGAACGTTCTTCTAGCATGTGTGAGATGATGAGATATAATGATGTCATTGCAGATCTTCTCTGGTGTCGTTAAATATTTGGCCCTATTCACCCCTGCAAGTGGGGTGCTGGTGAAGCTGGATGAATGTCTGTGATTAAGAGTCGCTATGGCAGAGTTCAGTCACTATAGTTCCTCACCATAGGTGTCCTCCAGAAAAGTGCCACTTAACTTCTACAGTTAACATGTCATTTTGCTGGGTGCAAAGAGAGGAGGATGTCATCATAAAAAGCATTCAAATAAAGACAACTGTGAAAGGTGGCACTTCCCCTAGAGCCACGGTTTAATTTGAACCTTGGGAAAATTGAGACTCCGATTATAAATTAGAGTTTCTCAGAGTGGGAAATCCTCACTAGCAGGGAAGCAATGCACTCTGAGAAATTCTAGGGTGAAAAACAAGGTCAATTTATAATGCAAATGCAACTTACTATTAATCAAGGCCATTCTTTGTAACATCGACCAGCGAATGCAAGTGTGGCTGGTATCTTGAGTCCACTCCTGGTAATATGTGACCATTCCCAGAACAATTTCCTTTTGCCTCAGAAACAGGGAATCCAGAGTGCAGCCCATGATGACCTCCTCAGCCAAGTGAATGAACTCAGGGCAGAGCTGAAAAAGGAGAGCAAGAAGGCTGTGAGCTTGAAGAGCCAGCTGGAGGATGTGTCCATTCTGCAGACAATGCTGAAGGAGGTAAATAATAATAACTAAAAGATGCCATCAATTGTAAGTTACTTTCTAATTTTAGGGTTGTTAAAAAAAAAGTATATCTTAGCAACACTATGGGTGTTTTATTTTTTTCAAGTGAGAAAAATGAGGCTCCAGGTCGTTAAGTAATTTGCTCAAGATTATACTATTATGAGAAAAACTGAGATTTATACTTACATCTGTTCTCCAAAGTCTTTGCTCCTCATTAATTCCAAGAAAAGTTTCTATCCCACCTTTAACTGGTTTAAGTCTTTAGAGTTGAGCGACTCCTTGCAGACATGGGAGATGGATGTAGAAAACCCCCACCCAAGCCCCACCCTCCAACAGAAAAGGGAAATCTTGTGCAAGACAATAGATTTTAAAATTTTATCTTAGTCACTCTCTTATTCCTAGTTTCAGGAAAGAGTTGAAGATTTGGAAAAAGAACGAAAATTGCTCAGTGACAATTATGACAAACTCTTAGAAAAGTGAGTACCAAGTTTGCATCCCAGAGTACTGTTTGTTATAAAGGGTGATTAGAGAAAAACGCCTTTCCATTTTTTAAAATAATATATATTGTTGATAAGGATGTGAGGAAATTGCTATTCAACACTGCTATATAGAATATAAATTAGCACAGTCTTTTTGGAAGAGAATTTGACACTATCTATCAAAATGTTAAACCTTTGTGTATCTTTTGTGCCAGCAATTCCGTTTCTTGGAATAAAAACTAAAGAAATCTTACTTATATATATATGCAAAGATATTATAAATTAAGAATGTTAATTGCTGCATTGTTAGTAATAGTAGAAAGTAGTTAGCATCCACATTTTTTTTGGTAGAGATTGACTAAATAGATCATGTTGTGTTCCCACAATAAAATATGATGAAGCTGTTGAAAATGAGATAGATCTGTATGCCCATTGTTAAACAAAAAATGAAGTTGCAACAGAATTTATTAACTCTGACTTAAAAGGATTTACTCTAATCCTTTTAAAGAGGCACCTTTAGTTTTATTTTACATACTTCCATATCATTTTACTTTTTATAACATACATATATTCATGTATTAACTTTGAAATTAAAAATACCCAGAATTTAAATAAAAATTGAATGTGCCTTCTTACGCAGTTGAAGGCAGCAGAGGGTAGATTGAGGAGGTTGCATGGGAGCATCCTAGAAGCAGCTGATGTCTTTCAACTCAATGAAATGAACTAGTCTGGGGGTTACCCACCCCAAAGCTTCCCTGTTACAAACACTATTATTGGCCTCTTGCCTCTATCATTCAGAACATTATCTTCTTGGATCATCATGGAATGTATGACCCAGGTGTGCCAAGAAATCTTGATATTAGCCTAAGCAAATTGTTTTTAGACCGTATTTCTTAAAATGATGAAAAAAAAGACATAAGCAGAAATAATAGTTGGATTATCAATATCACTTCACTTGTGTGAACAATCAAGGGCTGCCTTTGTGTGTTTTAACTCTCAAAATGGGTCTGCCCTGATAGCTAGGTATAGTGTGTGCAGGATACAGCCACTGAAAAGTTGAAACTTTTGCTTCCTGCCCTTTCGTGTAGTGATCTAGAATGTAGTTCAAAGGCGAGTATTCTCTAAACCAGCCATTGGTGATGGTAGGTAGAGGAATGAAGTAAGGAAAAGAGGAACATTGCCTTCCCAATGTCTAACCTAGCAGACCTGAGAATGTCTTGGTATGCAGTTCCCTGACTGAAGAAAGCCACCATGCTGGAGAAAGTCCTTGGGAATAGATGTGACTTGGTTGTTTGCACAGTGGGATATTTGAGACCTAAATAGAAGTGATGCTAAAGAACTTAATGGGACCCCAAAATTCCAAGGCAGTTGGTAAATGACAGTTAGAGTTAAAGAAGGGGCAGAAAAACATGTAGGGGAATGAATGATGAACTAGGCCCAAGAGATGCAGAAACTGTATAATAAAGACATTTTATCAAACACCTTTGAGTGTCCATCTGACAAGACCACCTCCCTCACCTGCTTCCCATGGTCAGCATGCTGGACAGCAGTAATCAGCCTCACTGGAGCAACGAGCTTGTAGGAGAACAGCTACAGCAGAAAGTCTCCCAGTTGCAGGATCAGCTGGATGCTGAGCTGGATGAGAAGAGAAAAGTCTTACTTCAGCTGTCCAGAGAGAAAGGTAGGTCGGGTCTTGAAGAGCTGTCTCTAATGAGGCATCCCCTACATCTGGTGTGGGAGAAGGGAACGTGGACCAGCATTTCTCCAGTCCCCCACTTGGTCATGGATAACTAAAATACACACATTGGCAACCAGATCAGGTTTACAGTCTAGAAAGCATAATTTCATACCTCACATGCACACTTGTTTTACATAAGGACTTTCTGTTTTAAAAGGATGCCAATTGTTAATTTACTATGTTTTTAAACATTTACTTTATTGAAAGTATGGAAAATGAAGCTCTCTGCCTTTTATTCTTATTTTAGAGGTGACTGACAGCCTTTTTTTTTTTAAAGCATCTGATACCTGAAATTGAGAAGCAAATTACTGCTCTTTGTTACCACTACCATTTCTCCCTATCCTAACTCTTGGATCACAGTAGATAGTTATGCCACAGATTTTTAGGGGCTTACCACACTGAGAACAGCAAGTTCTGTGTTTGCTGGCTGAGAACGCATTTGGCAGGCAGGGTAGTGGCTCAGCATCCTGTCCTCTTGGCTGAGTTGCTTTAGTTGCTTAGTTTGTATAAGCTGCATCAGAGGCCACATGTCAAAATATTAGAGCCAAAAAACCAAAGCTGATTAATCCCCAAGACTCGCATGGAAAAGAACCTCTTGATCCATATTGGACTTCTGGAGCACACACTTTAATTTTGTTGTGGTAAGCCATGGAGATGTAGCACATACTTGTTACTGCAGCATGCACATATCATTTTCTCTTAAAAGTGAAACAAACATAAAGTTTGAAAAAAAGACCCAATGATTTTCGAATACTATCAAAAAGACTTTTGCTTCATTTCTTTTTGCTAACCTATACCTTGATAGTTAGTCTTATCAAACTTCTTTTTCATCATATCCTAGTATATTCACATAGAAGAGTGAAGGAAGAGAACTACGATATCAAAAAAATAGAGACAGTGATGGGGATTTAAAGTACATCATAGGGAATTAGCCAATAATACTGTAATAGCTGTATATGGTGCCATTTGGTTACTGGAAATATCAAGGGGATCACTTTGTAAAGTGTACAATTGTCTAACCACTATGCTGTACACCTGAAACTAATACAAAATAATATTGAATGTAAACTGTGACTGAAAAAAAATTGAAAAAAAATCGAGACAGGAACCATAAAAGGATAAAGTTAGGAGAATGTGTTGAGGATCTTGTAGTAGGTAGGTATGAAGTACAAGTGAAGTCTTGTAAAGACGTTAGAGTAATCTAATCTAACTCCCTGTTTAATGCATGCATGATAATGGAATGATCACACTAAACAAGGAAGACCTTTCTTCCCTAAAGCACACCCCCCCACACACACACAGATGCCGGAATGCCCACTCTTCCTCTAGATTAGGGAGGGTGTAGAGTGGGTGCCACAGAGAGTCAATAACACGGAACTCAGAATGGATTCAGAGAGAAGTTGTTGCAATACTGAGTTGGATGGTGCTGTCAGAAAAGTTTGGACTGTCGCAGTCAGTCAAGTGGTTTTGTTTTTGTTTGTTGTAGTTCTCCCTTTCACCCTACAGTTCTGCAGGTGTTTTTTATTTTGTTTTTGGAGCCCAAAGGTCAACTCCGTGTACTGGGTTAATGAGCTAGAAAACTCCTTTGTAGAAATAGAAGAGAACTGCTTCTCTAAGGGCAAATTTATAAAATAAATTAAACATTAGAGGGAAAATTTTATTTATACCGGTCCAGCTTTAACCATGGTTACTGATAACTACAGTTTCAACTTTCTGGATTGCCTTTCCTCCAGCTCAAAACAAGGATCTGAAGCTTGAAGTCACCAACCTGCTTCAGAAACATAAACAGGAAGTAGAGAGCCTCCAAAATGAAGACACAATTTCCCAGTCTCCTGACAGGCCATCTGAACCCACCACACACTCAGCTCCATTCCAAGAGGCCACTCAGGCAGAGGTATGTGCATTTTAAATCAAGCAAGCCACCTCTACAGAGGGATCTCTGGAAAATATCCCTAGAAAAGATAAAGGGATCAGAACACTGAGTAGTATTTTGTCCTAATTGAGGACAGTATTTGGAAGAATATGAGAAGATCGGAAATGGAGATAGCTTCATGAACCCCACACATTTTCCCCTACACTTTACAGCTTAAATGTTTTTAATCTTTTCCAGATGAGGACTTGAAATCAGATGCTGAAGAGCAAACAGCCATTAGAGACCGTATACCTTCCTCACTGCTGCTACTGAGCGTGAGGAACTAGGAGAGAGAGCACTTGTGAACTTACACAAGTCCTCTTTTACATTTCGGAGTAGATTCTGCTGCTAGTATTTTACTATTACCAACAACTGCTTTATGGAGAATAGTTATTGTTGTACCTATTATATTTATGTTGTTTTTCCCTCTATAGCTCTGTGAACCAAAAAACCAAGAAGAAAAGAAACTGTCCCAGATGTTAAGTGAACTGCAAGTATCGCATGCAGAAACCACATTGGAATTAGAAAAGACCAGAGAAATGCTTATTCTGCAGCACAAAATCAACATGTGTTATCAGGTACAAGAAAAGATGGTGCAGGACGGGGATAGATAAATAGGCACATGGGAACCACTTACAGATTGGGGATGAAGCAAGACCTGAGTTTCCAGGGCTAATGCAAGGTGATACATTGTCCTGTGCAGACACAGAAAGTGCTGTCCTTTGAAAAACTTGAGGTCTCACACATGCCTATGGTACCTGGCAACAGAAGCCAGTGAAGGGGCCAGCTCATGAAAATGGCAGGTATGAACCTCCTGGATTTAAATTTTGCCAGTTCCAGGAAAATGCTACCCTATGGTACTAAGAGCACTACTGGTCCTGGAGGGGTCTGTGAGCCATCCAAGTTTTTTCCTAATGAATGAATTTGCTCTGCTAAGGAGACAGTGGAGTCTCCTCTACTCAGCAAGTACCAGCTTTTATCTAGATTCCTTAGGTCTGGGCCACTGAGACAGAAAATTTCAGACATTATTTTGTTTCAGGAAGAACTGGAGGCAATGATGACAAAAGTTGATAATGACAACAAAGATCACAAAGAAAAACTGGGGAGGTTGAATCAACTGCTAGATCTCAAGAACAATCGTATCAAGCAGCTGGAAGGTATTTTAAGAAGCCATGGCCTCCCACTCACCGGCAAGTCTTAGTATTTTGTTTTCCTCACCCTGGGACCTGTCACACCGCTAATGCCTGTGCTCGCCTCTGTGTATCTGTCTAGAAGGCCACTTCTTAAGTCCTTGATGTATAACTTACCCTTCCTGTTCTTTGTCCTACCGTCTTTGTTGTTTTAATACATGGTTAGCAGCTCCTTTTGCTCCATCACATCAGCCTCTTTCTGATTCCTCTGGAGAGTTTCCACAGGGCCCAGCAATTGCTGAATCCATTTTGAGAATGAGAGCAGATTACCGTTGGCCCTCAGGGAGGCATAAACACTACCTCTGTCCAGGCTGTTCCCTCACCCCAGGCCTGTGAAGCAGTTCTTGTCAGATTATAGAGCTTCATCACTCATCTCTCATCATCCTTTCACATGATTTCTCTCTGAAAGCCTCTAAAATTGTTGTTGTAGCTTGAGGATGTCGGCGTAACAGGGCAGCAGGCTGGCACTTACGCAAATCTCATAATGTGAAACTTCCTATATTCAGTACAGCCACTACTGACCAGGATCTGGTCTCAGCATCCCATGTCAAGAAAATTGGTTTTGTTATTATATCCAGTGGTGAAAGACCTGACTAAGGAAAATTCAGCAAAGACTGATATTGAAGCCAGAACGTTCATTTGCTGTCTTAGGGACGGTGGCTGTGCCATTGATGCCATGAGCATATTTGGAACCACTGTTCAGGGCAGCCCTCTCCCTGGCACGCAGAGTTCGTGAGCAGGTTACTTAGTGAGGCTAGAACTAGAGGAAAGGGAGGTGGGACATACTGGGGCATGATTTATCCATACTGGGGTAAGTCTGTTACAAGGCCATTGTCACATAACAAAGGAAATCCTGCCTTGGATTGAAATTCTCGTGTCTTTCAGATTCAGGGTCTTTCTCCTGGGACAGGGCAGGATAAATACCCTTATCTACTTGTGAAGATTAATTTGCTTTAACTTTATAGTTCTTTCATTATTGGTAAGGCTTAAAGAGTTTTTCACATGTTTACCAGTTATTTGTATTATTTCTTTTTAAAATTTTAAAACATTTTTACATTATTTTTATTGTATTTTTTGTATTTCTTTTGAGAATTGCCTGTTTCTGTCCTTTATCTGTTTCTTAATAGTATTTTATTGATTTGTAGAATTTCTTTATTATGCTAAGATTATTAACCCTCTTTCATGTAATGTAAAATTTAAAACGTATTTTATTGAATTGCATTAATCTTATCAATTGAGAAACCAGTGTCAATTTCTGTATTCCACTTATTTGGTACTGGAAGAAATCCTAATGTATCCAAAATATTTTTATTTTACCACTTTAACTCTTTAAATAGAAACTGCACCATCGACACACTAAAGACTCAAATACTCCCCAATATAAGAGTTTCTGATTGGTTGAACATGGGAGGTAATGCCCTGATTTGGTGGACTGTCTCACATATCTTTGCATTCCATTGCCAATATTTTCAACCCCTTTCCAATGTGTCCTCCCCCACATTTTAACTCCGTTGCCCTTTAACTTAAAGCGATTTTTTTTTGTCTTTTATAATGAAACCGAATTCTTAACAGAATAAAGACTCTCAGGACTGACCTGGCTGAAGAAGGGGAATCATTCCTTGGTGGGGTCCAATGTAATGTAATAGCCACTGTGACTGTAAATTCTATTCTTTCCATGGCCAGTATCCCAAACCTTTGGAAATATATTTTCTGCTTCTCTGATGGAATTAGCAATTAATCCATAGGACCTTTCTGTAAGCCAAAATCTCATTTATAGAAGAAATCGTGCCTCCAGTGTTTTCCTGAGCTTAGTGGTTACTTTCCAGTTGCTCACTTTGAATCATATCTCTAAAGGAGACAGTGGATTATTTAGCAATCAGAATTGAAAGCTCCTGGTTGTCATTCTGCTGCTTTTGCTTTTGAATCACATGGTTTCTTAAATAATTACAACTTGGACTTCCAGCATGGTTCCTATTCTCCTTCTGTCCACCTTCCTTTATTCTGGGAGAGCTCCCTGCCCTTTAATGGAAAGGCAGTTTTCTTTCCCTTCTAGAACAGCTCAAAGATGTGGCTTATGGTACCCGACAGATGCCACTATGTCTGGAAACACTGCCAGCCCATAGAGATGAGGATAAAGTGGACATTCCTCTGCGGCATCAGAGTGAGAATCTTTTTGAGCTGCACATCCACCAGGCCTTCCTGACATCTGCCGCTTTGGCTCAGGCTGAAGACCCTCAACCTACCACTTTCTGCACCTATTCCTTCTATGACTTTGAAACCCACTGTACCCCACTAGCTGTGGGGCCACAGCCACTCTATGACTTCACCTCCCAGTATGTGGTAGAGACAGATTCCTTTTTCTTGCACTACCTTCAAGGGGCTTCAGCCCAGCTTGATCTTTACCAGGCGCTAGCCAGTGAGCACCACACCCTTGCAGCTGGATGGATTTGCTTTGACAGGGTGCTGGAGACTGTGGAGAGAGTCCATGGCTCTGCCACACTTACTGGTAAGTGCTGTCGGCTTCCCACAGCTCCTGGGACTAATGCAGAATTTCCCAAAGTTTATAGTTGCTTTTCTAGTGCTTTCCCATTTCCTCTGCCTTTATTCTTGATCTTCGCCACACCATCTGTATCTTCCATGCCTTTCATACTTTCTGCTACCCAGGAGCTGGTGGAGAAGACTTTGGGGTGCTAGAATACTGGATGAGGCTGCACTTCCCCATAAGATCCAGCCTACAGGCATGCACTAAGCGAAAGAAAGCCCAGGCCTACCTGTCAGCCAATGTGTGTGGAGCCTGGAGGGCCCAGGAGGATGAGGTGAGAAAAGGGATGAGCCCATGCATCTCAAAGGAGCCTCAGCCATGCAGCTCATAAGAATGCTCATTCTCCCATTCTCACATTGAATGTGAATGAAAGAGAAAAACTTTCACATCACAACTAGTTCAGATTCTTTCCTTGGTCAAGCCTGAGTTTGAAATAAAACCATGCCCTTGAAGCTAGCTACCTCTCCCTGCTGTGAACAAAATAGCTTCTCTGTTCCATTCTCCAAGATAAGGCCTGAGTGCCAGCATCTCCCTCAGATAACCATCTGCCAGGGCCAGTTCCCAGGCAGGTGAAAGTCATTAGGTTTCACTGTGACCCAGTCAGGACTGACAGTTCTCTAGGTCATAGCTCTTGCTCGTCGGGGTACTGGGTTTCACCTACAACAACTCTCCCAGGCTGCCCTTTTCCTCTATCCAAGACCCCCATCTCTCCAGTCCAGATCAGAGACTCAGAAGCATCAGAATGAGCTGCGGGTGGAAATCACCAGATGCTGTGGCCTCCAGAGTAGATGGCTGGGAAGCCAACCCAGTCCGTACGCCATGTACCGCTTTTTCACCTTTTCTGACCATGACACTGCCATCATTCCAGCCAGTAACAATCCCTACTTCCGAGACCAGGCTCAATTTCCAGTGCTTGTGACCTCTGACCTGGATCAGTATCTGAGGTGGGAGGCCCTGTCTATTTACGTTTTTGATGATGAAGACTCAGAGCCTGGCTCGTACCTTGGCAAAGTTCAAGTGCCCTTGCTGCCTCTTGCACAAAACAAATCCATTAAAGGTGGGAGTTCAGGATTGCTGCATTTTTATGGTCTCTGCCCACTATTATCTTCCTGTCCTAATTCTACTTTTCTTTGATTACTTGCTTGGAACAGTCTCTCTTAAAACCTGCTGAAAGGATTTTAGCATATTGTCAAGAGCAACAGAGCAGACCTAGAACCTCCCTAATCACATGAAAACATTGGCTTCTTCTGCTTCTTTTCAAAAACTGAAGTAAGATTCCCGAGTGGGTAGAATCTCAACCTGAAGTCTATACCTTTATCTCTGAACAAACATTTTCAAATTGTGTAGTGCTTCCTAATGTTGGTCTTTACTTAAGGCCTATTGTTTCTTAGCACACAACTAGATATCAGATTATGAACTGTGTCCCTAACACTCCCCCATCATTCTCTTGCATCCTTTATATTAGACACAAGTTAGCAAGATTTCCATGCCATACCATGAAAATTTCTTGAAAATTTTTCCCCCAGCATGAAGCTTAACTTCCTACAACCTTAATTTACTTTCATACCCAGGGTTGTGAGGTGCACCTAGGAAGGGTAAACTCTCTAGAAGGGTGATGCAAGGGTATCCAGTGGCTGGGGACAGCCAGTATACCAACCATGTTTAACAAGCATCTGGATGTTCCAGGAAGTGTGTGAGGCCTCTCCTCACAATACCACAGTGCTTAAAAAAAAAAAAAAGCTGACACTTCTGCTCACAACTCATCTTTTGCCAAAGAGGAGAGACGATGTGAGTCATCTGTTATATTAATCGGAGTTACAAATCAAAAGTCTGGCATTTGGGGAAAGCCATTTGCTTAAGTTTTCCTGGCTTTTGTTATTTCAGAAATAGGGACCACTTGAGTGAAGACAATGGTTTTCTTGGTATGCCTAAGGCATAGCAAGTATTGGTAATAGTAATAATAATGTGATCTTGCTTATTGACTGGGTGACTGATGACAAGCAAGCTGTACCTCTCCATATATCCTTCGACTATCCCTTCCTGAAACCTGGAGATACACATCTTTTCTTACAAATATTTTACAGGAATAATAGAAGTAAATATTCTATGGGGTTATAAATATGCAAGGCCATTCTATGTTAATTCTGAATGTATTATCATCATGATTATTTGACAAAGGTTAATTACAAACAAAATATGGTTAATTACAAACAAAATATGGTGAAATTCAAAAACGGGAATAGATAAGGTGCTAATAAATGCTCATTTGCCTATTTTATTTGATCAGATCTTATTAATGTCTGTGTGTCTCTCAGGTGATTTTAACCTCACTGACCCTGTGGGGAAACCCAATGGATCTATTCAGTTACAACTGGATTGGAAATCTTGCTACCTATCTCCAGAAAACTTCCTGAAACCAGAAGCTCAGACTGAGGAGAATGGCGTGGACAAGAGTTTAGATATCTCGTCTGATGAGGAAAAGGCTTCCTTTCCTACCCAGGTAGCAGACCTTCCCCAATCCTGTGGAACATATTTGAAGAAAACAGCATTAAAACTGGAGGAAAAGAAATTCCTTCTGTGAAAGTGTCATGTTGTGAAGACTTAATCAGCATCCCTCATAATGCTGAGAGGCTTTTGATGGAACCAATCTCTGGGGGCGGGGGGGGGGTTGTGGGCAGAAGAGAGAGATGGCATCTCTCAGCTCTATGGTAGGAGAGAAATGAAGTGGAATGCTAGCCTACAAATTCCTTTCTGAAGTATCAAGGCTGTTAAACTGTCATCTTACAAGACTGTCTCTAATCCTTGTATTTAGGACCAGGTGGCATCTGCTGAGATTCCCATTGAAGCTGACCAGTATCCAGCTAAGAGAAAACTTCCTCATGTGGGAGAAAGAAAAGAAAGGGAACACCAGGTTGCAAGCTACTCAAGAAGAAAACATGGCAGAAGAACAGATCTCCAAGGAAAAAATAGGATGGAGTATCTCAGTCGTAACATCTTAAATGGAAATACACTACAGGTAAGACCTTAGAAACCCTGGGGAACTAAAATGCAGGTTGTAGTATCCCCAAATATTTACTCTCAGAAGAAGAAGCAGAAGCAGACACAGAAGATAAGCAATAATCATGGCTTTCTGTGACTACTGCATGTTTCCACAAACACAAGTAGTTAAATAAACCTCTGGACTGTTCATTTCAATGTAATTTAATTCAAGAGATTATGTAATATGCAACTTATCCTTAGAACTTTAGTGCCACAGTTTTAACCAGTCCACTTCAACTGTAATCAAAATAAACAAAAGAATGAGTATTTATTGAACACCTACTACACACTTGAGACCGCTTTTTCTTCATAGGAAATTGGAGTAAAGTTACTATGTAGCACCTAGAAGTATGTATGTATGATATTATAAACATGTACTATATGATTATATAATTATATATTACATTATTGTGTTATCATCATTTATATTATATTAATTATATATTGATGTGTAATTTTATGTTATTAGTAATTTTATTAAATTATTATACACCATAATTACATGTAATTTTATTTGTTGTTTTTATTCTGAAGCAGGTGAGCTACACTGAATGGAAGTTCTCAGGGCTTATGATCTCCACAGATGATGATTTAAAAAGCCAGCAAAAGGAAGAGGAAATGACATCATCCCCTTCAGCACTGATACAAAATGAAGCCCTACATCCCATAAATGGTATTGTCTTTTTAAAATCTTATTTAATCATTGAATTATTTTATCAAGACATTTACTTTATTAATTCATCTTCATTGCTAAACTTTTAATGGAAAATTAGTGCCGAAGACCCTAGACTCAGTGTGCTGATTAGGCCAATTAAAGCTGGAATTCTCAAAAAAAAAAGTAGATTTTTATGTATATAAAGCTAGCTATAGTAAGTTTAGTTACCTAGCAATTATAAGATGTGAATTCACTCCAGGGTCTTTGTGAATTATGACTACAAAGAAATAGGAGTGTGATTGACTCATTTGTGATGTTCTTGCAAATTAAGGCAAGATTTTTGTGTTACAATGAGAAGTAGACATGACTTCAGGTTATAGTATTACAGACTAGGTCATTCAGACCAACTCTCCCTCTGAAGACAACTAAAAAGCTAAAGTTAGTATATTTTTTACAAATCTTAATATTTCTTAAAAGCATTAAAGAGCCAATAAGAGAGGGAAGAATTACCAAACCTAGATCAAGGAATGATTGGAACTCAGAGAGGGTGAGCTGGAACTGCTTCAGCCCTGGGACATTGCTGGTGTGGAAGAAGTTAGGGAGAGAGAAAACCATGCTTTTGGTGGACTTAGGGTTAGGGAAATGGGATGTAGATTGACTCTGGTGTCTTCTCCAGGCAGAATTTCCCACCCTGGTCTAGGACCTCAGGAGGCAGCCCCCTTCTGAGCTGCTTCTGCTCTGACAAGCAGAACTGTGCTAGGGACACTTGCATGATGAGAGGGACAAGGACTGACTCAGTGTGACTGGGACACCAGATACAGGATTGTCAGACAAACCTGCATAACAACTGTGTTTATCAGCTTCATGGAGACAAAACTGAGCTTTAAAATTTCAGCAAGGAACTGGAACTATGAAAATTGACATTGTAAGTTTTAAAAAACATTTTGGTTTAAAAGAATTTAAACCAATTGAATAGGATAGAAAATATCTGTATTCAGAAAACTATAAAACAGTGAAGAAAGAAACTGAGGAAGATACAAATAAATAGAAGCATATACCATGTTCATGGACTGGAAGAATTAACATTATTAAAATGTCCATACTACCCAAAGCAATCTATAGATTCAACATAATTCCTATTAAAATACCAATGGCATTTTTCAGAGATCTAGAACAAATACTACAAAAATTTATATGGAATTCCCCCAAAATAATAAAACCCCAAATAGCCTCAGCAATCTTGAGAAAGAAGAACAAAGTTGGAGGGATCACAATACCTGATATAAAACTATGCTACAAGGCCACTGTAATCAAAACGGTCTAGTACTGGCATAAGAACAGACATGCAGATCAATGGGACAGAATAAAGAGCACAGAAATAAACCCATGTCTCTATGGTCAATTAATATTTGACAAAAAAAAGTACAAACACACAATGGAGTAAAGATAGTCTCTTCAATAAATGGTGTTGAGAGAACTGGACTGGTACATGTAAAAAAAGAAAAGAAACTAGACCACCAACTCATATCATACAGCAGAATAAACTCAAAATGGGAAAGGACTTTATAAATATAGTCATGATACCATAAAAAACCTAGCAGAAAACATAGACTATAAAAATCTCAGATATCTACATAGCAATATTTTTGCTGATATATCTCCTAGGGCAAGGGAATTAAAGGGAAAAAAACTGGGACTAACAAATGGGACTACATCAATTAAAAAGTTTCTGCATAGCTAAAGAAACCTCATCAAAAGGAAAAGGGAACTGACCGTGTAGGAGAACATATTTGCCAATGATACATTGGACAAGAGTTTAATCTTCAAGGCTTATAAAGAACTCATATGACTCAACACCAGGAAGACAAACAATACAATTAAAAAATAGGCAAAGGACCTGAATACATACTTCTACAAGGACATATCAATGGCCCATAGACATATGAAAAAATGCTCAATATCACTAGCCATCAGAAAAATGCAAATTAAAACCACAATGAGATACCACTTCACACCAGTCAGAATGGCCATCATAAACAAATCAACAAACAAGTACTGGTGAAGTTGTGGAGAAAAGGGAACCCTAGTGTATTGTTGGTGGGAATGCAGACTGGTGCAGCCACTGTGGAAAATGGTATGGAATTTCCTCAAAAAATGAAAAACAGAACTACCTTTTGACCCAAAGATTCCACTGCTGGGAATATACCCTAAGAATCCTGAAACACCAGTTCAAAAGGACTTATGCACCCCAACGTTCATAGCAGCACTATTTATAATAGCCAAGAGTTGGGAACAGTGTAAGTGCCCATCAGTACATGAGTGGATCAAAAAACTGATACATTTAAACACTGGAATACTACACAGCAGAAAGAAAGAAGGAACTCCTACCTTGTGTGCCAGCATGGATGGAACTGGAGACTATCATGCTAAGTGAAATAAGCCAGTCAGTGAAAGACAAATACCATATGATCTCATTAATAAGAAGACTCTAATGAACAAAACAAACTAATCATCAATATACTATCAGAGGCATAGAATCACAGAATAGACTGACAGTCCTAAGAGGGGAGGAAGGAGGAAGGATTGTTTGAAAGAAGGTGAAGGGCCCCTGGCTGGTGTGGCTCAGTGAATTGAGTGCTGGCCTTCAAACAGAAATGTCATTGATTTGACATTGGTTTGATTCCTGGTCAGGGCATATTCCTGAGTTGTGGGCCAGGTCCCTAGTTGGGGACTTGCGAGAGGCAACTGGTTGATGTTTCTCTCACACATATATGTTTCTTTCCCTCTCTTTCTCCGTCCCTTCCCCTTTCTCTGAAAATAAATATGTAAAATTTAAAAAATAAAAATAAAAGGGCTTTTTCCTGTATCTTCCACCCTCTTCCATTTCCATTAAAATAAGGCCTTTAAGCCAATAATTCATGTATGCACGGTTAAGTTGGTAATGTCAACAGCTCTCACAAAAATGAGGAGCAACCCTACCGAAACCTGGGCTCAAACCAGGAACGCTTAGATCTCCTGTCTAACACTCTTTCAACTAAGCTGTTTCAGTCAGGGCCACTGCTGATGTCCTTGTCAATTACTTTTAAATAGTCTTTTTTAGCTTCTTAGTTTCCCTTTTGGAAGTCATATCTCAGATTAAAAATTAAGATTATTTTTGTCTTGTTTCCTGAAAAAATATCACCTTTCCTATTTAAAAAATAAGTGTATCAATGTAACATCAAGCTGGGGAAACCCAGTCAAAGTTTCCTGAGTGTGATGGGAAGAATGAAAAAACAGAGTAATAAAAGGACACTGCATTATGGTTCCGCAGGGTACCTACTGGCTGGCTGCAGGGCTGTGGAGGTTCAGAGATTTCTGCTGGAGTGGATGCCCCTTAGAATTGAAAACACCACCATTTGGGATCATGTCTATTTCTGCTCTCAAATATATTTTATTCTTTTAAATGTTTCCATCCCTTTCCTTTCTGTTCTGTTAAGATATAAGTCACATCTGGTAAAGTACCCAAGCTGTAAGTATACAGCTTGGTGAACTTTACAAGTTTATTCCTGTGTAACCACCACCAGCTCCCAGCTGATACCCTCCAAAATGAGCCATTGTTTCAAGCTTGTTTGCTAGTTGGAATGTCACTTGTTTTAACTTCACATACAAGTGAAGTTAACTTACACTGAATCAACTAGAATCTGCACTGCGACGTCTGGTTTCTTTCACTCAATATTGTCTTTGAGATACATCTATGTTTTTATGTGTAAAAGTAGTTTATTCCTGTTCACCGACTTCCATTTAACAGACATACCACAGTGGACTTATTCATTCCATGTTGATGGGCATTTGGATAGTGTTCAATTTGGGGTTATTATAAAAAAACACTGAGCTGCTCTGGCTGGTGTGGCTCAGTAGCTCGAATGCCGGCCTGAGACCCGAAGGGTCACCGGTTAGATTCCCAGTCAGGGCACATGCTAGTTGTGGTTTGCGGGCCAGGTCCCCAGTTTGGGACACACAAAAGGCAACCACACATTGATGTTTTCCTCCCTTTCTCTCTCCCTCCCTTTCCCTTCTCTAAAAATAAATAAATGAAACCTTTAAAAAAAACCACTGAGCTTTCTTGTGCATGGCTTTAGGTGAACATAAACACTCATTTATCAGATACATAGATGATAGATAGATAGACAGACAGACAGATAGATAGATAGATAGATAGACAGACAGATAGATGGAATTGCTAGGTCATGTTTAACAGTATTAGATGCTGCTAAACAGTTTTCAGAAATAAATGTACCAGTTTATACCACTAACAACAATGTATGGGGCTGCTGATGGCTTCACAGCCTAGTCAATACTGGGTATTGTCAATCGTTTTAATTTAGGTATTTGACTAGGATGTAGTGATATTGCTTTAGGATTTTAAATTGTATTTTTTTGATGACTAATAATATTTTATACATTTTCATATGCTTTTTTCCATTAAAATTTAGGCTGGTTGCCAGGTTTTTAAAAATATAGATTTATATTTCATTAAATATTGTGAATAGAGTCCTTTGTCAAATATATGTATTACAAATATCTCCTCCCAGTCTGTGGCATGTTTTCAGTGCTCTTAATTTTGTATTTTGAAGTTTTAAATTTTAATAAGTCCAATTTATCAATCTTAATGGTCACTGATTTTGTTCTATTTCACAAAAAGTTGCCTACACAAATGTTGTGAAGCTATTTTTCTGTTTTCTTCTAGTTTTACTTTTAATCAAGTTTAATTTCATCTTGAATTTATATATGGAGTAAGGATTGAATTTGTTTTTTCCTAAATGATTTCAGTTGATCCAAAATTATTTATTGAACAGTCAATCCTGTACCCATTGAACTGCAATGTCTCCTAGTTGTAAAACAGGGAACTGTAAAAAAAAATTCAGACTGGTTGATTTTGGGGGAGGAGGAGAGATCAGCTCACTGATGACTTGTGGCAGAACAATATACCTACCTGAGATAGTGCTGATTACATTTTGGGTGTCTGAAGACCTCATACAGTGGAGAAAGTATATAATTTTGATAGTCTTCTTGAAGAGCCAGACGTGTTGGAGTCTCATGGCCACCAAAAATGAGGCAGAAATTCTGATAAGCATCAGCTGGAGAAATATTTTTGAGGACTATTTTCTGTAGATTACAGGTAGCAGAGCCCATTTTTTCCACAAAGAATCCTCATTGATGAGGTACTAAGGAAGCTCTGACCAGTTTCCAGAAATATTAGATTGTTGTTTGAGCCAAACATGGAACAAAGATCCACCCAGAAAGGAAGCAATTTTTGGGACCTGTTACCCTGAGCAACTGATTCTGATGCAGTATCACTCTCCAGGAGTATCCCCTTTTCTACTTGCAGCAACATTTTCTGCAAGTTTTGACAATGTATGAGGCAGAACAAGTGCATGATATTCATTCCATTTTTCAAATGGGAAATTTCTTTGACCTAGGCCACTGCATCTTGCACAAGCTGCTCTTTCTGTGATTTGTAAAGACAGTGAAAAACCACATTCATGTCCATCACCGAGTAGAATTGTTTATGCTCATTGGACTGTGCTTTGTTTGAATTTGAGTAAGTCCCTTTTGATCTCCATTGACATTTGGCAGTCACAACCTCTTGGCTTTTTTTTCCATTTGAGAGACTGAAGAAGAAATACCCAACTTTAGTCTTTCTTCCTTGGATAGCAGTTTCTGCACATCACCAATGTTCCACTGGAGGCTGTCTCTGCTTTTTTGCTCCTCGTTCTCCAAAGCAGAGAACATAATACCAATAAAGTGCTAAACTCCGAAGTGGATAAAGGAATAGCAGCCCTCACAGTCTTTGCCCTTCTGGAGGATATTTTCATCCAGGAAAGGAGGGAGATCAGATTCCTTTGACCCAAGTCTCCTCAGGTCTTCTCCATCAAACACAGATGTCTGTGTCCTCATGCCCTCAGCAGCTAGGTGACACAGAGCCCTCACTGGATGTTGGAGGTATTGATTAAGACAGCTGCTGGGTGCCTGCGTGAACTGGCTGCAGAGGAAACATAGGGAGAGCAATGTGGTGGTTTGGCAAGTCAGGGCAGGATCCTTCCCACTTCTCCACGTGCAGCTTTAGACGGGTGCTTTAGATGGGTGATCCAGCATGTGGAGGGAGTCAGACCTATACGGAACAAGGATGCACTGCTCCTCATCATGTTGAAAACTCAGAGTGCTTGATCCTCATCTTTAAAGTATTTCAAGAAATATGACTGCCTGTCCAAGCCTAAGAACCCCTTCATTTCTATGAAGAGGAGCTGTTTAACCAAGAGTCGGGGATCTCTGACTCATGGTCACATGGCGATCAGTAAAATGGTGTTGGGTAACAATTGTGTCTTCAGAAAACTATGCAAGAGAATAGGCACCAGCTTCTGCTTCTTCTGTTCACCACATATATCATGGATAAGTGTCCCCAAGGGGACTCTCAGCCCATTGAAACCATCAATAATGAATGGGATTTTCTGTACTTGGGCTAGGATCTCTGGAATAACATCCTGAAATTCAGGCTAGTTCTTAGAGAACCACTCTACAAAAGTGCATGACCCACTGAGGCCAAGTTCTTTGCAGCTGAGATAGAAGGCAGAATTGAATGTCTTTATGAGATTGTCCTGTAGCCAGTCCAGCACCAACTTCTTGGCCAGGGTGATTTTCTCAGTGCCTGCAGGACTGTACAACACCACCATGTGTGGAAATTGCCCTGCAAACATTTTAGGATTTTATAGAGTGGGATCCTGGGTGACAGTATTCCTGGGTGACAGTATGGACATTTTCACTGGCTCCAGGGCAAAAATTTCTTGTAAATTTCTATTGTTTTAACCCACCAAATTTGTGGTATTTTGTAATAGCAGCCATGGAAAAGTAATTCAGGAAATAAGTAATATTTCATAATTAACCAATATGCTTCTAAATAACACTTGCACCAAAGAAGAACTGCTAAGGAAAATTAGAAGATATATTAACTGAATAAAAATGAAAACACAATGTAGCACAACTTATGAAATGCAGCCAAAAGAGTGCTTGTGAGGCGATTTTTATAGCTTGAAATGTTTATAAAAATAGAAAAGAATGAAGATCTAAAGTCAATAACCTAGCTTCTACTTCAAGAAACTAGGGGTAAAAATAAAGTCAAACCCAAAGAAGAAAACAATGAAGATCAGAACAGAGATCAGTGAAATAGAAAACAGAAAAAAAAGAGACAGAAAATCAATGAAGCCAAAGTTGTTTGGGAACATCAACAAACTTGACATGTCTTTATCTAGAATGACCACACTAATTTTGATCCAACCATGAGACAGAAACTACATAGTAATTTGAACAAGAGTTTAATATAAAGAATTTTAAACCACAACAGGGGATTGAACTGGAAGGATGAGGACTGACTAATAAGAAGTAAAGAGAACTCTAAAGAATACCCAAACAGCCAATGTAAAGAGCATCCACAAATCCCTGATTCTCCTTGGGAGCTGAAATAGAGCATCAAATAACATATGAATCTGGTAGAAAACCTCCTTCAGGGCTGAAATCCAAATCTTGCGGGAGGGAATGAAGTCATGGGAAGTTTGCTGTGGCTACACATCAGAACTCAGAAGAACTGTCAAGTTCCCTCTGGAAAGTTGGCAGTAAACCACTCACAGATGGGTGCCAAGCCAGTGGCATCTCACTGTGAACCCCATGTGCTACTGGCCACTGGGAACTGCTGGAACTGGATATTGCAGAAGCTATGTGCTACTAGAATTGCGTTCTCCAGGAAACCATGTGTGCTGCTGGAGCCAGGCCCTAAGTTGCAGGAGCCTGGTCTGCTGAGTCCACACCTGCTGCAGGAACCTGCCTAAGTGAGCACAATAGAACCAGGAAGAGAAATCTTTCTCTTCTTCAGTGATCTTCCAATGCCCTCTACTGACAAAACTTAACACAGTGCCAGCTGGCAAAGAAGAAATATTTACAGGGTTCACCTCCATTATTGCAGAGCAGACAGTGAAGTTTTTATTTTGAGCTGAAAAGCAACAAATTGATAACTGGTGTGTTCATCAAGAAAAAAAGAGGTAAGACAGTAGTTAGCAAAGTCAGGAATGAATGTACAGTTGCTAAAGATCCTACAACTAAAAGGATTGTAAAATTATATTATGAACACCTTTTTGCAATTTAGATGGAAAAGAAAAATTCATAGAAAGATGCAAATTACCAAAATTGAATCGAGAAGAAATAGAAGATCAATATTGACCTATAAAAAAATAAGGATTATGGCCTGGCTGGTGTGGCTCACTCGGTTGGGTACTGTTGCTGGTTTGGTTCCTGCAACCTTTTGATATATGGCATGACGCTCCAATTAACTGAGCCACACCAGCCATGGCCAACTCCCAATCTTGATAAGAGCTCTCAGCAAACTAGGAATAGAAGGAAATTGCTTTAGACTAATAAAGGACAAAAAAGGCTGTAGCTAACCTCCTACGTAGTGGTAAAAGACTGAATGTTTTTCCCTTGAGACTGAGAACAAAGAAAGGGTGTCTCCTTTCACTGCTCCTGTTGAACACTGTAATGAAAGTTTTAATCATTGCAATAAGGTTGCAATGACTAATCGTACAGATTGGAAATAAAGTAGTGCTGTCTTTATTTGCAATTGACATCATCCTATATTTAGAAAATCATAAGAAATCTACAAAAATTGGAAAAAAAATCCTTGAACCAAAAGCAAGTGAACGAGATGCAGGTTGTAAATCAATTATTTCAAGATCAATTGTTTTTCCATATGCTGTCAATGAACAATCTAAAAATGAAATCAAGAAAACAATTTTATTCACAATATTATCCAAAAGAATAAAATATTTAATAGGAATAAATTTAATAAAAGGCCTATATACTGAACACTGCAACAGAAAAATTAAGAAAGATTCAAACAAATGGAGAAATATACCATGTGTATGAATTGGAAAACTCAGAATTTATATAGAAATGCAAAGTACCTGGAATAGCCAAAACAATTGTGTAAAAGAAGAACAAAGTTGATGTTTTTGTATTAACTGATTTTATTTTATTTTTAAAACATTTATTTATTTAGTTTTAGAGAAAGGGAAAGGGAGGGAGAAAGAGAGGGAGAGAAACACCAAAATGTGAGAGAAATACCTGGCCCACAACCCAGGTATGTGCCTTGATTGGGAATTGAGCCAGTGACCTTTTGCTTTGTGGAATGACACCCAGCCCACTGAGCCACACTGATGAAGGCCATACTAACTGATTTAAAACTTACTATAAAGCTACAGTAATTCAGACAGTGTGGTATTAACATAAATCAAGACATAGATCAGTGAAACAGAATTGCAATACTAGAAATAAACCCTTATATTTATTTTTTAAAATATTTTACTTACTTATTTTTTAGAGAGAGCAGAAGGGAAGGAGAAAGACAGGAAGAGAAACATCAGTGTGTGATTGCCTTTCATGAGACCACCAACTGGGACCTGGCCTGCAACCCAGGCATGTGGCCTGACTGGGAATCAAACCTGCAACCTTTTGGTTTGCAAGCCCTCACTCAATCCATTGAGCTACACCAGCCAGGGTAAACCCTTATATTTATGGTCAAATTATTTTCCACGAAGATTCCAAGGCAATTCAATGAGGAAATCTATTCTTTCCAATAAATGATACTGAAATCATATATCCACATATAGAAAGAAAACAAAAACTTAGACTCTTACCTCACATTATACACAAAATTAACAAAAATAAATCATAAGTCTAAATATTAGAACCAAAACTATAATGTTACTAAAAGAAAACACAGGATAGAATATTTGACCTTAGATTAGATAAAGATTTCTTAGACATGACAGCACAATCATGATCCACAAGATAAAAATTGATAGACTGGACTTCAGCAAAGTAAAAATGTATGTTTGATCTTCAATGGACACCTTTAATAAAATGAAAAGATAAGTTACAGACAAGGAATATATATTTGCAAATCACATTTCTGATAAAGAACTTAAATTTATCATCTATAAAGCACTCTTACAACTCAATAATAAGATAATATAATTTTAAATGGTCAACAGATTTGAATAGACTCTCACTAGAGAAGATAGATGAATCACTAATAAGCATACAAAAAGATGCTCAGCAACATTAGTCATTAGGAAAAATATAAAATAATACCACAACAAGACACGAGTACAAACCAACCAGAACTGATATGTTCCAGAAGCTGATTGTACAAGTGTTAGTGAAGATGTGAAAAAATTGGAATCTCACATTACTGGTGGGAATAGTACTGGTAAAATAGTACAACCACTTTAAAAAATATTTGGCTGTTCCTTGAAAAGTTAAACAGAGTTTTTTGGAGGGGAAGATTTTTAAAGAACTTTTACCAGCTTGGGCTATTTGGGAGATTAAAGAAGACCACACTCCACAGTGGGCTATATCACTAAACATATAGTTCACTACTATTTTGTAGCCTAGATTACCTAGAAAACAGAAAAAGAAAAAAATGTGAACGAAGAGTTTGCAACCCAGCAGCTCTACTCTTAGGTATCTACTCAAGAGAAATGAAAACATTTCTGCACTCAAAGACTTGTACATAAATACTCTTAATAGCATTATTCATCATTCAGAATAAGGAAAGTTTAAATTAGAAACAAAATAGACGAATCATAAAGAAAAACATTGAGCCCTGGCTGGTGTGGCTCGGCGGATTGAGCACTGGCCTGCAAACCAAAGGGTCACCAGTTCAATTCCCAGTCAGGGCACATACCTGGGCTGCGGCAGGTCAGGTTGCCCAGCTGGGGGCATGTGAGAGGCAATGAACTGATGTATATCTTGCACATTGATGTGTCTTTCCCTCTCTTTCTCCCTCCCTTCCTCTCTCTCTAATAAAAAGTAAATAAATAAAATCTTCTAAAAAAAGAAAAGGAAAATATTGATAAGGTTGACTACTTTAAGAGTAAGAATTTGTGGGACTTCTGGCCAAGATGGAGGCATAGCTAAATACATTGTGCCTCCTCACACAACCAAAAGAATGACAATAACAAATTTAAAAACAAAAAAATAAACAAAACTGCCAGAAAAATGGAGCTGTATGGAAGTTCGACAACCAAGGAGTTAAAGAAGAAACATTCATCCAGATCGGTAGGAAGGGTGGAGATGGGCAGCAGGGACAGAGAGGCCTCATGGCAAGGCAGTGGCTGGAGGACCTAGAAGACCTAGGGAGGTGAAGTGGTGGCTGGCAGAGTGGGTGGTCCCATATTTGCATGCAGATAAACTGAGGGGAACAACTGGGGAGCGAGACAGACCACACAACCCAGGCTTTCAGTGCAGGGAAATAAAGCCTCAAACCTCTGACTGAAAAAACCTGTGGTGGTTACCACAGCAGAAGAAACTATCAGCCTCACAGGAGAGTTCTTTGGAGAGAACCACAGGGTCTTGGAATGTAAACAAACCCACTTACCCAGGAATCAGCACCAGAAGGGCCCAATTTGCTTGTGGGTAGTGGCAGAAGTGACTGAAAGCCAGCTGAGAGCCAAGCAAGTGGAATTGTTCCCTCTCAGATCCCTCTCCCACTGACAGCATCATGATACAGCCAAGTGGGTTGCTCCACCCTGGCAAATATCTAAGGCTCCGCCCCTTACTATGTAACAGGCACACTGAGACAAAGAAATATGGCTCAAAAGAAAGAATAGATCAGAGCTCCAGAAAAAAATATAACTAAGTGATAGCCAGCCTATCAGATGCAGAGTTCAAAACACTGGTAATCAGGATGCTCACAGAAATGGCTGGGTATGGTAGGAAAATAGAGGAAAAAGTGAAGGCTATGCAAAGTGAAATAAAGGAAAATGTACAGGAAACCAACAGTGATGGAAAGGAAATCTTGACTCAAATCAATGATTTTGAGCAGAAGTAAGAAATAAACATTCAACCAGAACAGAAGGAAGAAATAAGAATCCAAAAAAATGAGGAGAGGCTTAGGAACCTCTGGGACAACTTTAAATGTTCCAACATCTGAATCTTAGGGATGCCAAAAGAAGAGGAAGAGCAAGAAATTGAAAACTTATTTGAACAAATAATGAAGGAGAACTTCCCTTATATGGCAAAGGAAATAGACTTCCAGGAAATCCAGGAAGCTCAGAGAGTCCCAAAGAAGTTGGACCCAAGTAAGCACACACCAAGGTACATCATAATTACATTACTCAAGATAAAAGAGGAGAGAATCTTAAAAACAGCAAGAAGAAAGGAGAGAGTTATCTACAAAGGAGTTCCAATAAGACTATCAGCTGATTTCTCAAAACAGACCTTACAGGCAAGAAGGGGCTGGAAAGAAGTATTCCAAGTCATGAAAAGCAAGGACCTACATCCAAGATTACTCTATCCAGCAAAGCTATCATTTAGAAGGAAGGGCAGATAAAATGCTTCCCAGATAAGGTCAAGTTAAAGGAGTTCATCATCACCAAGCCCTTATTATATGAAATGTTAAAGGGACTTATCTAAGAAAAAGAAGATCAAAAATATGAACAGTAAAATGACAACAAAGTCACAACTATAAATAACTGAACCTAAAAAAACAAAAATGAAAGCAAAAACAAACTAAGCAAACAACGAGAACAGGAACAGAATCACAGAAATGGAGATCACATGGAGGGTTATCAGTGGGGAGGGGACAGGAGAAGGATGGGGAAAAGGTGCAAGGAAGAAGAAGCATAATTGGTAGGTATAAAATAGACAGAGGGAGGTTAAGAATAGTATAGGAAATGGAGAAGCCAAAGTACTTATATATATCACCATGGACATGAACTAAAGTGGGGGAAGTGCTGGAGAGGGGGTGTGCAGGGCAGAGGGGAATAAGGGGGAGAAAAAAATGGGACAACTGTAATAGCATTCTCAATAAAATATATTTAAAAATTAAAAAAAGAATTTTCATTCAGTGAGCGATTAAATAGGCAAGCTACAGAGTGAAAAAGACATTTGCAACACATGTAACTATCGAAGCGCTCCAATTCAGAAAATATACAGAACTCCTACAAATCAATGAGAAAAAAGACAAGCTACTAGAAAAATGAGCAAAAGATTTGAAATGCTCTCTACAAAGAGAAAATTCAAATGTCCCACCAAATATATCAAGAGTCACATTGTAAAGAGACCATGTGGGACAGGAGGTATTGTTTGAAGCTGTCTTTAGAAAAATGCAATCTTCCACACCCTGATTGCTCTTCTTTACCTTGGCTTGGTCATTTTCTTCAGTTTCTACAAAAGGATGCATTAACTTCCTTCTCCCTTCCTTTTTCCCTTCCTTTTTTTCCTTCCGTCCTTCCTTCCTTCTATTCTTTCTTCCTTCTTTCCTTCCTTCTATCCTTCCTTCCTTCTTTCCACTCTTCCTTCTTTCCCTTTTTTTCAAGTGAACACTGAGTTTTCAGCAAGCTTTAGAATAAGTGAATCTTTGAAAAGGAGAGTTTGATTCTTGATAAATGCAGCCAAAATCTAAGTACTCAGAACTAGTGACCAGACAGTAGATTGAGGATGTAGGTCCTGGGTTTTTTCTTGGACTAGACAAACCCAGGTGCTCTGAAACAGTTCTGTAACTCCAGCCTCTTCTTGAGCAGATAAAGAATCCTGTGAACAGGCTTCTGAAGTCAGTGAAGCACAAACCACAGACAGTGACGACATAGTGATACCAGCATCTCAGAAATGTCCTAAGGCAGTAAGTACACCGGAGTGATTATTAAGCTTGTGACAAGATTGTAAAAAATAACAGTGTGCTTAATGACCGTGTATGTGAAGTTCAAATCCAAATTTAATGAACCTGATGGGAAATTCAAACTAATTTAGTTAAATATACATTGAGAGTGAATAGAACTCTGTTGATGCAGTCAGATGAAAGGATCATTTTTCTTGATGTGGTGTAAGTGAGGACTTGCTTCAACACTTCTCTCTCCTGTTTTAATTCCTTACTTGCCTACTTCATTGTGTAAGGAGAGGTTTACTTGAAGAGGTAGAGGCTGGAAGAGAGGAAAGGATTCTTTCTGGGAAGGCTCAGAGGAAGCATTCAGTTTCTGAAGTTTTTGACCCAACATTTAAAACATGCCTTTACAATTATTTATTAAACATTTCACCCTCAGCTCTTTTTTGAAACTAATAGGGGATACATACACAAATATATATGAATAAGTATCCACAGGTATATTCAACAATCATTGTATTAGATCTTGTGCGGTTATAAATGCTGTAGAAAACCATCACTCTCTCAAGCCACTAAAATGCTCTCTGCCTGTTTGTAGGTGCTCAGTAAATATTTGTTGAGTGAGCAACTGAATGGAAGGTTAAAATATAATTGAGAATTATGAACTTTATTAGAAACAATAAAGAAATGCATAGGTGACCTAGAATCACGTGGATAGGTTATGTGATATAAACTCTAAGATTTTTAATAATTCAGAAAAGGAAAATTACTATTGCTTTTGTAGAGGTCAGAAAATTCTTTGAAAGTCAGAATCTGTACTGAGGATTTGCAGGAAAATGAAGGATATTGGAGTGGGAAACAACTTGAAATCAGTAGACTTATACAGTTAATATGGCAAATAGTTAATTTGATCATTTTTTGAAATTTTACCTGTCATATCTTTTTTAGACATTATATAAGTAATGTCAAGAAATGTTTATAAGACAGAGCAGAACCACTGAATGTAAGAACTAGACAATAACACCTTAGATATCATAAAGGTTATAAAGATTAAATGATGCATCCAGGATTACAGAGCTAGTTAGTGAAGGAGCCGGAACTCTAATCAAAGTTTTTAAACCATGCTACCTCAGACCAACCCAAAAAGCAGCTAGCTGGTCAGCAAATTTTTCAACTAGAAGGTAGACAGATTATATTAAAAATATTACTCTAAATTAAAGGCAGCTAACTAAGATCTCATTTTAGAAAACCTATGTGTACCCAAAAATGTTACTTGAGAAACTAAATATGAAAACTAAGCCTACTTAGCAAAAAATTAGTGTTATTATTACCAAATTAAACGTATAAGACAGACATGTTAAAATGGAGACAACTGTATTCAAACATCAATAAAAAAAGTAAAAAAAAAAGAAAAAGACAGACATGTACATACTCAATCATGATTGTATTTCAAAATAGCTAGGCATAAAAGGTTGAAGGAGTTGATGGCCCAGATACAACATTTGAGCTCTGTTACTCTTCTGCCTGGAGTCAGCCTGGATAACAGAGGAGGCAAAGAAGGGTAGTGTTTAAGAGCATGGAGATTTGGTTCAGGCAGAAGTGGTTTTGATCCAGCTCTGCTACTTACTATCTCTTAGGCTTTGTTTCCTCATCTGTGAAGCACTAAAGTTAAGTATGCCTATCTTACAGTGATGAGGCAAGATTTAAATAAGGTAATGCTTGGTAAGGGTTCAGTACAATGCCAGAGACAAAGTAAGCCCTAAATGATAGTGATGACAATGTTGATGACGGCAATATTCTATCCTCTCTGAAATATTCTAGTTCTCAAGGTCAAGCTTTTATAATCTGGTGGTGATCCCTACAAAGAAGGACCAGGCCCTAAGGGGAGGGGATTGAAACCCAGGGGTGCTTCATTTCTTTTTTGCCTACCAGGCCAGTTGAATATGTTGAACAGTACATATGTTGAAAAGACCCTTCAAAAATGCTTTTCTCTTATACTGATAGTAAAGTTACCCAATGACAATACATATCAATCTTTAACAGTCTTTCTTTGAGTCCTTATTTAGGACAGTTCCTGTGTTCATAGGATGTGTGTAGGACCATTCTGGAGGCCCTGTTCATCAGCACAGGGTTCCTAAAGACCCTGTGTACTTATCTTCCCTCTAAGAATCTCCAAGAAATTCTCTCAGTCCAAACATGGTTTCCTCCAGATGAAGTCCCATTCCTGGTCCCAGGAATCAATCTCCCATTCTGAGTGGGCCATAGAAAATATTTCCCTCCCCTTATTAACAGCTACTAATAATAAGGGAGCAATCATTTCCATTTGCTCTACAGTCTCAGGTTACTGTCTTTTAGCTATAGTATGTATCAAGCACCTTGAAGTTTATTCTCTTTTCTTATACTCTTAATTTCACATATGAAGGATGTCCTGACCCCATATATATGCTAGTTAATTAATTTTAGCAACTCCACCCCCCCAGGCAAATTAGCTAGCATCCTGAACTAATAAGCTGAAGGGAGCTGTCTGTCTGGCAGTAATGCTGCATAACTAACTGCTGTTAGAGTTTCTGCCATCAAGTTCAAATTAGTTAGTATATACAGTAGTTAGTGTGATTTAATATTACTAATTGTATACTTTTTTTTTGCTGTTCAGTTCCAATAAAATTACATAATGGAACTAGCTCATGCAAAGGATTCTGGATCAAACTGAAACATCAGACTAGATCTTAGCTAACTTGTGCTGTTACAGTGAAGTGCTAGAGTCTGGGTTGCTTATTTTAAAAAAAAAACACAGTAATTTATTTCTCGTAGTTCTCAAGGTTTGAAGTCCAAAACCTGGGTGCCAGCATGGTCAGATTCTGGTGAGAACCCTCTTCCAGGCTGCAGACTGTCAACTTTTCACTGTACCTTCACATGGCAGAAAGAGAACAAGCCAGCTTTGACCTCTTCTTGTAAGGGCACTGATCTCATTCATGGGGGCTCTACTCTCATGATCTAGTTACTTCCCAAAGGCTCCACCTCCAAATAGTCTACAAAGTGCTTTCCAACAGAATTATGAGAGCTGCAAAATGTAATTAAAATTTTTCTAGTGGCCACATTAAAAGTGTAAAAAGAAATAAAAATTTTAAATATATAAAGTTAAAAACATATTTTATATAACCTAAATATCTAAGGTATTGTCATTTCAACATAAAATCAATAGGAAAAATTATTGATATATCTCACATTAGTTTTTTTTTCATGCAAAGTCTTCAAAATCCTGAGTGAATTTCACACTGACAGCCAATCGCAATTCAGATTAGCTACATTTCAAGTGCTCAATAGCCACATGTGGCAAATGACTATAGTGTTATATCCCATAACTCTGGTGCAATGTTTTTCAACTGTGAACCGGCATCTATTAACAGGAAATGTAATCAAAACAAGGGGGATCCTAGCCAGCACTAAAGAAAAACAAAACCCAGATATATAGATTAGAATACAGAAGAACAGTTTGCATCACACACAGTAAGGTTAAGAATTATTTCAGGATACTTTTATTTCAGTGATTTTTATACACACACATGCAGATACATGTACACTGAAACTTAAAGTCTGGTGGTTGTTCATAATTAGCTAGAGGGAAAATGTTCATCCCTATTAATTATGGAAGGGGCATTTTTTTTGTAAGATAGAGATCACAGAACGATTCATTTGTAAAATACCTATTCCTGTATTCCAAGGTATTCCGAGACACACCTTGAGAAATTCTGCTTAACTTTTCTTGAGACTACAGCACAAGATTCACATCTTAAAAATAATTGCAACACTTAACAAATGGGAGAAATTTGACCCTGAGTCCCTCAAGAAAAAAAAAAGGCTAATCTTTTGCAACACAGCCTGGCCCCAGTATAAATTGGGCAATGGGGGAACTAAAAAGTAGATTTGGAGCTCTTAATGAATGTCATAGTTCATTAGAAGTGTGTCTTTTGAAAGTGTGACAAGCCCTACTCGTACTCTGGAAATACTGCCTGTTGCCCACTTTAGACATCCTGGTGACTTCCTTTTGTGTCCAGGCCTCATTGTCCCTGTGACAGAGAGCAAGGATCACTGGCTCTGAAGGAAATCTCTGACTCTCTTCAGCAGGAAGCAGGCACAGAAGAGACCCTACGCCCCTCTCCCTTAAAGAATTCAGAGCCAAAAATCCTAGGTGCAACACTGTAGGAGGAGAGGATTTACATTGGCCACAGCTTACTTCCTGAAACTAGAGAGATGTCAGCCCTCCTCCTGGCATCTCTAATGTGAAAATAGACACAGGGATCATTAAAAGAGAGGATAGGACGGTGGTGGTGGTTGTGACTCTGAAGTGGAACTGAAAGTACTAGAGTTGCTGTGGGAGGGCAGTGTGGTCTGATATCCTCCTCTGTGGCCTGCACTTTGGTGGGTGCAGGAAGCACTGGGCAGCACTTTGCTATAGTGGCTAAAACAGCTATTAAATCTCTAGTATCAGCCAGCAGGTCTCGTAGGAGCTAATCTCGGGAGAATGCTGGATTGGTCTTCATTAGGACCAATGAAGGAAATGAAGGAAAGCTATCTGCTTAGAAAGTTTCTTGATTCTATCTGTGGAGATGGCTGAGAAAGGCTGGTCTGAGGACATGAGTCACTGGACTAGGAGATAGAATGACACATTAGGGGACAATTCAGTCAAGTTTGTCTTGGTTCAAGTTTTACCTATAAATTAATTCTCAAAGAGTAATAGAGTAGATGGAGTATGCCTGTGATTGATAGAGAGTAATGTGTTAATTAAGTTGAATATATATCCCTGGAGCATCACTAACCTATGGGAAATAAATGTCTTCTTATCAGGGTTCAGAGAAAATGTGCATTGAAATTGTCAGCCTGGCCTTCTACTCAGAAGCTGAGGTGATGTCTGATGAGAATGTAAAACAGGTGTATGTGGAGTACAAGTTCTACGATCTACCCTTGTCAGAGACAGAGACTCCAGTATCCCTGAGGAAACCAAGGGCAGGAGAAGAGATCTACTTCCACTTTAGCAAGGGTGAGGCATCCCCTGTGGTCTTCAGAAAGTGGGGGTTGATAGACATTGAGATCAAGGGGTCAGAACTATTTTGGACTTCTGATGGGGTAGATCCAACCCTTTTTTGTTAATCAAAATAGTATTTGCATATATTTAAACATATCAAGTGGATTTAAAAATATTTTAAATTAAAAGTAAACAGGTCTAGCTGGTGTGGCTCAGTGGACTGAGTATGTCCTGTGAACAGAAAGGTTGCTGGTTCAATTCCCGGTCAGGGCACCTGGCTGGGATGTAGGCCAGGTCCCCACTTGGGTGAGTGCAAAAGGCAACCTATTGATGTTTCTCTCTTTCTCCCTTCCTTCTCCTGTCTCTAAAAATAAATAAATAAATAAATCTTTTTAAAAAAAGTAAACAGTCCATTGCCACACTCCTTCTCTAAAAATAACTACTTTGCCCTTCCCCTCAGCCCTCAGTCCACCATACCACTTTTCACTTTTTCTGTTATTTCTTCTGTTATTTAACTCCATATTTCTGAATAATGTTTCCATTTTAATTTCCTGATTCACCAACTTTAGAGATTATTTCCTGGCTTCCTATCTTGGAACATAACATTTCTCTCATATCACACCTATGTCCCCTCCCTCCCATATAATTGGATCATATTTTTTATTTAATTAAATCTTAAGTGTCTCCATTGTTACAGATATGTAAATATTAGTTCTTGCAGAGCCAAGGAGTACACCATGATTATATTTCCTTTCTTGTTTATTGTTTTTACTTGCCTCCACTTTTCATTTGCTTTGTTTTTATTATAACTATTATAATTCTTTTTATACCCTCCATCAGCCTTTCCAAATGTTGCAATAATTAAACCTGTCAAATAATTTATCTATTTTTTTTCCAGAAGACTTCTCTTCACTCTCCTATTCCTTTCTAGGCTACAGTTTAGCTACTATCACTGCTGCCATTTAGAACATTTATTCAGTTCTCTCCTATGTTGGATTTCCTATGCCCTGTCTCCTTTGTCATCTTATCTGATTTAATTTCTTTTTTAAAGGATCATACTTTCCAGTAAATATTCTGAGACAGTCATGCTTGAAATCTCTTTATTTTACCTATATATTCAGTTGATAATTAGACCAATATAAATATCTATATTGAAAACATTTTTATTAAGAATTTCAAAGCAGCTGGTCCATGGTTTTCTAGCCATGCAATCTTTATATGAAAACTATCCCATTCCTCCCCAAAAGATTTTAACATTTTATCTTTATTGCAAGTGTTCTTAAATTTCAGAGTAATGTGCATATATTTTTTTAATTGTTCTGGCCATTCTGTGCACTCTTTTAATCTGGAAGCTCACGGTTTTTAGTTCTGGGAAGTATTATTGCATTTCTTTGATAATTTTGTCTCTAACATTTTCTCATTTTCTTAGAATTTGGATCTTCCAAATCGATCCTCTAATTTTATCATTTTCATCCTATAATTCTACCTCTGTTTTTCCTTTCTTTCAATTTTTGAGAAATTTCCTTAATTTTATCTTCTAGTCATTGACTGGATATTTTAAATTTATAACAGCTGTTTCTTGTTCTCTACACCTTTTTTTTTTTTAAAGTATATCCTCTCCTTAATACCAGATAGAAGTTTATTTCACACTTGTGTCAAATGAGTTCAGATGTGGGCAGTTCAGGGCTGAGCCTCTGTGCTACCATCAGGGGTCCAAACTTCTCTCTTGCCTTCCTACCGTCCAGGTGCCTGTCCTCCATCCTTTTAGTTACTCAGTTTCTCCATGGTCCTTAATGGCTGCTATTGAAAGGAAGAATGCCTCCCAGCTGAACCTATTAGGCAGTTTTCACACAACATAATGGCTGAACTTAATCATGCGGCCAAACCTAGCTGAAGAAGAGGCTGGAATACATATGCCAGTTTATTGGAGGCTGTAACATTCCCATATAAAAATGAGGAGGAAAGGGAGGAATGGATGTTCAGACAAGCACCTTAAGTTGAACTGCTGCAAAACCCAGATCTCTAGGTGGTTTAAAGAAAATGTCTCCCAGAATAATTCTGCCAGTGAGGTGGTGGGGGCACATCTGTCTTGGTTTTCAATGCAGATTGTATGGCTTCTTTATATCAAAGGTTGACAAACTATTTCTTAAAAGGACAGATAGTAAACACTTTAGGCTTTGTAGGCCAAACTGTCTCTGTCACAACTATTCAACTCTATCATTGCAGTTAGAAAGCAGCCACAGATAATATATAAATAAATAGGCATGGCTGTGTTCAATGAAACTGCATTTATGAAAATGGGTGGCCCTAGTTTTCCAACTTTTGTTTTACATATATTAATTATGAAAGTCTTAGTGCCTAAATAGCAAAAGTGTGCGATTCTTTGCTTTTTTTCCTCTTACACTAACACAGTGATAGATCTGGACCCAGTGGAGCAAAAAGGCCGAAGGCAGTTTCTGTTTGCCATGCTGAATAGAAAAGGTCCTCAGCAAGGACGGTGAGCATTTACTTTCCACTTTGAAAGGAGATATTCTCGTGGGAATCCAAGTGTTTGCTTGGTTTTGTGCTGATACTGAATATTTTAAACAACTTTTTATGTTAATTTGCTCTTAGTGAATTTCTCATCTACTTGAGTCTAATTTGTGTTTGTGGCTAACTATTTGATGAAGTATAAAATCTCATAGGTTTAGTTCATTTCTTTCCTGTACCAGAGCCTAAGTACTTTTTTTTAAATTTAAAGATTTTTATTTATTTATATTTAGAGAGGGGAAGAGGGAGAAAGAAAGGGAGAGAAACATCAATGTGTGGTTGCCTCTCACGTGGCCCCACTGGAGACATGGCTGGCAACCCAGGCATGTGCCCTGACTGGGAATTGAACCTGCGACCTTTTGGTGAGCAGCCCACGCTCAATCCACTGAGCTATGCCAGCCAGGGTTAAGTACTTTTTTTTGAGGCAGCAATTTACTTAAACACTGACAGTGTACTATATGGAGTGGACAAACTGCTTCAGCATTTTAAGATAATTTGATTCATTTCTCACAAACACAGAACCATTGCCAGCTTATCAAATATTATGCATTTATAATATTAATTTTGTATTTTGGTTTTAAATATTATTTCTTTACAGGAAATATTTTGGTATAACTGAAGGAAATTCTAGGTCTACTATAAATTTTAGGAAGTCAGTTGTCATTATTCCTGTAATCTGAAGAGGCCTCCTTTGAGAGATTGCAACTGAAACACATGGGATATACTTATACCTAAAAAATTATTCATTGCTTAGCTAAAATTTGAAGTTAAAATTTAAGTAAGCATCTGTTTTGGGTTTCTTCCACCTTCCCTCCTTCCTTCCTTCCTTTCCAAAATCTGGCAAACCTGCCTCCTTTCCATGTGTGTGTCTTGAGTCTTACAGTCCCTTCTTCTCAAGCCAGTTGTTACTTTAAATTAGACCAAGTCCTCCCTCTTTGCTGTGGTATTTTGTAAAATGCAGGCAAAGAAAAAATGATTCAAGGAAGACATTGTCTAAGTTTTTATTACTTTTAGCTTTACTTTTCTTTAGGCCTAAAGGTATCAGCTGTGCTAAGTTAAATGTAATTTCTGTTCCCCTGCTCCTTAGTTTAAAGTTTACAGTGGTAAGTGATCCTATGGATGACGAGAAGAAAGAATGTCAAGAAGTAGGATATGCATATCTGGAACTGTGGCAGATCATGGAATCAGGAAGAGACAGTCTAGAGCAAGAGCTAGACAGTGAGTAATACATTTTTTGTGTGTTCCTCAGTTCCATTTATTTCTAAGGAAATCATCCTAATGAATACTTCTCATGTTTTTCTTCCATCCTATTTCCATCTACTACAGTGTTTCTATACATTTGATCACCACATGCTTCTCAAATGTTTTTAAGACTGTTTGCTATAAGACCAACATGTTTTAAAAATATTTGCATTTGAATGCCTTTAGGTGGGCCTGCTCTGTCCAGTCCTCACTGCTCCATTACCTTATACACCTGGTACTTCACACACTTACCTTAGCTGCTAGGCTGTAGGAGGCATGCATTTAAGACTATCCACTAGATCAGTGATTTTCAAACTGCCAGTCATTAACCCTTTAGTGGATAGTTTAATTAAATTAAGTCAGTCAGAATTTGAAGGGAAAAAAAACAAACCCAAATATCAAAGTACATTAAATATTCTGTGAAACTTATGTACATGCTTGAGACATAAAATTATTACTAATTATACTGAATATCAAGGGCAACTCTTCTTAGTCTAAGGGCTACAAAGTTCAAGCTTTCACCAATACACAAGATTCTTCATTAAATCTCCCTAGTTAACTGTGATATTGGGCCAGTTACCTACCCACTCTGTGCCTGTTTCCTCAACTATGAGAATAATAGTGGCTCCTGTCTCAAAACAGGTGCCATGAGGATTAAGGGACCACTTCAGTGAGGGGTTAAGGAAAGAAAAAATGAAGTGCTTATGAACATGCTTGGCACATGGCAGGTCTGTTAGTTTTCCAACTCTTACTCCCAATTTCTATTCCTGTCCCCATTTCCTAAATGTGCCATGCTCTTCCTGGTCTCCATGCCCTTTGTACACAAGGGAAATATTCTTAAGCCTTCCCTAGTGACCTCACAATCCCTAGAGCCAATGAATGCTGCTCAATTTTCCTTTTAATCAAAAGAAAATTTTATAGTAATTTCCTTGTTATGGCTTCCCTTCCCTTCAGGCTTCCACTCTTCTAGCTCTGCAACTAGATTTTCTTATCCCTTCAAAACTCAGCTACTTGAAATGCTTGTCAACTTGTCAGTCCACAATACTATTTTGGTATCTCCTATGTTCTTCAATTAAGATTAAGTTTCCATCCAAACATTTTGGACTCCGTTCTTACCAATTTACCTTACTGCCAAATCCAATTGGCTTTCTAGTCATCCTACTTGAAATTTCGCATTCTTTAAACTCTTCTCCCTTGGTTTTTAGAACATTTTAATGGTTCCTATCACTCCCTGGAGATATTGCCCTTGCAGGGTCTTCCTGGGTTTGTACATTCGATTCCCCTGGGTCAAGTCTTGGCTTTTTATTCTCCATATACCCTTTTCCTAGGTGTTCGTATCCACTCTCAGGATTTTAATTTCAACCTAGAAATGATCTCGATACTACGTTTGTAGACCAGGTTTTTAATACAATTTAGACTTAACAGCAAGTAGTCACTACTTAAAATGCCCTTAGGACTTCCCCACCCCCCACTACAACCCTGTCCCTTAATGTTCCCTCTTACCCACCATTCACCTTGTTACCCTAACTCTAATTAAAATGTCATTGATTCCAACCTTCCCCTCACTCCCCAACATTCAATCACAAAATTCTATATGTTACCTCTTTAAATATTCTGAATCCATCCCTACCTCACTACCGTTATACTTCAGACCCCTTAATTCTCTCCTGAATTACCACAACAGCATCCTAACTACCCTTCCTGATCTATTTGTGCTCTTTTGAATATACTACCCAAATAATGGAGCCATTTTTCTAGAACTGAAAATAAAACTCATTACTAATACCTTCAGTTAAAACCAAATTCCTTGGAAGATAAACCAGACCCTTTATAATCTGGCCCTTGCTTATCTGCGTAGCTTCATTGATGTCACTACTTGCAATTTTCAACTTGCCATATTCTCATGTCTTGGCACGTTTAAAATCTTTCACATTTTAAAGACTGTTCAGGGGTTTTCTCTACAAAGCCTTTTCAAATCCCTCCATTCTGGGTTACGTGCTGCTTCTGAGTTCCCAAAGCACCTTGAGTTTTCATCACAGCACTTACCATACTGTAATAACTATGTTTTCCTCTGTCTTCCACTAGACTGAGTCCCCCTAAAAAATGAAGTAAACTCTTAAGTGTTCCTAGCATGTAACATGTGACTTTCATTGAATGATGGTGCGGCCTGCCTGACAGTTCTTTTTCCTTTCCCAACAGTTGTTAGTCCTGCAGACCAGGCTACCCCAATAGGAAGTCTGAAGGTGTCCCTTCAAGCTGCTGCTGCATTCCATGCTATTTATGAAGAGATGACTGCAGATCTGTTTTCGCAATAGAATGAGTGCTATTCCATTCTAAATTCTGTGAGGGAACCACAGTAAAGAGTCTCTTATAAAGTAACTTGTTATACCATGAATTTGGTTTACTGTGATCTCTCAATCTAATCATGAAAGCTTAGATATGCAAGTTTGTTTTTGTGACACTAGATGAATAAAGGCATTATCTTCTAATGCCTTAGCAGGAACTACAAAAGAACTGTCACAAAAGTTTAATTTACAAAAACAAAACAACAACAACAAAAAAAACCACAGTTTATTTATCTTTTAGTTTTTCCAAAATTGAAAATATCAAGTCCTACTGCTAAGGAGAAAAAAACAAACAAACAAACAAACAAAATCTGAGTCCCCTCCTCCCTCCTCTCTTAAAGTCACAGAACACAGAATGAACTGCAGCGGAACAGGTGGATGCAGAGAACCAGGAGGGGGAGGATGGCAAGATAAACTCCCCAAATACTTAAAAAGCTGTTCAACAGAAACTGTGATAAATACAGGACAATGCAAGAAAATAAAATAAGAAGCAGCAGTGAAGAGAGGTCATGTTGTGGGTGTGGCCTCCCTTCTTTTTTTTCTTTTCTCATTAGGGTGTTCTAGGCCCAAGGCATGACTCTTGCCCCTTCCAGATCTGCATGTTGACTCTTTGGAGCCTCCTTCTATATTTTACTAGAAGCAGTATACACCATCTTACTCAGGTATATCAGAAAACAAAAAATAATTTTGTTTCTACCAATGTACCATGTGGGAATTTGAAAGGAGGATGAAATCAATCCAGAAGTGTCACTGCTTCTTATGTCTTCCAAGGCAGCAGAAATACCCCAGAATCTGCATGTGACAAGAAAGCAGGAAAACCCAGAGGTACCACCTGACCTCCCTCACTAACTCAAGTTGATGGTTTATCACAATCATTAGCAAATTCTAAGAACCTGCTCTTGAGTACTGAAAAGATGGAACTTAAAGAGATGTGAGGAAGGTCATAGCAGTATCGTAGGATGGAGGATGGAATCTGCTGGTCAAGAACCATGGTACAATTAGTTAAGAGTCACCTTGTACCAACATCTTGGAAATATAGCTTTGAGACATCAAGGAATAAGATGTCAGAAGCCACTGATGTCCTGACAGAAGGTGACAGGAAGAGAGAGGAATGAAATGGTATTTATTAACAGCGGAAGCCTCTGCCCTTCTTCAAGAACATCTCCTGCCTTGCCAGCTGGATGGGGCCATTGGCACGTGTCCTGGTGGGCCTGGAATTCCCCGAGTAAATTGGTCCACACAAATGGCCCCTAAACCCATAAACACAAATGGCAAAACTTCAAAAGAAAATAAAGGAAAAATACAGTTTCTGTCATGTAAAATTTTCAGGGATTGGCTGGAGGAAGAATGGAACTGAGGGCCAAAGTTCAGAAGTTACTTCCTCTTTTTCTTGGGGGGTGCAGAGCTGTGTCTGGAACCACGGTTAGAGCCACGGCCTGAACTATGCACAGATGCCTTCCTCTTCCGGCTCATACTTCGACTCTGTTCTTCTTCTTCCTCATAACGACTTTCACGGTCCGCTAAACAGAAGAGGTATTCCTAGTTAGATATGTTAGCTTTAGGTAGCTAAATGCTACTAGATAGCATGGAATAGAACACGGTTTGGAGTCAGACCAAGGTTTTAATCTTTACTTAGTCACTCACCAGTTGTGTGACCTTGGGTGAGTACTTAACATTTCCGAGCCTTGTTTTTTTTTTTTTTTTATAAAATGGAAAATCGTTTTAGGATTAAATAAGGTAATCTATGCAAAGTACTTATTTTAATGCTTAGAATACAGTAGACAGTATTTCCTTTCATCCTTACCTTATATTTGGCATTTGGTTTCTGAGTAATTAAACTAGTGCTATAAAAACTTTCCTAACTTTGAAGAGGCCTAGAAAGTTAGACTATTATAGGACTTCGATTTAGAAACTGAGTGGCCTAATTCTGGAGCCTTATAAGACTTGTGGCAATCATGGCGATGGGCCCACTGGGGGCTTGAGGAGATTAAAAAAGCATTCAATTAGGCAGTCATGCCTCTTGGACAATATACATACATTCCAGACCTTGTTTTTTCTGATGGGTAAGGACTAAAATGTTAGAAATTTGTGCCTCAAAAATTTAAAATGAATGAATGAATGAATGAATGAGTAAATAAATAATTTACCTTTTCGGGCTTCTTCCTCTAGTTCATCCCAATCCTTTCCACTCTCTTCTTCACTGCCCAATGATTCCTTGGAATAGTCTGGAATAAAATTTATTAAGCATTAGTCACTAGACTAAAATGGAATGAAATGATAGAATACTTCCCTTCTAAAAAAGTAGTTTCTAGAAATGACATTAGATTAGGAAGCCATGGAAACTTTTCTCTGTGAAGACGAACCTGATTCTTCAGCTTCTGATGAATAATCTTCATCACTGTCCTCTTCTTCTTCTTCATAGTCATCCTCTGAAGGATTAAAAGTCTCATCTTCGATTTCAGACTCTGAATCCCCTTCCTCAGCATCACTACCCTGGTGAATTAGAAAAATAATATTATTTCCTGTTTTATCAGATACCCTAAATATCTAATTCATAATTAGTATTTTTTTTTTTAAGATTTTACTTATTTACTTTTAGAGAAAGGGGAAGGGAGAGAAACATCAATGTGCAAAAGATACATGGATTGACTGTCTACTCTCACCCCCAATTGGGAACCCAGCCAGCAACCCAGGAATGTGCCCCTGGGAATTGAACTCGCAACCTCTTGGTTCACAGGCCCGCAACTCAAATCTACTGAGCCACACCAGCCGGGGCTAATTCATAATTAATATTTCTTAGAGATTCACTTCATTCTTCATAGCCCAGGAATATTAACTGCAGGGATACTCTTAGTAATAATGCATTACACAGAGGTGGGAGGAACATTTTTTGGAAAACAATATTCATAAAATTTTCTTAAGGATTTTTCTCCAAATACTAAGAAATTCACTGAAAGAACAGTTTTTGTAATTTCAAGGAAATCTTGTCAATGGCTACTGATACCCAATTAATTTATCATTTACATGTAAATCTAATTTGGATAAACAATAATACCAAGATGTGTTCAGAGATTTTCCCACTTGTTCTGGTCCCTTAGGTATTACTTATATGGCATTATTCTAACTGCCCAAATAATAATGGGCAACTATACAGCAGAAGAGAAACCCCACACTCACGCACCTCACCCTCAGGTTCCAGGAAAGACCAGCCACCTTGTTCGAAGAAGCCCTCAGGGTCATCAACAATAGTCTTCATGATTTTAGTCCAGTTGAGGGACTGTACGCCTTCTGTGTACTTTATGTCACAAGAACTGGGAGTAATGACATTACAAAGTCAAAATCAATCCTCTATATTTTCTGAGAAGGATCAGTGTCAAACTGGTAGTTAGATCTCTGAAGAGCAAATAACCTTGTCTTAAATGTATGGGAACAGGTATTCTTTGCACTGTGCCACCAGACTATGCCCCAGAAAGCTGATATTTGGACTCCCAGAGCACTAGACCCCACATCAAAGCAGCATTCCAACTGAAGCAAGCTCTGTCTCTCAAGTAAGTAAGTCTGAGTTCATCTCCCTCTTTTCCATTTTCTTCAGGGAGGAAGAACCCAACTAGAACCTGGTAAGCTACTGGAGTTGAGAGAGAGACAGGAGGGTTTGGGGAAGCTGACAGCTAGAATTTGTGGGACAGAGTACTAGAGTTCAGAGTGATAGGGAAAGCTCTGGAGATTTGCTGAGGGATTCCCTCAATTCTATAGCTGAGGAGTGATGTACACAAGCATGAGAGGAAACTAATCAGAACTAGGCAAAGAAGCACTGGAAAGCAGTAGGCCATACAATTCCCAGATCTCACACAGAGGTGGAGAGAAGATGGAGGAATAGGTGGACGCACCGTACCTCCTCGCACAACCAAGATTAGAACAACAATAAAATACAGTCAGCATAACACCCAGAACCGACAGGGGATTCATTTGAATGGAAGTCAGACAGCCAAGAAGTTGAAGTAGACCCGTACATCCAGACTGGTAGGAGACAAGGAGCCGAGCGGGCGCGGGGCTGGCGCGGGTCGGCAGCGCACGGAGGTCGGGGGAAATTTGGCGCGAAATCAGCGCGACAGCCATCGGGGCGCAGGAACGCAGCGGTGGACCCTGAGTATGCAAGCTGCGGCTGCCGGACCCAGTGGGGCAGCGATTGTGGACCAGGGCAGAGCTCGCAGCCCAGGAGCCCCGGGAAAGGTCTGGGCCCAGGAGAATTGAACTGCTGCCATTGATTCCCTCCTGCCCCCGCCCCCACATATAACGTCACAATCTAGCGACTGGGGCGCCCAGCCCCGGTGAACACCTAAGGCTCCGCCCCCCACCTTAACAAGAGCGACCAGTCCGAAAAAGGAGAGAGACAGGGAAAGACATAAGACGTGTGCAACAGAGCAGATCAGTCCCCCAGGACTCATCCTTTTGAGCGACCAAGAAATAGCCAATCTATCAGATGCACAGTTCAAAACGCTGGTGATTAGAAAGCTCACGGAATTGGTTGATTTTGGGTGCAATTTAGATGAAAGGATGCAGGTTACCATAAAAGAGATGCAGGAAGATACGCGGAGGAGAGCCAATAGAGAAAGGAAGGAATCTGAGTCTCAAAACAATACAGTGGACCAGAAGGAAGATAGAATCAACCAAGCAGGAAAGCATGATGAAATAAGAATTAAAAAAAATCGAGGAGAGCCTTGGGAACATCCAGGACACCTTTAAACGTTCCAACATTCGAATTATAGGGGGTACCAGAAGGGGAGGAGCAACAAGTGGAAAAGTTATTTGAACAAATAATAAAGGAGAACTTCCCCAATCTGGCAAAGGAAACAGTCTTCCAAGAAATCCAAGAAGCTCAGAGATCCCCAAAGAAGTTGGACCCAAGAAGAAACACACCAAGGCACATCATAATTACATTAGCCAAGGTAAAAACGAAGGAGAGAATCCTAGAAGCAGCAAGAGATAAGGGGACAGTAACCTACAAAGGAGTTCCCATCAGACTGTCAGCTGATTTCTCCAAAGAGACCTTACAGGCAAGAAGGGGCTGGAAAGAAATATTCCAAGTCATGAAAGACAAGGACCTACATCTCAGATTGCTCTATCCAGCAAAGCTGTCGTTTAGAATGGAAGGGAAGATAAAGTGCTTTTCAGATAAGGTCAAATTAAAGGAGTTCATCATCACCAAGCCTTTATTTTATGAAATGCTAAAGGGACTTATCTAAGAAAAGAAGATAAAGAAAAAGACATGTATAGTAAAAGGACAGCAAACTCACAATTATTAACAATTACACCTAAAGCAAAACCAAAAGAAACTAAGTAAACAACTAGAACAGGAACAGAACCACAGAAATGGAGGGCACATGGAGGGCTAGCAACAGGGGGGGGTGGGAGGAGGGGAGGGGGGAAAGGTATAGAGAATAAGTAGCATAGAATGTAGGTTGAAAATAGATAGGGGGAGGGCAAGAATAGTACGGGAAAGGTAGAAGCTAAAGAACTCATAAGAATTGCACATGGAAGTGAACTAAAGGGGGGGGAACGTGGGTGGGAGAGGGGGGTACAGGGTGGAGGGGAGGGAAGGGGGGAAAGGGACAAATGTAATAGCATAATCAATAAATTAAAAAAAAAAAAAAAAAAGAGGTGGAGAAAATTCTTGCTCCCATCAGCTTCAGTGCAAAGACCTCAGAACACACCGGGAACCCAGTCAAGTCCTCACAAGACATGTTACCTCAGCGATGGGACCAATTAGCCCCAGACTCAAGGCTGTTCTGGTCTAGCAATCATGATATTTGAGAACAACTCTTGAAAGAGCAAATGGAATCCAAGTAACAACTGTACCTTAGAATAGAGTGTAAAAAAAAATTGAAATAACAAAATTTAGCACCCCAAAACATAGTCACAATGTCTGGCAACCAATCACAAAGTACCAGGCATAAAAAGGAGCAGGAGAAAATCCAACTAACAAAAACAGATCCAAAAAGCACAAAGATGATGGATGAAGTAGCAAATAAAGATGTTAAAAAGCAATTATAAATATATTCCATATGTTCAAGAAAGAAGAGGGAAATTGAAGATAAGTTAAAAATGTGTGTACTTACTCTCTGAAAAAAAAAAAAAAAAAAGAGGGGGGACTGAAGAAAGCAAAAATATTTGAGCCAGAACATTTCCAAATATGATGAAAACAATAAAGCCCACAGACCTAAAAAGCCCAATGCACACCAAGCAGAGTAATCATAAAGAAAACCACGCAAAAAAAAACCCCCTACTCATCAAACTGCTGAAAATCAATGACAAAGAAAATCTTAAAGCTGCCTGAGAAAAAAAGACAGAAGGACAAAGAATGACAGCAAGTATCTCCTCAGAAATCCCGAAAGCTGAAAGACAAGAAGCAACATTTTAAATATTCAAAGAAAAGACGGCCAACTTAGAATTCTGTATCCAGTTGAAAATACCTTCGGAATGAAAGCAAAATACTTTCAAGAAATAAGCTGAGGCAATTTGCACAGAAAACCTAGGCCTCAAATGCTAAAGGTTTATGAGGCAAAGGAAAATTATAGAAGGCTACGGATAGAAGGTTGGAACTACACAATGGAATGGAGGCCACCAGGAATGATAAGTATGAGTCACACAAAAGACTCACCCTTATTTTGTAAATTACAAGATAACTGTTTTAAAGCTAAAACAATGACAACAAATTGTGGCATTCATAGAACATTAGATGTATAATGTATGACAATAGTGGAAATGACAGAAGAAAGGAAACAAGCATAAGAACTTTCCAACAGCAGTGATGTATTATTTGAAAGCAGATTGTAATAAGACATATATGTAAACCTAGAACAAATATTATAAAAGTAAAACAAAGAGGTGTAGTTAATCACCAACTATGAAGATAATACAGTCATAAAATGAATCCAAAACAAATCATAAAGAGGAGAAAAGCAACATAACACAGACAAGAAAACAAATAGCAAAATGGTAGATTTAAACCCACCCATATTGATAATTACATTAAATATAAACATTTTCAGAATGGATTTAAAAAAGTGAGACCCAAATGTATGCTCTCTACAAGTAAGCCACTTTGATATAAAGTAATGTAAGTTAAAAGTAAAAGGACAGAAAAAAGACAGGCCATGCTAACCAAAGCTAGAAGTCTATAGTAATATCACACCAAGCTGGTTGCAAAATAAGGAATATTTCTAGGATAAGGAAGGACATTTCATAATGATAAAAACGATCAATAAAATCCACACTCCTCTAGTCAGACTGACCAATACAAAAAGAAAACAAACGATCAATACTAGGAATGAAAGGGGACATCATTACAGATTATACAGATACTAAATTTGGTAAACTCAGATTACTAACAGACCAACAATGAAAGACACAATTCTAAAATTTATATGGAACAGCTAAAATAGTAATAGCCAACTTTGAAATGAACAAAACTGGAGGACTGCCTACTTAATTTCAACACCCACCTGTAAAGCTACAATAAACAAGCCAGTAATGGTATCAGTATAAGGACACACACACATCAGAGGAACAGAATACAGTTCAGAAATAGACCCTCTCCTACATGGTCATTTTTAAAAATATTTTGGACAAGGATGTCAAGGTAATTCAATGGGTAAGGGATAATTTCAACAATTCACACTGAAATTGGAGAGATATGTTCCATATGTTCACACACACAAAGTAATAAATGCTTATACCACATTAAAATATTAACGTGGATCACAAACCTAAATATAAGGTCTAAACCTATAAAACTCTAGAAGAAAACATAGAAAAAATTTTTATGGTCTTAGGTTAGGAAAATGTATTAGATAAGATTTAAAGGCACAGTTACAATAAAAAAGTTGACAACATTTCATGAAAATTTTACACTTTTAGTTTTTACAAGATACGTAAGAAAATGAAAAGGCAAAGAAACTACTGGAAGAAAATATATGCAAAATCTGTATTTGATGAAGGACTTCTATCCAGCCTAAAGAATTCTTCCAACTCAAGATGATGTACATGCTTCGCCTCCATGTACAACTATAGCAAAAATTACAACTAGACTACAAAACAAATTAACACCCAGATTCATCAGAAAACTGAGCTGTATGGAAGTCCAACAGCCAAGGATTTAGAGAGCCACATTCAAGACAGGTAGGAGGGGCAGAGATGCAGAGGCGTGGAGAGGCGGCGCAATGGGTGGTGGATAAAAACTGGGAGAAATACCTTGGGAGCAAGAGATCCAAGCCCTAGCCCAGACCACACAGCCCAGGATTACAGTGCCAGGAAGATAAATCCCCATAACTTCTGGCTATAAAAAACAGTTGAGGTTGGGGCAGAAGAAACTGCCAGATTTTCAGGAGATTCCTCTTAAAGGGCCCACACAGATTTAGAACTTATACAGACTCTCTCTCTCTGAGATTTGGCACTAGGGCAACAGCTGGAAGGGCACGAGCAGCATATGGGGGAGAAAGTAAAATGACTGGCAAGTAGGTAAGTGCCACGAGAACTTCCTCTAAGGCAATCTTCAGAGGTGAGGAAGTGGCACTGTCTCCTCTCTGAGCCCTCCTCTACATAGATCCACAAAGTGGTGAAATGGGAAATTACCTAAGGCTCCGCCCCACACAATTTACAGGTGCCTTTTCTACAATAGGCCACACTACTAAAGATGGAGTCAAAGCAGCTGTACCTAACACAGGAAAAAACAGGAAGGCTGCCAAATTAAGGAGACAAAGAAATATGTCCCAAATTCAAGAACAGAACAAAATTCCAGGAAAAGAACGAAATGAAATGGAGATAAGCAGAGTTCAAAACACTGGTTATCAGGATGCTCCAGGAACTCATTGGGTACTGCAATAGCATAAAAGGACCTGGGCAGAAATGAAGGTTGCAGTAAGTAAAATAAAAATCTACAAGGAACCAACAATAGAGGGGATGAAGCCAAGATTCAAATCAACAATTTGGAACATAAGGAAGAAAAAAGCATTAAATGAGAACAGCATGAAGAAAAAGAATTTAAAATACTGAGAACAGAATAAGCAGCTTCTGGGACATCTACAAACGTACCAACATCAGAATCATAGGTGTGCCAGAAGCAGCTCCTTCTTGGGAGGGAGGGAGGGAGGGAGGGAGGGAGGGAGGGAGGGAGGGAGGGAGGGAGGCTTCCCTAATTTGGTAAAGGAAATAGACACACAAGCCCAGGAAGCACAGAGTATCCCAAACAAGCCCGTTCTAAGGCACATCATAATTAATATGCTAAAGGTTAAAGATAAAGAGAGAATCTTTTTTTTTTTTAAATATTTTATTTATTTATTTTTAGAGAGGGAAGGGAGGGAGATAGAGAGAGAGAAACATCAATGTTCGGTTGCTGGGGGTTATGGCCTGCAACCCAGGAATGTACCCTGGCTGGGAATCAAAGAGAGAATCTTAAAAGCATCAAGAAAAAAGCAGAGAGTTACCTACAAAGGAGTTCCCCTAAGGCCTTCAGCTGATTTCTCAAAAGATACTTTGCAGACTAGAAGGAACAGACAAGCAGCATTCAAAGTGATGAAAAACAAGGTCCTATAACTTAGATTACTCTATCCAGCAAAGCTATCATTTAGAAAGGAAGGGCAGATAAAGTGCTTCCCAGGCAAGGTAAAACTAAAGGAGTTTATCATCACCAAGCCATTATTGTATGAAATGTTAAAGGGAACTATACAAAAAAAAAGAAGACCAGAACTATGAACATTAAAATGGCAACAAATGCAGAACTAACAATGAATCTGATACAAAATAGACAGGGGGGTGTTAAGAACAATATAGGAAATGGAATAGCCAAAAAACTTACATGCATGACCCATGGACGTGAACTAAGGAAGGGACTGCTGGAGGGAATGGAGGTGTCAAGTGGAGGGGGACAAAGAGGAGAAAATTGTGACAACTGTAATAGCATAATCAATAAAATATATTTAAAAATAAACAAAAAAAGACTTAAGTATCCAATTTGTTTCAGGATCTCGTATTCTTATGGAGCCCTGTATATACATACACGTATATACAGAATCAATTTGGCAATTTTCTCCTGTTAATCTGTCTCAGGTCAATTTGATTTAGACCAGCCAAAAAAACTTAGAAGGGTAGAAGGAAATTTATTTTTCCTTCCTCACAGATGCATCTACAAGCCAAAGAATGCCAAGAATTTCCTATAACCACCAGAAGTTAGGACAACATCATGGAACAGATTCTCTTTCAAATCCTCTAGAAGGAACACACCCTGATGACACCATGACTTTAGACTTCCAGTCTCCAGAACTGTGAAATAATACATTTCTATTGTTTTGAAGCCCCCACCCTGCCCCCAAAATCTTCCAACTCAGTAACTGATTTTCAACAGGGGCAAAAAATATGAAGATACTCCATCAAAGGTATAGAATGACACATAAGCATATGAAAAGTGCTCAACATCATTAGTCATGGAAATGCAAAGTGAAACCACAATGAGAGAAAGCACTACACACACACTGTAATAGCTAATATTAGAAAGACTGTCAACAAGTGCTGGTGAGGATGTGGAACAATTACAGTCCTCACACACTGCAGGATTTCTAGCACTCTAAAAAATTATTTTATAATTTTTATAAAATTAAACATACATTTAAACTGTATTACCAGCAATCCCAATCTTAGGTGATTTACCCAAGAGAAATGAAACATATGTCTACACAAAGACATATTATTACAGTAGCTATTCGTAACAGTCCCCAAATGGAAACAACCCAAATGTCTATTAACTGGTAATGGGTTAAATACGGAATATGCACAGTGAAATACTCCTTAGTAATAAAATAGGAATATAGTAGTGTTGCACAATAACTTGGATAAATTTAAAAGCATTATGCTAAGAGAAGAATGCAAGATACAAAAGATTACATACTGTGTATTTTCATTTACGTAGAATTATAGATTCTTCTACAAAATGTATAGTAACAGAAACCAGGAATGGGGTTAATGGACTGACTATAACAATGTATGAACACTTTTTAGGAGTGAAGGAAATGTTCTGTATCCTGATTATGATGGCAGATATGAGACTGTATATGTTTATTAGAATTCATCAAATCAGCCCTGGCTTGTGTGGCTCAGTGGATTGAGAGCCTGCCTGCGAACCAAAAGGTTGCCAGTCATGGCATGTGCCATGACTGGGTTGTGGGTCAGGTCTCTAGTTAGGGGTGTGAGAGAGGCAACAGATCAATGTCTCTCTCATGCACAACGATGTTTCTCTCCCTCTTCCTCCCTCCCTACCCTGTCTCTAAAAAAATAATAAAATCTTAAAAACCATCAAGTCATATACTTATATTGCTAAATTTTATTACAACTTATACCTCAATAAAGCCAATTTGAAAAAGTCATATACACTTGCACATAATATTTGTGATCCTGTATCACCTACCTCCACATGTTTCTCAGGAAAATCCTTTTGAAATCATAAACCCCTATTTTTCTCAGTTTATTTCTAAGCTCTCAACATATTTCTTAAGAGGAAACTACATTTATGGCACCTCCCTTTCCAGGAGAATAAGGGGGGGGCAAGTTTGGGGGCAGAGTAAACTATATTCATGGCTACTCAAGTCTCACCCTTTACCTAGGGAGTGACAGACATCTCATTTATCAGAGTTCTGGTACTTCCATTAGAAATACTTTTAGCTAATGTGTGAGTACATGGTGTCACCAGCTAAAATTTCATTTTATTTTTATTTTAAAGATGTTATTTATTTTTAGGCAGAGGGGAAGGGAGAGAGTAAGAGAGGGAGAGAAACATTAATGTGTGAGAGATACATCGATCAGTTGCCTCCCGCATGCCCCAAATGGGGACCTGGCCTACAACCCAGGTATGTGCCCTGATTGAGAATCAAACCAGCAACCTTTGGGTTCAGAGACCGGCACTCTATCCTTTGAGCAACACCAGTCAGGGCATTAGCTAAAATTTTTTAAAAAAATTTTATCTGTCATCTCAGTAAAAAGAGAGAAGAAACACTCCCCACTTTTTATAAATATTATTATAAATGTGTATAGATCGTTGTATGTATGCATGCATGCATGCATGTGTGTATATCTCACACAGGGTCAGAAAGGATCTGAAAGTCCGTAGCTCTGATCCCAAATTTTTCAAGTTCCAGTCTATAACCCAACCCAATGACAGTGTCATCTTTAGTATATCAGATTCTTATGTATAAGAAACCGTACTTATAAAGGGCTCATGGGGTAAATGGGACGTTGCTGGCAGATTTACTTACTTCAACCATTCTTTGATGGGGTCAAGAGAGGCTACAGGAATGGCGTTGATCATTGTCACTTTCTTGCTATAGTCCTTGTAGACAATTACCATATCAAAGTTCTTCAGGTGAAACTGAACCCGCTCAAAGTGAATCAGCTCCACTTCATCCAGTGTCACCACAAATGGTGGCTGTCAAGGAAGAACTGGATCATTATCATATAAATACTTTTTCTAAATATTAGCATTTTCAAATACTTTCAGACTCCAAATCACTACATAAAAAATAATTAAACTGTTTTTTTGGAAAGACCAATAGCAGTAAAACATACAATAAATTCCAGTAAAAGAATATGCAAGATCAAAACCTGCTCTTAAGAGCATAAATTTAAGGAAACATGTAAAGAAACTATGAAAAAAAAACTATTTAAAAAGGCTTTTAAAGAATCGTTTGTTCATTAAGTTTTATATCTAAGATAAGTGAGTATCAAAAGTGAAAATCATAAGAAATAACAAGGATCTAGTTCTCAGAATATCCACCTCCCTTTTTCTCTAATAATTTTCTCACTAAAAGGAGGTAAGAAATGCTTACCCATTCTGTAGTATTTACTAGTGCACTACTAGTGGGCTGAAGGAGGCAGGTACTCCTATAGGGAGCGCCATTAAATCTGAAAGAGAGAAGAAAAGAAACTCAAGACTAAATTCAATGCAAGAGAAACTGCTACTGTCACAATAAACATACTTCCTTTTCCCACTCCCAACAACTCCAGCATACTCTATAGACTTATTTCTAGAGGATGCCCCTCAGTCTTAGCCACCCACCCCAGCTCTTAAAGTTTTAAGAGGAAACAAATGTTATCAGTTACATGAAAAAGGAAGAATAACCATTCTTCTAAAAGTGAAACTTCAGGCAAAAAAAAAAAAAAGTTGGAATATGTTACCCCAAGTCCCTAAAAGGCACTTCAAATTCCAGTTCTTCCTTAGTTAGAGCCTCTACTTTCTCAATGAAATTTTTAAAGGCAGTTTTTAGTTTGTGCCTCATTTCTCGTTCCATCTGCAGAAGAAAAGAATTCCAGTTAATTACAGCCATCACTTTACTTGTTAACAGTATATCCTTTCAAAAAATCTGAAGTGCTTTGGTAGTGATACCTGTGATACTAATGGGTACACCTAATTAAAGGCCACCATACCATTAACTGTAGAGCTGAGTCTGCAACCTAGTCTAATCCATAGATCACTGGACCACACCAGCTCAGCAGATATCTGAGTTATTCTGTAGACAGATTCAGGGATTGCTTACAAAATAAAACAACTACTGAGCTCAGATTTGGACCACATCCTACCTCACTACCCCACAAATAAAATACTAAATTTCACTGACCTGCTCAGCATAGAGGTCATCTCGGTCATGCATATGCTGATGTTTCCCCAAGTCCGTGGTGATCTCTCCCACTTCTGTGTAAAACTGTACATCTGTGTGCCGCTTCTTCCCAAACATGATGGCATTCTGAGAGTATAAGGTAGAAAGAACAAGGAAAAAGTCAGAAGACTTAGTCTACACTACAGACAAGGCGGCCAGATAACAACAAACAAAATGTGAAAATATATAAACAGCATTTATGTAAAAATAGTTAAACCATTCCTGCAACCACTATAAATTAATGACATTTGGGAATGTGAAAGAGATAAGTTACAAAAAGTACCCCTACATATTAGAATGACCTTTGGAGTTTATGTTGGTAAAAAATTGTCTGTAAAGCAAAAACTTTCTATTTCAGAAAGAGGAATTTGGAGACCTTATTTTTTTGTGGTCTTTATATATCACACCATGCTTAGCACCTTCTAGGTATTAGGCACCATGAACTTTATAAACATTATTTTATTCAATCTTCTTAATGACCTTATGTGATCAGTGACAATTTCATCACTACTTTACAGGACAGAGGCTGACAGAAAGACCCTGCCCAGGATCACACATCTGGTAAGTAGAAAAGTATACCTTGAGGTGAAAGTGCAAGACAATAATCATTTCTCCATCACAGGGCTGAAACAAAGCATGCTTGATGTTATTGTACAAAATATCCACTTTGTCTCCTCGAACAGATGTGAAGCGGAAGCCTGGGGGGAGGAGTGGAGGAAGCAGCTAATTACCAAGCAGCACCAACAGTTTGGCCAAAAGTCACTGAACCTTTCCTGACTAATTTGAACAGGGTCAAAGGAAATACCAACAACTGTACAGAGAGAGCTTTCCTTTCATTTTGCCCATACAGCAATGTAAGTAGATTCCTCCCAGCCTCTCATACTGGATTGTCTGATCTGTCATTCTTACAAATGTGTCCCTGATGCCCCAGGCATGTGAGAGATCATCCGTACCATTGACATGGGCCTCCAGTGAACCTTGCATCCTTTTCTGGGCAATGTTAGGACGAATGTATAAATCTTTCAGTTTGGGGTTACTCCGATTTAGATTGATCACGAGGGAGTCTTGTTTCACAATGCCCTAAGCAGAATGAAAATCAATGCGAATATTCAGTATCTTTACATGTCCCCTAAATCTAAATCAGCACCCTTTTGCAGAAAGGTGCTTATTCTACGTCCAGGCTCACCTCCTTCTCTTTCTCTTCTGCTTCCCGTGTCTTATAACGCTTCTGTACTTCTTTTATAATTCGGAAAGCATTCTGAAGGTTCAAGGCTGGTACTGTCTGTTCTCCAGGTGCCTTCATATTTGAAGCTCGGTATGTACTGTAGACAGGGGGAAGCATTTATGTAAGTTTCTTCACTGGGCTAGGTAACCTGCACTCATTATGTATTTTATAATTGGCTTAATGTTTTTATAGAAGAAAACAGTACTACTGAATGGTGGGTGGGACAATGTCTGGGAAGCTAAATACATAACAACTCTCCCTTTCTTCTCATTTTTCAGTATTTTTCAATATACAATATTAAATTACTTTCAGGTGTATACCCTAGTGATTAGCCATTAAATAACTTACTAAGTGATCATCTAGATAAATCTTGTACCCATCTCAAGAGGATTCTAAATTATGTACCATTCTCAAAATAGTACAAAGCAAGGTGATCCTAAACAAGTGCCACTGAGGGACGCTTTGCCATTTAGTAGAAGGGGAGGACACGGCACAGAGAATGAAATGTTTCTGAGAGAGCCACCCCAGCCAGGAGGAATTTAGGGATGGTTGTTTTCCTGGGGACTCACATTTCCTTGACAAAAGTGGCTTCTGGGTTAGGAAAAATGTTGCCCTCATTCCTGCCCAGAGCACTGCCTGGGCAATAGAAGTTAATTCGCAAGTAAGTATAATCTCCCTCCACCGACATACTTATATTCTGTTGAAGAAAAGAGAAAGCATTGAAATAAACAAACAGGATTATTTTCTTGATAAAAATTAGATGCTAAAATTAAGTTAGGAGTTACAAGCTGACTGCTAAACCTAGCCTGTAAACCTTAACCTAAATGTAATAAACACGTGAAACCTATGTGGTTTTGTGAACCAGTGTTACCCCAATAAATTCAATCAATCAATCAAATAAACTACATATTTAGCATATCTTCTCACATGACAAAATGTGCTTCCAAAAGAACAACAAGTTCTCCAAGTATCTTATGCTATGTGTAAAACCACAGGTTAAAAAATGCTTTAATAATGTTCAAGGAAAGAGAAAAATTATGTTTCTAGAATACATCATTTAACTTTCTACAAAGATGAAAACTGGAAAGGAAGGAAAGTGAGAGCAAGAGATAAGTGAGAAGGGCAAAGTCTGTAGGAGAAGAGTGGAACAGGTCATTTAGACAGAACAATAATCTACTTTAAGGAGCAGGGTGTAGAAAACCTATTTCAATGTTAGTACCTTGATTGTGGCAATGTGAAAAGGTGTTGCTATGCCAAACACAGGCATTATTACAGTCTCATACTTCTTATCAATATAGATCTTCATTTCCCGAATATGTGGTTCCTTAGGCATCAAAGATGGGTTTTTATAGGACACGTTAGATTTGCGAGCTCTAGAGTAGAGATAAAATTTTATGAGAAATTTCAATCACATATAATCCTGAGACAACCTCACTGCTCAATGCAAACTCTTACTTCTGAATCTGCTGTTCTCCTTTCTGTTCAGTCAATCGCCTCTTTGCTTCCTCATTGAGTTGAGCTGCTAGTTCTTTCTGATGTGCTCTTCGCTTCTCTTCTGCAGTCATCTCATTCTAGAGAAGAAAACCCCAAACTGTCAGAACATGTGAACCACATGACAGACATAAGATCAATGTAGTTTAAAACAGTAAACTCACTCGCGTTCTTTCTGTAAGTAATGCTGCCCGAGAACCTCTTCCCAACAGGTCTTCAGCCTCGTCTTTCTCCTCTTCCTCTTCTTCTTCATCCTCATTCTATGGGGGAAAAGTCATAATCAGAAATTTGGGTTTTCATTTTTCAGCCATTATTGTTTATCTTCATCAGTGTACCCAAACTTCCTATGCCACCTACCTTTAGAAAAATGCCCACATTCTTTACTTTTTTCTTCACAGAAGTGAGAACAGTGGCTGGGCCATCCTAGAGTAATAGGGAGAAGTCAGATATCTATAAGAACTCTTAAATGAAACACTTCCAGCTTTTAACCGAGTATGTACCTGGGCAATGCTTTGGACCTCTGGATACTATTATCTTTGATTAAGGATAAATCCAGTTCTTGGCTGGATACACTTCCAGCCAAGATGGAGGCATAGGTAGACACACTGTGCCTCCTTGCACAAACAAAATAAGGACGACAATGAAGAAACAAAAAACAACCACTATTGATAGAAAATTGAACTGTATGGAAGTCTGACAACCAAGGAGTTAAAGTAGACACATTCATCCAGACTGGTAGGAGAGGCAGAGTCAGGCGGCTGAGACAGAGAGGGCTCAAGGCAAAGCAGCGGCTGGCCTGGACCGCAGGCTTGTAAAGCAGTGGCTAGCTGACTCAGCGAGGCAGCAGATTGTGGAGCGGGATGCAGTGCGCATGGCGGCTGGTGGACTGGGTGGTCCCACATTCACTTGCAGATAAACCAGGTGAAACTGGGGAATGAGACAGACCACACTACCCAGGGTCTCAGCGCAGGGAAATAAAGCCTCAAAGCTCCGACTAAAAACACCTGTGCAGGATGAGGTGCCTAGAGAAACTCCCAGCCTCACAGGAGAGTTCGTTGGAGACCCACAGGGTCCTAGAATGTACACAAACCCACCCACATGGGAATCAGCACCACAGGGGCCCAATTTGCTGGTGGGAAGTAGGGGAAGTGACTGAAATCCGGCCGAGAGCAGAGCAAATGCCACTGTTCCCTCTCAGACCACTGCCCCACATACAGCGTCACAACCTGGTAACTGTGTTGCCCCGCCCCAGTGAACACCTAAGGCTCTGCCCCTCACTACCTAACAGGCACATCAAGACCAAAAAAAATGGCCCAAACGAAAGAACAGATCAAAGCTCCAGAAAAAAATACAACTAAGCGATGAAGAGATAGCCAACCTATCAGATGCACAATTTAAAACACTAGTAATCAGGATGCTCACAGAATTGGTTGAATATGGTTGTAAATTAGATGAAAAAATGAGGGCTACGCTAAATGAAATAAAGGAAAATGTACAGGGAACCAATAGTGATGGAAAGGAAACTGGGACTCAAATCAATGGTTTGGAGCCGAAGGAAGAAAGAAACAACTAAACAGAAAGAATGAAGAAACAAGAATTCAAAAAAAAAAATGAGGAAAGGCTTAGGAATCTCCAGGATATCTTTAAATGTTCCAACATCCGAATCATAGGGGTGCCAGAAGGAGAAGAGTAAGAGTAAGAAATGGACAACTTATTTAAACAAATAACGAAGGAGAACTTCCCCAAATCTGGCAAAGGAAGTAGACTTCCAGGAAGTCCAGGAAGCTCCGAGAGTTGCAAAGAAGTTGGACCTGAGGAAGCGCACACCAAGGCTCATCATAATTACATTACCCAAGATTAAGGAGAAGGAGAGAATCTTAAAAGCAGCAAGAGAAGAGAATTACCTACAAAGGAGTTCTGATAAGACTGTCAGCTGATTTCTTAAAAGAAAACTTGCAGGCAAGAAGGGGCTGGAAAGAAGTATTCCAAGTCATGAAAGGCAAGGACCTACATCCAAGATTGCTCTATCCAGCAAAGCTATCATTTAGAATGGCAGGACAGATGAAGTGCTTCTCAGATAAGGTCAAGTTAAAGGGGTTTATCATCACCAAGCCCTTATTATATGAAATGTTAAAGGGACTTATCTAAGAAAAAGAAGATAAAAAACATGTACAGTAAAATGACAGCAAACTCACAATAATTAACAACCACACCTAAAACAAAAACAAACTAAGCAATCAACTAGAACCAGAACAGAACCACAGAAATGGAGATTACATGGAGGGTTAGCAACAGGGCAATCGGAGGAGAGGGCGAGAAAGGTACAGAAAATAAGTAGCATAGATGGTAGGTAGAAAACAGACAGGGGGAGGGTAAGAATAGTATGGGAAATAGTAGAAGCCAAAGAACTTACATGTATGACACAAGGACATGAACTTAAAGTGGGGGAATGTGGGTGGGAGGAGGTGTGGAGGGGAGTGAAGGGGGGAAAATGGAACACCTGTAATAGAATAATCAATAATATATATATTTAAAAAAAAAAGAATAAATACAGTTCTTAGGTCCCAACCTTTCAATAGGAACTATAATTTGGGAGGCAACATTGGAATGATTAAGAATACAGGATTGATTTGAAACCTGGCACCATCACTATCTAGCAGTGTTAACATCTGGCAAGTTACTTAAACTTCTCTCTGCCTCAGTTTACTGTTCTGTATGTGAGGATAAGAATATCTACTTAATAGGGTTACTGTCAGGATAACCCTATTAATGCACCAATAAATTAATGCATCAAAGTGCTTAGCTTATAAGAAAAACGAAATTTTTGTTATCATCATCATCACCATTACCACCACCATCATCAAGAATCACTTCCAGCTAAGTAAAAAACAAACAAACAAACAAAAACAGTCACAGAAGACCACAAATATTCAGAACAGGGAAATCCTTCAAGGCAGAAATTAGTTTAGTCATTGTCTAGGCCTAGAGGACTTGGGAGGGAATATAGGGAATGACTGCTAATGGGTACAGAGTTTCTTTCTGAGGTGAAAATGTTCTTAAATTAGATTGTGGTGATGACTGAACAACTGTGTCCTGTGTCCTGAATATAACAAAAATCACTAGATTGTACACTTAAAAAAAAAAAAGATTTTATTTATTTATTTTTAGACAGAAGAGAAGGGAAGGAGAAAGAGAGGGAGAGAAACATTAATGTGTAGTTGCCTCTCACACGCTCCTCATTGGGGACTGGCCCACAACCCAGGCATGTGCCCTGACTGGGAATCGAACCAGTGACCCTTTGGTTCACAGGCTGGCACTCAATCCACTCAGTCAAACCAGCCAGGGCTAGACTGTACACTTTAAGTGGGTGGATTACATGGCACATAGATTGAAACTCAGTAAAGCCATTATTTAAAAAAAAAAAAAAAATCAGTTCCATTATTAGAATTAGCTGATACTGTCAAGGTTCAAGCCACAATGTGTAAATTAGGTTAAATCATTCCCTGTACTTGAAGTACAATCTCTGTGTCTTTATTCCTAGCTGTGTTAGGTCATGCTATCCCATGGATTTGTTCCCTTGGCTAGGTCATCTCCCCTCAAAGACCTTTAAGAAGTACAAAATGTCCCTGAAAAGTCAATTCACAAGCACTCAAAAGTTTAAGAAGCATACATACCTCATCCACAAGCACTGTGTCACCAATGAACAGGGCATAGGTTTTCTCTTCTGGTTTCTTCCCTTCCTTGTTAGTCAGGTCTGAGAATCCCAAATTGATGCTGAAAACCATCCCTAAAATAGCAAAACAGGAATCAGACCATGGTTGAAAAAGGACAGAGAAATGCAGATTTTATGTAGAGAAGAGGGAGAGACAAAGCTAAAGGAAATTATTCAAAACAGTATTTTCCTGCCCTGGCTCGCGTGGCTAAGAGGATTGAGTGCAGGCCTGTGAACCAGAGGGTCACTGGTTCGATTCCCAGTCGGGGCACATGCCTCAGTTGCAGGCTGGGTCCCCACTAGGGGGCACATGGGAGGCAACTACACATTGATGTTCTTCTCCCTCTCTCCTTCCCTTCCCCTGTCTAAAAATAAAATAAATAAAATTTTAAAAATTAAAACAAAACAGTATTTTCCTATTGCATGAATGTAAAACTTACCTTTCTTCAGTTTGTACTGATTCTTACTATTAATTACTAAAGAGCCTTCACGGAATTCAATTCCCATTCCAAACCTAAAAAAGAAGAGACACTTCAGCAATAGGCTATAACATCTTGCACAGAGGTCACGTGCAATATATGCTATTTCTTTCTGAGTTTAAAGTGAAAGCGTTTACTAGTGAAGCAGTAGGACAAGGAAGAGGCTACTCCATAGACAGAGCAACCTATTTTTTTTTCCAGTAAGAGTTTACTTGAGCCAAACTGACAACAAATGCCAGGGAGCAAGATCTCAAATGCTCCCACAATATATCCTATTTTAAGTTCAAAGATAAGGCAGGCAAACATGTTGAGTGATTTCTGCTGCTCATTAGTCAGTTAAGGAAGATTACAGAAGTCTCTGCACTTTTGGTAAGTTGAAAATAATATCCTAATAAGTACTCCACTTAACATTTATTATATCAAGTGTTATTTATTTTAGCTTATACACCCACATTTAAATTTTTATCTCTACCCTGAAATCAAGTTAGGAATTTTTTTTCCTATAAGCTTAGCAGAGACTATTAAGGGGCACATTATTAAGACAGTTATAACTGGATAACGAGAGGTGATTTTTAGTGGAATGCTGGTAACTAGACTCCTTAAGTCGCCTGGGCCAAGACTTGGTATCAAATCTATATATTTCCTCTTGCCCATTAGAGAAATCCAGAAAGTAACCATATACTCCACACTAATTTTCATCTAAGGAGACTGCTTAGAGCTTTTGTTTCCCAAAATGTCTTTGGTTCTGTAAGATGTTATCAGTTATCTCTAGGTATTTAATGGTCAAATACATTTGCAAAACATTGGATTAAACAAAAATTCAAACATGTACAGCACAGTAGTTAGACAATCACATACTTTACAAAGTGTTCCCTCTATTTCCAGTACCTGACACTATACACAGTTATTACAACATTACTAATTATATTTCATATTTCCTATGCTGTACTTTATATCCCCATGATTATTTTTTAACTATCACCTGCACTTTTCAATTCCTTCACTGCCCCTCCACTCTGGCAACCATTAGTCTATTCTCTGTATCTATGAGTCTGTTTCTGTTTTGTTTGTTCATTAGATTCCATATATGAGTAAAATTACATGGTATTTGTCTTTCTCTAACTCACTCATTTCACTTAGCATAATACCCTCCAGGTCCATCCATGCCATGGCAAATGGTAAGATTTTCTTCTTTTATATGAACAAGTAATATTCCATTATATGTATTGACCATAGCTTTTTAATCCACTTGTACAGTGATGGGCACTTGGGCTGCTTTCATAGCTTGGCTATTGTAACTAACGCTTCAGTGAACATAGGGGTACGTATATTCCTTCAAACTAGTGTTTTGGGTTTCTTCAGATATATACCCAGAAGAGCAATCATGGGGTTATAAGGCTCACAGTATTTAATCTTCAAATGTGAGATGAGGTGCTCCAAGAGAAAATATAGCATGTAATGTTTCCTAACATTTGTAATTTAAGCCGAAAACACCTACTGGCATCTACTGTATCAGTCTAGAAAAATCTTCACCCTATTCTTCGGAGCAGAACTTAAATCTTTCTCACATTTTCAGGTAACACTGTGTGCCTGGCACACAGTGAAGTTTACTAGTCCATAATGGTCCATAAATGTTGGTTGAATCAATCTAAGAATATTCTGCCTGACCACGACCAGTCATGAAAAATGACTCAGAGCAACAATGTACATCCGTAGCATCTTACCCTAGGTTTTTGGTAATTTTGTTCAGCAGTTCGGGCTTCTGCTTTTTAACCACATCCATGACAGCATTATACACATCACATATCTTCACACCTAATGACAAGCCAGAAAAAGAACATGAAGTATCTTCCAGAAAATTAAAAAACAAAACTGTATTTTTAAATCAACATTTCCGCTGTAGTTATTCTATTTCCTAAAGCAGTCTCTCAAGGTGTAAACTAAGGAATACAGTTCCTTTCAGAAATGTGAAGGCTTAGAAATTAGTATTCTTTAAAACAATCCACCGTGTATTCTTAACTACAGTATTTGAGAATCACTGACCTGGAAGACTATGGAACACCAGGTGGTCTCAGTGAAAGCTTTTATGGGAGAATGGTGAAAATGTACAGGGAATAAGAAGCATAAATTATAGGTACAAAATAGATGGGGGAGGTTAAGAATAGTGTAGGAAATGGAGAAGCCAAAGAAGTTGTATGTATGACCCATGGACATAAAATAAGGGGGGAGGGGGAATGCTGTTGGGAGTGGGGTTGCAGGGTGGAGGGGAATAAAGGGGAGGAAAAAAGTGGGACAATATAATAGCATAGTCAATAAAATATATTTTTTAAAAAAGAAAGCTTTTAGCCTTGGCTGGCGTAGCTCAGTGGAATGAGCGTGGGTTGCGATCCAAAGTGTCGCAGGTTCGATTCCCAGTCAGGGCACATGCCTGGGTTGCAGGCCATAGCCCCCAGCAACCGCACATTGATGTTTCTCCCTCTCCTACCCTTCCCTCTCTAAAAATAAATAAATAAAATCTTAAAAAAAGAGAGAAGTTATAACTAAGTTCCTTAATCTTAAAAAAAAAAAAAAAAAAGAAAGCTTTTATAAGTGTTGATAAATGGCAACACATTCAAGTTACTATACATTTTAAAAAACAGGACTACAGAAGGACTGTGGCCTTGATTTTTCAGAATTTAGGTATAAACAGATATTTCAAGTCAGAGTAGCCCAGATATTATAGCCTCAGAGGTATCTTTATCCTCATTAAACAACCTATGACCATGATTTCCAGTAGGATTTCTCAAAACTGACTTGAGATATCATGGAGAAATGATGTCTGGAAGCTCTGGGCAACATGAGTGGGCCTACAAAGTGGGTTAATGGTGGTAAATATAAAGTTCTATGTAGCCAGTTACCAAGAGGTGGATCCTTGTTTAACAGGGTTGCTCTTATACTAATATTATTTCTATCCATTCAATGTAGAATTAACACCATACATTTTTTGTTGGTAGAGATACTATTTCTCAGAACATTCTAAGATTCTTCCAAATTGAAAACTACATTAAAAGGATCATACACTAAAGTTAAGCTGGATTTATTCCAGGAATGCGAGGATAATTCAACACACATAATTCAATCAATGATACACCACATTAACAAAATAAAAGACAAAAATCATATAATCACCTCAATAGATGTAGGAAAAGTATTTGACAAAATTGAACACCTACCCTGGCTGGGTGGCTCAGTTGGTTGGACCATCATCCAGTACATCAAAAGGCTGTGGGTTTGAGCCCCAGTCAGAGCACATAGCTAGATTGTGAGTAGTCGAGGCACATAGGGGAGGCAACAGATTGATGTTTCTCTTTCACATCCATGTTTCTCTCACTCTCCCCACTCCCCAAAATCAATAACATATCCTCAGGTGAGGATTTAAAAAAAATCAACACTCATTTACCAAAACCTCTAAGAAAGTGGGTATAGAAGAAATGTACCTCAATATAATAAAGGTCATATATGACAAGCCCACACCTAACATCATATTTAGTGGTGAAAAGCTGAAAGCTTTTCCTCTAAGATCAGGAAGAAGATGAGGATACCCTCTCTCCCACTTTCATTCAACATACTATTGGAAGTCTTAGCCAAAGCAATTAGGCAAGAAAAAGAAATAAAAGGCATCCAAACTGGAAAGAAAAAAGTAAAACTACCACTATTTGAAGATGGCATATTATATATAGAAAATCCAAAAACCTGTTAGAATAAATAAAGTCAGTAAAGTTGCAGGATATAAAATTAATATACAGAATACTAATAACAAACTATCAGAATTAAGAAAACAGTCCCATCTTACAACTGCATCAAGAAGAGTAAAATATCCAGGAAGAAATTTAACCAAGGACGTGAAAGATCTGTACACTGAAAACGATAAGACACTGATGAAGAAATTGAAGACACAAAGAAATGGAAAGATATTCCATGCTCATAGATTGCAAGAATATCCATACAACCAAAGCAATCTACAAATTCAACGTAATCCCTATCAAAGTTCCAATACTCTTACAGAGAATTAGAACAAACAATTGTAAAATTTGTATGTAACTACAAAAGAACAGCTAAAGCAATCTTGAGAAAAAAGAACAAACCTGAAGATGTCATGCTCCTTGATTTCAAACTGTATTACAAAGCTACAGTAATCAAAACAGCAAGGCATTTTCATTAAAAACAGACACAAAGATCAATGTAACAGAAAGCTGAGAAATTCACACATATATGATCAATTATTTTCTGATAATTGAGCCAAAAATAGAAAATGGAGACAGAACCTCTGTTTAATAAATGGTGATGGGAAAACTGGGCTATAACATTCAGAAAAATAAACCTGGACCACTATCTTACACCACACACAAAAAATTAATTCAAAATGGATTACAGACTTGAATGTAAAACCTGAAACCACAGAACCCTGGTGTACCAGGATGACACTCTCACCAACCAAGCACCCCAGCCAGGGATGGCGGTGAGCTTCTTGGCATCAGACTTGGCAGTGACTATTTAGATTTGACACTAAGAGCAGAAATCAGTAAGTGGGACTATGTCACAATAAAAAGCTTCTGCATATATAAGGAAACCACTGACAAAATGAAGAGGTGACCAACCAAATAGGAGAAAATATTTGCATATCATGTATCTAATAAGAGTTAATATTGCAAATACACAAAGAACTCACAAAACTCAATAGTAATAAAACAATCCTATTAAAAAATGAGAAGAAAATCTGAACATTTTCCCAATGAAAACATACAGATGGCCAACAGGTGCATGAAAAGATGCTCAGCATCCCTAATCATCAAGGAAATGCAAACTAAAACCATAATAAGGTATCATCCCATACCTGTGAGAATAGCCATTAACAAAAAGACAAGAAATAACAAGTGTTGGCAAAGATATGGGGAAAAGGAAGCCCTTGAGTATTGTTGGTGGGACTGTAAGTTGGTGCAGCCACTATGAAAAACAATATGGATGGTCCACAAAAAATTAAAAATATAGCTGCCATATGATTCAGCAAGTCCACTTCTGGGTATTTACTAAAACCAACCAAACAACCAACCATGAAAACACTAAGGGGAAAAGATATATGCACTCCCAGGTTCACTGCAGCATTATTTACAATAGTCAAGATGTGGAAACAGCCTAAGTGTCCACCAGCAGATGAGTGGATAAAAAAGTAAATGCGGTCAGTTGACCTTTGAACAACACCAGTTTGAACTGTATGGGTCCACTTGTATGTGAATTTTTCAATAAATACTACTACAAATGTACTTTCATTATGATTTTCTACATAACACTCTCCTTTCTCTAGCTTTAATTTATTGTAAAAATACAGTATATAACATATAAAATGTGTTTATGTTATTGGTAAGGTTTCTGGTCAACAGTAATCTATCAGTAAAATTTTGGGGAGCCCAAAGTTATATGCGGATTTTTGACTTTGAATGAAGTCAATGTACCTAAAACCTGAGTTGTTCAAGGGTCAAAAGGATAAAAGAACAAAATCTTGCCATCTGCAACAACATGGATGGACCTTAGGGCATTATACTAAGTGACACAGAGAGACAAATACTATATAATCCCTCTTATATGTGAAATCTATTTTTAAAAAAGATTTTATTTATTTACTTTTTTAGAGGAAGAGAGGAGAGAGAGGAAGGGAGGGGCAGGGGATAAAGAGAGGGAAGGAAACATCAATTGTTTGCCTCTCGAACACCCTCAATTAGGGCCCTGGCCTGCAACCGAGGCATGTACCCTAACTGGGAATTGAACTGGTGACCTTTCAGTTCTCAGGCCAGAGCTCAATCCACTGAGCCATCCCTAGCAAATCAATCAACTAGCCAAGCTCACAGAGAAAACAGATTGGAGGATGACACAGGCAGGGGTGGGAGGTGGGTGAAATGGGTGAAGGGAGTCAAAAGGCACAAACTTCTAGTTATAAAGGAAATCAGTTATAGAGATGTAATATACAGTGTGGCAACCATAGTTAATAATACTGTATTGCATATTTGAAAGTTGCTGAGAATAATCCTTAGAAGTTTGCCCTTATCACAAGAAAAAAAACTCTTTGTATGGTAACAAACGTTAACTAAACTTGCTGTGATGAGCACTTGCAATATACACGAATATTAAATCATTATGTTGTCACCTGAAACTAATATAATTTTGTATGTCAATTATACCTCAATTAAAAAAAACTTCCTAAAGTTCTAAAGAGTAATAAGGCCACAATATTTTATGAAGATCTGGACACAGAGGTATAACCAGTTAAAGGGTATTTTGTAAACATCAGTGTAAAAACATAATAACCACTCATGTCTAAAAGAAAAGTAGATTCAAGAACTAAATGCTAGGATAATTAGATGTTAGTGAAATCTAATTCTATTTTTAGTATGAGAGCCTCAGGGATATAAGCTCACATAAACCTAATAACATTCTTATTACATGATTTCTAACCTTCTTTTATAAGGTACCTCACCATGTCTTAATTCCTTCAGCAGCTCCTCCTGAAGCTGGAGCAAAAAGTTGTAATTTTCTTGAACTTCCTGAGAAGGGTCAACCATCAAAGTGCGAACAAGGTTGGAGCAGTAAGATTTGAAACGAATACCCATGGCACAGGTGATGGCGCCAAAATGCATGTGATTCTTGTCGCTAGAGACCAAGGGAAGAAAACATTTCATTCATTATCTAAACTAGGAAAGTCCTTAGCATCACTGACACAGAACATTTGTAATCACTGACTTTCCCTGCTATATCCCAAAGCTGAACCAGAAGGACAAACTTTAAAATAATAAATAAATTGGTTTATAAAGGCTCTGAAGTAAAATTAGACACTCAAATTTTTAGCATAAAAATTCAGTGAAAAGTTGAGTTGTGTCCTAAATATGCAAAGGATATACTAAATTTTATTGATATTCTAACAGTAAGGTAGTGAGAAGTCACTTATCCACCAGTGCACTATGAACTGCAGTATTCACTCTGAATTAGTCCCTTCAGACTAACTAAGAAAAAAAAGCCTTTTTTACAGTATTTTTAAAAATTAGAAGGGGAATTAGATTTTAAAACACCTACTAAGATTTTTATTTTTTGGACGGTGGTGTGTTTTACAATTTTCTGCCAGGCCCTTTTAATCACCTGGAAAATGCTTACTATCAGATACTCAAATAAGTACTATGTGAAATAAAATAGAAATATGCATGGAGTAAGACAAGAAGACAATGCACAAGGAAGACTAATAGTTATTGTTTCCTCCAACTTTTCTGAATTCCAGGATGAGTCAAAGGAAAAATAAGATAAAGGCTGAAATACGCTGGCTGTTGTTTTGAGGTTCTCATACTTACCTCACCACACTGAACTTGAGATTATAGTTGCCTCCACTCTGAATGATAGGAGGATAACACATTTCCACAGTAGAGGGGTCTGCCCCAGCTAGGTATTTTTTCTCTTCGATGGCCTTTTCCACAGACTCAGCCAGTTTACTGTGTCGAACTTTCTGTAAGTATACCCAGAAATGAAACAACACTTACTAGAGAGTGGCAAAAAGGGGTGCTTCGATTCATCCTAGTATCATTTAAGATGCTATAAACGTCTTATGAAATGACTTATGCACCAGAGAATATACTGGTATACATCTAAAGCAAATTTAGAGAATAGCATGTGGAATTCACAGCTATTTAAGCAATTAATTCTCAAGTAAAATACCAGGCAACCTCAAGAGATTGTAGCACTGGCTTATAGTTATTTTAAAAGAGAAGCTGTGGTACAATGACACACTACCAACTTAATTGTCAAAGGCTTAATTAATTTCAAAGGAAGCTGAACACATACCAAAACACTGCGTGGTAGGGACTCATTTCTGCTTCATTAAAATAGTAAACTTTTCCCTCTCCATTTACCTCATCTGCATCAACTATTTCCATGACTCTTTCCTTGAAGAATTTGTTGAAGACCTCAGAGGTGATGCTGGCTGCTTTCTTCATTAGGTTGAGCTCCCCGTCTTCCTTCACAGCAATGGTATAGGCCACCACTGCACTGATATCTATCTGCAAAGTGATAAGAGCTTCTAACATGCAAATATAGACTTGAGAAAGAAATGCCTCTCCCAGTGTGAATGTTGTAAGTAATATTAAGTTACTTAGCAAACAATTAATCAGTAGTTTGCAGAACAACTAAATATTCTTTTCCTGGATTGAATAAACATCAGATGTAGCTCTTTACCAGGTCATTGTGAATATTTTAAGAGGCATTAAACTAATGTACCATCTTTAATGTAAATATTCCTCTCTAGAGGTTTTTATAAAGGCCGAAGAAAGGCAGGAGATTGAGGAAAAAATAACATTTTTCGGGACAAAAGACTTTTCCAAGTAGCTGAACCATCTCCTGAATGCCTCACTCCTGACTGAGAAGTACAACTGGCTTACTGCTCAGCTAAAAGGAGTGAAAAATGGAAATGTGAATGGATGTAGTTTTCCCATATTCTCTGCACTATCTGTTAATGGAAGCCCATCACGCTTTCGCCTTCTCAACTGTCAATTTGCTTGTTTCCAGGAGTGTTCTTACTTTGTCAAAGCCCTCTTTGTTGAGGCAGTCATTCCAGCTCTTCATGAACTCTCCAGGGAATTTGTCTTTGCTGAACACTCCAATCTTCTTGCCATTCTTGCTTTCTTTAATGGCTTCAATCATTTTGTCAAAGCTGCTCTTATTGCTTTCATTCTATCAATGTCAGGGGGAAGAAGAGGGGTTTGTCAATTGGTTTTAGAATTAGACATCTATGTTCTGCCAATAACAAACAGGCAAAAACACATATTCTAACCCTATAAAGAATAAATTCTACCCATATGCCCTACCTACTTTTTCGGGGTAGACGGTAACAAACAAAATGTCTTTGGATATTTTAATATGCTTAAGGCAGTGCCACAAGCCGACAACATTCCGTGCCCCCAAGAGCAGCTAAGAAACCCAAACACATAGATAAACAATATTCTGAGAAAATAATCTTCTGTCAGGTGAGCAGTATGACAAAAAAAAAAAAAAAAAGATCACATTTAGTAAAAACTGGGACTGAGTTATGTCTAAATTTCCTTACAGACATTTAGTTATTTGTTCCAATTAAGGTACTCAAATGGAAACAAATATTACGCTGACAGTGTCCTTGATAATGGACAGATTAAGTTAGTATGCACCAGAATTTCATAATCTATTTGTTTCGCCACAAAATTGATAGGGTTATTGAACTGTTTTCTTCCTAACAATGAAGATGCAACAAAACTTTGTAATTACAGCCACCATCAGCTAAAATCTTCCCCTCAGATTCTTTTAAATTCCTAGAAGGCACTTCTGTTTATCACTTTTAAACATTTCTTCACATTTACAACATTCTTTATCAGTTCTAACCTTTTCTCGAATCAGCAGTGTGATGGCAGGGGCTCCGTTAGCATTCTCATTGCCCTTGGTGTTGGCAATCTGTTTTAAGAACTCCACTTTTTTCTTGCTGGCCATAAAAATGATTTTGTCATCACAGAAGACCATGATAGTATCTGTTAGTTCATAACCAAAGAGCCATGTCTATGGGGAAAGACAATGACAACAGTATTTACAGAAAAAAATATAATGTACTCATACAGAAATATTTCTAAGACTATGTGGAATTAACTTCAAAATAATTTGGGGTGGGGGCACCTGGATGTGGACGAGATTACCCAGCTAACAATTTATTGAAATTAAATGATGGGTAAATGGGAGTTAAATATTATTGTTTTATCAACTTTCATGTGTTTGAATTATTTCATAACATAGACCATCAAATCACTTAGACAATGTGTTTACAGAAACTGTCTTGCTGTCCAGAACAGAATAGCAGCCTAGAGAACTGTGCATTCTACCTCTGCCAAAAATTGTAGTTGTGCACTAGTTATTCATTTCTTCTCTCTCAGAAAGATGGGATTTTTAGCTGGATATATTGCTCAGCATGAAGACTTATTTCCCATCCTTTCTTATGACTAAGTATGGTCGACAGATAAAATTTTGACCAGTAAAGTTATAAGCGGAAGTATTCTGTGGCTCTTTTCAAGCAAGTCTCCTTAAAAAGGGAATGATTCTAATTTTCTTCCCTTTCTCCATTCTTTTTGCTGGGAATGCAAATGTAATGACTGGAGCTCTAGCAATTTTTGTACCATGAGCACAATGGCTAAACTCTATGAATATTAGAGAGACATGGAAAATATAATTAGATCCCTGAAGATTATCAAAGAGAAAAAGAAAAAATTTGTGTAACCCACTGTTTAGATTCTTTTGGTATTCAGTTAAATCCATCCCAGTTTATGTACTACTTTTCCTTATGTTCTAAATCAGTACTGTCTACTGAACTTTTTGTGAAGATGAAAATATCCTGTATCTGCTCTAATATGGTAACCAATACAGAGTACTTGAAACTTGGGACTGAGAAATTAACTTTTGAATATGGTTAGCAGCTACTCTACTGAACAGTGCAATTGAGGATTCAAAGGCTGTCAGGGCTAAGAATTGTTGTAACCCCTCACCTGTAAGGCAGTTGACTTGGCATAAACAATTTCTTCATCAACACCCACAGATACAACAATGGCATCAACATTAGCATACTCATCTTCTCCTTTCTGAAAAATAAAGAGTTAGGTAATTTGATCACTTTCTTTTTACACTAGCAAAATAGGAAGAGACTTCAGTTTTCCTAAAAGAAATTCCAAGTTTAAGGTACATGTTTACTTGATAACCTCACAATCATTAATTACTCTATGCAACTATCGCCACAACCTAGAACATTTTCCCCCTCCCCAAACAAACAAATTGAAATCATTATCCATCTCCCCTAGCCCTAGGCAACAACTAATTTGTCTCTATGGTCCTGTCTATTCTGGACACTTCATATAAATGGAATAAAAAAACATGCTGCCTTTGTGTCTGGATTCTTTTACTTAACATGCTCTCACGGTTCATTCATGTTGTAGCAAGTTTCAGCACTTCCTATTTATTACCAAAACATTTTATTTTATGTACATACCACATTGTATCCATTCATCAACAGCTGCACATTTAGGTTATTTCCATTTTTTGGCGATTATAAATAATGCTTCTGTGAACACTCATGTAAGTTTCTATATGGACTTATTTCTCATGAGTATATGCCTAAGTGAGGAATTGCTGGGTTTCATGGCAACTCTATGTTTAACTTTTTTGTAAATTTTTATTTATTTAGGGAGGGAGAGAAACATCTGTTGCCTCTCACATGCCCCCAACCAAGGACCTGGCCTGAAGTCCAGGCATGTGCCCTGACTGGGAATCAAACTGACGAATTTTTACTTGCAGGACAATGCCCAACCAACTGAGCTACACCAGTCAGGGTTCTATGTTTAACTTTTTAAGGAATCACCAGATTGTTTTCCAAACTGACTACACCATTTTGCATTCCCAACAGCAACCTTTGATATTTCCAGCTTCTCCACATGCTAACATTATTGCCTTTTTTATTATTGCTATCCAATAGGGTGAAGTATTATAGTATCTCACTGTAGTTTTGAGCTGCATTTCCCTGATGGATAATGATGTTTGGCACCTTTTCACGTGCTTACTGATCACTGTATACTTTTTTGGAAAGGTGCCTATTCAGATCTTTTGCCCATTCTGTAACTTGGTTATTACTTTATTATTCAGTTGCAAGAGTTCTTCTTATATTCTAAATACATCTCTTATCAGATAGTTTTCACTTTCTTAATGATGTCCTTTGAAGCAAAAGTTTTAATTTTGAAGAAATCCAAATTACTTTCTTAAGCTTTTGCTGTCACATCTAGGGCTTTACCCAACCCAAAGACATAAAGATTTACATATATTATACTTTATTCTATAATAGTTTTACAGTTTTAACTCTTATACTCAGATTTATGATTCATCTTGAGTTAATTTTGTGTATGATGTGAGGAGGGGGCTTAACTTCATTCTGTTGCATGTGGATAAGTAGTTTTTTCAGCACCTTAAGTTGAATAGACTATTCTCTCCCCACTGAACTGTCTTGGCACCACAATCAAAAATCAAATGATGTAAAATGTGAGGGTTTATTTCTGGATTCTCATTCTGTTCTAGAGATCTACATGTCTATTCTTATAGTAGTACCATGTTGTTCTGCTGACTGCAGCTTTGTATAAGTTTTGAAATTGGAGTTTAAATGTGAGTCCTCTAACCATTAACTACTTTTGAACAGCAATATAAGACCAAAGGACTAGTCATCATTTGTTGGTTATAAAGTCAAATCTCCGACCTCTATGAAGTCAAGAAAAACATTTCCATAAGACTCCTCTCCACATTTAAAAATTCTCATATATATTTATTTTTTAGAGAGAAGGGGAGGAAGGAGAAAAAGGAGAGAAACATCAATGTGTAGTTGCCTCTTGAGTGCTTCCTATTGGGGACCTGGCCTGCAACCCAAGCATGTGCCCTAAGTGGGAATCAAACTGGCGACCCTTTGGTTCTCAGGCTGGCACTCAATCCACTGAGCCACACCAACCAGGGCTCCTCTCCACATATTGAGTTCTGGTTGCCAAAGAATCCAAATAATAGCAACTAAGGGTTCCACTGAATTTCTCTACATTGTAACATATAACCCAAAGAAGTTACTACATAGAAACTGTATGTATCTCACCATTACCAGTGAGAAAATGTCTTTCTTCATGTAGGTAAAATTTTATCATCTGTTTAAATATTACTAGTAGTTTAGTACTATTTAGTTATTAACTAGTAGTTAAAACTGGTAGTTCCTTATCATGAATCAAGGCAGTGGCACCAAAGTAATTTTTCACTAAAACATGCTCATGGAAAGAAAGGGAAAAAAGCCAATTTCACTAAAGAACATCCTTGATGCAGTAAAAATGATTAATATCCTGAAATTCCAACTGTTGAGTATATGCATTTTTTTTTTTTTTTTTTTTTTACAAATGTTCTGTATAAAGATGTGGAAAGTACAAAGCACTGCTCTATGCACACTGAAGTACGACAGTTTCTCAAGGAAGAGCACTTATACAATTATTTGAGTAAAAAGCTGAACTAGCCATTTAATAGACCTGGGTATCTGGCATACATTTTCTTGAAAGTAAACCAAGTGAGCCTGTTACTTCAAGGAAAATAAATGACATATGTGTCTGTCAATGATAAAATTTGAGCTTTCAAGCAAATATTAAAAATTTGTACCCACCACTGTGAACTTGACAGCTTCCTTACTTGACTTTTCTGATGAGACCAGTAGTGATATTAACATGTGTGATTCTTCTATACTATAAATGAGATGTATAACATTTAGAAGATCTGTACAACTAAGGAAACCAATACTTTCCAAATAAGCACTACCTGATGTCACAAAGTCATCATCCTTGGGTAAAGAATCCAAGGTGCAATACAGACCAAAAACTTAAGTATGAAAAAAGCATTGCTGTGGTTTCAGATTCCACACTACAACTATCTTTTAAGAGGTTACCACTTCGTGAGTTTTAGTGGAGTAATAAAGAATACTGATAATCATTTCAAAGGCTATTAAATATCCCTCCCTTTCTAATTGCATGTATATAAGAGCAGACTTTCTCTACATACTTGATATAACCTATGCAAAGAAAGGCTCTTTGGGGTCTTGAATTTAAGAATAACAATGTAAAGGGTCCAGATATCCAAGAGTTTGAGAACCACTGTGCTATATGATTCCCATGACATATTTTTATCCACATTAACTTTGGCATCAAAATTCTCTCCTCCCCCAATTTTTGCTATGTACACTCCAATGCTTTAATAAACATGGATTTTATGTCAGTAGTATTATTGTTACCTTGATAATGTCTCAAAATTAATAACAGACACTCCCTAATATTTAATGCTTGTGTGTTCTAGATATAAAAATATATCTATGCTTATGTGTTCTAGATACCAACTCTAACCAAAAGGTCTCTTTTACTATTTTTTGACACTTATAATCTTGGTTGGGTCAAAATTTTTCAACAAAGTCAAAATACACAGTAATACATTTTTGAAAAATACACAGAGTACAATCATGTAACTTAATCATTAATAATATGGGACAATCATCCAAAGTAATCTTAAAGCAATTAAAAATAGGGAGAGAAAAAAAAAAGACACACATATTCAGCTTTTTTATGACAGGGAAAACAAACCCAGTAAGTCTCAATGATTTCAACTCAAAAAATTCCTAGTTTTTCAATGCTGGTCAAAAAGGTAAGAGGATGAATTCTAATTCCTCTTGAAACCCAGCTGCTCCGACCATTTCATAGAATATTTTTGGTTGATTCTTTACAAAAACTGATGTACTCTAACCCTAAAATAAAGAAATATAATAACACCAGAATTTAGGGTATCTAAAGATAATGATTAGATACATTTTTTCTTAAAATATAAGTCAATGTAAAAGATTACAATAAAACCAAATATTTTGACAACAAAATCAGGAATAGTATTGTCTTTTTTTAAAATTTTTTATTTATTGAGTTGAGAGAGAAGAAACAGGGAAAGACAGAAACACTGATTTGTTGTTCTGTTCATATATGCACTGGTAATATTTTGTATTTTCAAACCTTCTGCAGTGTATAAATGCCTTATACAGATTACATTTAAAAAGTCTTCTTAAACTCTGGAAGATTTTAAATAATCTGTTTATGAAACTTACATATTACTACCATATTGTGATTAAATATCTACAATTTGTTTTGAAATGCTGGAGTGGAGGGGACCAGTTTAAAAAATGAAGTGCCAAGGCTAGCACAGCAGCCTTTTGTCCCAGGACCAGCTCTACAGCCATCTTCAAATGCCAGCCTGGCTCTTCAAAGAGGTTGGGGCTTAACTCTGATGCCCCAGATTCCTATCTGACCTCTTCCGCTTAGGCTGGTCTTTAGGACTCAGACTGGAGCCCTTATCAAATCTGGACTTGCAGCTCCTGTAATCCCCTCTCTAGATGAGTTACCTTATAGTAGTGACCCCTGGTATGCACAGACTCTCAACATCCACCAATTCCTTTCTGTCTCCAAATTCTGCCACCTTCCAGGCTGTCCAGCCCACCTGACACTCAAGTCTGACTGAAACAGGTGTTTCAGATGGGAATAACAGTATTAACTGAGCAGCTATTTTCTGTATGTACCTTCTTGCAATGATGATGTTATTCTCACAATAAAACTTTAGGTGTAGTATGCATCATCATATTCAAAACACCAAAATACCAAAAGTCCCACAAAAATATATAGGCGGACCTCTCACTGATTTAGGCTGAAAAAAACAAAAGGTGCTCTAATTAAAATGAACATATTACATTTAAAATAGGTATTTTTCATTAGACTACAATTATAGAATAACAGGTAAAGTTATACTTTTTCTATCATTTCTAAGTCTATCAGTTAACAAATCAGACAAGGGAATGCTTTCATTAACGTCCTAAAGATAAAAGTAAATTCCTTTGGAAGGTTGATTTTTATCTGTAAGGAGACTTAGGGTCATTTGACAAACTTTTTAGGTAAGATATTAGTATGGATGACTTCTTAAATTTACCAGAATTTTTTTTCAGCAACTGTAAGCAAAAGGTATCAAGACATTCTGTATTTAGAGACAGTAATACCTATCAAGTAAGGGCTCACTCTGAAGCCAGACTGCCTGGTTTTGAATCCTTGCCCCACCACGAACCTCTCTGTGTTTGTCTCCTTGACCATAAGTGTGTATAAAGTGCTAATGTGTAAACAGTGCTCAGGACAGTGCTAATTTCATAGTAACTGCTGCGTTTGCCAATATTACTGAAGACTGAAATGGCCACTTGTTAAAAATTTACTGTGTAGCACACCACTGTTACGTCAAAGATTAGCTATTGATTATACGTAATCAGTACAGAATATGTACAGTAGAACAGACTTTCTGAAAGTGTACAACCCACACAGGAGATGATTTTAGGTGATTCCAGATATGGCTTTAAATATTCAATCACAGAGCAAAAAAGTTACATACTTTTTAATTCTCTTTTGTCACACTTGATTACGTGAAGAATGTAATGTAATGATAATCCTTAACACCTGCTACAATTTAATGATGCAGTTGTGCTTACATTATTTCTTAACAGCTATGTTTTATTTTTGAAAAGTGACAAAATTTTCCATTTACAGTGAAGTATCCTCTCTGAATATATTTAGGTTTAAAGAGTTGAACAGTTTTGGAAAAGGAAAAGGAGAGAGTGGTAAGTAACTAAGCAGAGTTGGGGTAGCAACATCCTAAGTGCTTGACAAGTCTTCTCACTGGCAAGGTACAATGGGCTCAGAATCCAGGAAGCACCAAGTAACAAGGAAGGGGGATGGGGTTTACTGTACATGAATGAGTTCAGGGATAAAAAGAGAAGATCTGGTCGGAAAGCTTAAGAGATGGATCCTGCCAATTCTTGGAAAACGAAAGACAACTAATCTCGTCACAAAGGACTTGCTTTATTCTCTGGAGAACAGAACTCAGAAAGGCTCTAGGTTCAGATATTAGGCTCAGCAAAAGGCAATTGCTAAATGTTGGGGAATTAAATAAAAGTCTGTATTTTGAATGACATTTGGGAACAAAAGACCCAAAGAAAAGAATTAGAGGATTTTTCTCTGTGTACCTTCGCTGAATTCAGAGAAAAACACTTCAGATACTGACACTCAGGGGTCCTCAATAGAGTAAGCCAGCCTATTCACTCTAGACTGAACCCTACTAGTTGAGGTCCCATTCATGCAGAGCTTCCAACCAGCTTCTTAATGCCTTTTTCTTTATGAGTATAAGGAAGCTTCATTTTGAATTGTTAGGTATCCAACAGGTAAGAAAGAAAGCTAATAAACCCAAGGAAACAGACACAGCAGAGGAAAATAAAAATTACACAAATAACCCCATGAGACAAATAAATGAAGTACACCCATGAAACAAGAAAACAGGGAGTAAGAAAGAAGTCTTAGAAATTTAAAATAGTTGATATACATTTCCAGCCAAGATGGAGGCGTAGGTAGATACACTTTGTCTCTTTGCACAACCAAAAGAAAAAGGAAGGACAACAAATTTAAAAACAAAAAACAACCAGAACTGCCAAAAAATTGAACTGTATGGAAGTCCAACCAAGGAGTTAAAGAAAGATTCATCCAGACTGGCAGGAGAGGCAGAGACCAGCAGTGAGGGTGCAGGGGATGCTTGGCAAGGTGGTGGCTGGTGGAGCAGGCAGTCCCACATTTGAGTGCAGATAAACTGGGAGGGACAACTGGGGAGCAAGACAAACTGTGCCACCCAGGTTTCCAGCATGGAGAAATAAAGCCTCAAAGCCTCTGACTGAAAAAATCTGTGGGGGCTGTGGCAGCAGGAGAAACTCTCACCATCACAGTAGAGTTCATTGGAGAGATCCACAGGGTCCTAGAACAGGGGTGTCAAACTCATTTTCACCAGGGGCCACATAAGCCTCATGGGTGCATTCAAAGGGCCGAATGTAATTTTAAGACTATATAAATATAACTACTCTTTAACCAGGGGCAAGGAGCTCAGCGGCCGGGTAGAAACAAGGTCTTAGGCTGAAAAAAACAAGGTGGAGGACCAGATTGGGCCTGTGGGCCTTGTGTTTTCCACCTGTGTCTTAAAACTTACAAAGCCCACGCACCTGGGAATCAGCACCAGAAGAAACCAATTTGCTTGTGGGTAGCAGAGGAAGTGACTGAGTGAAAACCTGCAGAGAGCTGAGCAGGCGGCATTTTTCCCTCTCAGACCCCTACAGTGACATATGAGTTGTCCTGCCCTGGCCAATAACTAAGGCTCTGCCCCCTACTATGTAACAGGACAAGACAAAAAAATATGGCTCAAATGAAAGAACAGATAGATCAAAGCTCCAGAAAAAATACAACAAAGCGATGAAGAGATAGTCAACAGATGCAAAGTTCCAAACATTGGTCACAGAAATGGTTGAATATGGTAACAAAATAAGAGGAAAAAGTGAAGGCTATGCAAAGTGAAATGAAGAGAAATGTACAGGGAACCAACAGTGAAGGGAAGGAAACTGGGACTCAAATCAACAATTTGGAACCAAAGAAAGAAATAAACATTCAACCGGAACAGAATGAAGAAACAAGAATTCAAAAAAAATGAGGAGAGGCTTAGGAACCTCCAGGACAACTCTAAACATTCCAACATCCAAATCAAAGGGGTGCCAGAAAGAGAAGAGGAAGAGCAAGAAACTGAAGTTATTTGAAAACATAAATAAGTAGAACTTCCCTAACCTTCAAAGGAAATAGACTTCCAGCAAGTCCAGGAAGCTCAGAGTCCAAAAACAGTTGGACCCAAGGAAGTACACACCAAGGCACATCATAATACATCGCTCAAGATTAAAGATAAGGAGAGAATCTTAAAAGCAGCAAGAGAAAAGGAGACAGTTACCTACAAGACTATCAGCTGATTTCTCAAAAGAAACCTTGCAGGCAGGAAGGAGCTGGAAAGAAGTATTCAAAGTCATGAAAGACAAGGACCTACATCCAGGATTACTCTATCCAGCAAAGCTCTCATTTAGAATAGAAGGGCAGATAAAGTGCTTCCCAGATAAAATCAAGTTAAAGTTCATCATCACCAAGCCCTTACTGTATGAGATGTTAAAGGGACTTACCTAAGAAAAAGATCAAAACTACAAACAGTAAAATGACAACAAACTCACAACTATCAACAACCAAACCTAAAAAAACAAAAACGAACTAAGCAAACAACCAGAACAGGAACAGATTCATAGAAATGGAGATCACATGGAGGGTTAGCAGTCAGGAGGGGGGAGAACGGGAGAAAAGGTAGAGGGAATAAGAAGCATAATTGGTAGGTACAAAATAGAGGGAGGTTAAGAGAAGTATAGGAAATCGAGAAGCCAAAGAACTTATATGTACTACTCATGGACATATACAAAGGGTGAAGGAATGATAGTGGGGGGGGGGGTGGGTAGTATGGGGTGGAGGGAAATGAAAGAGAAAAAAAATGGGACAACTGTAATAGCATAATCAATAAGATATATTTAAAAAATAAAACAGTTGATACACTAAAAATCAACAAAAAGTTGTAAAATAAAGCTAAGTAACAGTAACTGAAGTTAAAGACAAAAGGCTAGAAAATAAAAGCAAAAATATAACAAATTTAAGCCAAGAGGTTTAAACTTTGCTAAACAGGCATTTCAGATTTAGAGAGAGAGAGAGAGAGAACACACTCAGGAAATGAAGGGGAAAAATCATCCAAGAAAGATTCCAGCACCACAGGATCCAAGTCAAGAGTAAAAGGACCCTCTACTTCTAAACTCAATCTAGTGAAATTTCAAAATATAAAGAAATAAAGAGATGATTCTAAATGTATCAGAGAGAACAGGCCATATACAGTAGAACAGGAAATAGAATCTTATCAGCCTTCACAAGAGTAATACTGTAAGCTTGAAGACTGACAAACAGCTTCAATTCTGAGCAGAATTCTGAGTGATTTTCACCCTGGAATTTCATACTTACTGAACTGTATTATTAACTAAAAGCAATGATGAATAAAAGTTTCCAAGAAACACAAGGGATCAAGAAATACATATCTGTATCCCTCCTTAAGAATCTCTTAAAAGAAAATGCTCTAACAAAACAAAAAAATCAAGACATGGGCTGTAGTATGTAGGGGACTCAACATTGGAAAATCCCAAGGTTCAAGGGACCTGGAGTACAACCTATACAGATAGAGCAATATAATGTAAAGTTGAGAGGGTGGAGGAGGTGGTGGTGGTGCTTTTTAAAAAACAAACACATAATCAATAAAATATAGGGAGATGTGAGAATTTCAGAATAAAAGATTGATGAGATTATGACAAACCTACAGAAAAAAAAATGGGGCTAGCAGTGTTTAAAAAGGGAGAAAAATTGAGGCAATTATTAATGCCAGGAAAAATAAAAACTACAGAAGGAAAAAAGTCATTGTTCTGTTACTTTACCCACCAGTGAAACTATTTACATGAGTATTAATAATGTAAACTGACTACTGATTTTACTAAAAATTGTGAAAAAAATCTTATCAAGAGGGGTAGATGTGTGATAAAGCAAGTATAATAAAATACTAATTGTATAATCTAAGTGGTAGGTACATGGGTATTCACTGTAAAATTCTTTCACCTTTCTGTATGTTTGAAATCTTTCATAACAATGTGTCGACAAGAAATTTTAAAAGTATCAGGAGATAAGAAAGTTAAAATAGGTGTGATGGCATAAAAAAGTTCAATTTAAATCCTCATTTACCAAAAACAGTTAACATAATAAACCAACAAATTAAGAACTAGCAGTATATACAGTAGATATTACTTCAAAATATGAAAGAGAAGAACTAAAAGTGGTTGTTTCTGGGGGAGGTGACTTTTTCTTTAAGGCGTTCAAAACTATTTGGTTTTTTAAAACTTATGTATTACTTGATAAAAATAATTTTTTAAGTGCAAGGTAAATTATATAGGTGGTTAAGGAATCAGCAAAAATTTTGAAGGTAATATATGAGTGATAAAAGTTGGGGAAATACTGTAGCACACATTTTCCCTTGAAGTACCCAACTGGGTACTGCATTAAAAGAAGAAACATTCTGAAGTCTGGTTATAGCTAGAATACCCACATAGCTTATCAGCCAAACTGAGGCAATTCTGAGAATAAAAGGGTGTGCCATTAATAATTACATAAGGACAAAAGGTGAAGTTTCAGGAAAGGGAATATTTATGGTCATCATAAATACAGCCTGGGTAAAAATCCTTTCAATCCAAGAAAGGGGGCATGAAAGCTCAGAAATCATCACCATCATTCACTAGATGCCTACAACATGCCAGGCACTGACTATACTTGGTAATAGGGATACAAAATAAATATAAAAAAGTTGGTAACTAGACTGTAAAAGGTGAGTAAGCAAGAATAAATGAATCCCAACCTGTCAAAGCATTTTACTTCCATCTTTACTCCTCTGTACTCAAGAGACCAAAGCATTCTTTAAACCTTTCCCTATCTCCCTCCAAAGATAAAGGAGCTGCAAAGAACTGAGATGAACATTATCTTGCTGAAAGTAGTATGGGAATTGCCTGTATTTCCTAATCCACCAGAGGTAACTGTCTAGTTTTGGAAATCAATCCAGAGCAAAAAATTTGTCCCTGACAAAAATCAGCAAACAGCCAGAGAGTGGCGCTCAAGGAAAGCACTGACACTATAGCTTAGTTTTCTCCAAGGACATACGTTTTTTTAAAGGTTGCAGCCACCTACTACCTCGGTCCTGACAGGTAGAGCTACATGAATGAATGCACTGGATCAGCATTCCTTTTGAAAACAGCAGATGACAGAAGTCAAAATTCACTCATAGCTGGATATCCTAATAGGTACTTGTAGATCTCAAAAGAGTTATAGTTGTGCCCGGATATTGTATCCCTCAGCTTTCAAAGTGACTAAGACCCCAGAATGGTGGAACCTCCCTACTGGTACCCCATGCAGTACCAATCCCATTACTTGGTTAAAAGTAATCACAGCCCTGGCCAGGTAGCTTAGCTGGTTACAGTGTCATCCCTTACACCAAAAGGTTGCAGGTTCTGTTGGATTCCAGGGCACATACCTAGGTTGTGGGTTCAATGCCTAGGTCGGGACACACATGAGAGGCAACTGATTGATGTCTCTCTCTCTCCTCTTCCCTCTCTAAAATCAATAAACACATCTCCAGGTGAGGATTTGAAAGAAAAAGATCAAAAAGGCCATGAAAAGGTTTGGAAGCCCTGAATTAAGAACCAGTAAGTGTAAGAGGACAGCAGAGAAGCCCATAGCCCCTCTCATGACCCACCACTACCACCTAGGGTTTCCTGATGCAGAAATAAAGATGCTGCAAACACTTTCTGCTCACAGCAGTTCTAATTTAAAAATAAGAGGCAGGACTGGACTAGACTCAAACATCCAGGAAGAGTCATAAAACAATAAATTCTAGTTACTATGAGGTCTCCTGTTTGATTTTTTGTTGAGTCTATTTTCTCAGGTATGAGATTTGTTTTAGAAATTTCTACTCAAACAATTGAAACTGTGTGATAATGCAATTGTTTTTAGGCTATGTTATGAAAATTTTATGAGATAATATATCTTATTTGCAGTAGCCCCACAAAAATATGTACCTAACCCAAACTCAATTAGCAGACAGGATGAGATTAGGAGCCGCATTAGCTTCCAGTCTTATTTTTAAAAGATGGAGAGAATGGTAGTAGCTTTTTGGTTTTCTACAATTCTATGTAGATGAAGAGTATGACCTACCTTGTGTTAGCCTGTGCAACTACAGAGTTCTGAAACACTTACGCTTAAAGGTATCTAAGACTATAAAGTGATGTAAAGCCCAAACAAATTTTTTAGTTAGTCAACTTTTGTCCTAACAGAGACTTATATAGTTAACTTCAAGTTCTCTTCAATGCTACTTTTCTTATTAAAGGAAAAAGTGTAAAAAACAAAACAAAACAGTATAGCACATACTTATATATATCACTCTCTTTCTAAACAGTTAAGAGGACAATCAACCAGAAATTACCCCAGAAAACTACAATCTCTACTTAAGCGGATCAGAATGAAAGTACTCTACTGGAAAGATGGTACATACAGAAAGTAATTCTACAGATCAGTTCTGGGCATAGTTATTAAAATTTAATTATTAAAAGAAGTCCATTCAAGTAAGATTTTTGTAATTAGACACAACTTTTGCTAATTTTATGACTTGGCTCAATTTTATAATGCCAGGGTCTTAACCAACATCTAATATACCCCCTTCAAATGTCATTAATTAAATGGGAGAGCCAACATAAATTTTAATGATTTTTGAGAAATAAAATATGAGGGCTAATAAATGAGTTTTCATGCATTTAAAGACTTATTTGAGATTAAGTTTGCCAATTTGTCTTCAGGCCCCTAAGTTTTCCCTAGTTTCACGCTTTATATTTAATTATCACGTAGGGGAACACTGAGCTCTAAATCTTAGCTTTCATTAATAGTTTCAAGAGGATGAATAATTTGATAAACTCTGAATCACCGAAACTAGAAGTAACCTCCACATCAAAGGTATATAATTGCAGGGTCTATGGGTGGAAGAGAAGACTTCTGATTATTTCCCGTACATCAGCATGAATTACTCTTTAAAAAATGTCAGAACTTTTAACATGGATCATGTTTAAACTTTAAAATGTGATAGTAAAAGAAACTATACAAACATTTGGTAAAAATTAACCAGTAAAATTTTTTGAAAATAAAACTTATGTTCAGCACTTGTGTAGCATAGAGTCCTTATTTTTGCTTTTCATGAAACAGTACTTAGAATCCACTTTATTTTCAATTATCTAATGCATTTACACTCAAAAGAAGAAACATGCACAGGTAACTTTAATGTAAATGGCAGGGAAATGACCAATTTTAATAGCTTGGTTTTTAGTAGATCAATTTGAAGGGCAACTTACAATGCTGAAATCAGAATTGAACATTTTTGTCGGGACGTTTTTCAGGTTTTAAAGAGTCTTTATTCGCTTATCTTCCCTAGATGACAGAGTTCAGAGGCCAGACTTAAGCCAGACAGCTCTCAGGCTGCATCGCAAAATGCAACCAAATGTCTCAACCGACAAATTATTATCCTAAGAAATTTTAACAGCGGACATTTTTCAAGCAACAAAACTGCCCAATCTTTAAAAGACTGGCAACTGCAACAGCTTTTTTTGTACTCGCGCCCCAGACACTACCACGCAGGAAAACTAATCACGTTTCATGCATCACATCGTTTTTTTGCACTATTAATGCCTGCAGGTTTTCAGCGTTAGGTTTCTGTTACCCAAGGCAGGGCCTAGAACATGAGGCAGTTGCGCGTGAACAGTATTCTTTAAATCTAGCAAAAGCCCCGCAAGGAATTAATGCGAAGAGCCCAATTTACAGTCTCCAAGCCCCTCCGTCCATCCTTTACGAAGATGGTTGTAATTTTGGCGGGACCTGGTTGGAATACTCAGGTCCTGGAAGGGGACAGCGAGTGCGTGGGTGTGTGCGAACTGCAGGAGCGGGCAGCAAGACGTGATCACGAAGTGGGAGGGAATGATGATGCCTCTTCTAGGGCGGGAAGAGACTACGAAAGGTGGCTGCGATGCATGACGGCGGCCGGCACGCGGGTAAGATGGTGGTGGCCGCAGGGCAGGGGGACTCCCTGTTACAGGCAGCACTCCGGGCCGCCTGCGGTGAGTGATCCTGGAGCAACTAAAGGGGCGCGACACTGAAACCGGGAATTCTCGAAGGAAAAGGAATGTGGGGCGCCGAGAAACGAGGTTATTATGGGATGTAAGAGAGAGGCTCCCTTGGGAAAATTACGGGATCTGTCTCACCCGCCAGTTGCTGTACAGTCTCTTCACTCTCCGGTAATAAGCATCTTTATCCAGAGTCACAGCCATAGCCACAGACGCCGCTCCGCCTCGGGTCCCGAGAATCACGCGAGGTCCCGGCTCCACCACCCGCTCTGGGCCCCGGAATCCCGCACTCGCTCAGTGACCCGGAAGTATCGACCTCAAAGGCGCCCTTTCCGCTTCCGGGTCCCGACAGCGCTGGGTTTTGCTATTTTTTTTTTTAACTCCTCCCTCGGAAGGTTAGGAGGAAGAAAAAGCGGGGAAATCAACAAAACGTGCAGTCTATATTTTCGCGGGGTTTTCTTGTTAACTTAGTAACAACCGCACGCAAGTCGACGTCATCACGTGACGCTCTGCCTCCGCCCATACTCGCCACAGGGCTGCAGTTTCCAGCTCAGTTTTTACCCAGGCTGCAGGGGCCAGGCAATCTTCAGGCGGGAGTCCCGACGTGCCGGCTCCGCCCCTCACAAGCTACCGTACGCGGGTGTAACGGCCCCACCCACTGGCAAAGGAAAAGGAAGCCCAAAGAGCAGGATCTGGCGTAGGATGGAAGTGGGAAGACAACAGCGTAAGTGGGCACGTTCCCCTCCTCGAGAAAGTTAAGCAAAAGAGCCGAAAGAGCCCTCCAGGGGCTCTGCGCAGCGTGTTCAAACCAGGGAGAGGGAACCCATCCTCCCGATAAACCTACCACCCAAACCATGGGGGAAGGACTTCGCCTTGGAAAGGTAGATAAAATGCCCAGGCTTCATCTGATCGCTGGAATGTTAGGGGAAGGGTCATAAGAAACAAATGGCTTAAAATGATTCACTGGACCCCGCTTCCGGGGCCCAAGTCGACATCGTCGTCAGTCCCCTTGCCACAGTTCATTAAGTAACACCAGTAAAGCATGGTTACTTCAGTTAATCCGGAACAAAATGTTCGTGGTCCCTGCCGACATTCTTCCTTCTCATCTAAGAACCTGGAGTCTGAACGGAGCATTTTGCCTATTTGGCTTAAATCCCTAGCTTTTAGCAAACTGGACACCCTGTACTTAATAGTGTGCAAATGACTTGCCTGCCCTATCCAAGTTAACTTTGCATGAACAGTAATGAACTTTAGGAGAGTGATGTTGAAATTACCCATCTTGAATAGCAACTCTTAAAATTAATACTTATATTGGGTTTGAGCAAATGTAGAACAGGTAAGAATGGAAAAGGATTAACTTAAATTTATTAATGCCAAGGGAAGGAAAGTAACAGTTCCTGACCCTCCCGCTGTATCCACAGTTCGGCCAGGAACAGGCTCTGCCAGAGGCTAGGGCCAGCGCTATGTAGTCTGTGGTTAGTGGAGGTGTCTAGGGAGGGGTGAGCGCCTCAGTTGCTCTAGTCTCCTTTCCTTCCCCAGAAATGAGGAAGTGGTCATGTATTATTTTAGGAGTTCCCCTGCCCACCCAATCCACTCAAATTTGGAAGCAGTCAGGTGCAAGATTTCTTTTTCCTTTTCACCTCCTGGAGTGGGAGTACTGGGTCTCCCCACATCTCCCCTGCCCCTCCCACTTTTCCATAGTCCAAGGGCCAGAGTAAATGAAAATATAGCAGCCACCCAAGCAATGGGGACCAAGCTGAGGCTTCAGTCATCCGCATCTTCACTGGAGTCTGAGTTGGCTGGCATCATAGGATCATCAATGAGTGAGAAGTCCCTTTCTGAGCTATCATAGCCCTGAGATAAATCATCATCATCATCTTCATCCTCATCGTCCTCGTCCTCCTCAGGTTGCAGTTGTGGCAACCTCAAGGCAGTACCAGAGGTGGTAGTGGCTGGTGAAGAAGGGTAACCAGTGGCTCTCAGGCCTGGATGGTGATGGTGATGATGGTGGGGGTGGGGGTGGTGGTGGTGGTGATGAAGCATGGTGCTGGAGTCTACATGAGGGGATGATGCTGCACCACCCATCATAAATGGCATAAAAGGCAAAGATGCAGAAGTGGCGCTGCTATGACCCAGAGATGACACAGACTGCAGGGCACTATTGCTGTGCTGGAAGCTATTATGCAGAGATAGGGACCCAGTGCCTCCACCCTGCATCAGGGCCATCATCTTAGAAAGGTCTGGTCGCATCCTACGGGCTCGCTTCTTACTGTTGTCTGGTGCAATAGGCCCTGGCAAAACCCGGTTGAACACAGTTTCAGCAGGGTGACCCTGGGAGGAAGGAACAGAAAAAAAACAATAAAAAGAAAGGAAAAAAATGAAACAAGTAAACAGAGTCCTAGCTTGCAAAAGCTTTTTCATTGAAACTATCTTTAGGAGGGGCAAAATGAGGAGAGTCACAGCAGGCTTAATGGTAATGGGGAGATGCTGGACATAGCTGGTTGGAGAATTCTGAGCTAAGATCAGGGAGTTGATAGTGATACTCATATGAACCAGAGTTTTGCTTTTTCCATGACTACATTATACTTTTACTCTAGCCAAGCACTTCACAAATGCTTACCTTTGTTAATGAGGTGCCTAAGTAAGACACTGAATGAATCGGTACTTGCACAGTAAACTTTACTGACAGCAGGTTGTTCACATGATCTTATCATGTGAAAGTGCCTCACAACTGTATTGATATTCACGATACTGTCCTTCATTATCGAGTCATAGTGGGTAAACTGAAGAGAGGTCAGATTACACTTTTGGATGTCTGGAACACCAAAAAGATTGTGGCTAGCTCCTCACCAAATTTAACAGAATTAAGTTTTCACAATGATAAAAACCTTATATATCTGCTGAATTTTTAATTGCTTCTTCTGGATGTTCTGACTGTAAATTTTGGTTAAGTTCACTGATGCTAGAAATTACTACTTTTAGTGCCTCTGCTTTGCTAGACATAAGTTTATAATGCTGAGTAAGTTGGCATTAAACTCAGATAATTGGTTCCTGTGTTTCTGGACATTGCCCAATCTAAGCCTAGCACCTAACATGAGAATGTACCTTTATATCTTGCAAAAACGAAACATCTTGAAACTCTATTTGTAAAGACTTATAAAATATTATAATAGCACTTAAACTCCTGTAGGTCTCAGTAATAAAGTATGTAGTGCTAGATACAATATCAATTCTGCATTAAGAATTTTGTACTAGTCATAATTTTCTGTGATTTCCTGACTCTTTCTTAGAATTATCAACTGACTATAAAGTAGCAGCAAAAGTACTTGAGGTAAAAGCAGGTAATACTAGTTTTAGGATTAAAAGTAGTTATAGAGCAGCCTTTTTTACAGGCTGCTCTATAATGACAAATTCAAGACAGAGAAGGTACCAGCCTTCTAGTCATCAGCTTCCCATATCAGTCACTCTGCTTATTACCCATTTGGTCCCATAGAAGCTAAGAGGGGAAATTAAAACATTTTTCTATGGTAACAAAATTTACATGAAAACACTTTCACCAATATAAAATAAACCTCATAGATTCATGTCACAAATAAACACATATTATGTGCAAAATATTGTTCTCAGAATTTAAGTACAAAAGATAGTTATTATTCATTTGGAAATCAATTTTGTTAGAAGAGAAATCATGTAAAAAGATGGATATAAAAGATCAAATGAGGAATGATTAGATAAAATAAGTATACAAAAGTGCTAATCCATTACAAATGATTGCTTACCAAACCAAACCATGATTTATATGTTTAAAAATACAACTATTGCTTGAAGTGAGGCAAACATAACTAAGAGAAACTTCTGCATTGTATTTTGGTGGAAAGGATTATGAATACTTAACCTACCAGATTATCTATGACCATGATAAAACATAGGTATGCCTGCAAATAATAAAGTAACTTACTGACCAAAATTGTTATGATTAACTGTAAAACATGATTTCCTGCCTTTTTCCATTACTGGCGTATTATCAGTGATTCTCAACCTCATATGCTGTGAAATGCCATGACTGTTTTCCATAGTAGGCCTCCAAATCACTTCTAAAATAGAGAATCACGGAACTTTTAGCTCTGGGTGGTGTGGCTCAGTAGATTGGGTGCCAGCCTGTGAACCAAGAGGTTGCTGGTTTGTTTCCTAGTCAGGGCACATGCCTGGGTTGCAGGCTAGGTCTCTGGGGGCATGTGAGAGGCAACTGATGGATGTGTCTCAAACACATCGATGTTTCTCTCCCTCTCTTCCTTCCTCCCTTGCCCTCTCTCTAAAAATAAATAAATAAAATCTTTAAAAACACAAAAAGACTTTTAGACATTATCTGCTCCAAACCCCTCACTTTTCAGGATTTGTAAACTGAGGGTAAAGGATTTGCTAAAAAAACCTCAGTCAGTAGAAGAGTAGGCAAAGCCTTGAATGTTCTAACACATCATACAAATTCTTACATTTCTTACATTTTAATGTTTCAAGTGCTAAAATTAATTTTTAGAATTTAATTCTCTTCAGATGATGATGCTATAAAATATAAAAATACTACAAAAATACCAATAAAAGTACTCTGGCTTCCTTATTTGTTTGTGAACTGATACATTTTCTCAAACATACATTGGAAAAAAGATAAATACATTAAATAATTTCTTCGGTCACATCAAGTGTGGGAACAGAGCGGTAATACCTCAGTTTCACTCACCTTTTTTCCATTCCTAGAGTTGGCAGTCTGTACTGGTTCCATTCCCAAACAGTTCAATTCTACCTTGTTATTTTTTTTACATCTCTGCCATTTCTGTTTTCTACGATCCTCCATGTACTGCAATAGAAAAGTATCAATTATCCCAGAGGAATAAAAATGTTCTATGGAATAATTACCAAGGTATTTGTGTCTAGTTTAATAAGCACTTATTTCATTGGTAAACAAAAGATTAGTCCTAGTGAAAAACTGCCATTAAGCGTATCTCTCCAAAATTTTGGGTGGTTGTATAATAGTTTAGTAGTAAATATCTGCCTAGCAATTTAACAAGTGCTTTAACATTATTTTACTCTGATCCTCACAATTCTGTGAGGTAGGATGACTGGAGGTACTACTACTACCATTTTGCAGATGTAGAAACAATGACATAATATGGCATGCTTCCTCCCTCTCACACAGCTCAAAAATTAAAGGGAATGACTTTTAAATTTTGCTGGGTTGAACTGCCACTCACCGCTAGAAATCGGGGATCAACAGCAAACTCTGGATGACCCTGTAACCACATCTCCAGTTCAGCCCGGCGAGGAGCATCCTCACCCACCAGCAAAGTACCATCCACCTTATTGATGACAGGGATCCGAGTCTCCAGGTCCACATCAAGGTGATTAGGCTCTTCCATGCATTCCTCCTCCAGCTGCAAACCCAGAATCCACCCCCATGAGCAGATACTCTTCTTTGGGGCAGGAAGGGAGGGGGAGCAGAGCCAATGGTAGCCATAAAGTAACTATAAAACCTTCTAGACCCTCAATCCCAACTGCCGTCATCAATTACTGAGAATAAAAAGCTCTTACCTAATCATTACATTAAAGACTTTCTCTACCACTCACCTCGACTAGCTTCTTTCTGTTCCCCTTCTTCTTATGAAACAGAGGATGTCCATCTCCCATTACTCCATTAGCCATCAACTTGTGCTTCTGGAATGTTAGTTTCAATCCTTCCTCCTAGGAAGACAACCCACCCACCCAAGATGTCATATGGCACAACATAGCACATGTTTTTAAAGTAAAAATTAAGCTTTGGGGGACCTGGGGTAAGAATTATCTTCTGGCTCAATGATGGTGAGAAGGCCACTGAACTAAAGGGTAGAAATTAGAAACATAACAAAAGATATACACTTTCTCTTTAGAATTGGTTCACTTCTTGACCTAGTGTCCCTTAGGTGGCTTTAAGAGAAGCAGAATGTATCTCAGCAACACTGGATGCAGGGTAAAATCCCGCTACCTGGTATTTCAGTATTAGCATGGAAACTCATTACAGGGGCAAAATCCTGTTATTCCTGTCACATACTACTGGGTTGACCAAAAGTCTGTTACATTTTTCCTGTAAAATAAAAGACACATTTTTTTCATTTTAACCAGTAACTTTATTGATTTGGATTTCTTAAGTATGCCAGCTATATCCTGCTATTGGCTTCTAGTAGGTAGTGGCCAGGAGTGCTGCTAAACATCTTCTAATACATTAAGAGCTCCACAGCAAAGCATTATTTGGCCAAAATGTCAATAGTACCAAGAAAGTTTGCAAACCACTTTTGACAAGTCTGATCAGTCACAGCACCTTCTGCATATACTGCACAAATCTTTTTTTTTGCATTTCAGCTGCATTTTTACCTTTCTTGAAATAATAAAGCATAATACACCAAAAATATTGCACATTTTCTTTCATCTTCAATATTAAACTGGCTGCACAAAAATTCACCAATTTTGATGTTTTTTAAAAAAATGTATGCGGATATGACAGCTGTCATAATATAATCTAACAAAATTATTTCATATGAAGTTAAAGACACCTAACCACTACTAGAACCATTATACAGAAAAAAAATGTAACAGACTTTTTGACCAACCCGATAATTAAAGAAATTTTTCTTGTTGCATACTTAAAAACCAGCTAAGAGTTCAGTAATGGAAGAGGATCAGGAAAAATAAAAATTTCCATCTACAGAGTAACACTTTTAATTTCAGTACAGATGAGTCCTTTTTAACTTAGTAGGCCCATAATACTTAAGTGTCATTTTATCAGCTTTCCCACAATTTAAATTGTTAAAATTTAAAAATTTTACTAGGTTTCTAAGATCTAGAAACAAGCCACTCAATAGAAGCCTCTGCCAATTAAACTTCTTTAAAAAGTACAGTTTCTTTTAATCTAGTCCTCAGGACTAGGAGATACAAGCCATAAAGGGAGATCCCTTCCTTTACTGCAATGACTTTTCCTACATGGATCTTTGAGAACTCTTATTTTTTTCTCTCCTCTCATTTTTAAAAATAGGTAACCAAATGAGTTTAGTGAAACTAGTTAGCAAGAACTGTAGCCTCCTTTCCCACTTCCCAATACCTAAATGCTAAGCTTACATCTTTGATCTGAACTGTAAACTCCTTCTCATCCATGCCTCGGCGCAGTTTGGTGAACTGAGCTGCAGCTGTGGTGGTAACTGCAGACACTTCCTCCTCTGCCATGGAAGCTGCACTGCTACTTCGTGGTGTGGGGACTGGAGAATCACCATATTCTCCTGGAGTCAATAAGGGACTGTCTAGCAAGTGGTTGCCTGGCTCCAAAATTCCTCCTGTCATCATTTCCTGGCTCCGGCGGCTAGAAGGCCACTTCCCTGAGAGTACAGCCTGGCAGACGAGGTCAATGCGGTTTATCAGGACACGATCCTGAGTGGGAAAAAGAAATCAATACCAGTGTTAGGGCCCAAGTGCTAGCTATGTAATTCTGTGACAGACAATAATGCCATCATTATCAGGATGGGTAAAATCATAAGGCAGAAAGGAGGGAGGTTAACAGTATCAGATTCCTAAATCAACTGGAAAGAATTTCATAAAAAAAACTTGTAGCACTAAAACACAACCAGAGAAACCAGAGACAGCTGTTCCTTGTTCCCTGTGAGTTACACGGTATTTCTAAACTCTACATTTCAAGGAATGAGGTTGTTACCTTGGGCCACTCAGAGGCTCTTTGTCTTTCTTGTAGCAGCAGAAGCTCAGGGGTCATTTGTTCTCCGTCTTCATTTGGGAATCCATCTTGGGACATAGTAAGGGACAGGAGACTCTCTTCATCATAAAGCTTTGAGTGGGACCGGTCAGCAGCTAGAGATCACACAGAATATGTGAGCAAACATAAAAAAACAGTTATATAGGAATGGTACTATATAGGCTTTAAATAAACACCCAAAGAATTTTGATATTCTATCAAATCAAAATCCAAATCTCCCTCAGAGGATGCATTTAGAAAAGAAGGGAAAAAGTGGAGAGGAATAATAGGGAAGAACTCCCAAAAGACTGTCACATATACTCACTTAGCTTTTCTTCCTTCTCATCCTCACTCTCATCAGTGCTGGAGCTGGAGCTGGATGAAGATGAGGAAGAAGAGGATGATGGTGAGAGCTTACTCAAGTCTAGCTCAGAGTCTGAATCATCCTCATCCTCCAGTTTGACTGGTGGGACACTCCGGGAAACCAGAGGGGTAGTATCAGAGGGGGATACTCGCATCTCATAGACTTGAGGGGTTGCTCGGTTCCTGGCCACCACTTCATGCTCTAGCTTTAAAGTTAGACTGTCCAGACTAGGGTCCTGTGCAGCCATCTCCTCGGGTGGCTTTTCAGCAGGAGCTTCTGGGCGCAGGGGCAATGGTGAGGCAGTACGCGAAGTATACTGCTGGTGTAGCAGTGGCGTAGAGCAGCGTGATAGGGAGGGAGCTGGTGCTCCTGCCTGATGGTTCTGCATGTAATTCATTCGGGCAGCCAGAAAAGAGAAGTCTGGGTCCTGCATAATGTTGCAGTCTGTTTGGCTCACCCCATGGCGGGCTGCCCCTCTTAGAAGCTCCCCATCATGTCGAACAGGCTCCCACCACTTGGGCAATTCAGGACCTGGAGGCTGACATAACGCCAACCGGTCTTCTAAAAGGGGGTGGCATAAAACTTGTTCCCGTAGGCGCCGAAGCAATTCAATACGGTAGAGAGTCCGTGAAGCCCTCTCCTCAGTGATGGGCTCAATAAACAGATTAGGGTCCGGAGGCTCTGTAAGAGATAGCAGGGGAAGGAGAAGTGAACCAAGAGCTGGTTCTGTCACCATCCATCACCATTTGTCCCCAAATCACTAATCTTGCTTACCATCTCCAGCTGCTGGGGGAAGGCGGCACACTTGGCGGCACATGGCCACAAAGCCATGGAAATACTTGGTAAGGCTTTCATCTGTCTTTTTGTCCAGTCGAGCAAAAGTGCGGAAGCGATCCCAATGGAACTGCATGGTGTCAGGGTCATACTCCACACCAAAGGTAGACACTACTCGATAGAAATCAGTCTGTTCACGCCTTGTCCATCTACAAAGGGAAGAGGAATCAGACAATAGTGATTAGAAGAACACATGGAAACTGGTTACTCCTTAGTGCAATTTAAAGTATTTTGCTGTGTATAATACACACCCACATTTTTGGTACAAACTTTCAGGAAAAAGTATCTTTCATTTTAATTTTTAAATTCAATTATTTTATACTTAGATACCTGGGTTTTTTTGTATTATAAAGGAATTTCAGCATTTATTTTTGAACATATTATGGTACAAGAGATTTTATGTAACAATTACAAAATAAGAACATACAAGGTATTTTGGGTACTACCCATGTATAAATGCACATCCTTATTTTTCCCTCAAAAATTTCAGCAAAAAAGTGTGCACTATATACAGCAAATTATGGTATTTGAACACACAAAAATTGAAAGTAGAGGCCCAGGAGACAGCAGAAGAGGTAGTGAGAGGTACTATGTAACATGGAAGCATAAGCAAGCAAAGGGGAAAAATGATGTGGGCAAATAATGAGAATGACTATACAGGAGATCTTCCTGGGAGTTACGATTATGCAGAAAGTGAAGTTTTTGTCACAGAGGTGTAACAATTATGGGGAAAGAAGATGGTCCCTCTTAGTCAATTCCAAATAGTTTCTTCCTAAGATAGTTTTCAATATAGGGCTTATAGTTGAAGACAAGCTTACAGTTCAGCCCAAATTCCCAGCCATATTTTACCGCTGCTGTTTTTCCCGCCGTGCAATTTCTTTCAGCTTGAATGCTGCCTCACAACGCCTCCTTCTCCGGTCCCCACGTTCTGCAGCCTCTATCTTCATCTGTTCTCTCTTGTAGCTACGCTGATAGGCTGTAACTAGGCGCCGAAGCCTAGCTGTCAGAGCAGAGCCTGGAGGCCAGAATAGATGGCCTGGCTGTTGGGTTACCTGGGCTGTGGGAACCAAAGTTAAATGAACAAGAAGTACAGGAAAAATAGTAGAGATAATGGTTATACTTCAACCCACCCAAAGGCAAAGCTCTTACAAATCCCAGGATAGGACAGAATTTAATCAATAATACCCCAAACCCACCACCCCACACAAATTGTACTAGTTCATCTAGAAGTTTACCTTCATCTCCATCAATCACTGAGATCTCCTCATCCATCATCATCAAGGGATCACCCTAGAGAAGGAGATCCACCCCACAGGATGGAGGGGGAGGGGAAGGGGGGGAAGTTGGTACTCTGAAATCACTCTCTCATGTGCATCCTTCTATGGTACCAAGGGATCAAGAAAAATCTGAGGAACCCTCACAAAAAATTGGAAGCAACCAAGTCAAAGAATAAGAAAGTCCTTATTAATGGCTTAAAGAAAACAGGACTAAGGAATTTATTTAAAAAATATCTTCCAATGACCAGCTTGAGTCCCACCTCTTCCACAAAGTCATCCCTGATCTCCCCTAGTTGGCATTATAATCCTCTCCATTAATATTTTATACTCTCAAATGACAATTATATTTTGTACTATAAATTAATAAGCATACTTCAAGGGTTTAAAGAATGGGAGAATGTTTAACTATTTAGTCATAGAGAAAATAGACTTAAATGAGAATCCTCACCTCATCATCTTGGTCCTTAGGGGGACCCTGGAGTGGTTTATATTCAGGATCTTCACAATCCTTATCAAAGTCAACCCTAAAATTATCCAGAGGCATTAGCAAATGTTAGCAATGTATCTTCTTTCACTAAGAGGAACCTAGGATGAAGAGCTAGACAAATATACACTCCACCATGGAACAGTTTTTTCTTTTGTGCTGGAAGGAATGGCAGGTCAGATCCTAAGGTCGGAGTAAGTTGGGTATAGCATCAACAGAATAAAGACTAGGAAAAATTGATGAAGTGCACTCTAACTTGCTTTAATTTGAAACGAGACACTGACCAACACACTTGCTGTCTTTTCATAGCCCTTTTTATTACTTAACCCATTTCCCACCTCCTTCTCAACTTTTTATTTTTATTTCACTTGAATGGCCCACACTTATTTCTATTACTTTGCTCTACTGAGCAGAAGGGTGATATGATAAATGATTTGCAATGAATAAATGGCCCACTTTCCTTTGCAGGTCCTTCATTAAGCAAACTGAGTTTGTGATCATCAAAGAGAAAGCTCTCAATCATGAAGGTGTGTGGGTTTTAAGCCAAGTCTTTCACATGCCCCTCAGGTCTCCATATGAGAAGTTTTGTTAAACTCACTGGCACCCAAACCAGGGCAAGAATGCCCTACCTGGTGGCTCAGTATTAGCATGGCAACTCATCACTGAGGCATGTACAGGCAGAGTATTGCTTTATGGGTCAACCCTTGATAGACGATGAACCAGAGCTAAAATTTCCTGAATCTTTACCACATAAGAGTCACGAAAGAAGACCTGCTATCCTCTCAACTACTCTGGCTTTACAGAAAAGCATTGCAAAGAAAAATGGACAGAACAACTAATAAGCCATTTATGAGTAACATTAATTTTCACCTTAGTTTCATCTTATGGCAATGCATGGTTTTAGACCAGTTTATGGAGTCCTTTCTGCTGGTCTCACTCTTTGTTAAGAATTTATCATTCATAAGTATAACCACCACTAAGAATCCCAATGGGTTCAGTCAAGGCTAGTGTCATCTCTTAGCACAAGCAACCAATAGCCTTTATAGGGCAGACTCAGCACTTTAAGAGAACGGAACACCAGTGCTCACCCTTCTACTATGTCAGAGAAATTATCCAACACTCGATGTTCTGCTGCAATAGCTTTGTCATCTGGTCGGCCAGCCTTTTCCAGGAAGCATAAAGCTGGGTCTGCCCTCATGGTGTTATATTTTTCATAGCCTAGAAGAAAAAAGGCCATAAACTGAAGAAAATTATAGATTTGTTTTGCCTTTATGCTTATTTTATATGCAGCTGGAATAAGTAAGAGCATATGGGCTACTTTGCTCACAATGCAAAATACAATTTAAGTGTTAACTTGGACAGCTGGTGGGTTATATTACTATATTTAACGTTTCTATATGAATTTAGAGTTATAAAGTGCTTGAATACCAATTATTGAAGATAGGAATTTAATGACTGTGTAAAATGGTAATAGATTTACAAGCCATTTAACTGATAGTCTTTCTACTATTCTTACTACATAGATGAAAAACTAAAAAACAAACAATTTAAGGAATAGCCATGAACTGTCAAATAAAGGATAAAAAACTTGTACTTACAGACACTGAACTTTTGATTAATGGTAAATGAATGAACACACTTCAGGATGTTTGTACTCTTCTAAACTTCTGTGTCTCATAAGTAAATCTAAGACCACAAATGCTAATGCTTTTTCTTATCCCATTAAATTTTTCAAAAACACGTGGATCAGTGCCATTACTTTTACCTTACAGAGGTAAACAGAAAACTATCTTTTTTTAGAAATCCTCACCCAATGACACTTTTAATTGCTTTTAGAGAGGAAGGGGGAGAGAGAGAAATATTGATATGAGAGAGAGAGAGAAGCCATCAACTGATTGCCTCCCGTACATGCCCAGACCAGAGATTGAACCTGCAGCCTGTTGTCTGCACCTACATCAAAGTGACTGCTACACATTTAAACAAATGAGATGTTATACAAATAGAACACCTTCAGCAAGCCGCAGCAAAGTCATATAAATTAACCACAGTCAATGACAGTGAGCGCATTATTACCTCCCCTGATTTGTGGAGCCTTAACCTAGATGCTACAATATACAGATTGGTAATACTTATTAGAGAACAGATGGAAGACTCCCTGAATGTGGATTTAACTATCCATCTGGTCTTTCTTGAACATCTATTTATAGAGATGAATTGCTCTGCTCTGGATATTTAAGAAGTAGATTCCCACTCAAATATAAGTTTATTGAAGATCAATCACAGAACTCAATTAGTGGTCATGAGCATTTTTCTAAATATTCCATCTGTGGACATAAATCTACAACAGGAAAGAAATACTCAGAGAAGGAACCTACCATGCTTAAACACGCCAATGAGCAGGGACTTGTCAGCCTCACTGTCCCACCACGTTGTTGGAACCTCCAGCTGATCCACTACTGGGAACCATATGTCAATCTCACTAAAGGTATAAGAGGGTAACACCAAAAAAATCAAAAAGGAAACTGAAAAATAAAATGCCACATTTCTATCCAAGAAGACAGACAACTAACATTATACTTGGGGGAAGGAAGATTATAAATATTACCTAGATGTTGGTAAAGTTAAAGGGTGTATTAAAAATGTTAACGATAATAATCCTAACTTGGAGGGAATCTATTAATGTTACCATAGGCAAGAAAAGGGATGGAAGGTGTAAATAAAAAGCCTAGAAAACAAGATGGCAGAATTAAATAGAAAAAAATGCAAAAGTTGAACTCTTATCAAGAGAAGGATATTTAATTTTATCATTAATCATCATGTGAATCTTGAATTTGTAATTAAACATTTTTCCTTTAGAGGGAAAAAAGGTATAACAGGGCAGAGTGAGCACAGCAATATAGGAAATTAAAATGATAATCCTTGGAGAGATTACTACAAGTATCATCTTTTATTGTTAATTTAAATGCTCATGCAGCCATTTCCTTCTACTGGTATCAGGTACAGAATTAAAGACCCAGTATATAAATTTTAATTATCAGGTAATCCCAAGATATTGGGTTGGACAAAAAGTCCATTACATTTTTTCCATATGATGGCTCTAGTAGTGCTTAGCTGTCTTTAACTTCATTTGAAACAATTTTGCTAGACTGTATTTTGACAGCTGTCATATCAGCATATAGTTTAAAAAACGTATCAAAATTAGTAAATTGTTCTGCCTTTTTAATATTGAAGATGGAAGAAAATGTGCAACATTTTTGGCATATTATGCTTTATTACTTCAAGAAAGGTAAAAATGCAACTGAAATGCAAAAAAAAGATTTGTGTAGTATATAGAGAAGGTGCTGTGACTGCTTGAACTTTTCAAAAGTGTTTTTGCAAACTTTCTTGGTACTAATGACATTTGGCCAAATAATGCTTTGCTATGAAGCTGTCTTATGCATTAGAAGATATTTACCAGCACCCTGGCCTCTACCCACTAGAAGCCAACAGCAGGAGATAGCCAGTATACTCAAAATATCCAAATCAATAAGGTTACTGGTTAAAATGAAAAAATGTGTCTTTTATTTTATAGAAAAAATGTAATGGGCTTTTTGGCCAACCCAACAGTAGAAAAATATAAGCAAAGCAATCTTTTCTTCAATAAGGCATGGCATGAAGAAAAATATACCAGAACTTTACCTTGCAATGGCACCCCCTAACACCTTCTCTGCCTGGTCTCCAATCACCTCCTGCCTCAGATAATATAGCATTCGTACCCGTAATAGCACCCTATAAAGGAGAAACGAAGAGCTGGCTCAATAAGGGTGGAGAAAATTCGAGGTGAAAAATGCTTTAGTCTTTGCTAAATTCTATTCTTACTTATTACACTGATGTTTCAAGTGCTTCTTATAACTTTCATCTTGGAACAGAGTATCAGGGTTATATTTCCGGATCCAATCTGCCTTATGGATATCAAAAGTGCTTTGTGACTTTACTTTTTTCCCCTTGCGTCCACGGGGCACAGGGATAGATAGACCTGGGGAAGGGGAGACATTGAAGACTTGGATTGAGAAAACCCTTTGGACCTGAAAAGGATTAGATAACCTACAGAAAAATTAAAAGTAAAGAATTGATAATTACCTGAATGATTCTGCAATTCTTTTGTCTTGCCATTTTCAGCAGGGCTAATCAAGTCCCAAATGAAGCCTTTGATATTTTCATCACCACGGTAGTGTAGAAGACAGTACACTAGGATGGCTCGGCAAATTGTCTCCACATCTCGTTCAGTCATACGTCGCTTGAAGCGTCCATGAGACAAGATATCTCGCCATCGTCCCCAACTAGAAAAACAGAAAGGAAATTGTATCAATATATTCCATGAGACTCTAATTCAATGACGTTCCCCAGTCACCCAGAATCACATCTCCCCAAAGGTGGAAGACAAAAAGATCTTGGGAAAATATGGTAACAAAATAATGGAATAAAGTTTTTCCATTATCCCCCTCTTTGAAAGCTCCAATCTGAAAGGCCAACAGTGTGTCTATCAGAGAGGATGAAGATGCACAACCTCTAATGGCAAGGTGGGTTCTTACCCATATACCAGTAGGTGTTTTTCCACCCGAAAGCAGTCAGTTCGCCCATAGGTATGATGACGGTCATGCCGGCGAGAGCGTGGCCGTTCATCGTCATCACTTTCCAAATCAGAGAATTCCACCAAGTCGTCATCTTTCAGAGTGCTGAAGTGGCGAGTCTGTTTTCGTACTCTAGGTGTGTCAATCACCAAGTTATTCTATGCAAAGAACAGAAGAAGTAACTCTATGATATGATCATGCGAAAAGCATGAAGACAATCATAGATTGAAATAGCCTTGCATATAATATTTGTAGATACTCAAAGAGATATATATATTTTTAGGACATACAAATTAATATAAGAACTCAGGAAGCAAAATTAAGTAGTAGGTATCTAAGCAGTTTTCTGGGGCCTACTAGGTAAAGTTTTTACAATGGCCCTTACATATAATACACCATCATAAATCAAGGTCAGCATCTAAGAATCAGGGCAGCTATAAAGGTTCCTGAGAGTACTGTGCCTTCTGCATTATTTCCTCCCTATAGGAAAAGGAAGCTCACCTTGCTATTGAGTAGGTCCATATCAAGGTCAGCCTTTTTGGCCCACTTTTGCCAAAAGTTGGGGTCATCCAGAGAAATATCTGTCCTATTTTCAGAAGCAACAAAGCTTGCCTAGTGAAGAACAAAGGAACAGAGTAAAGTTGACTATATTACTGTTTTGAACAAGGGAAAACAATTATTACTTAAAAAAAAAGAAACCTATTTAGCTCTTCCCAAAAGCAGTGTGTGGTGACCTCTTGAAAATGGTTCACTCGACCCAGAAAACCCCACAAAATCATGCAAATCCAGAGGTTCAAATCTTCACATTCACTTTAAAGACCACTCATCAAACTGCCAAGGATATGCATATCTGAAAAGCCACCAGGTATCTGGTAGATGTCACTTTACAGAAGCAATGTCTGCCATGCCTTTGTTACAATGGTGGAGTTGGTAGGCGTGCCCAGGCAAAACAAAAGGGCTGGACACAGGGTTGGGGGCCCAAAAGGAGTGCTGAATTTTTGCTGCGCATGCTTAAAAATGCAGAGTAATGTCGAACTTAAGGGTCTACATACAGATTAGCTGGTCATTAGCACATGCAGGTGAACAGCGGCGCAGAACTTAAAGAGAGCTCATGGGTGGACTAACCCATACACAAGCTCTCTCTGTCATATTATGATGATCCTTACTGAAGAAGAGCAGATTGTTCCTAAACCAGAAGAGGAGGTTGTACAGAAGAAAAAGATATCCCAGAAGAAACAAAAACTTGTTGCTCAGGGCTAAGTTCAGCATAAAATAAATGCTAATAAAAGTTTTTTTTTAAATTTATGTATATATAAATGTTTTAGAGATTCCTGTGTGTGTCTCTGCTTCTCTAGCCTCTGACAGACACACAGAGAGAACATACCTTGGCAAAAGTAGAACCCTTTCCTTCAGACTCAATGGTGATAGTTGTGGTTCGTCTTAACAAGATCTGGTCAATGTCTTCTTCACAAAATTTGGACCCCTCATCATCTTCCTCCATTATGGCTGCATATGCTCCTTTTCGTAAGAGATCTTCAATTTCCTTCTTGGAGAACTGCTGGATCTACAAAATCCAATAGCAAGATGAAAAGACTACCAAAATAATATAATCTAACCATATCACATTTTAGTTTCTTGTATTTTAAGAGGTAAAAATCGAGACTCAAAATATGGCAGTCAGATTCTAGTACAAAAATAGGTTTTGTCTCCATCTGTCTCTGACCTGCTACAAACATTAGCAACAGACTAAGAGGACTCACTCCAGTAATGTTGCCATCCCGACCACTCATGGACTGAAGCACGGCTTTATCCAATCCCAGCTTGAGGCTAGCTTTATCAAACATCTCTCTCTCATAAGAATTCCGAGTAATGAGACGGTAAACTTTCACAGCTTTGCTCTGCCCAATTCGATGACAACGTGCCTGGGCCTGGTTATAAAACAATGGAAGGAAAGGACAAAAATAACATAAAATTGGGGTGATGAGGAGGGAGGGGGGAATCTCAAAATACCAATTTCACATCTATAAAGCTTCCATGAGATCAACTCAAAAGTGAAAATCAATTTCAAGATAAAATTATTACCCCATCACGTAAACCGGGGTTAGCGAACTATGGTCTTCATGACCACCCATTTCTGTAAGTAAAGTTTTAGTGCAGCATAGCCTTACCCATTCATTTGTATTCATTTATATATTGTCTATGGCTGCTTTTGTGCTTTAAGAGCAGAGATGAGTAGTGACAACAGACAATGTATGTTCCATAAAGCCTAAAACATTTAGTATCCGGTCCTTGCAAGAAAGCTTGCTGACCTCGGACCTAGACTGCCACCTTTAACTAAGTAAACTCTCTAAAGGACAAGTCTTTTCAAAGATATCCTGATCCTGTTGAAAAACCTCCCAAGTTAGGTAGTTAGTCCCTAAGACAATGATTTCTTTTACCTGCAGGTCATTTTGTGGATTCCAGTCTGAATCAAAGATGATGCAGGTATCAGCAGCTGTGAGATTAATGCCAAGTCCACCAGCTCGGGTGCACAGCAAGAAGACAAAGCGGTCTGAGTCAGGCTTGCTGAAGCGGTCAATAGCTGCCTGTCGAAGGTTACCTCTAACTCGACCATCAATACGCTCATATAAGTACCTATATGAGAGTCACAGAAAAAAATTTTAACTAAGCAGAAACATAGAGCAGAGTAGGATCAACACCAGTACCTCCCTATCTTTATTTGACCAAAACATTAACAGAAAGTTGACAATGAGAGTCTTAAATACTTCTCTTGTTCCAGTATTGATCAAAATTAAATGTTCCTACTTTTTTGCAGCCTTGTGTGGATACAGTAAACAGAAAGCAAGGGATGACTCTTTGCTTACCTCCTCTGGATTAGATAATCCTCTAGAATATCTAGGCAGCGTACCATCTGAGAGAAGATCAGAACCTTATGGCCACCAGCTTTAAGTTTTGGAAGTAACTTGTCAATAAGAACCAATTTGCCAGCTGAACGAACCATGGCCTGCAAGTGGAAGTCATGAGGTATAATATGGCAAGCTTCTCGAAATTCTGTTAGGATTTTTTCTTCTGCACCTGTCAAAAGAAAAATCAAACTTGATGGTGAGATCCAGAAAAACATACTAAGGCTATATGTTATTTAACTAGGATAAGGAAGCAAAGCAAAGAGAAATCTGACTTGAGATCAACATACCACACATAGAATTCAGCACCCAAAAAATCCTAAATCATCTTCAATTGTGTTATACAAAATATTTCAAATAAGTAAGGATTAAAATTATTAATAGGGTAAAAAAATGTAAATGTGTGGATGAAGACATGCAAACCACTATTACTACCCCACTGTCATCCAAAACAGAAACAGCAAAATGGGAGTACCAGTAAGGACATTTATCCAGAGAACAAAATGACTTGAGTGGTTATTCATGAAATTCCAAACAGCAAATCCTATTTAATTTTGGAGATTATGCAGGATCAAGAGGGTAGAAAGAACTAGAGAAAAATATTTCACATAAGAGTTGTTTCAAATGGAAAACTCCCCTCTACTCCCAAATTAGACTGAATCCATCAATGCATCCATTGTTCCTGGGAAATATAATTTAGAAAGTAAAGAGCTAATATAGAAATGGGAGGTATTTTCCAGAAATTTCCTTACCATTGATGAGATATGGGTGGTTGCAGCATTTCCGCAACTCCATCATTGTATTGAGTAGATTAGGCATGTTAGTATGACCTGCCCCTTTGGAAAGAAAGGAGAAATTCTTCTCCAAAATAGCCCGGTAGTATTTCTTCTGGATGTTGGTCAGTTCTACTTCAATAATAGTTTCCTGTTTGGGTGCCAGGTTTTTTTCAACATCCTCTTTCAGTCTTCTCAGCATCATTGGCTTGAGAATGGCCTGTAGCTTCTGAACCTAAAACAGGAAGAAAAGAAATCAATAACACGAGGATAAACATTCTAACGTTATGTGGAAACACTGAGAAATACGAGTTTTCCACTGTCTGAAAAATACAGATTTTGGACAATGCCACAAATGATGTAGGCAGGTTATAAGAAGATCAGAAAAGCCCTTGATGCCTACGACAACAGACACCCATCTTGTACAAAAGTACCTTTTTTGTCTGGGGTTAGCACTTCATCAGATACAGGTTTTCCTACCTGTTCCTCTGTCTTGAGATCCCCAAAGTCCTTGAGGAACTCTGATTCTGAGGGAAACTGTGATGGTTCCAAGAAATGAAGCAAACTGAACAGCTCCTCCACAGTATTTTGCAGTGGTGTTCCTGTGAGTAGCACTTTGTGTTCCTAGAAATGGAGAAAATAGAAGACCGTGAAGACTCAAAAATCACAAAGGACTTTTCGGGTTTTCTTTACCGGTAAAATTATGGGAATGGACCAAATTATTGTCTTAACTTTTCTTTAGCTTGCTTTTTCTTTCAATAAACATAAAACATTCAAGAGAACCTTTGATGTTATTTAACATACTGACTTAACTTAAATATTATAAATTATAAACAAATAAAGACATATTCAGAATATGAGGCTATGTCTTTTTTCAACTACATATGCCTCTCCACACTCAACTCCTCACAGATATACTAATGTTCCCCTCTAGGAAAGGTACCTGTGCTGGATTAAATACGCCATTAATTCTTGTAGCTCCTCCTATCAAGGTTCCCCCTCGAATCTGGGCTTGCCTTGTAACTTGCTCTGTGTAGCAGAGTGATGGATGATACTGTGTAAGTTTTAGAGCCTACACCTCAAAGGCACTGCAGCTTCTGCCTTTGCCCTCTTGGAACATTACCCTGATTCTACCATTTAAAACAGTAAAGCCTGGCCAACTGGGTGATAACAGGCCATGTGGAAAATCACCCAGGCACTCCAGCCAACAACCAGCACCAACTGCTAGCTGCAGCTGCATTACTGACTCCAGGCAAGACTACCAAAATGATGACCTAGTTGAGCCCAGCCCAGGTTGCTGAGCTACAGTATCATGAAAAACATTGTTGTTGTTGTAATAGTAACTAAAACAGTATCCCACCTTTCCACCTGCTTGAGAACCACTAACCTACAGTTGCCTTCCAATCCTAAAATTGTCGTGACTTTCAGGCTACCATTCCCATAAACCATACCCACCACCCAATATCAATTTCTCATTCCTTTCTATTTTCTGCTGAATTAGGGGAAATAGTAATTTCACAGAAAATTAGGCTTATTTTCATTCCAGGCATTTCTACCCACAAGCCAGTCTGAGGAACTCACCAGGTCCATGTGCTTGAGACTATCAAGCAGCTTGCAATTGCGGTTCTTTAGTCGATGGGCTTCATCAATGATAACACAGCGCCATTCAATCTCACGAAGTTCCGGACAGTCTGACAATATCATCTCAAAAGTGGTGATCAGAGCATCAAACTTGTATGCGCCTGGGATGAGGCGCCCCTATGCATGAAGGTAGTAAAGTCAGAAAATGACTAAAATGTACCTAAATAAGCAGCTTTTCTGTTTCTATTAAACTTGAACTAAACATTAAAAAAAGAAAAGAAAAAAAGAAGCTCTTCTGAATTATATATTCCCTATAAACTCAGGAAGGTTTACTAGGAAATACAAATTGCACCACCACCCTCTTCTGCTGCTGTTTATTTTCCTGAAAACAGTGCCAAATCACTCAATGTAAGACATATTGACTCACTCAATGTAAGACATATTCAGCTTATTGGAAAAATGATAGAACTCAATGAATGAAGTTGGTTGGACATTTTCAACTATGGCATGTCCAGCTCTTGTACCTCAGCCCTAGATCTTTTGTTGTTTAACTGTGAATTCCACAAATGCTAGGGATCGATAAAACATCAAGGCAAAACTCAAAGTGAAAAATCACTGACATAGTATGTGATAGCACTGATTACAGTCTAAAAGTAGACAGAAGAATTTAATCATCTCAACAAAATGAAGGGCTGCAAAATATAACTTGAATAAATTCAGATCAGCAGAACCAAAAATCACAGAAAACTAATGGCAGAAAAACAATTTGTAAAATCTGATGTTAAAAAGGATGATTAAAAATTATTTTCAGATTTACATAAAAAAGGAACTGATCTTGATAAAAAATATTATTAAACTTTCAAAAAAAAAGAAAGGAAAGGGTTTAAGTTCATCACTGTATGAATCAAGGAATTAAAGTGGCTAAATAAATTTCATTCTGGAAAATACTTTTTGATGAAATTGTATCAATTCCGGTAAAATTCTACTTAAAATGTATATATTCATAAAGTCAAAACTTCCACTGATTCAAAATGTCCACTGGATCAAAATAGCGAAGTAAAAAAAAAAATGCCCTGCAGAATCTAGACAAAAATGCCTTATATGAGAGAGCCACAACAAGTCTTTTTTTTATATTAAAGCCTCTACAATACTAGGTACTTTGGCCTGCTATCTCTAAACTGTAACATTTCTATGAAGTACAACTCACCCGTGAATCTTTGCAGTACATTTCATATTGTTGAATCATCTGCCGGCTGGCCAGACTGCCATGGTACACAATAGTGTTCATCTCTGTCCATGTATTGAATTCCCGCTCCCAGTTAGTAATTGTGGACAGTGGGGCAATGACAAGGAAGGGACCATGAATGCCTACATTATATACCTCCTGCAAGAAGGCAATGGACTGAATAGTTTTGCCCAATCCCATCTCATCAGCCAGGATGCAATTCTGCCTGCAAATTCAATGTGAAAAATGAAAAGCATGTCAAAAGCTATCTTTTTAAAAGTATGATTAAAAAAAAAAAACCCAACCTATTTAAAGAGAAACTAAAATAACCCCAGACTAAGCCTCCATCTATAGGCCCACTCTTTTCTTTACCTGTTATACCAATTAAAGAGCAGCCAATTGACCCCTTCCAACTGATATTCCCGTAACTGGTTTCTGTTTTTATATTCATGTGACAGCTCCAACTTCTTCCAGGCACTTGCCTGCGGACGATTCTTAAAAATAGGAAATTTGAATAAATGGGGTGGAGACGTTAACAAAATTACACAAACTTACTAGGTAGTTCTAGTAGTTGAATTCAAAATCATTATTTCTTGGACTACATGTTAAATATATTCAAATTCATGAGTTCATAATGCACTTTTTTAAAAAAAGGAAAAGCCCACTGGTCACTTTTGGAAGATACTAGGAAAATACTTCATTATTTTGAAAACTAGGAAAAAAGAGAAGAATGAAATATTTTTCTCCTTTCCTATACAATCTATACCTTAGGATAACCAACAGTAGCTGCAACATCTTTCTTTTTATAGAAGATTTTGGCTAATAAATGAAGGATGATAGAATTAAAATATCACCATTTAAAAGCCCTCACATAGATCTAGGCAATGATGATAAATGGCTGATAATATCACAAAAGACAACTTAGAAGATGAAGCAGATTTAGTGGCTTCCCTCTCCCATCTGATCAAGCCTGTAGAACAGTGATATCTAATGGAATTGTCTACAATAAATGTTTTACTACTAGCCACATGTAACTGTTGTGCATTTGAAATGTAGCTAGTGGCAGATGTAGCTCGTCACTACAATGGACAGCAGAGCTCTACGATGTTCTAAAGAACAGGGCTGCCCTACATGTAACCATCATATGAAATACAAGGAACAGAGAATGTGTTAAGTGGTTCCAAGAGGAATGCAAATTGGCAAACTTCAGACTACGGAAAACCCTAGAAAACAAATGACCTGGTTTCTTCCAAAGAAAAATGGTAAAGGAGAGAAAGGAAACCAGAGAAAACTATAATTAAAAGAAATTTGAGACATATTAACAAACAATATATGGGTCTGATCTAGAATCCAACTCAAACACTATACCTTCAGGGACCATTTCTATAGCTTGTTACTAGAATCCAACTCAAATAATTTAAGGAAAATTAGAAAAGAATCATGGAAATATATACAGTAAATTGTTTTTTTATGATATTTAGGAATGCCAAGTTTTTTTCAGGTATAATAATGGTATTAATAATCTTTAGGTATAAACACCGAAATATTTATCAATAAAATAAAGAAAGCTGGTATTTGTTTTAAAATAATTACGGAAATAAAAGTGAGTGGGTAGAGAAATACATAAAACAAGATTGGCTATGTACACAGACAAAAATGCGGTAATAGCAGGGGGAGGGAGTGGGTGGAAGTTCCAGAGGGTATAGTGGGAATAAATGGTAATGGAAAAAATACAATTAAAAAAAAGACTGGCTATTTGTTATTACTGAGGTTAGGTGATGGGTACATTATACTATTTTTTCAACTTTTGTATATGTTTGAAAATTCCATAATAAAAAGCTAAAACAACATAAACTTCTATAGGGGAAAAATTAAGTCACTGCCTACATGGACTTTACACTCTAAATGCAAATGTACTTACCACTCTTTTGAGTTCTGGGTGCCTCGACTGGATCCGTTTAAATTCTCGAATCTTGCCCTCATCAACATCCTCTTTCAGTTCCCATGTACTATCCTCATACGGCAGAGAGCACCATTTCACCAGGTAGTAAATTACAGGCTAGGAGAGAAGAAGCCAAAGCCTTTACACACTGATTCTGTGTTATCTCCTGTTCTAAAAGGATAAGAATTTGACTCCAGAATCAGATCACAAAATGTCAACACCTAATAAAAAAGGTGCATAAAAGTCAGGCTGAAAACACCAACCATAGGCTTACCTGCTGATGCAATATGGCTTTTATCATTCTTCCAGGCAATTTATTAAATTTGTTCTAAAAGTAAAATTTCTGCCCAGTAGTTTCTAGAATAGTAAGCACTGAAACATGCTCATCAATCAAACATATGAGAAAATAATTATTTTCCTAATTGTGTTGAATTAAGTTGAAATTAAAAGGTATTACTCTGTTCCATTCTATTCCTCTAGCACTAAATTTGTAGAAACCACACTACTTTTAGAAGCAGGGAACAAGTTAAACTCGTAGGATCAGAGAAGGGTGCAATCACTGAGCTTCTGGGTTCTTAGAGCTCTAAGTGCAGATGCTACTTTAAAGAGCAGTCATAGGGATGGCAGATTTCCTTGAGAGCCTCAGAAAGCCAGGAGATAACTATGAGAGGTTTAACTGAAGAGAGATAATAAGAGTGAAGAAAAAGGAGAAATGCTGAAGCTCCAACTACAGTATTATGCTCTACATAAGCAAGCCACTGCAAGGGAGAGGGCAGTGACCATGGTAAATGGCTCCTATTCTTACTACTCATAGTGACCACTTCATAAGCTGCATTTCCATTTTTGGCTGATATGAATCAAGAGGGATTAGATTGAGCCTAGTGTAATCAACAGAAGCCTCTGATTATAAATTTATAGAACAGCCAGCAGGAAGTTGTCACAATCAGATCAAGGATCCCTAGGATTAATTGAACTGCACCTGCACATTTTTCTTTATTGTAGTAACACGTCATTTTCTATGTAAAGCCATTTATCTAGGTCACACATTTCCAACATCATAACTTACTTTTCCATGACCTTTAATATTTATTATAATAATTATTTCCACTATCAGATGTTAAAAAGGATGATAAATTAAATTTGGAGGAGAAAGGGCACACACATGTTATTATTCAATGTTGGGAGCATAAATTTCAGTGTCTGCATATTAAAACATTTTTATGTCATGCCCATTGCAATACTTTACTCAGGGACCTAATCAAAAGCCCATGGTGGCAGAGAACAAGGCCAAGAAGGCTGAAATCCTTAAAATAATAACACTAACTAACCTGTTCTGACTGATAACTGGTCCATTGCCCACTGACCTCTGACAAATAAAAATAAACGATAACTCCCAAACCCCTAACCCAAAAAGTAGAATATATGATATCTGAGGCATGCTCATTAGTATCTGAAGACATGCTGAATTGTAACAGGCTTTGGACATCTAAGGTTCTGAGTGATCCTGCAGGCTTTTAAATAAACTTTGGATTTTACAGAGGGAAGACTTTGACTCTTAAGTCCTATCAGGATGGTGTATGTGGGCAACTCACTTAGCTCTTGAGTGAGCCCAGTTCACCACTTAGCACTGACATCTTAAGATTCTGTTGTTTTCTGCTCGTCACTGTTTAAGTAGTAAATGTCAGAACTGACTAAAAATTTTTATGAAATATGACCCTGCAAAGCTAAACCAACAACTACTTAAAGTGAAAAGAATACAAAGAGCTATAAAAAATGGTTAGTCTAACCATTTCTTTAACTCACAGCCTAAGTGAATTTGAAGTAAATTTACCAAAGGAGAGAATATTGAATTCACTGGTGGCTTAGATCTATATCATGGCTGCTACTTGGAAAGCAAAAAAAGTGATTTAAGAAACTATATTAACAAGTGTTTTAGAATATTTAAAATCTGCTCCACAATCTAAGAAAGCTTTAATGCAGTGATTCCCAAATCAAGCTATATTTAAGAACCCATTGGCAAACCAACTTAAAAATACAGATCTCTACATCCCATGCTAGACCTAGTGACTCTGAAATCTATGGTACTGAGACCTCACTATCTGTTTAAAAGAACAGATTTAAATGCAGTAGATCTATTTTAATAATAAATGAAAATGCTTTTAACTGATATTAAGTTCAGGAAATAAATAACTCTCAACATAGAGAAAGCTATGTGTTGGTACAAGTATTTTTATATTCATAAATTTAGATATTTGTGAAGTACTGCCCCCCACCCCATTTCTCACCTCCAAGTGAATGTCAAGGTTTCCCATATAAAATCTGAGAGAAAATGAGACCAAGATGAATGAGTGCTTGCAAATATAACTCCCAATGCTCATAAACATATAGCTCCCATACATTTAATTTTATGGGAATCTTTCTGTTTGACACTCTCCTTACTCCTTTACCTTCCCAGTGTCACTCTAAGAATAACCTCAGAAAAATTTAAAAATACCTTTTCCATCCTAGGGATTTTTCAGCCATATCTGAAAAATAAAGGAAGGGCAAGCAGACCAAGAGAAATCTATAAAGGCCTTTCATGTTTCTCCACGACCCAACTCACCTCCCCATTGTCCTTGTCAATACTGTGTGACTCATCCAATATCCTATCCACCTCTACGTAGTCTGGGTTGAAGGGCTCTTCATCCTACAGGAGTTATGAAACCCAACAATAAGATCAAAAGACCACTGTTTGATGACCCTATCTATCAAGAAATCAGAAACCATCAGAAGAAAGCTCCACATTTTCATAATATCAAATCCTACAAACTAGCTGCATCTGCAGACATCTTGCCTGTTACCAGAGAAAGTGTCCCTTCTCCCTAACATAGACCATTATCTCCATATATGCTCTGGATACCATCCCCTCTCACCTTTTAGGAATCCCTTTCTACCGTATCATTCCCATAAATGTACAAATATGCTCTATTTCACCTTTTAAAAAGACTACTCTTGATTCTATACCCCACCTCCCACAACTATTTTTTGTTCTGTTTCACACTCAAACTTTCCTAAGAGTTGTAAATACACACTATCTCCATTTCATTGCCTCCTTCATTTCCTGGCAATTATCACAATTTGAATTATTTTTTAATCACCCTCTGTAGACAGTAAGGTACATGCAAACACAGACCTTACCTAGTTTGTCAACCACAGTGACTAGCACATAATACATAATGAGTAAATGAATAATTTAGTTAAATGTCTATTTATAAAGGCAGATTTAAATGACATGAGAGTCCCTGGTCAGCTGGCTCAGTTGCTTGGAACATTATCACATACACCAAAACACTGTGGAACAGATTCCCAGTCAGGCTATATGCTTAGGTTGCGGATTCAATCCCCTGTGGGAGCAGGTACAAGAAGCAACTTATCAATGTTTCCATTTCTCTCTCTGTCTCTGCCCACCCCCCCAGCCCCCCGCTAAGATCAACAAACATACCCTCAGGTGAGGATTAAAAATAAATTAATTTAAAAGGTAGTGGTTTCCCCAGTCTTTTAAAAAAATAGATGACATATGAGTTAGTAGAGATTAGTTCAATGATCACAAATTGTACACCTAACAACAGCAGGAATGTAATTACAGTTTCATGGTGCATTTCACAAATTAGGCATTAAAAGAACATGGATGAAAAAATGCAACCCAACTGTCATTACTTTCATAGGAATGAAATTATAAAGTCTACATGGTCCTACTTGCTTTCTCCAGGAAATGTGGAAAATAATTTATTTATGGGCAAACCTGGTAGTATAAAGGTAACTTTATCAGGTGTTTTCAGCCAGAACTGTTATTTTGCAGAAGTTACACATTATATCTCTCATTTTTTACTAGACCTTTTCCCTTTGCCTCTAAGAAGCCTTGAAAAATAATCCTTATTCTCTAGGCACATAGTACTCATAAAGTACATGAAGGTGAAAGCTTTCAAAGCAAAATGGAGCGCTAAACATGACTCAAGAGACCATTATGCATGCACTAGTGTTTAATAGTAACACTAGATATAAGAAATAAAAGTTCCTTTAACACCATTTCTAGTTATGCTGGGTTAGAAATTTGAGAAAATAAATGCTGTCTCTTAATGATATGGTTGCTTATGGTTATAGATACCATCACAACTGCTAAAAAACGGCATTACAAGAAGAATGCCCCAAGTGGACCAGAGGCTGGGTTGTCATCCATTGTGAAAACACTTCATGAATACTGAGCAAGTCAGTATCAAAATACACTATAATTTACTGTAAAAAGACTGTATTTAGACCCGGCAAAACTAAGCATAGGGCAATTAAGAAAAGTCCAATGTCCAATGTATATACCCATGTATACAAACAACTGTAAGTCTTTTGAAGAATCAGACAAGGCTGATAACTCCAGTAATTTATGTTTTTATGAAATATGACAGGCAATAGCTATTCCTAATTACCTCATGGAAGAAGTGTCTCATCTGAGCCATTTTAGTTTTGAAGCGCTTTAGTTTTTGATGGATCCTCTTATCTTTCTCTAGTTGGGAGATGGTAGCCCATTCACAGTGCAGATAGGAGCTGAAAGGGATGAAAACAGTCAACCATGGTGTACGGAAGGGGACTGGGGGGCTAGTGTTTGAGGTATGGGGATTAGCCAGAAGCAGACACAATCACTACATGCTTAAATGGGGACATAATCTTTTCAATTAGTGATTCTTAAACTTGAATTTGCACATACAACACCTGGTCTAGGGTGGGCTTAAGGCCACTATTTCATTTCTGGGTCAGAGTACAGGCCTGGGTCACCAGAGAGGTCCTCAGCTGGAGGTGTGCAAGAGGCAACCCAACCAATATTTCTCTAGCACATTGGTGTTTCTCTCCCTCTGTCTCCCTCCTTTCCCCTCTCTCTCTAAAAAAATAATAAAATCTTTTTTTTTTAAGTTCACATTAGCACCCAAATGATGTTAATTCTGCTGGCCCATTGATAACACTTTGAGTATCAAGTTCTTAATGTTAGGCTAATAATGTATAGAGGATCACAAGGGATGTTAACAGAAACCACCCTCATCCCACTTTCCTGCAGGAAACAGTAATGGCCATGTCAATTCCTGAACCTCTCTGAATAGACATTTTCCTCACTGAAAACAACAATTTAGGCTTAAACTATAAAAAGGACACATTCCCACCCAGGATAAACTATACAGGAGAACTTTTTACAACCCTGTGGAGTTTGGGGTGAAAAGCTTTTTGCACAGATCACATACTAGTTCTTGTACTTGACAAAGAATTCTTCTGCTTCAGTATATTGTCCAGATGGAAGCTAAGAAGAAAAGAATTATAGTTACTAACAATTTATTTGTCAAAGAAAGAATCTTTCATTTTAACCACACACAGAGTTTCATACCAATGCTCCCAGAATATATTATTGACTGAGGGATTAAAAAACTAACCTGACACTTCAATAATAAAGACCTGAAAGGAGAAAATAAATCTTTACCCATTTTTAATAGATAAGCAAAATAAGAGGAAATGAGACAGTCCCTATTTTCTAGTTAGCCTTCCTCCATCATCTCTCGTAACTTCTGTAGCAATTATCCTGATATCCAAAGGTGCTCATTAAATAAAGCCAGTGAATGTAGCATTATGGGCTGACATAAAGATAGAGGCTTCCATATGCAACAACATGGACGGATCTTGAGGATATCACACAAAGCAAAATAAGTCAGATGGAAAAGGGCAAAAAGCACATAATTTCCCTCGTATGTGGGATATGAAACAGAAAGCAACAAACAAAGTCATAGACACAGTATGGTAGTTATCAGAGAAGAGGTGGGGGGAGGTTGAAGAGGGTGAAGGGGATCAAATACATGGTGACAGAAGGCGACTAGACTTTGGGTAGAGTATAAAATGCAATATACAAATGATATAGAACTCCACACCTGAAATTTACACAATGTCATTAACCAACATCATTCTAATAAATTTAATTTTTAAAAAAGAAGATAAAGGTCTTACCTCCTTCTTCACAATCCGCATAGAAAGCACTTTGTCCACAATGGCTGCATCTTCTTCACTGGGATTCTCCTGTAGCAGGAGATGCAGTCAATCAATAGAGATTGTGAGCAGATTGTGAGCAAAACCTATCAAACTGTTTAAGTTCTCAGCTTACCACAAAGAACTGCATGGAAGGCAAAGTTTCGCCATCTGGTTCCTGCACTGGTTCAGGAAGGATAGGCTCAGTTTTTATTGGACCAGTTACATCCACTTCTTCTTCTTCCTCATCATCTGTGATTTTTATATCCAAATCCTCTGTATATTTTTTTCGTTTAACTTGACGGTTTGAGCGTCTCTTCTGTAAGGGCAGAAACTGTTAAAATAACTGCCTACTTTATAACTATTTGCCTATTCCAGGTCCCCACTTAGGGGCATGCAAAAGCCAACTGATCAATGTTTCTCTTGTCCCTTCTCCTTTCTAAAAATAAGTAAATAAAATCATTAAAAAAAGAACTATTTGCCTATTGTCATATACTTAATTTTACTTTAAAATCCCTATGAAAAAAAAAATCAAACCAAACCAGGATAAAAAGCTCACTTATCACCCTGACTGGTGTGGCTCAGTGGATTGAGCACAAGACTGCAAACTGAAAGGTTACCAATTCAATTCCCGGTCAGAACACATGCCTGGATTTCAGGCCAAGTTCATAGTTGGGGTCCTGCAAAAGGCAACCAATCTATATGTCTCTCAACATTGATGCTTTTCTCTCTCTCTACCTCCCTTCCCCTCTCTAAAAGTAAATAAATAAAATCTTGTAAAAAAAGCTTGGAATAAAAAAAAGCTTATGTATCAACTACATCATGTCAAACCATGTAATTTATTCTATGTATTGAATATACAGGGTGGGGCAAAAGTAGGCTTATAGTTTTGAGCATGTGAAGCACAGCTTATTCTTATATTATTATTTATTTGTTATGGTATTCTTTTCCATATAAATAACTGTAAACCTACTTTTGTCCCAACCTGTATATTATTTTGCTGAATTGTTTTATCAAAGAACTATAATCCATCTGAAAGAAACCTGGATACTACTGGCAAGAAGCTATGGGAAATGAAACAAGACTGTTGGCCTGCAGGGTATGTGATTACTTCACACCAGGAGCAACCCTAAAGTGCAAAGGTGCAAGAAGAATATTTTGTTTCTATGTTTTAGTTTTAAAGTTTTTTTGTTTTAGCAAATAGAATCAGACTATATGTATTGTTCTTCTGCTTATTTTTTTTAGTTAATATTTCTTGGATATGTTTTCCATATTGATATATTTTAGGATCTACAGCATTCTTTTATGTAGTGGATATAATTTTTTAATTTAAGTAACATTTGGAGATCATAAGAAATTAGAAAGGATGGAGAAATAAAATTATTATTTTTAATCATTATTTTATCACTGGAAAAAATGAAGTGAGTTATTATAAGCAGAACTACTAAAATCAAGCAAAGTTGCATGGGATAAAATAAATTTTAATAAATTAAGAGTATTGCTATATAGACTCAACCAGAAAATATGAGTCTATGAAAACAGATTATCTAAAGGATTAAATTTAGTAAAAAAAATATATATATACATATATAAAATCTATGTGATGAAAACTTTAAAACACTATCCACAGACACAGAGAAGACTTGAATAAATAGTAATACATACTGTTCTGGAATAAGCAGACTTAATTTTCCCTAGTTACGTACATTTAATAAGACAAGATTAATAAAATTTTTATTTAAAAAAGCTGTTTCTGAAATTTAAATGGAGAAATAAACATCTAAGGATAACCAGGAAAAATATGAGAAAAAAATATGAGCCTTAGCAGATATTAAAAACAATATAAAGCTATACTTACTAATTAACACAGCTTGTTACCTCTCCAAAGAGAGAGAAACAGGTCAATAAAATAGTGCCCAAATATAGACTAAAATATTTATGTGGATTTAAAACATGATAAAAAATAGCACCTCTAATCAGTGAGAAAAAAGTAGACATTCTATAAACAGGATTGAAAACAAATGGTTAGTCATCTAGAGGATGAAAGAAAAAAATTACAAAAGGATCAAAGATTTAAAAGTAAAACAGAGACATAGGACATAGGACACAACCCTTCTTTCTTTTTTTTTTTTAAATCTTCACCTGAGGATATGCTTATTGATTTTTTTTGGAGAGAGAAATATCAATCAGTTGTCTGCTGTACACACCCAGACCCAGGATTGAACCCACAATCTAGGTATGTGCCCGACTGGGAATCAAACCCACAACCTTTTGATGTGCAGGGCAATACTCCAACAAACTGAGCAACCCAGCCAGGAACAAAGACATATTTCTAAAGGAAAACGTGGAAGCATTTTTTATAATCCTGGAGTAGAAAATGTGTTTCTAATAAACTGATCAACTTCACCTTTAAAAAAATTAAGGTAGCTGTATAATCCATTATGAACAAGGTTGAGACAAATAATAAAATTGATGCAGAAAATGCTATCAATACATTTCCTACAAATAAAGAATTCTTTTGACTAAGAAAAAGATCAATAATACCATAGAAGTATGGGCAAATAACATGAATAGATAGAGCACAGAAAAAAACACAAATGGCTTTTAAATGTAAAATGATGCTCATAATAAAACAGCTGCACTCATAATAAAATAATTACAACTGCACACTAAACTGAAACCAACTGTTTTACACTTAACAGACTAGCAATAATTAGAAAGTTTTGATCAAATATTTGAACAGGAACTCATACACAACTGGTGAGAGTATACATGAGCATGACCTTTATAGAAGAAAATTTTACATCACCCTTTGATCCAGCAATTCCACTTCAAAAATATTATCCTACAGATAAATATGTACAAGTATACAAGTCTCTGTAACATTACTTGTAGAAGACCAGAGAAAATCTAAATGTCCAGAAACAGAGAATTGTTTAAACAAATTATGATATAGTCAAAATTGGAATACTATCAAACTATTAAAAAAAGAATGGAGTATGCCCTGGCTGGTGTGGCTCAGTGGATTAAGTGCCTGCCTGAGAACCAAAGGGTCACCAGTTCGATTCCCAGTATAGGGCACATGAATGGGCTGCAGGTCAGGTCCCTGGTAGGGAGCACATGAGAGGCAACCACACATTGATGTTTCTCTCCCTCTTTCCTTCCCTTCCCCTCTAAAAATAAATAAATAAAATACTAAAAAAAAAAGAGAGAGAAGAATGGAGTAACCCTAAGTGGGCTCAGTGGGTTGGGCATCATCCCGCACACTGAAACACTGGAGGTTCAATTCCATGTCAGGGCACATGCCTGAGTTACGGGTCACATCCCTGGTTGGGAACATACAAGAGGCAACCAACTGATGTATCTCTCCCTATCTTCCTCTCTAAAAATAATCAATCAAATCTTTTAAAAAATAAAAATAAAAAGAATGGGGTATGTTGACACCAAATGTTGATGTGGAACTGGAACTCGTACCATTATTGGCAGAAGTTTAAAACTACATAAGCTTTGGAGGGTGGCAGATTCTTATAAAGTCTTATGTTCATATATTTAACTACCCTACAATCTACCAATTCCATTCCTGGGTATTTAACTATGGATATGTAAACCTATATCCACAAAATACTTACACTAAGACTGTTCATGGAAGCCTTATTTGTAATACCTCCAAACTGGAAACAACCCAAATGTCCATCAGTAGGAGAATGGATAAACACTGTGGTATATTCATAAACTAAAATATTTCTCAAGGAAAAAAAACACTGACACATTCAACAACATTAATGGATCTCGAAAACATTATGCTGAAACAAGTGACTCAGTGGCAAATACTATAGATTCCATTTACATAAAGTTAAAAAACAGGTTGTTAATTTATGTTAATAGAAATCAGAACACTGGTTGCCTATGGCGGGAGGTATGGACTGACTGCAAGCGTGTACTAGGGAACTTTCTGGGGTGATGGAACACAAAGCTTCATTAAATAACCTCTCCATTTTTGTGTATGTTTCAAAAGTTACATTATAAAATGATGGTGGAGGGAAGAATAGGCTAGATCTACTTTTTCTAATAAAGATCAACCTCTAAGATGCATTGTTGGGGAAAAAATCCCAGTACAGCAAAGTAGGTACAGAATATTCATATTGAGTGGAAGTAGAAGTAGAGTGCTCATGAAAGTGAAGAATATTTCTGAAAGTACACAAACACAAAATGGTAAAAGAAACTACCTCTAGCCCTGGCTGGTGTAGCTCAGTGGATTGAGCGCGGGCTGCGAACCAAAGTGTCACAGGTTCGATTCCCAGTCAGGGTACATGCCTGGGTTGCAGGTCATGATCCCCAGCAACCGCACACTGATGTTCCTCTCTTTCTCCCTCCTTTCCCTCTCTAAAAATAAATTAAAAATCTTAAAAAAAAAAAAAAAAAAAAAGAAACTACCTCTGGGGAAGAGAATTGTGAGGTTGGTATCTAGATGGGGAGACTTTTCAGTGTCTGCTTTTTTACACTGTTGTCATTTTTCTCACATGTATGTATATATTTTTTAACCTAAAGAACAAAATGATAAATGGTCAAGGAGTTTACAAAAACCCTCATGATTCCAAAAAACAAAAATGAAACTACAGCCCTGGCTGTGTGGGTCAGTTGCCTGGAGTGCTGTCCCATAAAAAGGTTGCGAGTTTGATTCCCAGACAGGATACATAACTACGTTGTGGCTCCATTTGCCACTAGGGCGCATTTGGGAAGTAATCGATGTTTCTCTCACACTGATGTTTCTTTGTCTCTCTTAATTCAATAAGCATATCCTTGGGTAAGGATTAAAATTAAATTGAAAAAGAAACTACAGTAATCATGACCCACTTACTCTTTAACCCTTCCCCTCAAAGATAGGCACTCTTGTGTATCCTCCCAGGAAAAAAATATGGATGTATATATGTACACAGTCTAACTGCAATAGCATTATGTCTTAAAACAAAAACAAAAACAAAGTAGACTTCCTTAATTTAAAATAATGCCTTATTGCTAAAAAACCTAACTATCACCCAAGCTTTCAGTAAGTCATGATCTTTTTGCTGGTGGAGGGACTTAGCTCCAATTTGTAAAATACGCAATATATGTGGAGTACAAAAGAGCAAGGTGCATTAAAACTAGGTATGCTGCCCTGACTGGTTTGGCTCAGGGGACTGAGCGCTGGCCTGAGTCAGGGCACATGCCTAGGGTGCACAGGCCAGGTCCCCAGTAGGGGGCATGTCAGAGGCAACCAGATTGATGTTTCTCTCCCTCTCTTTCTCCCTCTTAAAAATAAATAAAATCTTCAAAAAACAAAACAAAACAAGGTATGCCTATATTACACACACTATTCTACTATACCTAGCTTTTTTCATTTAATGTGGAGTGTTTTCCAGATTAGCATACTTAACTCTACTTCACTGTTTTTAATTGTCATGTAGTTGTCTATTACAAGGATTTTCACAATTTTATTTAACTATTTCTCCACAAATGGACATTTATTTTTTGCATATTTTTGTTACTGCAAATATTGCTGGAATACACACATCACTGCATACTTTTGAGAATATATTCATAAAGTAGTTTCCTAGGTTTAGACTTAATGAGTCGAAGGGTAATATTTTAAATTTTGATACATACTGATTTGCCAAAAATATTGTGTCAACACTTCCAATAACTATATAAAGTGTCTGTTCCTTAAAACCATTGCCAACACTGGCAATACCATTTGTTATGGCTGAAGTGTATCCCCCTCCCCAGAATCTTATACTGAAGCCCTAACCCCTAGCATCTTAGAAGGCAACTGTATTTGGAGACAGGGCTTTTGTTTATTTTTTATTTTTTTGCTGAATAGCTTTAATTTCTTTCACTAAAAATTTTAATACTAGCTTTTTATAAAAAATTATTTTTCATTTACAGTTTTAAATTATTATTATTCAGTATTTAGTTTCGGGTATACTGCATACCAGTTAGACCATCATATATATTGTTCTTTACAAAGTGATTCCCCTCCATATTTCCAGTACCCATCTGGCACCATACAGAGTCAATATTTCTATTCATAATCAATATTATTCATAGTCAATATTATTGACTATGTTCCCTATGCTGTGATTTATGACCCCGTTGAGTATTCTATAGTGACCAATTTGTACTTATTAATCCTGTCACCTTTTCTACCCAGTCCCCCAACCTCCCTCCCCTCTGGTAACGATCAGTCTATTCTCTGTATCTATGAGTGTTTCAAACTTTATTTATTTTTTGCTTTTGATTCCACATATAATGAAACCATATAGTATTTGTCTTTACCTGACTTATTTCACTTAGCATAATACCCTCTATGCTCTAGGTCCATCCACACTGTTGCAAATGGTAATATTTCATTCTTTTTTTTAAGTCCTCACTGGAGGATATCCAGAGAGAAGACAGGACAGGAAGGGGAGGAGGGAGAAGGAGGGAGAGAAAGAGAAACACAGAGAGACATGGGTGTGAGAGAAACATGGCTTGTTTGCTTCCAGAAAGTGTCCCAACAAGGGACCAAAGCCTCAACCTAGCCCTGACCAGCAACTGAACCCATGACTTTTCAGACCAACTGAGACACAAAGGCCAGGACAGATGTCAATCTTTTTTAAGGCTGAAGACAGAGAGGGCTTTAAAAATGCAATTAAGCCCTGGCTGGGTGGCTCAAGTTAGTTGGAGCAATGACCCATGCACCAAAAGGTCGCAGGTTTGATTCACAGTCAGGGCACATACCTAACTTGGGGTTCGGTCTCCAGTTGGGGCATATACGGGAGGCAACCAATCGATGTTTCTGTCTTTCTCCCTCTCTCAACTTCTGAAATCAATAAACATATCCTTGGGTGAGAATTAAATAATAATAATAAAAATAAAGAGGTAATTAAAATGAGGCTGTTAGAGTAGGCCCTAATTCAATTTGATTGGTGTCATTATAAGAGGAAATTTGGGCACACAGAAAGACACCGGGATATATACACTGAGGAAAGACCATCTGGGGACAGAGCAAGAAGGTGGCCACCTGCAACTTAAGGAAAGAAGTCTCAGAGGTAACTCAACTGCTGACTTCTTGATCTTTTTTCACAGTTCTTGATCAGAACTGTGAAAAAAATAATTTGTTTAAGCCACCCAATCTGCAGTATTTTGCTATGGCAGTCTTAATAAACATACACCATTTAAAAATGTTACTAATCTTTGTATTTCCTATATTACAAAGATTTGCCTTCAATTTTGTTGTGATAATTTAACACTTCATTTAATCTTGTATTTATTTACTTACTCTCTTGGCATGAGCTAAATATTGTTCTATCTATGTGCTTTATAAATTTTTACATTTAATATTCCTAATAACCCTACTGGATAGGTATTACGATCTGCTTTTCAGAGATGAGGAAATTGTGGCACCAAAAAGGTTAAGTAAATTTGCCTGAAGTGACAATGTTAGCAAACAGCAGAGTTAAGATGAGAACCTAAGGAATCTTGATCTAGAGCCTGGGCTTTGAACCACTATTCTGTTTATGAATTTTTTGTTATACATGCCTAATTTTTATAGCCAAATGAATCGTTTCCCTTTATGACTTCTAAATTTAAATCCTTTCTTATAAGGATCTACCCCACTTGATAATTTTTAAAGAAATTTGTCCATGTCTTATTTCAATTTTTATTTTTAAATCTTTAAACAAAAACATTATAGTTTTTATGGAAGAAAAAATCTAGTTTTATTTATTTTTCCTAAATGGTAGCCAGCTTTTCTGAGATAATTTATTAATCATCTTTGTCTCCATTACTTTAAAATTATACCTTAATTCACAAACTAAATTCTTATAACTATATGTGTATTTCTAGACTCTATTACCTTTTATTACTGTTATATTTTCTCTAATTACAAACTCTCAGTAATTATTATTTCATAATATAATCTCTATTTAATCTAGTTTTTGCCTCATTTTCCTTTTAAAAAATGTCTTGGCTATTCTTACATGTTAATTTCCCTCAGAAGAACTCAACCATCAGTTTTGTCAATATACTGAATGCATATTAAGAAAGAGGGGAAGCATTTATATTAATAGCTGAAGAGGTACTTAAGGTTTTAGTCCAAACCTCCATTTATAGGTGAGCAATTCAGACACAGCAAAGTTAAGTAAATGGACTAGGCCCATGGAGCTACTTAGAAGTACCACGAGTCTCTTGAATCTTTATACCAGGTTGTACCTATAGTTGGAAACTGGAGCCAAAGATGGTATCCTAAGGCAACAATCTGAGACAGAGAACTGAAGTTGTTCTGGTCTGGCTTCTTTTATTCTCTTCCAGTGTCTCTCATCTTCAAAAGGTAAGAAAAAACACTGTGCTTAAGTACCCCAATTCAGAATCAGAACCCTGAAGTGTAGGCCAAAGGGACAGCTGGATAGTTCTAAGGGAAACCAAAGTACTAACATTGCCATGACAATAATCGTGCAGCATAATTTCACTTTTGTTTAGTGTTTGAATCACTAGAACTTAGGAAAATGAATACTGCTGTTTTTACAGTAATACGCTTTTTGCCTAAAAAGGCAAAGATTTAAAAGACATGGCCATGACCAGGTCCTACCTCTTTTACCTTTTAGGCCGACCTCTAAATTCGAAAAACTGCTGAAATATGCATCAGCTTATAGCCTTCTTAGTCTCTCCTCCTGGTTTGTCTCTCAGAATTTAACATGATTTTTCTATTAAATTCTTTACAGGTTCTTTTACCTGAATGCTGCTTTCTTCATCTTCCCGGGGTGATTGTGCAGGCATGATTTCCACATCTGAATTATCAGATGAGGTATTACGCTTTCTCTTCTTACCCACCACAGGAGTGATGGTGCTAAAATGGAAAAAAAACAAAATCATTTTCAATGAATGAAAGGAAAATTTAGGAGTAAGAAAATGTAATTAATCTAAAGCATTATAGATGAAGCTTCCAGGCAGACAGAAGTATCTAGACTTCAGCCTGTAGAACATACAGCTATTGAGGAGGATGTTTGAAAAAAAGTTACTGAGGTTTCTAAACCACTGGGTGACCTTGACATCAGATTTGTCGAAATCTTACTACCACTGGATTCACAAGGACCTGCAAGAAGGTAACTTAAAAAAGCAGAATGAACACTAGACTAAGAATTACTAGAACTTATCTTAGTCCCAGTTCTGTCACTAGCTGGGCAGTAGTTTCTTTTTTTATAAACACTGAAGATACTTGGCCTGACAGTTGTTAAGGATCAAATAAGATAACTGATATGAAATTTGTTTTTAGAAAGCTAAAAAATCCTGTACCAATATAAAGCATTATTATAATTATACCACAAATGCTGAGAAGTCCTAGGGAACAAAAGCTAGAGAGAAAGGAGTGAAGCTGTAAGACATGAAAGGGAAAGAGAGAACACTCAGTTGTGACAAGAATTACATGGCAAGCCATGGTTCTGTCAGCCCTGCTTAAGACTGACAGTGGTTGCTGAAATCTCTAGTTCACAGATGAGATGCAAGAACAGGGCAGCGATGTCTCCAGCAGCTCTTTTACTAGGGTGGGTGGTAGGAAGTAATGAGAAACCCTTCACACTACAGTGATGCCAAATTAGGAAGAATATATAAAAACACAGTCATAGCTTTTAAATTTAACCCCCAACACAATGATCTTTTCCTGTGCCTTAGGAATTCTTTCAAAATATGCAATGTTGCAAATTTTTATTTAACAAATAAAGTAAGCACTGACACAGAAAGGCCTTATCATCATCTCCGACAGATCACTTTGAACTATATTGCTGCTGAGTACAAGTATTTCCTCTCAACACTAATTTAAAAATGAATACACTACCCTCTAATGTCCCATCAGAACAGCAAAGGGTAGTACTTACTTCAGCTTACTCTTCCCCTTGGTTTTGGAGGTACCTGATGTTTTGCTCTTCTTTGGCTTTTCTTCCTTGAGCCTCTCCCCGCTGCTCTTTTTCCTGCGTTTCTTTTCACCTTCCTCCTCAGGCCGAACACTGGGCAACTCATCCTCATTCAGGACTCGAGGTATGTTCTGCTCACCCCGAGCACGGGCTCTAGCAATGGCCTCTGCTACAATCCGATTTGCTTTCTCTTGTTTCTTCTGGTGCTCCAGCCTGCGGTTTTCCTCCATTCCTGTCTTGCCCCCCGTATGAGGAGCAGAGCTTGCTGGTGAGGACAGAGCTGCCACTTCACTGGCACTTAGGACCTTAACTACGGAAAGTCCAGAAGAGGCCCCTTGGGAAGAGCCAGCCTATAGAAATGAAAACACTAACTTGTCAATATGTGATAGGTAACTGGCCTAAATAAAACCCAGCTCTGAAGCAGGTTGGCTTGAAACTTTATTTCATTAATTCCTTAAGAATCAGGCCCAAATCTCACTAAACATGGACACATTTTTTTTAAAGCAAGATTTTAAGGGGTATTTTTGGTGGGAAGGGGTAAAAAAAGGCAGTTATTGTGCCAAATTAAACTTCAATATTCTTTAACCATGCTCCTAATGTCAATACCCATCCTCATCACTCCAGAAAAATTCCAAATATAATGAATACAATGCTGCTCTCTGGACTGAAAATAAAAAAAACTCACATTCTCCTCTTAGCTTACCTTTACCTCCCTGGGGATGGGGGGGTGGGGGTGGGAGGAGTGATAATCACTTGACTTCTTTAAGACTAGTTATCTTGCAAATGAAGATATTTAGAACCATTTTTATTTCACAAGATTATAAATGAGATAGTTCAAAGACAAATACCAGATAAATTACCTCTTATTTCAAACCAATAAAAACCCTTACTTAAATCTTTTCATGATATAATTAAAACAAGATTTCCATAGGGGAAACAGTAAGTTTATATCCCAGTTGAGAGGTATAAATCTAAACAGGCCCCACATTCAACGATGAGTGGTTGCTGAGGGCAGTAACAGGGAACCGAGGTCTATTTTCCCTCCTGTGTAGGTCTCACCTGTGGCTGTAGTACCACCTTGAGTGGTACCGAAAGTCTTTGTCCTGGGCTCTGCCCTGGCCCCATTATCTGAGCCTGCTGCACGGAGGAGAGTGTCACTGGCTGTGTTGAGGGTGACTGCTGGGGTTGCGGCTGTGATGACGGAGGCTGTGGTACAATCTGGATTTTCTGCTGTGGCTGCTGCACCTGCAGCTGGATAGTTACTACTTTGGCAGGCTGCCCCTGGGCATTCTTGGCTTGAGTAAGGGCTGCTAGTTGGTTGCCCTGTAACACTATCTTCCCTGGTAGACTTCCTAGCACAACACGATGTCCTTGGGGACCTCCAGACTGTGGCTGCTGGAGGACCAGGGTGATGCGTTTTGATTCACCCTAAAGAAAGGAAATTGCAAGAGGTACATTAAAGGGTGGTATACACCTTAAATATTTACACCAGTTTTCCTCATCCTTGAAAAATAAAAACTGAGGGGGATAATTCGTTTTGTTCATCCTTCTCTCTGTCTTGATAGAATCTTTTCTGCAACACCTCTGCCCCATGGGTATCAAGCCTACTCTGAAAAAATTCCTAATGGGAAGGTACCTTCTAAGACAGTCATTCCATTTTTTGTAATTCTATTAGAACAAAAGTATTTTTACTAAACTGAAATCCACCTCTTTATTTCTACTAATTCTACTTATCTTGATACTGCTGTCATCACTCCCAAACTCTTTATTCAGAGGTGAGTACCTCTATTTTCTTAAAATAGAAACTGGCCTTTTCATTGAGCAAAGCAGGACAATAATCTCAGTAATAAGAACAGGGGAAAGGTACACATAGCTTCTCTTAGTCTTATAAATATTTTTTTTCCAAAAATGATTCTTTGTTCCCATAACATCCTATGTTTCTCATAAAACTTTGTAGCATACATTATTGTGAATTCTTGTCTATCCTGCCTGGCAGACTGAAGCTCTATAAGTAGAGGGGCTGTGGCTGTCCAGATCAGCATCAGCAAGAATTCAAAAAACTATGTTAACACTAACTGCTTCCACCTGGTAAGCAGTAGGTATGTGGCTGTCAACATCAACTGTTAAATAGCAAAGATAGAATTTAAACAGGATTTCCTAGAGCTAGCGCTCATATGTTCTCTCTCAGAGTTGCTAGGTCCTCTACTAAACCAAAATTCACCTCCCCCTTTCACTCAAGTCACCTGAGTAGGTGTAGAGGTCAGTGTAACTGCAGGCTTCAGTGGGGGCCCTGTGGCCCCAGGGTTTCCAGCAGGAGCTGAACCCTTAACTGGCTGTAGGACCAGCTGCTTTACTGGTCGGCTGGGCTGGACAATGCGCTGAACAGTAGTAGCCTGGTTCCCAGGGACCTTGGCGGCCAACACTGTATTACCAGAGACAATGGAAACACCTGGTCGAAGGGGAGTGCCGGTCAGCACTTTGGTAAAAGTGACTTTTCCACCATTGGCTGTGCCAGCCACCAAGGGCTGAGCTGTGCTGGTGATACCTTGGGCCTGAATTTGTGCCACATGGGCGCCAGTGACTGAGGAGCTTGGTGGGGCTTTAAGGATAACAATCTTAGGGGCTGACTGAGGTGGTTGCCCTCCAGCACTACTGGAAGACACAGCTGTGGCAGAGACACCCATGAAAGGATTCCCTTGGCTCAGAATCTCCTGGTTCTTGGAGACCTGCAAAAGTCCTGACGTTGGCGTTGGTGTCTGTAAGACAGGTTGGGCTGGCTGCTCCTGGCTGATAGGCTGAGTGGTATAATCATGCAAAGTTAAAGATTCTGGAGCTGGAGCTGTTGATTCCTTGGGGAGTTCTGTGGAGGCTGTTTCCTCCGGTGGGGGGACCAGGTCACTTGCTGATGTATTCCCCACATCACCACCTCCACCATCTTGGTTCATCTGATCCAAGGAGTCCAGAGAGCTTGGCAGTCCAAGGGCTTCCTCAATGGGGTCTTGTGTGACCTGGTTGAAGCTGTCATCAGTCAGAGAGTCCAGGCCAAATAAATTTGGGTCATCAAACAGATCCATGATGGGGTCTGCCATCTTGGGACAGCAATGGAGGGTACTTCCCCAAGGTCTGGGAAGGGAAGGGGAGGGGGGGTACTGGCTCTCCCCTCCCCTCCCCTATTAAGAAAAAATGTACACAATGGAAGACTACTCTTCAGGTAAAGAGGCAAGAAACAAGTGCATGTCAGATTGTCCTGACCTTCATGGAGCAAGATGGCTAGGTCTTCAGAGGAAGATGGTGGAACTCCTGTTGTGGGAAGACAAATGAAAAATAAGCAAAGTAGGTGAGCTCAGGAAAAATTCCTCCTTCTTAGGTGCTACCCTTATTATCAAGTCATGTCAAAATAATAAAAGAAGAGGAAAATATGAAGTAATCTGAGGACAGAGACAAAGAAGAAAATACCCACATTTCTGCTTCAAAACTGAAACTAAAAGAGTAGTAATAAAATAAACCAACCCCCTTTTGGGATTCTTACACCTCTACACTTTGAAGCTTCTATCTGTCAACATCATTCAGCTCTCTTTGTCCATTTCTTTTTACAGTTATCATTCTTAGGTAGAGATCAGGTAATTTTATGGTCATTCACCTTCTATTCTATTTCGATTTCTTAAGCTGGCAGAACTAAGTTTGTCAGCAGCATTTCAGTGACTGTAGATAAAGGTTTCTGAATATATTGTATTTTATAAATTTCCCTTGTATCTTTAATCAAGGTCATAGTACAATCTTCCTAAGCTTATAATATAACTACCCAGGAAGTTTTTGTAAATTTTATTCTAGTTAACATATTAATCTATATATAGTATTTCTGTTTTGAATCTCGTCCCCACTCTCATATTTAAGATGAAAAAACTTCCTTTGCAAGGGATCCAAAGAATTCTATATTTTAGTTCCAGTTTAAAGTTGGGAATATAAACTTTTTATTAAGACTTTATTTATTTTTAGAGAGGGAAGGGAGGGAGGGGGAGAGAGAGATAGAGAAACATCAATGTGCGGTTGCTGGGGGTCATGGCCTGCAACCCAGGCATGTACCCTGACTGGGAATTGAACCTGTAACACTTTGGTTCACAGCCCGTGCTCAATCCACTGAGCTACGCCAGCCACGGCGGAATATAAACTTTCTCATCACTTCCTACATATACACTCTGTATTTCAGTCTAACTAAACAACACAGTTCCCTTAACATGATTGTTATCTGTATGTCTTTCCCTTTTATGCTATGGCTTCTGTCTGAACACCTCCACCATACCCCAACATCTCTCCCAGGTGAATTCTTTCCCACCCTCAAAGGTCTTCTCCTCTACAAGGTGAGGCCCTTTAACAGTGCAATTTGTGATGACTTGGTCCCTTCACCTTCTTTAAATAGCACAGCACTGTTTGCACCTTATCAAGAGCACTTGTATTTATATTATACTAACATAAGTGTCTTGTCCATAACCTCTGAAGGCCCTAATGGTTCCTTCATGCAAATTTTAAAAAGCTCATTAAGATGCTTGTCTGCCCTCTGCTGGAAATTTGTCATATTATCGATGATGATAATGAATATGTTCAATGCACATACTGCACAATCCTATATGGTGGCCCAGCTCCTCCTTCCCAAAGAGACAAAAAAAGTTCCTGATCATAGGGGACAATGTATTATTTATCTGTGGATCCCTAAAGAACCAGGATATCATATATAGTAGCTGCTTAAAAAAATACTTAATGAGTTAATATATTTGCTTGCAGTATCTGGATTGAACCATGCAGGCCTTACCCACACACTAATTAGGGGTGTCTAACCTGCAGCCCACATATGGCCCAGGAAGGCTGTGAATGTGACCCAACACAAAATTATAAATTTACTTAAAACCTTTTTTTTTCTTTTTGCTCATCAGTTTTTGTTAGTGTTCACATACTTAATGTGTGGCCCAAGACAACTCTTCTTCTTCCAGTGTGGCCCAGAGATGTCAAAAGGTTAGACACCCCTGCATGGTATTCCCTGATTCTAAGATGAGACAGTAGAAAGCTTCCCATCTTGAAAACCTGTTCTACAATAATTGCAAGCATGTTTACTAAATCCACATCTGGGGTTTCAAGTTCATGAAAATGTTGGAAAAAGGAAAAACCAATAAAAGGAATTATAATAGCAATAAACTATATAAAAACGGTTTATCTGTTCTTTGTAATATGTCAGAATGACAATCCATGAAAGCCTTGCTTGATAAAACCACTTCTCCTAACTTTTAGAAGAAACTTGTAAGTGACACAGTACAAACTTGACTCAAGAAAGTTTTCCACACAACCCCCAAACTTCTTTTCTTCCTTAACCCACTCCAGTTATCCTTATAAAACAATATAGCAATGTGGACAAATATCTTGGAAACTCAGAAATAGATAAAAAGAACAGACTCATCAGTAGCTGGCACATCAGTCAAAATTACAAAGCATGCATGTTATCTCCACCAGTGTTAAACAAGATCTCCCTTGCTTCAGTAATTGTGTTCCCTTCACATGTTATGCCAGATCCCTATCACTTCCCTCTCCTGGGTAAACTATTCCACCAGCTCATTTCAGCCTCTCCTATCTAATTCCCTGCCCCAGCTACTCAAAATGATCATCAGAAAAGTTATCAATGTTTCTTCATTAAGTAACAATTGACTCAATAATTTTATAAACTTCCTCAACACTACCATCAACTGTTTTCTAGTTATGCCCTTGCTCTGCTACTTAGTATCTTTCACCTCCTATTCAGTGCCAGAGAAGCTACACTATCCGAAAGAAGCTACACTAAATATCCAAGTTAGGTGTCATATAAAAACTACAATGCAAGTTTCCACTAACTAGAAGTTTATGCTGACAATAGTGTATAACTTGCTTTTTCTTCCATGGGGTATTTTGCCCTTTCCATGGATATTTATTCATCCAAATGCTCTTTCTTTCCTCAACAGCCCGATCGCAGTCAGAGAAAGAACTTTTTTTTAATCCTCACCAGAGGACTTTAGAGATGGGGGGGGGGGGATGAGAGGATGAGAGAAACATCAATGTGAAAGAGAACCATCATCCATCAATTGCCTCCTGCACAGACCAGGGATCAACTGGGGATGAAACCCACAATCTTTTGATGTACGGGATGACACCAACCAACCAACCGAGCCACCCAGCCAGGTTGAAAGAGCTGTGTTTCTCCACTAAAAAGTGAGATAACAGTTTCTGAAATATTTCCTTATTTCCCCCCTACTCCCAATGTGACTAAAGCACTATACGTTTCTAAAGATCAATGCAATTATCATTTTTCTCCCTTTCCAGTTTTTGGGTCAAATTTCTGCTTCTCCTGGTTCAGTCTGGGCCCAATAATCTAAAAAACCTCACCACTGACTTAAAGCCCCACCACCAAGTTTTACAGCTTTTCAATCTCACCCCATCAACACACTTCTACTGACCTAATTCATCTTGTACATGTTTTTCAAATTGTAGTCTCCTGCTCCTTTCTAACTCCCACCTTGAAATTGTCCTTGCCTCTCTAAAGATTAAATCTCTCCCAACATACCTCCAATTTTCTTCATTCCTCCTCCTATTCTTACTTATGGGTCACCTTAGCTGTATCCATCCACATCTGACCTATCCTACCATACTCTTCTATCCCATGCTTCAAACCTTCGTAGTAAAAATAGAGTTTAAGCATTCAAATATATGAAGCACTTAGATACCCCAAAGTGCCTAGGTAAAGAAGTCATATCACTGCCCAAAAGAGAAACACATGTATATGCTCAAAAGGAAAAGGAGTTAATGATTGCAATTAATCACTTTCACTAATTCTAAACTAATGACAGAAACCTTGAGGGTTAGGAGTTAGGGAGAAGTGGAACAAACTAGTCAGTTAAGGTTAAAATTCAAAACCTTACCTATATTCTCCAAATAACAAGCAAGCTAAAACTAAGAAATACTTTATATAATCGCCCCTCATCTCACCTCCTTCTTAAAGGGGTAATTACTCTTTCCCTTCCATGTAAGTCTAAACTGCTATTCTAGTTTATTCACCTTTATATAGTTCTTGGTTTTTTTTTTTAATCTAGAGTTCCAATTCTCCCTTTCTTATTTTACATGTCTCCTCACCCTTCCTGATTTCAATAACTTTTCTGTCTAATCATGAAAGACTTTATTATACTCTATATACTTTTCCATCTCAATCTTCCCATACTTGTCAACAAAGCAATGACTCTCAACTGGAGGATGAGAGGAATGGCAGTTTGAAATGTGTATTCAGTATCATAATTTTATATTTATCAAATGGAAAGGGAAAACATACCTCCTTGTTTAGGTTATTTATAGTCAGTAAAACTGGACAAAATTTTCTTGGCTAGTGAGGATGTATAAAAGACAAGGGGCATGGGGGGAGCAGAGAAAGAAGCAGCATGCCTGGCTTGGAAGGATTATCAACAGCTCTGTGGTGGGATACGACTTCTTATGGGCTCTCAGAAGGGAATGTAGCAGTTATTGTTTATGATGGATGAGAAGCACTGCAACAGAGATTAATCCAGTTGTCTAATAGGTAAATCTATATAAACTGAACTACAGACATCCATCCTCCACTTAGAGATTTCTCTGTACTGCCCACCCTGTTAGAAGATAAAGAACAAATGCCATATTGACAAATGCAGGCCTTTTTTGGTAATATGTACTTTTTCAAAGTACCACCCATGACCATTTAACCTCTATCTGCTCAAAGATTCAGAAAATAACAAACTATTTTACTTCAAAGTATAAATCATTACTGGAAACTGTATCCTTTCAAGAGAATCAGCTGCAGATAGACATAAACACGTTACTGAAACACAAGATGCTCAGAAGCAGCTTAAATAAGAAATCCCTTAAAAATAATCAAAAAGTCTAAAATGAAAATCACCAACATATTTTCAAAAGAGGATTTAAAAACTGTACTGTGGAGACATTTGAGACCCAAAGGGTCCCATATCTTATAAAGAAATGGAAACAAACACCCAAGGAGAATGTAATCACAATTTAGGGTCAGGTAGGGATCAGGATGGAAGGACACATATCATTAGAGATGGAGCTTTTAACTTGGAGCCACTCAGAAGATTTTCCCCAAGACTGAGCTCTCAGGCTATTTTCTCTATCTTCACCATTCTCACGCTAAATGTGGCTACTCTGTTTTTGTTTTCCCAAATACTTATGGAAAAAATGCACCTCAATCAGGGGTATGGACATTTGGGGGCAAACATGGCTGATAAAGTAAACCCTTCTGAATAAACAAGAAAAGCAAAATAGGCAATTATGAAAACTAAAAGCATGTACGTATGTTCAGGGGGTAAAGAAGAAACTACAGAAATTATGTACTTATGTGAAATAAGGGAAGGGGCAAGGTAAGGAAGTCAGGGGTTTTGAACAGAGAAACGCGACTGGGGGGTGGGGGTGGCGGGGACCTGGGTACATTACCTGCTCATACTGCCGGGGTTGGTGCCAGTAAGGCCCATACAGCAGAGATGGATAATTTCTGGCAACTGGCGCCCCAAAATGGAGATGAGGTACATGCACTTGAAGGAGGGAGCTAGAGGGGTGCCCTCCACAGTGGGGATGGCCAAGACGGGAAGATGCGGGGGGGGGGGGGGGGGTGTGGATGCCCGGGTGGGAGCAATGTTAGGGCGGAAGCTACAGACTGGAAGGCCAACAAGCCCAGAAGGAGAAAAGGAGCTGTGCCTCACCCCCATGGGGGAAGAGAGGTGCCTTTACCTGCAGCGGCGTGGGGGGGGGGGGGCCCGGTTCGCCCCTCTCGCTGTCTCTCCAGCACCAGTTCCCCCTCCTCCTGCGCAACCTACCATGCTGCGCCAGCCCGCCCCGCACCCTGATTGGCTAAACTACACTGCCAATCACCAGAAAAGCACAAACGCAAAACAGCGCAAAGGGTGGGACTTGAGAAAGCTTCCCCCTCCCCCGCCACCGCGAGTTAGTTTGAGAGCGCACGGAGAGGCCTATCCGGTTTCTAGGGCCGAGGCAAGCCTGCAGCTTGCTTGAAGGAAAAAAAAAAAAAAGGGGGGGGGCCTGGCCAGAGGAACGGTCTCTTGCTGTAAGAAACTAGTCCTAGGGATTAAATCCCCTACAACCTACACTGTATTCTGCACACCGAAGAGTATAAACTCAGGAAGGAGGGTTGCACACTAGGCCAACTCTGCCTCCCCCTGAATTCCGTGCCTTCTAGCAGCCCTGTCAAACCCTCTGCTGTAGTGACTACACCTTAGCCCATCCATTGAAAGGGGCCACATCTTCCCTTCATCATGGGAGTGAGGCTGCCCAGTTGACGAACACAGGGCCTTTTTACTCTTAAAACATAAAACACTCCTTCTGCCACAACTCCAAATACTGGTTTGCATTCTTGACACTCCAAGCCGGGGGGGGCGGGCAGCAGTTACCTCTTTCCAGGAGCCCTCTAACAATTCCCAGCCACCACCCCTCCAAAACGCACACCCAACTCTTCACCTCAAAACCTGGTGGTCTACCCCCACCTCATTTCCATTGAAACTCAGCTTCTTTGACATACTAGCTAGTGTCCACTTTGCAATGCCACTTGACACCACTCATTCCCAATGAGACTAGTCAACTCCAGAATGATGCATGCTTAAATCCCCCAAAGTAAACTGTTATTAAAAACAGTTGCTGACTTCCCCACCATGTTTCCCCTGAAATGTAACCATTCTCAACATTGAAATCCTATATTCTGTACTCTGGAACACCAATGAGGAAGTGGATCAACTTGGCTGTAAATCTATTTTTAAACATCCTAGCATTACCACTATTGCTAGGAACACTCCATTACCATGCCTGTAAACAGCAATATTGTTTTCCTATTCTCTCAGGCTCAAAACGTCAAAGGTGTCTCTGAAACCTTCTCCTATATCCACCATCCAGTCATCTGTCAAGTCCCATTGATGCCTGCAATATATCAGGGCCAAACTCTGGAGCTGGCACAGACTTCAGCAATCATAAGAAGTATGCCCTCTTGTACAGATGAGAAAACTGATGCTTAGAGAGTAGAATGATTCAACTATGAAATTAAGTGGCAAAGTTAGGATTCATATATTCTGACTCTTCTGTTTCTGCTGCCTCCTCATTTATTTAGTTCCTCGTGTAAGCGCCTCATAACTAATCCATTCTGTTACCAGATTAATTCCCTAAAATACAGTAGGGCCAAATCAGTTTCTGGCTTAAAAACTTTCAAAGGTTCCCTGTCACTTAACACATAAATCTTAAGAACACCTTTTGCCTTTCTAGTCTTATTTTCCACTATTCTTCCAGATATATACTTATAAACTAGGAAAAAAGACAACTTATTCTTTATTATTTTATCACGTACTGAGCATATGATATACCAAGTAATGAGGTAGTATTAGAAAACCAAAGATGAACAGACATGATCTCTACCCTCAAAGAACTCACAATATGTAGTTTATTTGAGTATATGTGGGGAGAGGGTAAAGCTCCCTCTCCCCCACATATTAGGGATTATGACAGTAGTGACAAATGTAAACAATTACAATACATGGTGATACATGATGCAATGTAATAAGCAGGGGCTATTACAGAAACAGATGAAAGGAACTTAATAACTTAATAAGATAAGGTATCAAGGAAGTAGTTTCTTAATGGACGAGGAGTTAACTAGGGAAGGTAAGCCAGCTACAGGAAAGGGTATTCAGGCAGCAAAAATGGTAAAAGGAAAGACAAAACAAAGCACAGCAATGAGAATCAACATGAAACATGTAGCAGACACTCTAATATAGTTCAGTCTTGCAAAATATAGATCACAAAGAAGAAATTAGAGAGAGATGAGACTGAAAGGATGGGTGATGGCCAGACTCTGCAATGAGGGTCTTGAATACCATGTTAAAGCATTTTTTTCTGCCCTGGCTGGTGTAGCTCAGTGGATTGAGCACGGGCTGTGAACCAAAGCATCGCAGGTTCGATTCCCAGTCAGGGTACATGCCTTGGTTGCAGGTCATGGCCCCCAGCAAGTGCACATTGATGTTTCTCTCTCTCTCTTTCTCCCTCCCTTCTCTCTCTAAAAATAAATAAAATCTTAAAAAAAGCATTTTTTCTTAAAAAAAACTTTATTTATTTTAGACAGAGGGGAAGGGAGGGAGGAAGTGCAGGAGATAAACAGTGATTGGCCCCCAACTGGAGACTGGCCAGCAACCCAAGCATGTGCCATGACTTGGGACTTGACTTGCAACCATTCAACAACCATCCTGTTTGCAGGACGATGCCCAACCCACTGAGCCACACCAGTCAGGGCAAAGGATTTTCTTAAAAGTAGATGAGGAGCCACTGAAACAGGGAATGATGTGATTGGAAATGCATTTTGGTTAGCTAACTCTGACTGTTAGATACAGAATAGATTTGGAGGATGAGGGGACAGAGGACACAGAAGTAGTTAGGAGGCTGCTATGGTAGTCCCAAGAAGGGTTATACACTAGATATTTGCTGATTTTCTTTCTGCCCAGCAACCAAAAACACCCTTCCTATACTGGGGGAATAGGCTCGTTAAGAGTCTTCAATGGGAGGCCAGATATTACCTCCCACTGTACAGCCAGGGGGTTGGGGGATGGGAAGTCCCACCTTCTCTTCCTGGCAGAGACAAAGTATACACGAGACCTAGGCTACTTAAACTGGACACTTCTTAGGGGAATTTTGACTTTGAAGAGGTAATGCAAAGACCCAGAACCAAGGAGTTAGACAACATTCAGCTTCTTAAACAGAATGTTCAGTGGTGTGACCTTGACTATGTTCTTCGTTTCTCTAATCTCTCTTGGTTTTAGATCATTTTCTAAACCAGGTGCTCTAGCATTCCTGTTGATTTTGTGAACCATACAATATCCTTCTAATAAATTCCCTTTCTGCTTGAGTTAGCCAAAAGATGATTTTTGAGGTTTGCAAACAAGGATCCTAACAAGATGATTAGGGCCTGAATCATAGCAATGTGGTTCAAAAAAGTATTGATGGGAAGGAAGGGACAGAGCCAAGTATATTTATGGGATAAAAATTAGTAGAATTTGGAGTGTAGAGGCAAAGATGACTTCAACCATGTCGAGTTTGAGTTACCTATATTATGCCAAGTAGTGATATTCAATAGGAGGTTGGATGTACAACTGTAATCGTTGGCTTGATGACAGGTTTAGAGTCACCAGTATCTAAATGGTAGTTTTGAGAGTAAAGATCACTCACCCAGGGAGTGTGAAGACCAAAGAAAGTATACAAAAAACTGCATGAATACTGTTGGGGAGACAACAGAGAATGCTGGGGTCTGTGAAGAACTGGAGAACCCATGTCCATTCCAAGAAGTTGCTGCTGTCAGCTAGAGTTAAGTGCTGCCATATGGAAATACACATCCAAGGTTGAGCAAGAACTTCAGATTTTTCAAAAGCCAGAAATAAGAGTTTTATGTAAATATTCTACGTTTTAAATGTACACTGCACAATAAAAAAATGAAAAAAATGTTTTAAATGCTATAAAGACTACACAAAACACTTAGCTGGAACCCCAATTCTTGAGATTTTTTTCATGTGGAGTGAGAAAAGCTAAGGAAGAACCCAGGAGAAGATCAGGATTTAAGAATCAGAATAAGATACACCTACCAAGCAGCTAGAGAAGGAAAAGCTAGGGAAACAGAGAGGGCAATGTCACAGAGGCAGAGAGCAGAGCTTTGCAGGGGGAAAGAGTGATCAATTATAATGAACAAAGCAAAATGTCCAATAATATAAGAACTTTAAATATCTACTGGATTTATTTTTTTCCTTTTTTTCATTGTATTTAATGGTTGAAAACCTTCTTAATCCTACTTTTCATTGTCAAGCCAAACGTTATCAGTCTGATATGAGCTTTCATAGCATTTTAAAGAACTTTTTAAGAATAATTAGACTTCCAGCCAAGATGGCAGCATAGATGGATATACTTTGCCTCCTCGTACAATGAAAAGGACAACAACAAATTTAAAAACAAAAAATAACCATAACTGCTAGAAAATTGAACTGTATGGAAGTCCAACAACGAAAGCTTTAAAAAAGAAACATTCATCCAGACCGGTAGGAGGGTCAGAGACTGGCAGCCAGGTAGAGAGGACTTGAGGCAAGGTGGTGACTGGAGGACCGAGCAGGTGAGGCAGCAGGTGGCAGACCAGATGAGGCTGCAGTTAGCAGACCTGGCTGTCCCACACTTGCATGCGGACGAACCAGGAGGAGCAACTGGGGAGTGAGACAGACCACGAAAACCAGGGTTCCAGTGCCGGGAAATATAGCCTCAAAACCTCTGACTAAAAAAACCTGTGGGGGTTGCAGCAGCGGGAGAGAAACTGCTCAGGAAAGCGGCACTGGTTTCTCTCGGACCCCTCCCCCACATACAGTGCCACAGCACAGCCTCAGAGGTTGCCCCAACCTGACAAATACCTAAGGCTCTGCCTCTTACTATGTAACAGGACTGCCAAGACAAAAAAAAATATGGCCCAAATGAAAGAACAGATCAAAGCAACAAAAATAGAACTAAGTGATGAAGAGAGAGCCAACATGTCAGACGCACAGTTCAAAACACTGGTAATCACAATGTTCACAGAAATGGCTGAGTATGGTAGCAAAATAGAGGAAAAAGTGAAGGCTATGAAAAGTGAAATAAAGGAAAATGTACAGGGAACCAACAGTGATGGGAAGGAAACTGGGACTCAAATCAACAGTTCAAAGCAGAAGGAAGAAAGAACATTTAACCAGAACGGAATGAAGAAACAAGAATTTAAAAAAATGAGGAGAGGCTTAGGAACTTCTGGGACAACTTCAAACATCCCAACATCCGAATCATAGGGGTGTCAGAAGGAGAAGAGTTAGAGCAAGAAATTGAAAACTTATTTAAAAAAATAATGAAGGAGACTTTCCCAATCTGGTAAAGGAAATAGATTTCCAGAAAGTTCAGGAAGCTGAGAGAGTCCCAAAAAAGTTGGACCCAAGGAAGCACACACCAAGGCACATCATAATTACATTACTCAAGATTATAGATAAGGAAGAATCTTAAAAGCAGTAAGAGAAAAGGAGACAGTTACCTACAAAGGAGTTCCCCAAAGACTGTCAGCTGATTTCTCAAAAGAAACCTTACAGCCAAGAAAGGGGTGGAAAGAAGTATTCAAAGTTATGAAAAGCAAGGACTTATACCCAAGATTACTCTATCCAGCACAGCTATCACTTAGAATGGGAGGGCAGATAAAGTGCTTCCCATATAAGGTCAATTCAAAGGAGTTCATCGTCACCAAGCCCTTACTGTATGAAATGTTAAAGGGACTTATCTAAGAAAAAGATGATCAAAACTATGAACAATAAAATGACAACAAACTCACAACTATCAACAACTGAACCTAAATAAACAAACTAAGCAAACAACTAGAACAGGAACAGAATCACAGAAATGGAGATCACATGGAGGGTTATCAGTGGGGAGAGGGAAGGGGGAGAGTGAGGGAAATGGTACAGGGAATAAGAAGCATAAATGGTAGGTACAAAATAGAGAGTGGAGGTTAAGAATAGTATAGGAAACGGAGAAGTCAAAGAACTTATATGTACAACCCACGAACATGAACTAAGGTGGGGAGCACGGGTGGGAGTGGAGGGAGGGGAATAAAGGGGAGGAAAAAATGGGACAACCATAATAGTACAATTAACAAAAGATATTAAAAATAAAAAATATGAAAAGGCAAAAAGAAATTGTAATATTCTGGGTATATTGGGTTAAATAAACAATAGTTATCTTTGCCCTGACTGGTGTGGCTCAGTGGGCTGGGCATCGTGCTTATAAACTAAAAGGTTGCTGGTCCGATTCCTGGTCAGGGCATGTGCCTGGGTTACAGGCTGGGCCCCCAACTGGGGGCTTACAAGAGGCAACCATATCAATGTGTCCCTTTTATGTCCATGTTTCTCTCCCTCTCTCCATCCCTCCTTCTCTCTCTAAAAATAAATAAATAAAACCTTTGTTTAAAAAATTAATTATCTTCTATTTTGTATTTTATATATATTTGCATATGGAGGTACTAAGGACTTTCAAGTCAGAGGGATGTATGTTCAGATCTTTATCCCACCAAGTATACTAACTTTTTTGATTCCTGTTCAATCCCCTCAACAAAGGAGGGTTATGTTACAGGGCCACTAATTAGTATTAACGAAACACCTAACACAGTATTTGGCATATAATTACTATGCACTAGGAAGTACTCAACAAATGTTGCTAGATAGACAGTTGGGGAAAAATTTTTGCCAGTGTGTCTGCCTAATCAGTTTTATTGGGGATCACCTCTCAGATTAATGGTCTCCAAAATAATCTGTTAATTTCATCAGGCTAATTCCTACAAGCTTGAATATATACTCTATCTCTTCCTTTATATTAAATCTAACTTAAGGCACACAGGAAAACTACACTTTAGATTCTAGAGTCTAAAGATCATGTTCAATAATTGGCTTTGATCAGTCTAAACCTGCTATAGATGTTCTAAATCACTAGTATACAACTTTGAATGGTAAGAGACCTAAATTAAGACTCTCAGGGGTCCAAGGAAGGGCTATAAAGATTTTAGAAAAAGCAGCCACACCCTCAAATACTTTTTCTGGGTGGCTTCCAGGACATGATACTTTTCTGGTTTCTACCTCTGTGGTCACTTCTCCTTTGCTATTCTTTTCCTCTACCAGCCTTTAACTGTTGAAATTCACAAAGCTTTCCTCCTAGAGCCCTCTTTATTTCTCATTCTATACTTTTCAAGAATGTCTAATTCAGACTCATGACCTCAATTATTATTATTTTTTCCACCAAAGTATCTATATACTTATATCTCTCATTTCTATCTCTAGACCTGTATATCCATTTACTTACTCAACAGCTCTTCTTGGTAGTCTGTCCAATCTCCTCAGCTGACCTACTTGTCCAGCTTTCCCCTGTATAAGGGACCTATGACCTTAGGAAGTTTGGTTCCTTGGTAGTCTCTCTCGCTTCCTCCATCCCCACTACCATGCACACACATACACAAAGATGGTAATCACCCTCCAGCATCTCCTATTCAGTCATGGCTGCAGGGACCAGAGACCCTCTTCCTTACCACCTATATCTAACACCTGTAAATCCTACCTTTACTTCCTAAATATCCCTCCAATCTATCCACTTCTGCCTCTATTGCCATTCTGGATCAATTTACCATCCTCATTTCCCTGAACTAGTGCAACTACCTTCTAACTGGTTCCCTTCCATTCCTGCCTATTTAATTTTTGCTTATCCTTCAAAGCTCATTTCAACATTTCAAAAAAAGCTTTCCCTGATTTCCCATACAAAATAAAACCAAATTTATGCAGTCTGCATTACATATCAGGTATTCTTCTACTCTTCTAAACAATACAAATAACAGAGTCCAGCAGAAGTAATGCCTGCTTGAGTGTGGGTTGGTAGGGTAATGAAATGGGTGTCATAATTTACAGTTTTAATTTGACCACTTCACCTAAAATGCCAAATGGTGTACTGGTGATATTGTTATGTGACAGAAGTACATGCTTATGATTTTGTAATGAAAGATTTTGTGCCCTGGCTGGTGTGGTTCAGTGGACTGAGTGCTGGCCTGTGAACTGGGGGGTCACTGGATTGATTCCTAGTCAGGGCACATGCCTGGGTTGCATTCCAGGTCTCCAGTTGCAGGCATGCAAGAGGCAACCACACATTGATGTTTCTCTCTCTCCCTTCTCCTCTCTCTAAAAATAAATAAAATTTAAAAATAAAAATATAAAAGATTTTATAATTAAAAAGGGCGTTATTTGTGACAGACTCTGTAGATAAACCTATTTCATTTTCTTAAGCCTGAAATAACTATGTTATTTTATTGATGAGGAAACTGAGGCATAGAAAGATAAGTAATTTGCCCAACATCCCACAGCTAGTGAAAAGTGGTGCCAGATTCAAATTTAGGCAGTGTGGCTTCAGAAGTCACAATCTTAACCTCTCTACTATACTATGCTATAGGTTACATGCCCCTATTATAAATTGTCTTGCACATCCATAACTTTTTTGTAGTAGAGATTGATTATGGAGTAATTAATTGTTTGATGCCCCCCCCGCACAGTATAACAGAATGCAAGTTCCACATGAGCAAGAGCTGTGTGTGACTGGTTCATTACAACATGCCCTTTGTTTATGAGGTGGTAATGGACTTTCAGTGTACATTTGTTGAAGGGATGCATTTTCAACTTCCAACCAAAGGTTTGTGGGAGTGAGGCTGTGGAGAGATAATGGGGAGGTTTCTGAGCAAAAGTAAGGGCTTCCCCCAGACTGCAGAGATAGTAACAAAGGGCAGTGGCACATTTCCCACCAGGGACACTGAGAAGAGGCATTAAAAAATTATCAGCATCTTCACATTTTAGAACCTGCAGCAGACACAGCTTTTACATTTAGCAAAAGGGGCTACAGGTAACACACTTAAACAACTATTTTCTATAGTGTGATAATCACTGTTGGAAGCAATGAAATTTCAGTCATCTCCTTTAGGCTTGGGCCCATAAAGCCTCAGTGGTGGCCAATTTAAAGCTGTGGCAAGAAGCAAATGGATTACACTATATCCACATGACTTGAAAATAGAGCATGCATTTATTTTTAAGTCAGACTCGTTATTGATTTTTTTCCCCCCAGTAAAACCTCAGAGTTTTGGTCTAAGTCTGAAACAGAAAATAAGAGCTAATCCTTATACCCTTAGGCCACGTTACACTGGATCTGGAGAGGTTCCTCTTCTCTGCCCGTGGTCACCAAGGTGATGCTAATACTCTGGGTTCTGGATGAGGAACATCTAACTGGATCAATATATCCTTGTATTTGATGATGCTTTTGGTCATCCAACACAAGTCCTGGTCCTCGTTATGCTCTCACACACCACTCTCACAAGCTCTCCTTTAACTGGGCCATTACATACATTTGTTCAGTCTAACAGAAAAATATAAATATTTTATTCAGGAGGGATTGTTTTCCTTGCAACATTTATGTTACAAAGGTGTGTGTGGCTGCAGAAGGAGAAACATTATAAAGCACTGTTACCACACCTGTGCCTCAAGGCACAAAAATGACCCTAGTGACTTGGGACTAATGAAAATTTAGTGTGCCAGTTTGATGTGCATTGGTTAAAAAATAGTTATTTGCAAGACTGACCAAGTGATTTTCCTCTGTGGAGCTTAAAGTATTTCACATAATCTTGTCTTCAAGATAACTAAGTTAAGAGAAACAAATTATTATTTTTGCCTTTTAACAGAGATACAAAGACAAAAAGAAATTTTACATTCTCAAGGTTCTACAACTGCCACAGGTACGGCCTTTAACAGGCTACTCGATGCCTACTTGTCTCATGTTGTGGACAAAGACACTTCTGCACAGGAGTCAGCACTGAACTTTTAAATAGGGGGAGGATGGATAATGGATGGAGCTTAGAGTCCAACAGACCAGAGTCCTATTCCTAGTTAAGTTACCTGCCCTCACTGTCTTATTTTCTTCTCTTCCATAAAATGAAGCTAATATCACATACATTTCAGGATTATTCTGAAGATTAAAAGATAATGTACAATGTTTGGCACACAGTAGGCAAATAAAAAGGAGTTTATTCTCCAATAATTTAAAAGTTTACCAATAAAGTTTTCTCTCAAAGCAAAATTACTCCCTCGAGACTTGGCTGAGCTGATCTGCTAAACAGAATGGTGAGATACTGAAACAGATGTAAAAGTTGCACAATTACAAGTGCAGCACTGCTGGGCAGGATGAAAGGACTCCAGCAATACTGTGTTGAGTAGTACAGCCCTTTAGCCTCAAAACCATGGAAAAGATTTCAACCAACACGGGTGTCTAGGGCAACATCCAGGTAATTCAGTTAGTCATTTTTCATCTTTGCAGGAATGATGCTGGTGTCTAGCTCACACTACTCCAATTACTTCACAATACCTACTTGTGGGAACCTAGTTTCCCAACTAACCAGGCTGCCCCTTGGTAGTTCGATTCGGCTGCCTCAACTTTCGGCTCCCATGGCTTTCAGGAGAACAGTGAGTGGAAGTGACCATTACCTACATGTAAGGCCTCATGAAAAAGATTGCCCCTATAGGAGACATACCAGAAAAACAGGCAAAAGCACTACATTTTACAGGAGAATTGACGCGTTAATAAACAGCAGTCTCATGTGCCCCACTCCCCAGACAAGGGGTAAAAAAAGAGAATAACTGAGTACTGAGTAGAAGCAATGAAGAAGAAAACACTGAGTAAAAAGTTCAGTATTCATGTAACTTGGTAGCCCCTATTCAAAAATCCAGAAAAATGTTCCCAGTCATTCAGTTTATTTAGGCAGATATATATCTGATAAAAACATTCTATTATAAAATCTTGCTATGATTTGGGCTCTCAATAGGCAACCCAACTACTGAAATCACTGGTTTCTTCTAGAACTTACCAAAAAGAAATTCCCGTATCATTAAGGGGACAATGTAGTTCTGAAAACTATGTCCCAAAGGAATAATTCCCAAAGAGGTAGTGGACTCCCAAAGTATGTAATGGGGGAAAAAAAAAAACCTTTGGATATCCCAAAGGTTTCTATAATGACAGTGAAAGACAATTTAAGAAACCTGAGACTTTATAGCTCTTGAAATTCTTTCTCTCACATAAAATTAAGAATTAAGCCCTAGCTGGTGTGGCTCAGTGGGTTGAGTGCTGACCTGAGAACCAAAGGGTCACCAGTTTGATTCCCAGTCACCACACATGCCTGAGGTGAGGGCCAGGCCCCCAGTAGGGGGCACCAAGAGGCAACCACACATCGATGTTTCTCTCTCTTTCTCCCTTTCCCTCTCTCTAAAAATAAATTAAAAGAAAAAAATCTGCCCTGGCTGGTATGGCTTAGTGAATTGAGCACTAGCCTGTGAACCAAAGGTTCAATTCCCAGTCAGGGCACATGCCTGGGTTGTGGGCCAGGTCCCCAGTAGGGGGTGTGTGAGAGGCAACCACACATTGATGTTTCTCTCCCTCTCTTTCTCCCTCACTTCCCCTCTCTATAAGTAAATAAAATCGTAAAATAAAAAGAATTACGTTAATATACTTCCTTTCTCAGAAAAGTACTGACATAGTTTTAGGAGAATTACAGACTCTCAAAACAAAAAGTGTTATTACAGAATTGCTAATTAATGGCATACTGGGACATTATCAAAAGAATTAGAACTATCACACTTACTGTACTGACATACAGGGGAGAAAAGAAGCACAGTCCTATTATTACCTAGTAATTTGAGTAGCATGCCACTTAATTACCTTTTTTAAATGAAATAATGTTGGAAAATGCCAAATAAAATGAAGGCATACACAATGAACTTCTCTGGAAATATACAGAGGAAATAAAACCAGGGATGTTTCATTCTTTCAATGACAAACCCAGTAATTTCTTAATAATTATGCTCAAGAGTAAACACTTTTAGAAAAATCCTTGATTTTCTTTGAAAATTTTTTGTGTATTTTTATTTGAATAGGAGTGAGTATGATGTTCTGGGAACTCTTTGAAAACAAACTAAGAATATATTTAGATAGTCTGACATTAAAGAGGCTAGTGTGGTTGCACTCTTTAGAAGATATTCTTGGATGCATCCCTGCTGAAAGTGAATGTACAGCAATTATCTATGCCAGTCTAGTTTCTGTTTATGCCTGCTGGATTTTGATTATCATGTAACATACATTAGGGGTAGAAAATTAAGTATTTTATTTTTAAAAGTCACCTGCTGTAATGTGAAGGCAAGAATTAAGATATTTTAAAATTGACCATTTCGTTTAATTAAACAACCAAGAATGTGGTGAAGGACAGAAAGTAATGGATAATAAAAGGGATACACACACACACACACACACACACACTACAGAATAGTGTAAATGAGAAATCTCAGAGACTAACATACTTTGTGGTTTGAATTTAAAACATCCAGTAACTATAGAGGCAGACTTATTGTGCAATATAAATACAACAAACATCTTAAAGACAATAGAAACAAGTTATAAAACACAAAAGAAGAGCTAAATTACAACTTCATACATATGCACACATAACAAAACTGAGAGGTTAAAAGAGGAAAAGATTTATTCAGGATAAAATTTAGAATGTAATAACTACTTAAATAAATGCTTCGGCAACAGTAAACAGTTCATTCAACAGCTTTATATAGAAATACAACCATCACTTGAGTACTAAGTACCAAAGGAACATAGTATTTCTTAATATCAGTATTTCTTTTTTTTTTTTAAGATTATTTATTTATTTATTTTTAGAGAGGGAAGGGAGGGAGATAGAGAGAAACATCAATGTGCGGTTGCTGGGGGTTATGGCCTGCAACCCAGGCATGTACCCTGGTGGGAATCAAACCTGTGACACTTTGGTTCACAGCCCACGCTCAATCCACTGAGCTACGCCAGCCAGGTATTTCTTTACATTCCTTAAAAGGCCTCATCAAGACAGAAGCAAAAAGGCACAAAGTCAGTGCATAGAAATAAGTGAAGTGAGCAAAATCATAATGGGAGGATGAAAGAAAGACCACCAACTCTGTGAGGAAAAGAATATAAAATTAATTAAAGAGGAGACCTATAAAGTTAAAATGAGTAAGATATGAAACATTAGCCTGTCAAAGAATCCAATGTTAGAGGTAAAATAGCAAGTACAGTACTTACAGGTAGGTCACAGTAGTGTAAGGGTACGCTATGCAAAGGCCTGCAGACCAGGGATTTGCTCAAATGCAACTCCAGAAGAGGACTGACTTCTAGGGGTGAGGGTGAAAGGTCCAGAAATATACTTGTATTCTGTTTATCCCTGACGTATTAGGCTCCATGTAAGCTCAGAAGATAGCTTAACTCTTGCAGGGCTTTGGACAAACTGTACCTTCAAAACATCTGGCATCTATCTGAAAGCTCTGAAAATGTTACTCTTTAAGGAGATGAGAATATCAAATCTTACTCTTTCAGTAAGCAAGCACAGTTCTTGGCAACTACAAATTAATCTTAAGTGATAGTTTTGCTTAGAAAAATCTCACCTTTAAAAAAATTATTGATTTGGGAGAGAGAGACAGACAGATATGTGGATTTGTTGTTTCACTTATTTCTGCATTCGTTGGTTGATTCTATGTGCCCTGCCAGGGGATCAAACACACAGCCTTGGCATATGGAGATAATGCTCTAACCATTAGAGCTAAACAGCCAAGGCAAAAATCTCACCCTTTTGAAAGGAAATGGGCAATGGTTTCCTTTAAACACTGATCCCCCTCACCATCCTACTTTACCTATTAGAAGCTCACCTTTCATGTAAAATGTGAAAATTTCCTTTAACAACTAAAACTCTGCAGTGGTGGTTAATACCATGCCAAGATTCTTCCACCCTAACATCCAGCGGTGCTGCAGAGAAGGCTGTCTTAAGAAATATAAGATGTTTTCCAGTGATTCACAACCAACTCAGAAGGTTTCTATCATTTTCTATCCATGTCTAAATGAATTGTCAATTTGAGAACTGACAAAAGACCAGATGTACAGGATAGATCAAACACCAGGGAAGTGTGAATTGTGTAAGTTGCTTCATCAAATCCATTATCCCAAACTATTACTGCTTTGCTAGTTCAGTTTTAAACTTCCCATCAAGCCTGTCTCTTCACACACGCCTACCCTGTTGTTGACCAGTGTCCTTCATCCTGCCTTGCAGACACACTGGGATGCCTCTCTTGCAACCCAGGTCTTCTTAAATGGAAAATGTTGTTTTCCTTATCATAACTCTTCTTTTCTTTTACAGGGTGGGACAATTCCAAAATACTTGGAAGAGAAGCTTCTCATGTTCTGGTCCTAAGAGATTGACAATTTGTTCTGAAACCTATTCGGTGACCAATACAAAAGAAATTCTTCAGTAGAAGGCATTATCTAATTAACTAACAGAGGACATTATTCACACCACAAACTCATCTCCTAGTATCGAAAGTGTCCCACACCAGATGGGCCCTCAGCTGGTAAGAAGAATAACCCAGTCTGAGAATCCGACTGAACTGACAGGCTGAGAACAGAAAACTAAATAATCTGTGCTGTTGTTGTGATGGTAGGATGCAGTAGTCACCAATTATGCAGCTCCTCTGACTTGGGTTTGAGACATTCTTTAAAAGAAAAACACATCGAGTTCTAAGTCTTTCACTTTTAACCCAGCTATGCTCAGTTATTGAAAAGAATGGTCCACTAAACATTTGTACACCTATATACCTCCACTACACACCTTTTCTTTGAAGACTCACTTCAGGGCTGCCACTTGAAGGGTAGGAGCTGCTGCATTTGCACAGCTGCTGCAATGACAGGAAAATTCCCTGCGACACTAGAGACAGGTAAATAAATTGTATTCGCTCCGAGATAGAAGGAAAGGGTTCTTCTACCAGTGAAGAGTTTACATAATGCAACTGAAAACCAGAAAGCTCTGCAGGCCTGCCAATGGAGATGCAGGGCTTGAGCTCCTCTTTTCCCACCACCTCTAAATACTCTCCAAAAGCCTTCTCTACCTTCCCAAAAATCAACACCTAATCACAGAAATCAACACCTAATGATGTATAACAGTCTACACACGGTTACCCCAAACGTTCCTACTCAACTTTATTATTAAAATACAAAAACACGGGCCAAAAATGAAAAAAAAAAAAAAACAAAAACCAAAAAACCCTAACCTCCCGCTTCTGAGTCCAAAGTACGGAGTAACCAAAAGGAGCCGGGGAGTTTTCCCTCCTTGGAAGGAACTAGGAGAACAAGGAGCTGCCCCCAAACCTACGCCACGCCCAGGAATGCAGTGACAAGCCCTAAAACTCCACAGCCGTCGGGGCAGATCCCTTCGCGGCTCGGCGTAGCTCGGGCCCCGCGGCCAGCGGCCGGCCTCTTCCCCCAGCCTCTCACAAAGGAGAGTGGTTCAGTCCAGAGCATCACCCTGCACCTGATCCCTCAACAACTGGCGGACGGGCAGGGGACGGTGGATCGGGGAGGAGGAGGAGTTACTGAGACCAAAAACTAAGAGGCTTAGTTTTATGCAAACACCCTTGAACTAGCACTGCGGAAGAGGCAGGAAGGGGAAACCTACCTGAACTAGTCCCAATGCTTCCTTTCCAGCCAGCGTTTCCCAATGCCTCCCTTCCAGCCAGCGTTTCCACTCACCCTTTTGGAGAACAAGGGGCCTTCCGGCGGAGCATGGCCAGCCCTCACCTCAATCAAGCTTGCTAGTAGTCCGTTCTTGCTAGGCTCCGCCCATCGACTCTCCCACCCACCAATAGCAGGGCCGACGCCTGGTCTCTTCCAACAGGGTTGTGTGAGTGCCATCCAGGAAGTCTCTCGAGGGTGGGAGGTCCTAAAAGGCTCGGAAGTATACGTAGGTAACCTCAGATATGCCTGATTGAAAATAAAATCTGGCGGTACCTCGCCTCTGAAGGCTCAGTTCACAGGCGTTCAGGCTTCTTGGCATTTCTTTTAACCCCCGCCCTTGGGGGCGCTCTAAGTTAAATCATTTAGTTACCTGTTTCTGGGAAGCCATCTTGGATTGAGCTGGTGCCTTGGGGACAGGGAGGAGGGAATGCTTTAAGAAATTGGAGCTGTTTTTGGCGTTCTGTCGACCTGCTTAGGCCCAGCTCCAACATAATCTTCTTTATATAAGCAGATGGAGAGAAACTCTAGATAATGCTGAATGCGGTTACCAGCAACCATCACCCCCTCTCATAGGAGTGAAGTGATCTTACCAAATAAAAGCAAAAGTGAGTTCTTAGAAAGATAGTAGGTTTTCCCAGTTCCTGGAATAATCCGTTGTAGTAACCTTACTCCTCAGGATATCAGCATAAGATGAACATAAGTTATTCATCTATTCTGCATACTTCTAACCCAGTGTTCTGACTTAGTACAGAGGACTGGGAATCAATAGGAAGTGAACAAACAGGATTCAGGATAGAATTTCATTTTTCTTTAAAGGCCTAAGTTCATCAATAGACACAAACTATCTGTATGGTGAATACAGATAGAGCAAATGATGGAAGCCAATTATGAGGCAGCCTTAAAAATATTGGCTGCAGAGTAATTTTCTAATAACTGCATTTAAATTGGAAAGGAAATAATTTTATAGTGGCTGAAATCTTCTTGTGCTCAATGAGATTTTCCTTTGTTTCCTAGTCTAAACTACTTGCTACAAGTTTTTGTTTTTTGAACTGGGGAGTGAAAGTAGTTGTTCCAAATCATGAGTGGGATTTCTCAAGGAATAATGTATTTGCATTGTCACACACAGACTTTAAAAAGTCAGTCAATATTTCATCACAGGAGTGGTAAGACATGGCTGCATACATTTCCCTGTATATTGAACAAAGTCTGTTGGCAAATGTTTCCCCTATCATTATATCCAATTTGGGGTATTAGGATTTACCGGAACAATGTGATTGTCTGTAAGGCAGATATAATCTTAATTATTACTAGTTTTTAGAATGAGAACCCATTTTATTTCTGCTTATTTAATGCAAAATAAACTTGCTGTCCTGACTGGTATGGCTCAGTGCATTGGGCATCATCCCAGAACCTGAAAGGGAGCTGTTACGATTCTGGTCAGAGCACATGCCTGGGTTGCCCGCCAGGTCCTCAGTAGCGGGTGTGCCAGAAGCAACCACACACTGATATTTCTCTTCCTCTCTTTCTCCCTCAATTCCACCCTCTCTCTAAAAATAAATAAAATCTCTTTAAAAAGTAAATGAATTTGCTATCAAAGGAACAGGTTATAGGCATTATAGAAAGAAGTATGGATGTGTCTGATCTAATAATTTCTGCTGTCTGCAATGATCTATAATAGTATGATTTAGACTGCTTTCAATTATATGATTTCCAACAGTCTTGGCCTTCAACAACAAACCAACATTCATATTATCTCATAACTACTATACTTCATCAAGGGTGAGAGATCCATTTTCTATAATTTGTGACCATTTCATTCAGAATATCAGCAATAATCAACACAGATCATGAATTTGTCCAGATACTTTTGTTTCTCATGTTTATCTTACAGTTGGTCAAATATTCAAGTATAGAAGGTTATGAATGGTTTGGAGAATAGAACTGGATGTAGGAATTCTTGAATTAAAGAGAGAGGCCCCAAAATACCAAAATGATATACTTTAATAGCTCTGAAAGCAGCAGCTCTAAATAGAATGTTCTTTGATCAATGCTGTGATGCCTATAATCACTCAAGATTTTTTTTGGTTGGTAAAGAAAAACTGTACAGAAACTGTAGGGTTATATTTACTGTTGTCCCAGCTGTGAGGGTATACACTAACCCCAAATTCAACAGTTTCAAATAAATCCCTTTTGGAATGAAGTAGTATTTTAAAAAAAAATAAAACATAATCAAAGCAATACTCAAAATATCTTCCAACTTCCTGTGGTGCAGGGTTAACTGTTACTACTACTAGTGGGGGCAGAATCCAGTACAGAATGGATGTATCTCAAGGAGTACTTCTTCCAATACCTTTGATATAATTCCCTACAAGGAAAGTATCTACTTATGTTTGGGATACAATCAGAAATGACACATGAAATATGAGCGGCTTGGATACATGCATATATTTAATAATGAAACAATTCTCCACCACCAACAAAAAAATTAGAAAAATTCATGAGACCTCAGTACTGTGTAGTAGAATGGGACATCACAGCAAAAAGATTCAGCAATTGACCCAGAAGACTGAATGATGAGGGAAGCCAAGGCAAATTTGGCTAGGATAGTATTATATATGCTCTTGAAAAGGAGAATGGCTGGAGAAGTACCCACTCACTAGACTGCTTAGAAGCAGGCAGCTTTACTGTACACTGCATGAAATGGAAGCAAAGAGCTAGGGAAGGGAAAGAGAGGAGAGGGAAAAGAGCAATATAGAATAACCCAGGGTATGCAGATGGAAGATAGAGAGACTGAGATAGAGTTACAAATAGATGACTTCTGTTTCCTCTGAAGTTTAAAATAGACTTGTCCAAGTCTTTAAGTATGTCAGTTAAATTCAATGACCACATAAATAGCACTAGGCACTGTGAAGGAATGGTGGAGGGAGTGGTTTACAAAAGTATAGGGATAACATGGTCCCTTCTCTCAAGGAGCTTACAACTTACGTGAGGAGACAAATTCCACACACAAAACAACTATAAAACATATTTACAAAGCAACATAAATACAAATAAATATACATATGAATAAACAACATATGAAAGCTAAGGGGTGCTGTGTCAATAATTGTTTAGAAGTTCTTAGGTCAAAGACTTTGAAGGAAAAAGGTTTGGACTTTGAGTATAATGTTAGCAGAGAGTAAGGCATGTGCAAGGACAGAGAAGTGGAAGTAAATATGATGTCCAGTATGTAAGCAGATTAGCTTGATTGGAATAAAAAGTCTCAACAAGTCCCATTAAGAAGTGAGTGTGATGAGACAATAGGGGTCTATTCAGTGAGAGACACTACAACGTTAGGTCTGGACCCTAAAACCAAATAAACAGGGAAAGATGTTTTCTTTAGGTAATGATCGTAAGTGGCCACAGGTTCAGGAGCAACTCCACTGTTCTCAAAAGTTTCATAGTTACTCTTAGACAGGGCAACTAGTAATAGAATGGCAGAGAAGTATTCAGCATCCTTGAGCAGTTCAAGTAGAAGGAATTGCCCTCTGCAAGAACTCTTACAAAATGGCATGTGGAAAAAGTAAGATTTCTAGACTGAGGAGCTAGCCAGATCCCAGTTATCTCAAGTGCTCACGCAGAATGTCCCAGACTCTTGTTACTAAGTCCTGGTGGGGAGCAAATTATGTATACTTCTAAAGTAATTTATTTTGAATTGCCATGACAATCAACTTTTATCCTAAAATTTTAGAAATTAAAACAGGAGGCTAAGAAGAGCCCTAATCTATAGGTAATGCTCACGTCCCTGAAGAAGGGACAGTTCAGTAAGGGCCCAAATTCTCCCCTGGTCGTTAAGTGGAAAGGCAAAACATCACACCTTGAAAAAGGCTTTTCTCAGCCAAAGTAAGACCTCTTTCTTTAAGCCTATTGATCTGAAGCTCTTCCAGGAAGGAAAAAAAAAGAGTCCAGGCCAGGTGTTCAGCAGCAGCCAGAGTTGGACTCTATGTCACCAGAGTTCCGCTGGGCGGTGCTGGGTCCCACTGATGTTGAAATACACTGTTGAGGACCGATCTTGATGCCATTTGCCTGTAAAAGAAAAGAAGCAACAGTTCCCACCTCAAGTGCTAAAGTAAATGGGAGAAAGAAGGGAGATAAAAGGAATAAGCATTAATTACACTTTCTAAAAGCAGATGTGACCTTGGCAAGCACCCATGTGCCCTAATCACACTTGTGGAACAAGAGTCTGTGACGGTGAAGATCAGATGACTGGCTGTAGTATAAGTATTATAGATGACTAGAAATGGGTTTTGTGCCCTTTTTAAGATGACTATTGTAATTAACGTTCATAGCTATGTACGGAATCAGGATGTGATTAAGAAAGGGGAGGAGCAGGCAAAAAAGTAGAAGTCGTATATTAGCATACAATTCTTTTTTGTTTTGCCCCAGAATTTGCCCTGCTAAGCAATTAAGAATTACACCTCTCCCAAGCTCTGGAATGGTAAAGAACTGAAATTGAGAAGAAAACCTCCCATACTGTATAAGCCTTTTAGATCACCAAGTAATAATCACGTTAAGCATTCCAGGTATCAGACTTGAGAAAAAAAAAACAGAAAATAAGGGCAGGTTTCTGTGCACCCACATGAAAAAACCAACTCTGAACCTACATGGTCTCAAATAGTATACTGTTAGGGGATGCTTACATTCTAGGGAGCTTCCCATCCTCTTTAAGACAAAGCAAAGTTAATTGCCAGCCCCACCCTTTCTCACCTCATTGTGGACATCAAATAAACCCTGCTGGATCTTCCTATATATTTCTTTTGCTGTATTAATGAAAGCCTAAAGGAGACATAAATTAGACTCAAGTTTAGGTACATAAATTAGGAAAAGAGAATACAAATGTTATCCCTATTTGAATTTTTAAAGTGAATTGGGAACAATTAGGAGAACTAAGTGAAAATGCAAAAGGTCCCACAAAGTCCTTGTAAAAGCCATGAAGCGTAGGTTCAAAAAGGAAAAAGGAATTACATGGCATTTTAATTCTGCCCAGTATGTTCCTAGATGGGCACCCTCTACATATAAAACAGACAGGCTTTCTTCTTAATCAGTTACTGAAGATACAGTCAACACCAGGCTAAGGAATGACTACAGCAGAACCCATTAGACTCTCCAACCAAAGTAATTTACAAATAACAGTGGTATCTAATCAAAACTTACAATTAATGTTACCCAAAACAAAAGTATAACCTTAGAAATCAAAGTAGAAAAATGGGACAATTCCTTTAAAGGCAGACATATGGTCACTCTGACCGTAAGACGTCCTTTGCTTACCCACGTCTCTGAATAAAAGAACAAAGATAAATGATGTAACCTCTGAAAAGCTTTCCCTACTTTTTTTTTTTTCCAAATAGTACCTCTTCAACATTGCAGGCTGTTTTCGCTGAAGTTTCCATGAATATAAGTCCATGTTCACGAGCAAAGGCCTCTCCTTCTTCTCTCTTCACATCCCTGCGGGACTCTAAGTCACTGCAAGAGATTAATTGGAGAGAAAACTAAAGTAAGATTCAAGTGAAAGAAGAAACTCTTCTAAAAGAGTCCCATTGCTATTTCAACTGTCAGTTAATCCATACAGAATGTAGATACTACATGATATTCTCTTATGTAAGGTTACTGATTTCTATAGTCTCTTGGAAAGTATCCTTCAGATCCTTGAAAGATGCTGCAGGGTTGAGGATAACACCTTATTCTATTACATAGAACAAGATTTATAAAGGGTTAGGCAATCCCCATAGTGGCTCAAGGCTTATGCCCTGTGATTTTTTTTCAAATGAGATACAGTGAGAGCAAAGGAAAGAAGATTAAAGGGAAATTCCAGTTGTTAGAAAAGGAAAAAAGTCGCAGATGTCCCATCCCATTGTGATGAGTCTTCCTCCTCTACTGGAATTAGTCCACAAGGAGAGAAGGGCAGTTGCCTTCACTTTCACTAGTTTCATTTATAGTATGTATAATACTATAATACTATATTATACTATATTATACTATATATTATTATATATTATTATTATATATTATTATATTATTATATTATATATTATATTAAATATATATTATTATTATATATTATATTATATTATATTATATATATATTATTATATATATTACTATAATATTATACTATAATACTATAATAGCAGCTTGCCATCAGGTAAATGAAGGATTCAGAAAAAAAATATAAAGTCAGGTGATACGGGATGGGAGAACAGAGCCAAGGACCGAGGAAGGGAATAAAGAGGGGCATGGGAAAATTATCCTTGTCTCTCTCTCTCCAGCATCATCAGTGTAGTCCAAGCCACCGTTCTCTCCCTTGCAGTACTGCAACTGGGACCCCACTTCAACCTTTACTCCCCTCCAGAAACACCTTTTAAAATCTGATCAAGCCACTGCTCTGCTTGACTTTTAAATGCTTCCCACTGTGCTTAGAATATCCAAACTCCTTACTAAGACCTGTAAGTGCTAAGCGATCTGGCTCCTGTCTACTCGGCAACCCCACCTAGCACCATCCCCCCTTGATTCACTCCAACCATACCAGGTTTCTCTCTGTACCATAACTTCCTTAGCTTCTTCCAGTTGGAGGCTTTCACAGTTTGTTCTCCATATCTAATATCTGGGTGTTGTTGTTTTTTTAAGCCTTTGCCCACCAAACTGTTATCCATCCTTCAGATTCCAGCTTAAATATCACTCTTAATCAAAAATGGGTATCTTGTTACTCTTTCATGGCAGTCTTTTTCCTTTCACTGCATTTACCATAATTTATAATTAGATACAAATAATGTATACTTAATATCTGTTGTCCTCACTAAACTCCATAGGAGCAGGGACATGAATTATTTTTGTTTCACCTTGTACACTTGAGGTCTGGCATAGTGTCTAGGACACAGGTTTTGCATAAAACTGACTAACCCAACACATGAGTACAGTTAGTCTGTGGCCACTTCTCAAATGGTACAACCTAGGGACTACTATGAACTCCCAACGGTTCCACAGGACACTTCAAATTTTCCAGGGAAACACAGCAACATTCAACATTAGAACATGACATTAACTACAAGCTTAAGATACTTCACAGTATCAACATTAGATCACAACAGATGCCATTTCCTATCTTCATATCTTTGGAAGCTAAGTTTTTGGCAGCTGCTGTGATAAAAAGCAAGTACCATGCAAAATCAATTTGGAACAAGAAGTGAGAGTGACAGTGTCCAATCTTGATTCCAAGGTCTGAGAAGCTATGCAGTGCCCAACAGACACATACAGGTTATCAATAAATAATTATGGCTATTTAAGAATGAAAATTTTATTAAACATTGTTTTCTTTTAGCCCTGGTCCAGAAGCTTCAGTTGGTTAGAGCACCATTACACACCACAGTTGCACCCCTGGTCAGGCCTCATACAAGGAGCAACCAATAAATGCACAAATGGGTGGAACAAGTTGATGTTTCTCTGTTCCTCGCTTTCCCTCCCACTCTAAAGTCAATAAATTAAAAATGTTTTATAAATTGTTTTAGCTTGGCTGGGGTAGCTTAGTGGATTGAGCATGGGCTACAAACCAAGGGATTGCCAGTTTGATTCCGTCAGGGCATGTGCCTGGGTTGTGTGCCTGATCCCCAATTTGGGGGTGCGTGACAGGCAACCACACATTGGTGTTTCTCTCTTTCTCTCTGTCTCTCCCTTCCCCTCTCTCTAAAAATAACTAAAATCTTTTAAAAATTGTTTTAGTTTATATTTTTCTTTATTTTTATGTTTTTGTTTAGCTGTGACTCCAGATAGGATCCAAAAAGGATTTTTACCATCTCTTCTCTGGGTTTTATGGAGACTTACTCAACCCTTCTATGTTGGCCTCTTTAGGTACCATGTATGTTTTTCATTCCTCAGTTACTAGGTTATAACAAAAACACTTACATTGTTTAGATCCAAGTATTTAATAACAAAATAGGCCTTTCTTTTGGCTTATGGGTACCATAGAAAATTTACTGAGAGTAACAAGTTTTGGGGAAGATGTGGAGAAATCAGAACACTTGTACATTGCTGGTAGAAATGTAAAATGGTATAGCCATTATGGAACAAAGTATGGAAGTACCTCAAAAAATTAAACACAGAATTACCATGAGATCCAGCAATTCCACTTCCGAGTATGCCCAAAAGAATCAAAAGCAGGGACCCACACAGATATTTGTATGCCCATGCTGACAGCAGTATTATTCGCAAGAACCAAAAGGTGGAAACAACCCAAGGATCCATCAGTGGATGGATAAACAAATGTAGTAAATACATCCAATGGAAAACTATTCAGCCTTAAAAAGGAATGAAATTCTGACACATGCTACAATATGGATGCACCTGGAGGACACTATGTTAAATGAAATAAGCCACCATCACAAAAGGACAAACACTGTAGATTTCACTTATACGAGGTGCCTAGAGTAGTCAGACTCACAGAGACAGAAAGCAGAACAGCAGTTGCTGGGGCTGGTGGGATGGAGAATGTGGAGTTAGTGTTTTATGGGAACAGAGCTTCAGTTTGGGAAGATAAAAAGTTCTGGAGATGGATGGTGGTGATGGTTGCAGAACAATATAAACATACTTAATGCCACAGAACTGTACATTTAAGAATAATTAAAAGCATAAAATTTATGTTATACATATTTCACCACAATAATTTTTTTACTGAGATATTAAGAGCAGCATAAACTAAAAAAGTCTGGGGACCAAGTGATTCGATGTCCACAGAGTACCCAGATGACTGTTAGTACTTATTATTTATTCAAATAAAATTTTACCTCTTATTCCCAATCAGCATGATAACCATGTTGGAGCTAGAGTGTTGCCTGGCATCCTCTAACCATGAGGTCAGGTGGTTGAAGGTTTCACGCCTACAGCAGAAAAATTTAGAAAGTGGGTCTGAGGCCCATTTCAAAATGCCAAAGAAATTGCAAATGTATGGGAAAAGGAGAAAAGCTACACGTGCAAATCAAAAATAAGACGCCATTCTTCTTTAGCTTTCTGATTTTGAGAACACAGAGAAGAGTCTCCCTCCCACCCACTAGCTCTGACTCACCTTGTGATGTCGTACACCAGCAGGGCTCCAGCTGCTCCCCTGTAGTAGGAACGGGTGATAGAACGGAAGGATTCTTGCCCAGCCTTTCCCACCAACATGGCAACAAAAAATATCCCAACAAAACCAGGTTATTTTCAGAGAACTGACTTGATCACATGCCATAATTTTTTTTCTTAATTTCTATAAGAAAAAGGAATTATCGAAAGGAAACATGACGGCCCAGGGAGAAACCCAGGAGGGAAATCAATAGGACTTAATTTTTTAAATAATTTCTATTAAGAAAAGAGAATTTGGAAAGGAAGTATGATTGCCCAGGGAGAAACCCAGGTGGGAAATCAATACTTTTTAAAGGGAATGCAATTGATATTTTGGGTGGGTCAACTCTTCCTGTGAGACCACCTATTAAATTGCTGACTGTCATCCCTGGTCAATGTGACACATTTCCATACATTTCCCAGTATCTCCTAGGAGAGAACTAGACATAGGAGTAGAAACTCAGTGCATGTTGTACGGTCAGTGCAAAAGTGATGTCAAACACATCACTTTAACCTTTCTGGTTTCCATTCCTTTATCTGTAAAAAGGAAAATTATCTTAGAATGCCAATACCCTGTCTAATGGATGTTTAATTTCAATGAATCAATGCAGAAAATTAGTCAGATACAAAGCACTTAAATTGGGCATATGCTGATGACCTTTAGTATTTTACTAACAAAGGCAGGATTACCAAAATGTCCCTTGCTGGGTGGGATCTTGTCATGGCAAATAGGAATAAGGCACAGGGAAAGAAGCCCAGGGTCCAGAACAGAGTTTTCCTTAAAAAAAAAAATTCAACTGTTCGCACTCTAATCTCATTTCCAGTTGAGGTCAAGATATTAAGTTTTATTTATAACTAAGTAAATTACCAATGCCCCCACACAATGGGTACTTTTGCTTTCTTGATGGAGCAGTTCTCCCCACCTCTCTGTACCTTAGGGGAAGCAAAAGCATCTTTTAAATAATAGTATTCTGAATATGTGAATACCCTGGACATTGAATCTATCCTATTAGGAAAGTTTCCACCTTCTTGAAATCAACTAATCTCATATCCCTACATTTGGATTGGGAAGGAAGGTTGTTATTTATATTTTAAAGATGGCAAAACTAAAATGTGAATGTGGGAAAATGGCTTTCTCATAGTATAATAACAATAATAGTTATTACACTAATACCACAAATGGAAAAAATGAGGTTCAAACCAGTAAGTTCAGTAACTGGCCAAAAGTTACGAAGTTTATGAATTCTAGATCTATATCTTAAACTTAGGATCCTCACACAAAAGTTTGTTTTCTTGGTCATTATGTCATATACTCTAAACCTGGGTTTGAAGATGAGAATTCGAGTACCCAATTCTAAGGTTACTCTTCCAACACAAGAATCTCTTCCCAAAAGAATCATGCAAATGTTCTGAGTTGCCTACCTGTTAGAACATCAGAGTCCAAAGATAATTCTAAAGAACTTGTTGGTAATACTAGTAATACTTTAAGATTTAAAATGTATGTTTTCCCTCCAAGAACTCACTTAAAGTTTTATTTATTCCCTAATAGTTTTATGTCTTAAATTGATACATTTTGCTTTTATCTCTTATTTACTTTTTTCTATTGTTTTTTTAATGTATGGAGTTTTCCATTTTTAATAATTTGGTTAAACAAAATACACCTTTTGTAAACAATAGCCAACAAAGCACAAAGCCAACACAAAAAGAGGTGGTGGGAAACAAAAGCAAGAAAAACAAAAAGCTTAGAGTCATCCCTTACTAGGCATCAGGGTCAGACCTGCCCCCTTCCTGAAAGAAAATGGGGCTTTTTGCCCTTGGGCATCAGCATGAGTCATCGTTCCTAACCACCAGAATTGGACATGAACAGAGAAACCAGGCCTGAAATTGTTTAAGTGTCTTTGCATATCCCATTGGCTTATGGACTCCAAGTACACATGGGGACTCCTTTGAACTGCCATTTGCACAGGCCCAACCAGATTAGAGAAGAGTTTCCTCCTCTTCCCAAGAGATGGCTTACTATCTATCACTAGCAGTGCCAATGGGCCCAAAGTACTTGTGACAATCAGCAAGGATGGCTGTAACTTCTGACTGGTAGTAGTTGGAATGACATTTTGCAGGGATAAGGTAAAGAGCTCTCTGTGGTGCCAAGGAGGTCTGATGTAGAAAATAGTGCAAAAGAGACTGCAGTCAGTTGCTTAGATGGTGTAATGCAGTAGCCGCTTGGTGGCCTCTGTTACTCAGTATAAAAAATGGCCTTGTTGGATTGAAGATACATGTGCAGAAAAAAGTGCTGAAGTAAACATGTGCTCCAGTCACAGTGGGGAGGAGAAAGCCTCAGCTTCATCCATTTAGCTTGCCTAAGTTTGACATGCAAACCCCAAACTGACTTTGCTGCTGAAGAGAAGTCTGGCCAGCCGGGCAGCTCTCAGGCCTGCCATGACCACTGACCTATAAGGGCTAAACAGGCCATTTGTGCCTACCTGCCTTCAGGCAACTACAATGACTTAGGTAACACACAGTGTGGTATAACACATACTTCCCCCACTTCTCTCTGTATTCTAAAGCTAGAGGAGAAAAGTGGCCTACAACTATTTAAAGAGGAATAGGGTAGTCAATTACCAATTGATTTGAAAAAGAAACTACAAAAAGATAACAATCCTAGTCCCTCTAACATAATGCACATAACCACCCAACTCGAGGACTCTGCTTGTCACTATAGTGACTCCAAGCCTAGAGCTTCTGATTCTACCTATTCTTTTCACAATACTTTCCTCCCCCAACTCTGTCTTAAACTAGTGGAATCTGATGTCGAAGGCAGGCTTAATTTTTTCTTGACTTTGTCAGAGGGGGTCAACTGGGAAAACTGCCCTTTGCTTATCTTGTGCCCCAGAGAATCCTAAATTAATGTAAGTTGGCAGGGACAATGCTGGAGTAAGACAGCACTGACTGTTGCCTGTGGCTTTGGCCATATCTTCTTAGGTATCTAGCTCACCCTGTCATGCTGGAATGTTACAGGATTCAACCATTTGGTATGAAATATCAGAGAACATGTCATTATAAAACTCCAAGGATGGCCATAAACTTCCCTTAAAAATAGGGTGAGGGGTGGCATTCAGCATTGGAGATGGCATGCTGTACTGCTGCTGGAGTTTTGGAGACAGTATCCTGAGAGGCCCTTTTTACTCTGGGTCCTTCAAACCAGTCACATGGGCTTTGCATGTACTATGTCTTCAGACCACTAGTTGCCAGGAAAGGGGAAATGGAGGCAGCATCTCCAGGTAAATCAGAGCAGCAGTGAAATCCAGAACCTCTGTCAAGTCCTCAGAGGAAAGGGAGAAATAAGCTAGGACCCACCTTTTTTCCCCTTCTCTTCAAATGAAACAAGGGTCTTCCACTGCTTGCCCTAAGCACAGAGCTCCTACCTTCCTTCCCCAGGAACAAGTAACCCTGGTTGGTTCTTTTAACATTTCACATATATATCCTATTGACCTGTCAAAGCTGAGAAGAAAAACCCCATGAGATATCTAGGGAAGTGACAAGGGCATACCCACTGTACAGGGCACAGGACATCACAGAGGATTTAGGAGATGGAGCTGAGGGAAGGTTGGGCCGAACTGCTACACATCAGCCCTCCAGCTCTGATGGGTCTCCACCTCTTCTGGTACCACCAGCAGGAGTTCACAGTTCTTTCCTTGCAAATGATGTTTTAGAAATTTCCTGAGCTCACTCTCACCTCCAATCCACTTGGTCATCTTCAGTTTGGAGTCAAGGTTGTAGCAGGCACTGCCAACTTCTTAAACACAGATCCAGTGCTGCCTTTTGAGAGGCAGCTTCAATAGACCCCAGCAAAGGCTGGAGGACAGATTCATGATGAAGCTCATGACATTAGTGAGAGCAATGGTACTAACATGCCTGCATTTGTCCCACCAAACAGCTTCACAGCCTTTGGTCTGAAGTGCTGCCATAGTGGCATTCATGTCATAGTTCCCATTTCCCAGCATGCTCTTCTTGTGAGGAGTAACCATGGCGTTTAGAGACAATCTCTGGAAAATCTCTTGCAGCATTTCCCAGGTGAATGCATTGCTCTATTGGAAGATGTTATTGAGGGCATGCAGGGCACAAAGTTCCTTATGTGGTTTTTCATGGTAGATTTGTAGGAGTGCAGCCTGGGGCAGCTCCAATGCAGATTTGGCCTTGTCGCCTTTCCATGGCACGCCAACTCATGTTTTTCATTTTAGTTTTCCAGAGAGGGCTAAAAATACCCCACCTTTCCCTTCTAAGGGAAAATGTAAGCTTCTTAGTCTGTTCAGGATTCCTGAGGTCCACCTTATTTTCTGGTGTCCATGATTTATGCTTTGTCAAGGAAAGATTGGAATCAAAAGGGAAAAAATCCACCTCTTCTCAATAGAAAAATAACCTTTGGATTAGTGTATTTCACTACACTGTGAAAATGTAGAATTTGGAAAACCTAATAAAACCAAAGACCATGTTCCCTTTTACCACCCTCCAAAAAAGCCCCACGATTTTCTTGCTGCATTTTCCTCTCTGGAAAAGCCAATCAGGCCTCAATGCAGGAGAACCAAACAGAATTGGCCACATTGCTCCTTTTCTTTCATTTCTTTCAAACCACAACACCACTGGCTCAGAAGACAAGGCCTAGGTGGTGGATAAAAATGCAAAATTTGAGCAGCTAGCTAGGGCTGGCAGCGTGGGATTGCAGGCAGTGCTGGAGCCTCCAATGCAGCTCTACATTCATTCTGTTGCGGTGGGGCCTGGCAGGGCATGGACACAGGCCACAGGTGCAGCTCCTTCAGAAAGCATGGACTCTCACCTCCTTGCTGTGGCCTACTGCAGGCTGCCACCTGGAGCTGTGGGCCACCATCTTGGTGGCACTTCTCCACTCTATCATTTAAAGACCTTCCTTTCCTGTGACCCAGTGAGAACAGGGAAAGTTTGAGGAAGACCCACATGATGGTTGAATTACATGGTAGCATTTAACTTTAGCAGCTGAAAATACTTCCAGTGGGTCATCAGAAAAGGCCTTTTTTAAAAAGATTTTTTAAAATATTTTATTTATTTATTTTCAGACAGAGGGGAAGGGAGGGAGAAAGAGAGGGAGAGAAACATTAATGTGTGGCTGCCTCTCGCATACCTCCTACTGGGGACCTGGCCCACAACCCAGGCATGTGCCCTGACTGGGAATTGAACTGATGACCCTTTGGTTCACAGGCTGGCACTCAATCCACTGTGTCACATCAGTCAGAGTGCCTTTTAAAATCAAATCACTTTACCTATTCATCTCAGTCCATTTCATGAACCACAGTTTGTGAGCCAATATGCTAGAAAGAGTGACTGGTTGGATTTGGGCTAGTCTGTCATCGGTGAGAGGTACCTCTGTGCATCCCCAATAAAAAAAATCTGAAGCAGCAAAGACTAAGATGGAGGCGTGATAAGGAGAATTAATAGTTTTCTAATTTCTCCCAAGTGGAAGGATCATACTGTAATTTCAAAATATAAACTTAGAAGTATTAATCCCTAAAAAGTCTGATACACTCATTTTCTAAGAGTCAAAATGCATTCCAAAATAAAATACAAATGAATTTGAGATTACTTAATCAATATTTTATATTAGCTACAGTACAATGCCTCTTCAGTTAGCGCAGTTATTTGGGGAACTATAGATACAGAATGAAGAAAGATAAAAAGTAATATGGCTCTCTAAATCCTTATCAATAACCAGAACAGTGACAACAAATCACTTTGGATAACTTGTTCTCTTTAAAAATACCTTCCTGGTAATCCCTAAACTGTTTGCATGTAGGATGGCTTTGGGAGTGAAGGAATGGGGTCAACAAAGTGGGAAGCCAAGGGAGGGGATGAACAATGGACAGGAAATCAGGGGCAACAGGGGAGAAATATCAGGCTTACCTGGAGAGTGGCAGAGGAGACAGATACCACATTAGAAGTAGGAACATTCTTTTAAATTATACATATAACTATATATATATAATTGTACACACACACACACATGGTCCAGCAGAAGTAATGCCTGCTTGAGTGTGGTTAGTAGAGTAATAATATGGTTAATAATTTATAGTTTTAATTTGAACATTTCACTTAAAATGTCATATGGTGTGCTTGAGTGTGATATTGTTATGTTACAGAATTACATGCTTATGATTCTGTAATAAAAGATTTTGCGATAAAAAGCAGGTGTTATTTGTGTTGGACCCTGTGTGTGTGTGTATTCATTTATTATTTTTTATTTTTATTTATAGGGGAAGGGAGGGAGAAAAAAAAAGAGAGAAACTTTGATGTAAAAGAGAAACATTGATTGGTTGCCTCTCATATGGGCCTCAACCAGGGGCTAAACCTGTGACTCAGACATGTGCCCTGACTGGGAATCAAACTGGAGACTTCGCTTTGTAGGACCATGTCCAACCAACTGAGCCATACTGGTGAGGGTAGTAGGAATCTCTTAAAAATTTCAAAATAAATAGGAAACTCCAGTATTCTGAAACCTAGTATCTTTTAATAATTCAACAAAGATTAGTCTAATCTCAAAACAATTACTAAAAGGAAGCAGAGCCTTGGCTGGGTGTCTTGGTTGAAGCATCATCCTATACACCAAAAGGCTGCAAGTTTGATCCCCTGTCAGAGCACATACCTAAGTCTCAAGTTCAATCCCTTGTTGGGGGTGCATGTGGGAGACAACCAATTGACGTTCCTCTCTCACTCTCTCTCTCCCTTCCTCTCTCTCTAAAATCAATAAACATGTCCTTGGGTAAGGATTTAAAAAAGGGGGTGGGAGGGGAGCAGACAAGAACTTGGCCAGCTGCATCACAAGTGACTATCAGGCCATGTAGTTCTGAGGATCCTGTCAACAGAGCAGTGGCTCTCAACTTTCTAAGGAAAAAAGGAAAATGCCAGCAAGCCAACACTAAGACATTCTTGCGACCACAACCATGACACTAACTGGCAGCTATTGGGTGTTTTGGCATCAAAAGACCCAGTTTTGGAAATTATAGAGGTTTAAGTTGAAAATGTAGAGTCTAGCTAATACCAGTCCTGACACCTATAGATTTTTCATTCTTTGTCACCTCCACAGAACTTTTCCGGTGTACTCTTTAGGTGGGCAACTCTATCTTTGTGGGAAATACAAAAACCAGGAATAATAACAGGGAAGTTGCAATACTTACTTGGATTAATAGTGAAAAAGAGCCCCTACAATAAAAAGAGAAGGGAACAACTGGCAGCTGTCTAAGAAATATATGAACTTAAATTTGACAGCAGATATAGAGTAACACCTTTCAGACTTTATTGAGAGAAAAGGGCTAGAGACAAAACTGTTCAAAGAAGCTGGAAGTTTTAGAGGTTATCTAGCTAGTGCTACCACTATCACAGATGTGAAGTGATTCTTATTCCTACAATAAGGGCAAGCCAATAGAGTAAAATGAAAAATCTAATCAGAAGGGCAAAAGGTTAATAAAATGTTTGCGAATACAACCATCAACTGTAACAGAAGAGTATCATCACAGTTTTGGATGCACATTAATCAGTGTATCCAAAAAGTGGTAACAACCTTGGAAACCACCAGAGAAGGGCTCAGGGCAAAAAGGGCCCAGAGCATCAAGTAACTATTTTTAAGACAGACATCTGCCCTGTCCAGGTAGCTCAGCTGGTTAGAGCATCATCCCAATATACCAAGGCCACAGGTTTGATCTCCGGCCAGGGCACATACAAGAATCAACCAGTGAATACGCAACTAAGTGGAACAACAGTTTTTTTCTCTTTCTCTCTCCCTTCTCCTCTCTCTTTCTTAAAAAAATCATCAATTAAAAAGAAAAAAAAAGACATCTGTTGGGGGATGTTGGGTAGAGAAAAAGGAGAAAAAAGGAACAGACTTGTGAACTGCTTCAGCCCTCAGTTCTGAAAAAATATAGAATCAGATAATAAGTAAATAAAAACAAAAATTTTAGCTGAATGTTAGGAACTATGTGCCTGTTCCCTTTAACTTAAAAAGAGAGACTAGAATATTATTTTTCTTAGGGAAAACAAAAGTACAAACCAAATGAGATAATGCACATGAAAGCAATTTTATCGAGATAAAATCACACTAAGTCAAGCTAAATTTTGGCAGTACTACATTTGTCAAATTTCAAAATATGTATAACCCTTGACCCAGAATTCCACTTCTGGGCAGGCATTCCACAGAAATCTTCAAACATCTGCATAAAGATGTGGTAAATAAGAAAGATCAGACCTGGCTAGTGTGGCTCAGTGGATTGAGCACCAGACTGCAAAGCAGGGGGTCACCAGTTCGATTCCCAGTCAGGGCACATGCCTGGGTTGCCAGCCAAGTCCCTGGTGGGGGGCACATGAGAGGCAATCACTCAACTGATGTTTCTCTCCCTCTCTTTCTCCCTCCCTTCCCCTCTCTCTAAACATAAATAAAATTAATCAGAATAAAAAACTTTTTAAAAAGGAAGAATAATCAATGAAACTGCAGTGGTAAAAAACTGGAAACCACCTAAATTTCCATCAACAGGCAGATGGTTAAATTATTATGGTACAGACATTATATGATTCTATGCAGTGGCTGAAACAGATGAGGCAGATCTATTTGTATTGACATTGAAGTCTGCACAACATAGAGATTGTTAAAAACACCTAAGTCACAAAGCTAGGTCTACTTTGTTCCAACTCTAAAAACAAAAAACAAAACCACTACCATACATTTGCTTATGTTTTTATTTCTGAATCTAAATACAGAGCAAAAGTCTGAATTATTAATAGTGGTTTACTCTGGCAAAGTAGAAACCAACATTGGGAGGGACAGAGGTTTATGGGTATAAAAAGTAACAATCACTTTTTATTCTACACACATTGTTGGCTTTCATTTACTAGAACAAATTACGTGAGTTATTTAAAACAAAAATTTGAAAATATGGCATTCTGAACTTGTAACTGTGACAGAAGGAAATGAAAGCTCCCTATCTCTTTGATTTCACTCTTCCCCTAGTTTCATCTCCACCATCAGCCCCACCCAAAGAGCCCTTTTCTCCTGCATCAGCCTTTAGTGTTATATTTGGATCTTAGTTATGGAGTAAACTATTTTGTCCTCTCTCACCGTATCCCAGATTTGCAGTTTGATTTGTTTTCCATCAATGTTGACCATACGAGCCCCAAACTCCACACCTGTCAGTGAAGACCAAGAGAAAGAATGTGATTCTCATGAACAGCCATGCTGAGTGATAGGTTCCTGTTTTTCTTCACTATGCTAATGACTTACCCTCCATCTGCCCTCAGTGCCACTAAGTCCATTATCACTGCCTATTTGCTACAATTAATTTTGTGTTCCTTGAAGTTTCATTTCTTTTCTAAAATTAAAAGCTGTGTGCTAGGTGATAATAATATCAGGAATGTAACCAAAAAGCAGATATGGGGATAAAACAAATTATGTCAGTTAGAAAAGGTGAATAAATTTTTACCAATGTTAGTTAATGCTTAAATTTGATTATGTGGTATTTAATTTCATAGCTTTTTAAAAAACTTCTAAAATTTTTGAAAATATTTCCTAGTATTTTCTTAAAGTCACTCTTTAGTCCTCTACATAAAACAATATTTCTGTTTTTACAATCCTAGAATTTGAGAAAAAAAAACAACATATCTAAGACATAGGTTTTCAAGAATGATATACTTCACACCTCTTCACACCTCCAATAATTCTCATACTTCTCAGAGGAGTATGGAAACTGACAGTATGAATAAAGGTTTTGGTTTACCTGGCATTCATCTTCTTTCAAGGTAATGTCAAGACAAAACTTAGAAACCGAAAGTCATTTACATTAAAACACTTGATCATAAGTCAAACAATTTGTCCTATTTTCTACTTTTATATAGTACTTTCCTGGAGGAGTTGATTTCCAAGTAAAAAAAGAACACTAATTTAGCTTCTATTAATAGGTCTATTCAGTATTCCACAATATGCATATACTTGGAATCTCTCTCTCACCTCTAAGGTGCTACAGTCAATAAGATTAAAAAATTGTTTCTTACTGCTGTTTACCGCTTCATCAAGAATAGTGATAGCTACTGAAAAAAGTCCCTAATGTTTTTTTCCCCCTTCTGGAAAATAGGAATGGAATTCAATGGGGAAGAATTAAAAACCAAAACTTCATCTCTTTTTATGCAACTTTTTCTAGTTATGCCCTCAGAGACTCTTATATTTTGCACATATTTTCTATCCAACTGCCTTGTTTATCTTGGCACAGAGGGAAAACATGATTTGATCACATCGTGTCTCTGACTTAAAACTTGTCATTTACTATTTCCTTCAGGTGTTTCAAAACTTGGTCCCTAATTTATTCTCTAGCTTTACCTTTTTACCACTCTCCACTTTAATATGGCTCCAGACATATTAAACTACTTTGTTTTCCAAAGGTAGCCTGATCTGTCATTCCTGAGCCTTTGCACGTTATTTCCTCTTCCCCAATCACTTTTCCTTTGTCTCTACAACCCCTTTGCCTAGTTAACTCCTGTTCATTCTTCAATTTCCAGGCTTTCCTGATAGAGGTGGCAGTCTCTCCTCCCCTTTTTCAATGGAAAGTTGTCACTACACTATATCTACTCCCAGCTCCACCTCCTATGTTGGAAGTTAGTATTTAAGGGCAGGTAATATTTGCCTTGTTAATGAAGTGCTGTATCATTGGCACCTATCACAGTGTGGGTGTCCACTTAATGTTCATTTCCGAAAATATTTTCCTGGTGATGCTATCCTCTAATCCTTTTGTAACCACATTAGTTACTTGGTTCTGAGTAAGTCCTTTAGAAGCAGTAGTAGCTCCAGATTTTCATAATGTGGGGCTTGGAGGTGGTGATATGGTAAGAATGGGAGTCAGAGACTTTATTCAGACACTGCATTTGCATGACAAGAAGGCTAGTTTTATGTAGTATTTCTTTGAGCTGAAGTTATGGAGATTATGGGGAAGGGCTGCTAAGGCCCTAGCAGGCCATGCCCTACCACATATGTGAGGGAGATGTTCATACTTTCCAGGATCACCAGTGTGTTTTTAGAACTCTAACATATTCTTTTCCTTGTAAGTTACTAATTTAATCTACCTTTTAATTTTAAATCTGGGATGGCTCTTCAATTTGCTTCTTCCTCCCCGCCACTCAAAAAAAAACTATATATTGATGATTACCTTTGCAAATATATGTGAGGCTGGCCCTAATTTACCGTAAAGTGAGTTCTAAAGTAAGTAATTATGTTTTCCGGGATCTTTCATAAACATTCAAACTGCATTTGGAAAAAAACCCCTAGAGCAACTAATTCATATCTCACCACGTTTCTAAAGTAACCTTTTAATTATTTACTCCCCATCACACTACACCCCATTTACAGCATTTGACTGGTCACTTTTCTTTTAACATAACTTTGGACTAGTTTAAAAGAAGGGAGAGCTAACTTTTTACTTCAAACCCTGAAGGCTGATAACTTTACACTTTAGCCAATCAGGTTTCATTACTGTTCTCAGAAGGGTAGATGCAATTACCTATTGTGAGGTCGTGGACAGGCTGGAACCGCTTGTCTGTAAACTGCAGGAGGAGACATGACTTCCCCACACCTAAAAGAGGACGCACGTTCTAGCATTCAAACGGCTTGGGAGCTGTACAGAGTCTGGGCGTCCGAGACTAAGAAGGGGAACCCCTGAGCCCCGCCCCCGGCCGCCCCGCCCCCGGCCACACAACACATAACCGCCCAGCCTACTAAATGACCCCGCCCCCAAAACCTGCTTTGGGATCCCCGCCCCAGCAGTGAGGGCAGTCATCCGCGGGTTACCTGTGTCCCCGATGATAATGTATTTGAAGAGATAAGCATAAGTCATGGTCCTGTTTCCTCTGGATTCCGGGTCCGCCCGACTTCAACAGCCACTTACCTCCGGCCTCTCTAGCCACTCAACCCGCCCATCTCCGGCCGCTCTAGCCCAGATCACGTCTCTATTGCTCTCCCCAGATTTCCTCTCTGGGTCGGAGCGACCGTAATACCCAGACACCACCTCCAGGGACGCCTCTAGCACAACTACGTGCCATTACTCCACCAAGCTCCAGGGGGCGATAGCTAGTCTTTCCATTCACTGGACCATCCCTAGCCTGACTCACACCAGCCCCTTCCAATCAGCGGAGAGCGACGCACGTCCTTGCGGAAGTGACGGCAGTGCCGAGTCCTTTGGGGGCGGTGGGAACGATGAGGTGACTGAGGCGGTGATAGTCCTTGTGTGAAGATGGAGGTAGGAACCTGAACGCTGAGAAGGCTGGCAAGAGATCGCAGCTGACCGGTTGAAGCAGAGGCGGGAAGCTGGGCGGAGAAGCAGTTGACGGGACGGCAAAAAGCGGGGTTTGGGGAGTGTTTGAATGTCGGGGTGAATACGTCGCTCCTAGCTAACTCCCTTCTCGCCCTAACTTATCCCCGTGGCTTTCTTTTGGTTTCCAGTTTCCCGGAGGAAATGACAATTACCTGACGATCACAGGGCCCTCGCACCCTTTCCTGTCAGGGGCCGAGGTGAGCACGAGCTGCTGATGCTGGGGGGAGGGGGGCGCGTGAGGCATCGGTGGGATGCGGTGGTGGGGAGGAGAGGACCTCTGAGACCGGGGGCTGGGAACCAGAGGCCGCTATTGGCATTTAGAGAAAAGTGGCAGCTGCTTCTGGAGCCTTTGAGGTCTAAGGGGAGGCCGGGGAAGCTTCTGTCATCAGTAAAGCGGGACGTTGGAAAAGGCTATTCTAATTCAGAGTGATTCTGGATTGGATGACAGGGGAATTGTCTCCTTTCGTTGGAGAGAAATAACTGCAACAATCTTAGGGGATCGCAGAGGGAAGCGAATATTTCAGCTAAAAAATTGGGGTGAGGGAAGGAGTACAGCTAATCAGGGGTTAACCATGGGCATGTGTTTATTCTTGAAAAGAAACTCTGTTGAAGGGGCCTTTGTTTCATTTAAACTTGCTATTTGGTGATAAAAATTAAAAAGTTAATAGTTATTTTTACATATATGGTGTTAGTTTGTTTTGCTAGTGATGGGATGAAAGGAAATAGATGCCAGAAAACATGAAGGGAATTGAGTACAACATATGTTTGTTTGCCAGTGACTTAGTTTGAGCAGGTTACTTCACCTTTGTATGTCACAGTTTCTCCAGCTGACAAATGGCTGTAATAATCGTTTCTTGTGATGTTGAAAAGTAGAAGTAATGGTTATGGTGAGGTCTTTTAGTATTCGTGGAAAAGCTTTGGTTGAAATATTGTCATAATATAGAGAAGTATCACTTAAGTAAGCCAAAGAGAAAGATGAAACAGACAAGAATAAATTTCCTGGTCTTTGGGAAACTGAAGTCTTGAGCTTTCTACTGTCTTTTGAGGCTTTAATTTTTTTTTCAAAAGTGTTGTGAACCATTTGCATCAGATTTTTTTTTTGTACCAAGAAAGTTTTGTACTTGTTGAATAGGCTTATCCTATAATAAATCTTAATGTTTTTATGGGTGAGAATGAGATTGACATGGGGTACTTGCTACTTTTCAACTTGTTTATAGTTATTATTTATTATTTTCCTAAGCAGAGGAAAGTGTGAATCAAATGAGCAGCAGGATTTACAAATGATATAAAGCTAAAATCCGTTCAGTGCTCTGCAGTCTTATTGCCAGTTTCTCCTAAGTAATATCTCCATGGTTTAATTTCATCATTGCAAGTGACGTAAATCTCGTATTGACCTCATCCACATGAAAGTGCATCATTGCCAATTTCTTCTAAATCAGGTTTCCACAATTTTGCCTTTATGACTTTAAGACATTTTTTTAAAGTACTTTGCCAAGAAGCTGTTAACTACATTTCAATGGCTTCTTTAGCCCAAGACTCTCATTGTTAAAAGTTCTCCTCATAAAATGTCACCTTCCCTTCCCCTGTTTTTTTTAAGCTTTATTTTAATCTGTTTGTGGTTTTTGTTGTTAATGTAAGCCACTTAGAAAAGTAAAGGTAAAATTTAAAAATTTTCTTTTAGAAGGAGAGTAATTTTTAGAATTTTCTTGCAATAAAAATATGTCCACAAAAGTATTAACCATAAAACATTGAAAAATTGGACTTTGTTGAAATTGGACATCATCAAAACACATCTTTAAGAAATTAAACAGGCATTCTATATAGAGTCTGAGAAGATATCTTAAGTACACATAGCTGACTTATATTAAGAATATATCAAATGCTTTTGTAAAATAAAAGAATCCAATTTAAAAATAGGCAAGTTTTTTTTTTTTTGGTTGATGTTAAGGATTTTTTTAGTACTTTCTAGGTGCTGAATTCTCTGCAAATATGTTATGATGGGAGGCAGTACACAGTGATGGAGTGATCTCTGTTCCTTTTTATTAGTATCAAGTGTACAACACAGTGATTACACTTCCCTATGTAACTTAGGAAATGATGGCTCTGGTAAATCTAGTATGGGCAAAAGATTTGAACACATACTTCATAAAAGAAGGTATCCAAATTGCCATTAAGCATATGAAAAAGGGTCATCATCACTCATCGGGGAAATAACTATTAAAATCATAAGGAGATACCATTATACATTCAGCAGAATGGTTAAAAAGACCGACAATTCTAAGAGTTAACAAGGATATAAATAATTCTTAATCATTGCTGGTAAGAGTATAAATTGATTCAACCACTTTGGAAAACGGGCAACATCTACTAAGGATACCCTGTTGTTCCATCCTTTGATAATATACATGAGAGAAATGAGTGCATATATAATCACCAAAAACATGTATGTGCACAATAACTTTATTCATAGCAGTTAAACTGGAAACGACCCAAGTGTCTATAAACTGGTACATTGGTTAAAAAAAGAAATACACAGCGGTAAACAAAGAACAAACACTAACAAATGCAACTTTGATGATCTCAAAAATAGATTATTGCATAACAGAAGCCAGATATAAAAGAACAGACACAATACGAGTTTTGGGCTTTTTTGACAATTTTATTTATTTAGTTTTAGAGGGGAAGGGAAGGAGAAAGAGAGAGAAGCATCAATGTGTAGACAGATGCCTTTCGCACACCCCCTACTGGGGACCTGTCCCACAACCCAGGCATGTGCCCTGTCTGGGAATCGAACCAGTGACCCCCAAGTTCGCAGGCCGGCACTCAATCCAGTGAGCCACGCCAGCAAGGGCCAAGATGAGTTTATTTTTAAATGAAGATCTAGAGTGTACAATACTAAACTGTAGTGATAGAAATCAGAATAGTGATACCTGTTGTGGAAGGGAGGGATCATTGACTAGGAAGGAGCATGAGAAAATCTTTTGGAGTGATGGAAAAGTTCCGTGTCTTTGATTTTATTGGTGGTTCATTGGATGTTGACATACATAAAAAAATATTGAACTATACACTTAGAATTTGTGTACGTAAGTTATATCTAAGTAAAGTAAGAAATAATTTTAAAGAGTAGGTGTCTAGAGAGGCAGGCTTAGCATTTATTATAACATTGATTTAAATAGGAAAGTTCTGTAATATAAAAGGAAGTTTAATCTTTGTTTCATTGAGGGTTTCTCTTATGTAATGATATTATGCTTTTAGCACTTTGGGAGAATTATAATTCGTAAATATACCTATGCTTAATTAGAAAAAGTATTTGTAACATTAGAACCAGTTAATGATTTCAGGCCGAATAGTTAAAAATTTTATTATTATATCAGTTTCTAAGAATGATAAGTTATCTTAATAACTCAAAGTACCAATGTACTGTTGAATAAATAGATGTTGGATTACATATTTTTAATGAATAATTTACACAAGAAACTGAAGAAATACTGGGTTGTGTGTTTTGGCAAGGGGGAGAATGTGAAATGGGAGAGAAATGGTATTTTAAATTTTTTGGGTCTCAGTAGGTAAGCATCCTTCGTTTATAAACTAATTCCCAAACTGCTTCTTCCCCTAAGAGACTCAGGAATTTAACAGAGAAGGAAAAGAAAGCTGAGTGAGAAGGTAGCTGCATTATGTTTGTGTTTTCTCCTTCTGTGTCTACATCATATATATTTAATATTTGCCAATTTTATCTTTGTTTTATATTTGACAGTCTAGGGTATGATCTGGTTATGTAGTAGATTGACTAAAAAAATAAATTTAGATTTTTATTATTGTATTTTGACCATAATCGAACAGATCGCTTGTAGTAGTAAAAGGGATTTAGACTGAATCTGTTTACATTCTAGCATGTACCTTATTTATCCTTTTGTATTTTTAACCATTGCCATTATTTTACTCTTCATACTTAAAGGAAAAAAAAAAACAAATAAAACAACTACCTTCCTCCACACCAAAAAAAGCAAAACAAAACACCCTACCATTAAAGCCACAGATAGTGACTAACAAAGCTGTTTCCAGGGGGTGGTACTTAGAAAGAATGCCTTGTTAATTCGGTACAGTGGAATCTCTGCATGTCTGGTTTTTTAGTGCAGTACGTGAGAGCACTCCAGTTGGTTTGTGAGGTCTGGTCCTTTGTAGAACAACGGTTTCTTGTTTGTAGTATGAATTTTTATTCTTTTTCAGTTCTCACTAACAAATAGTATCATTTTCATATCTCAGCAGAGTTGCTTTTTTATTTGTGTAGTAAATATCTTTTGTTATGAATAGGCATCTTTTACTTTGCCAAAGCAATCTGTATCTTTAAAAAAAAATTGAAAAACCACTATCATGTAACAATTGATCTAGCACATTAAATACTTCCCCAATCCTTTTTCCTATCCTTGCAGCTTGTTTGCATGAGAATTTGGCAAAAAAAATCTTTGTACCCACTTCCTGAAAAGTGCTCACATGAATCTAAACTGAAATTTCAGTGTCATGGACCTAAAATTAAGAACTTCCACATAAAGCCCTGGCTGGTGTGGTTCAGTGGATTGAGTGCCAGCCTGCAAACCAAAGGGCTGCTGATTTGATTCAGGCTGGGTCCTCCTGAGCGGGCACACGAGAGGCAACCACACAGTGATGTTTCTCTCCCTAACTTTCTCCCTCCCTTCCCCACTATCTAAAATAAATAAATAAAATCTTAAAAAAAAAACAAAACCTCCCACATCATAACAAAAATTTTGAGTTGCGTACTGACAAAAGTTCAGTTCTTGGGGGAGAGTTTTAGTTTTTCTATCAAGAACTGCCTGCCCCTATGCTCCTTATATTACAGTCATGACATAGCCCAGATAACTACCAAATTTTTACCATGCTAAGTAAAATAGTAAAGATCTTAGAGGGGAAAAATTTAGAAATAAAACTATATACATGTCTTTTTGTCTTCCAGGAAACTTATTTCTATTTGCCAATGTGATTCACAGAGTTTGGGTATTTTAGAGATATACCTTTCCCCTACTAGTTTCTACTAGCTGGAAGTATTCTAGCAATGTCTTCATTAAAATAAAAATGATATTAGTGAGACCCTTTCTGGGTCTAGTAAAACCTTGAGGTCCTCGTAGAATGCATTGTTTAATCGTGAAAAAATGGGAGTGTCTATTGAATTTGATTTGAATCAGTTGACATTAACTCTGCCATGTGACAGGTTAATAGAATTTAAAGTTTCCAAAATTTCAACTACTTATGATAATTGGTTGGGGCAGTTGACAAGTTACTAATAGGATCAGGTATTGATATTATCATTAATAACAGCCAGTTAACAGTTCTTTAGCAAGTGTGTGTATGTGTGTATATATATCAAGCAGTGTGATTATAACCTTTTGTGTATTAAATCCCAGTAATCCTCATAAAAGGCATATAAGGAGATTACCATTACAACTCCCCTTTTATAGATGAGGAAAGGTCATTTAAGGTCATGTAGTAAGGGGTAGAGCTGGGGCTTAAACCCAAGACCTCTCATGATGCTGTCTCTCTTGGTATTATTTACAGGTTTGGGCAAAAGTGGGTTTACAGTTCATATGTAAAATAATACAATAATAAATAATAATACAAGAATAAACCCTGTTTCGCATACTCACAACTGTAAACCTACTTGCAGATGCTATTTTAGTTTTTTAGTGTCAAAAAGAAATCATAGCATTTAATGTATCTTATGTCAGCCATTAGTCTGTTAGCTCCATGAACGGTGGCCCCATTCAAAATAGAAAGAGTATTATTTTTGTAGTTGGATTCAGAGAAAGGAGTTGAGTCTTTAGTCAGCTGGGGTAATCTTTTTCTTTCTCGCCTGCAGAAAGGCTTGGTCAGAGCAAGACCAGGAATATGTTCGGCAACTGTTAGAAAACCATTTTGCCATTATTTTTTTAAATATGGAATGCTTCACGAAGTTGCCTGTCATCCGTGCTCAGGGGCCGTGCTAATCTCTGTATAGTTCCAGTTTTAGCATATGTGCTGCTGAAGCAAGCACCAGTTTGCCTTTTGACTGTAGCTGTTACATTTTTCTTCTCACTATTATTCTTATTTGGTATTGTGAGTTTTCCAAAAATACTGTGCAAATGGGAATCTTATTTGTTGTTAACATCATGATTTTTAAAATGGAAAAGAGGTAGGAAACTTTTAAGTGCATACACTTTAGAGGGGGATAAGGTACCCATGATAGGATGAGCTTTGAAGGAACCTAAGACAACAAAGTATAATTTTGTGGTTGACAATGAATTTTTGTGGTCTAACAGCTCAGGTGTGGTAGGCATGAAATAATTGCTATCAGAATCTTTAGAGAGACTTTAAATATCATAGCTAAACAGGTTATAAAGTCTGGATCCTTACTAATGGTGCTGAAAGAATCACTCAAGAATAATAGGAATAATAGTTTAGAATAACTGAGATGGTAAAGGTAGAAAAGAGATTAAAGAATTAAGAACTGTGATTTATGTTGGCTGCCTATATGTGCCATATGACCAAGGATATGAAAAGAGGTTTATTTGTAAAATTAAATACACCCTAAGAAATTGATAACAAAAATAGGATTCAAGTTGGAAAGAGGTACACTTTCCTCTTTCCATAGAATCTCCAGTACCCAGCATGTTCTTCCCTTAGCAGCATGCAGTGCCTTCTCTTCCCACTAATTATCTGTCCTCTTTTTTTCCCCATACAGACATTCCATACACCAAGCTTGGGTGATGAGGAATTTGAAATCCCACCTATCTCCTTGGATTCTGATCCTTCACTGGCTGTCTCAGATGTGGTTGGCCACTTTGATGACCTGGCGGACCCTTCCTCCTCTCAGGATGGCAGCTTTTCAGCCCAATATGGGGTCCAGACATTGGACATGCCTGTGGGCATGACCCATGGCTTGATGGAGCAGGGCGGGGGGCTCCTGAGTGGGGGCTTGACCATGGTAAGGGGGAAGACATTTTCAAGCTTACCCAATACTCATGGGCATGGTATTAGGGAAAACAGAAGTGACTCTCCATTCCCTACTGTACTTGGGTATTACTTGTTTCTCATTCTTGTCGATGAAGGCTCATGATCAAAGACTTAATTTCCCCTGAATAAATGGAATTTATCATCTGAATCAATTTTACTTGAAAAATGGTTTCAAATTATAAAATGTCCAATGTTAACACTGAATTGAAAATGATTTATTGTGATTTTTGAAAAAAGAAAAGGGTTTTTACCCCCTCTTCTAACATGGACTTCGCATCCTAGGATTCAAATGTGAGTGTGATAGCGGGCACATTGAGAGGTTTATTCCAAAACGGTCTGAACCAAATGTACTAATTGTGGGTTAGTATGTGTTATAAGTCAGTATATTGAGCTTTCAGTACATCTCATCAGTGGTACATCTCTACACCTTATAGTTGACGTCAAACATCTCAAGTTCGGACTAATTTACTCTGATTGCCTATGTACTGCAACTTTAAAAGCCATTATTTTAGGAGGGTGTAGGGAGAAAGTTTTTCTTTACCCCTTGGGTCATCACTACCTCTGGATTACCAAATAATTTATTTGCTCTTTAACTTGTCCAAAAGTAAGACTTCTCTCATTGTTTTTAGTTGTTTTAGAATAGGCCTTTGGATACAAAGAAGTGACTTTACTAGTTTCTGTACTTTACTAAAAAGCTTAATATATTTTATATGTAGACAAACTATTTGATGTTTAACGTTTAAACAGTGATACAATGTGGATGAGTAGAGGGTTTATACGCTGTCCTGTCAGGGTTGGGGGGGAAGAGTGGTGTTCTTTATATTTAGTGTTTAATTAGTCCTTCTGCTTCTCTCAGGACTTGGACCATTCTATAGGAACTCAGTATAGCGCCAACCCACCTGTTACAATTGATGTACCAATGACAGACATGACATCTGGCTTGATGGGGCATAGCCAGTTGACCACCATTGATCAGTCAGAACTGAGTTCTCAACTTGGTTTGAGCTTAGGGGGTGGCACCATCCTGCCACCTGCCCAGTCACCTGAGGATCGTCTTTCAACCACCCCTTCACCTACTAGTTCACTTCATGAGGATGGTGTTGAGGATTTCCGGAGGGTGAGGCATTCCCTGCCAAAAGTCAAATCTGCCATGATATTCTGGAATAAAACTCTTGGCATAGAGAACTACTCAGTATCTTTACTCCTGTCCTGCCATCTCCTCTGCTCTTTTCTGGGTATGGGGTCCTGCCTCTCAGTTTACAGTTTATAATGCTCCTCCCAATCTCCATTTTTGTTGGTTCTCACATACTTTACTAATTAATGCCTTAATCCTGTTGCCTCTATTTTTAGCATTTCTGAAAATTCCATTCATGTAGCTAGTTTCCCCCATATAAAAGTCCTTTTCTTGCAGTTCTTCAGACATGATACTTCCCTTCTTCCTTCTTGTAATTCTCTTTTCTCCCATACAGCAACTCCCCAGCCAGAAGACAGTTGTGGTGGAACCAGGGAAAAAGCAGAAGACCCCAAAGAAGAGAAAAAAGAAAGATCCTAACGAACCACAGAAACCAGTTTCAGCATATGCTTTGTTCTTCCGTGACACACAGGCTGCCATCAAGGGACAGAATCCCAATGCCACTTTTGGGGAAGTTTCAAAAATTGTGGCCTCCATGTGGGACAGTCTTGGAGAGGAGCAAAAACAGGTGAGCAAATAATGAAAAACTAGTAGATAATGAATGTTCTAGAAGTTTTTAAGTAAGGGGGTGAAAACTTAAGTTTTCTTTTAACTTTCTTACATGGTCTTATGTAACACCAGCTTTGTCAGTGGCATTCACAGATTATCCTTTGTCTAAGAAGCTGCACCCGTACACCAAGTCCAGAATACTCATCTAAAAATTATTAATAATTATTATAAAATCACTAATTTTCCTAAGCCTAATTTTTTTAAACTGTAAAATCAGGTTATTCCTTGATAAATTGCATGTTGTGGCTAACTGTAAAATCTGTTACCAAGTTTAGATTTAGAATATAGTTTAGGATTTTCTTATTGGCCTACTTTAAACTTCAAAACTATAGTTAATCTCCCTAAATTTAATTTGGATTTAAAAAAATGAAAATTGTGATAGTATATAATAAAATGTAGAATTAAAATGGCTATCATTATCATATACTATCCAGGTCTTGTATCAAAATGAGTCTGCTACCTACTTAATAATTTGAAAAAGGTAATTTTATTATAGATTACTTGTATCAGTTACCTATTGCTACTCAACAAAGCATCACAAATTTGGTGGCTTAAAACCGTGGCAATTTATTATTTCTCATGATTCTGTAAAGTGGTTGGGTGGTTTTCCTAGTGTTCTTGCCTGGGCTCATTCCTGTGGTTGTAGTCAGATGACAGTTGGTATGATTGGCCAAGGGGACTTCACTCCCATGTCTGGCAGTCGGTGTTACTTGTTGGTTAAGATGCCTTGGCTCTCTTTCACATGGCTCCTGCCCTCCACATGGACTAGACTGGCTTCTTTACAGTATGGCAAACACAGACCAGTATTCCCAAAGGACAAAAACAGATGCTCCAAGGTCTCTTTGTGTTACTTGAGCCACATTTTAACAGTCAAAGCACTTTATAGAGATAGCCCAGATTCAGGGAAAGGGGAAATAGGTTTCAGCACTTGATGGAAGAAGTATGCAAAATGGAAAGAGTTCTTGTGGCCATCATTGCAAATAATTTTACATTTTTTTTTTTTTAAACACATTCTTTAAGGGAGAGTATACTGGTTAGGCACTATCCCAGGCTAAGCAAACTACCGATCTTAAAAAGTTTTGGGGTCAGGATTTGTTTTGCTAATGGAAGTAGGCATGGGTTGGTGTCAGCTTTAGAAGTGGGGTTATTCTGGCAATATTCTTGTTGACTGGCTGGCTTTCAGATTCTTAGAAGTCTGACATAAAGGCTGTCTTGATTGCTAGCTTTCAGAAATATATTCACTAAAGGAGTTGTCAATATTCAGATTGTCATTCATTGATGAATAATAGAATTATCAGTCTTTTCTAGAAGTATGGGGACTTCTTAAACAGCTTCTCTTTCCTGCAGGTATATAAGAGAAAAACTGAGGCTGCTAAGAAAGAGTATCTGAAAGCTCTGGCTGCTTATAAAGACAATCAAGAATGTCAGGTAAGAGGGTTAGGGTAGGTGGGTATTAAACCAAAAAAAAAAGATTTTTTGAGCCCGGGCTGGTATAGCTCAATGGATTGAGCACGGGCTGCGAACCAAAATGTTGCAGTTCAATTCCCAGTCAGGGAACATGCCTGGGTTGTGGGCTAGGTCCCCAGTAGGGGACATTCCAGAGACAGCCACACATTGATGTTTCTCTGCCTGTCTTTCTCCTTCCCCTCTCTCTAAAAATAAAAAAACAAAATCCTAAAAAAAAAAGATTGTTTGAGCTGTTTATTAGCAGTTAGAAAGATGCCACAAAGAATCTATGGAGCCTCTTTATGTTGTATATAATATTAAAAGCTTAGAAATACGAGGTCTGTCCAGAAAAAGTCCAGCCATTGTTAATATAATGAGAACAGTTTGCATGACATCGATGTAACCTGGCAGCAAAGGAGAATGGGCTGGAATGCACATGCCTGAACAATGACTTCACTGTACTAGTCAGTGGGGGTGGTGGGCGCTGTTGAGTGAGCATGTGTACTGTGTGGCCATGGTGTTCAAAATGCCTGAGTAGAGCAACAAATCTACACATTTTGCATAAAACTTGAACATTCCTCTGTGGAAACTATTAGGATAATTCAGAAGGCTGTAGCTATGGGCAACGGGTGATTAGCAGGCAGCTTCATCACAACAATGCACCTGCTCATGCATCATGTGGAGAGTTTTTTGCGAAACATCAAATCACCCAGGTGACTCAGCCCCTCTACAGCCCAGATTTGGTGTCCTGAGACTTCTGGCTTTTCCCAAAACTACAATCACCTTTGAAACGAAGGAGATTTCAGACCATAGATGAGATTCAGGAAAATACAACAGGGCAGCTGATAGCAATTGGGAGAACTGTGTGAGGTCCCAAGGTGCCTACTTTGAAGGGGACTGATGTGAGATTGTCCTGTGTACAATGTTTCCTGTATTTGTATCTTCAATAAATGTCTAATTTTCATATTACATGACTGGGTACCTTTTGGACAAACCTCGTATATAACATGGTTTCCTGTTTCCATCACGAACCTTGCTAAACAATCCGAGTTTATTTTGTTGTTTGCTTTAGCCAGGGTAGGACCTATAGCTGCTATTCCCCCCTCCCTTTTTTTATCTCCAATCTATAATGTGTGTTGTATCTTTGGGGAGGTGATTAAAGTGAATGTAGCCTGCAGAAAAGAGTAAATTTCCCAATGACTTTTTGTTTTCTTTTAGGCCACTGTAGAAACAGTGGAGTTGGATCCAGTGCCATCATCACAGACTCCTTCTCCACCTCCTGTGGCTACTGTTGACCCAGCATCTCCAGCACCAACTTCAGCAGAGCCCCCAGCCCTGTCCCCTTCCATTGTTGTTAACTCCACTCTTTCATCCTATGTGGCAAACCAGGCATCTTCTGGTGCTGGGGGTCAGCCTAATATCACCAAGTTGATTATTACCAAACAGATGTTGCCCTCATCTATTACCATGTCTCAAGGAGGGATGGTTACTGTTATCCCAGCCACAGTGGTGACCTCCCGAGGGATACAACTAGGCCAGACCAGCACAGCTACTATCCAGCCCAGTCAACAAGCCCAGATTGTCACTCGGTCAGTGTTGCAGGCAGCGGCAGCTGCTGCTGCTTCCATGCAATTGCCTCCACCCCGACTACAACCCCCTCCTTTGCAACAGATGCCTCAGCCCCCTACTCAGCAGCAAGTGACCATTCTGCAGCAACCTCCCCCACTCCAGGCTATGCAACAGCCTCCACCTCAGAAAGCTCGAATCAATTTACAGCAGCAACCACCTCCTCTGCAGATCAAGATTGTGCCTGGACCCACTCTGAAAATGCAGACCACCTTAGTCCCACCAGCTGTGGAAAGTAGCCCTGAGCGGCCTATGAATACCAGCCCTGAGGCCCATACAGTGGAGGAAACCTCTCCTGATACAATCTGTGAGATGATCACAGACGTAGTTCCTGAGGTGAGCCTGTTTTCAATTCTTTCCTGTAGACAAGTAGAAACCAGTAAGAACATTTTTGGCCCTGGCTGGTGTGGGTCAGTGGATTGAGTGCCAGCCTGCAAACCAAAAGGTTGCCAGTTCAATTCCCAGTCAGGGCACATGCCTGGGTTGTGGGCCAGGTGCCCAGTTGGGGGCATGTGAGAGGCAACCAATCTCTCATCACATCAGGCACATCAGTGTGTCTCCCGCTCTCTTTCTCTCTCCCTCCCCCTCTCTCTAAAAATAAAATCTTTTAAAAAATCTTAAAAATTTTTTTGGTTGATATATTCAAGTAAGGGTTGCTACTAGCACTTAATGCCTGGCAGCTAAAAGCAGGGATCCCCAACCTCTGGGCCTATTAGGAACCAGGCTGCACAGCAGGAAGTGAGCTTGAATATAATGTGTTTGAATCATCCAGAAACCATCCTCCCAACCCCAGTCCATGGAAAAATTGTCTTCCACGAAACTGGTTTCTGGTGCCAAAAAGGTTGGGGACTGCTGCTATAAAGGACAGTTCCCTGCAACTGTGACTTGTCCCATCCATGATACTCTAGTGTTCTTGGTGAGAAGCATCTTCTAGAGGGCCTGGTATCCCAGAGGATTCAACCTAAGACTAGAGTTATTTTTGGGGAGTTATCTATACAAGAATCTTAAACTTTGGAGATTTAAGTGTTTCTATTTCTCCTGTATCTGGACTGCCTGGCTTGATGTTTTTAATGTGTAGATAGATAAGGGACCTAGCTGGAAAAATTCAGTTGGTTCATATCATTGAGTCCAAAGCAACATAAACAGATGCCCATTACCATAGTTTTAACTTATACATGACCAGTGGTCATTTTAAAATATGGATCTATTTGAGACTAGCTCAACAACCAACAAAGTAGTAGCTGTAAAGAAAAATAACTGAATCTCCAAGTTCTTTCCCTCTTTATAATGGCACATTGTCTTTTTTGTTAGCTCTCACAATCTTAGTTGAGGTGAGGTGACTCAACCTCTATTTACATGTTACTTTTGATTTGATATTTTCAGAGGGATATTATTCAAATGTGGAATAAAGTCAGTGATGGCTGAGATTAAAATTAAAGAGTACCTGACCCACCATGCACATGTGAAACTACTAGTTGGCCCTCCACATACACAGATTCCCAACTAGGCATCAAAAATAATGGCACTTTATAGGCAAATCTGCATATGCTTGAGTGGACCCATGCAGTTCAAACCTGAGGTGTTAAAGGGTCAACTATACTGGCATATAGCTGGTATTCTCCTGATGGGAAGAATTTTCGTGTCAGTCTGCTTGACAAAGTTCTAAAACTGGATGAGGAGGAGAACAAAAACTCTTCTTCTTTCTGAATGTTAACCCATATGTGAGGGATTTTAACACCTGTTGCTCCATTGGGTCCCAGAGTTAAATTGACCAGTGGCTGGCAACATAGGTAGCAAATCTAATCCATCTTTGGTGCTCTCTTCCTCTCATAGGTTGAGTCTCCTTCTCAAATGGATGTTGAATTGGTGAGTGGGTCTCCTGTGACACTCTCGCCCCAGCCTCGGTGTGTGAGGTCTGGTTGTGAGAACCCTCCCGTTGCAAGTAAGGACTGGGACAATGAGTACTGCAGCAATGAGTGTGTGGTGAAGCACTGCAGGTGAGATAGTTTCTCTTCTTACAATTCAGGTATTGCTAAATTAACTCTTGAAAAAACATGGTAACCTTGAGCATATTAGTGTTACCTTAGATAGGGTATACCTTGCCCTAAGTAGGATAGGTTGCTATACCTATGTATGATCGTAGAGGCTATCAGAAAAGTTCCCCTGCTTAAATAGAGCTTACTTTGCCACAAAGAGCACATAATTAGCAGTTCATGCTTTTCAGCTGCTACATTTACATTTATATATGCTCTTTAAACGTTTGATGACACATTAAGCAGTTAGTGACTTAGAATATTAGCTTCACTTACCTCCTTAATGCAAATCTCACCACTTAGGGAGTTAGAATTTGAGAAGGAATGGATAAGTGATAAGTAGCACAATAAGGTGCTAAGTATGGCAAGGGTTGGGGGATCCTGAAGATTTTGCTCATCTCCCTAAATTTTCTGGGATTTATCTACATCTGTGAAACAAGGCATTGGTATTTCCTGTCTCAAGTCCACTTTAGTATACTAGGATTGCCTGTATTGCTGACTTTCAGGCCTATTGCCTATTATTTCTACTGAGTGATACCATCTCACTTTGAAGCTATAGGACATTAACTGGGAACCTGTTTGTTTAAGACAGTTAAACAAGATTACATCTAAATTATAATTCTTTGTGTGTCTTTTTCTCTCTTAGGGATGTCTTCTTGGCCTGGCTAGCCTCTAGAAATTCAAACACAGTGGTGTTTGTAAAATAGTCCTTCCTGTCCTCCAAGCCAGTGAAGATTTCTCTGCCAGGAACATGTTCAAGACTCTGCTTTTAGAACTCAAGCTGTGCTTCTGATAGTGCCTGATTTCAACCCACGATGGTCCCCTCATGCTTCTCCCCTTTTCTCTCTTCAGCAAGGGACCAGGCTATGGAGCAGGGCCATTGAGTTTGCTATAATCTGGAATTGCTTTTTACTTTTAAGTACAAGCAGAAATGCCAGTAATAATAGCAGAGGAAAAGGTGAAGGGAATATGGACAAGCAGAACATAGGGGTGGTGGAGGGGGGTTGTTTGAGGAAACTTCTTGGTATAATTGTCATACCAAGTCCGTCTAAAAGACTATTAAAATTATGATACACATCCTCTTTAAGCCTACGACTGCATCCATTTTAAAGGGGATAAAAGGTTGATTAAACAGATACATTGCTTTTAGAACAAAGGTTTTCAACACAGGCACACTAGGCTATGGGGAAAATAACATCACCTAGGAGTTTCTTATTTATTCCTCTTTACAAATATTACTTATGTAGTCAGTGTCCTTTCTTATCTCAATTATCACAGTTTCTGAATGTAAAAGGCAGAACTCTACAAAGTCTGAAGTTGTGTTCACTTGTGTTTGATGAAATAGCTTTTAAAAGACAGGTCAAAGGTGTTTTCACTTACATAATATATAGAAGCTAATTCTCTGCACACCCTAGACAATTACTTAAAATTTAATCTAAAATGTACTTATTTCACAGTTCTTGAAAATAACCCAGGGAATAGACTAGCAAAGCCACATAGCTGTAATGGAATAAGCAAATGTTTAGAGATTGGTAGCCCTAGTGATGATAATCTGAAGTCAAGCTCAGAGTTTACCTTGAGAAGTGCTGTCCCAGAGACTCCATCCCCTTCATTACTATGTTCATGTAGTTCTAATTGCTAATCACTTTCATCCTGTATTGTATAATCAATGTTTTAATGTGTCCCACGCATTCATTTAGTTTGAACCCTTACAAACCCAATGAAGTAGGTAGTATTTCCTGTTCACATATCAGGAATCATACTGAGATTACAAGAGATTACACACTGTTAAGTGGCAAAGCCAAAATTTGATCTCAAAGTCTACAATACAAACTTTTATTTAAATAAGGAAAACAGCTATTGTATAAAATATGACTCTTTAGATGCAGCCTGCAGAGCCACAACTATGGATGCTTAGTTCTGTAAGGAAGTGATTCTATAGATTTTTAGGTTTGGAGATGATACCATCTGGATACCTCTGCTTGAACCGGGCAACCACATCAGGGTCTAGTAGGTGGATCCCATCCAGTTGGTTTCCAAGGGTGATCCTGAAGCAAGGGGAAAGATAAAACAAGCCAAAATTTCTGGAATTAAAAGGCCTTAGTATTGTCAAAAGATACATACCTTTTATTAAGACTGCCCATCATTTCATCAAATATTCGTGCCAATTCTTTTAAAATAACTTAATATTAGAATAGTATATGGGGCAGCATGACTAGTTAGGAATTGGGCACAGATTTTGGTGTTAAAACAGGCAGAATCTATTACTTAAGGGTTAATAACTGATGGCTAACCAGGTCTACTTCACAAAGTTGTTGCTGCCCATGAATATTTATTGGATAAGTAAAATCCTAGCAGCACAGACTGTTAAGGCTCTAGTAACAGGATGAAAGATGTTAAAATTGTTGACAGATTAGATCCTTAGTCACCACGAGGGGACAGACTGAAAACATCCATAGAGTAACTGAGGAGTATCTTTAGCTTCTAAGAGAGTGGAACTGAGAGAACATTGATTTGAATCCTAAAACCTGTGGGGTTTCCAATGAATGTTACAGAATTCTATGAAACAGTCTAAAATACAAGCTTAGATGATTTATGAACCCTCCAAAGCCCATTTGCAGAATACTGCAATATGATGTGAAGCTCTATGAACTTAATGTCCTTGACTATTAACAGTTTTGCCCTTGGGGGCTAGCAAGTTCTTTGGTCACCTTACCAGTTGGGTTGCACATTGTGAGGTCGTCCAAATAATTCAATCTTGCGAGTGCCAGGGGACAGTCTTTCAATCATGCCATAGATTTCATCTGGTTTATGACTGGTGGAACGAACCTAGGAAATAAAGGGTCCAGCTACTTCTAAGTTACCCAAGAGTGCAGTTCTAGCCTTTTCCATTTATGTTTAAGATCCAAATGACAAAATGTGGGACAAGAATTCCTCTGACCTCAATAACTAATACTAATTAAAATGTAGAAGCTTGGGATGCTCCAGGAAGCACATACCTCAGCTACAATCACGTCACAATCCAGACCTTGGTTGAAGCCTTGGGGATTTCCTTTGACACCAACCTGCTCACCACAGAGAAGAGATTACCTTAGGAAACCCAACATTTGAACTTTTTCTCAATAAAAAATCAAAACAATTTCTCTTTTTGGTCCACCTAATGAATTGAACCCCACTGCTGCTCACCAAGCAGTGTTCCTTCCCATGGTTTAACCAGTGACCTGTGCGGCCTGTCCGAATGATGCGTTGCAGCTGATTTGTCTTCACCCAGATAATTTCATCTACCCGTTCATAACTGTGGGACATAAAGAACTAGAGCTTTAATCACACTTCCACAGTTTAGGGGTAGTATCTACTCTACAGAGGCAGGGAATCATAGGAGAAATAAACATGTATCTCAACTATAGCAGGTATGTATTTCCCTCAAAAGAAAGCAACACTATTGCTACTTACCCCCAGAGGTTCAGACATTCTCTGCCCAACTCCATGGCCCTAGAAAGAAAGAAGGGTTAAACAGCTACTTGCATGCCCATATTTTCTCTCTCCAAGATATATGTTAAATACTGTTTGCGGTAGGCCTTCAGTGAACATTTACATGCGTGACACCATTTGGGCAACAGGATGGACCTAAGAATATAAAGATAAAACAGTAACTATTCTTAATGGCCTTACCTTTCACAATGAACAAATGAAGAGTTAAATAGAACTCAAGTTATGATTTGTTATAAATAGCATTAGTTCTCAGGAGGAAAAAAGGCTGACCCAGTCATATATTTAGTAGCATGTATAGGAAAACCCAGGATTTTATCCCCACCCAGTACTCACTCTGTACTATATCTGCCCATAACTATGTATCTTTGAACTGTATTACCTGCCTGTGACCCAGAGGAAGAGAAAGCCATCATCCTGCAGTACTGGTATGTTGAGCCTGCGCATCTCATCATCTGTCAGGGTCCCATAGGGCAGCTCCATGTGAATATCCCAGGGTGGGTCAGCCATCACAACTGCAAACTTGCCCAAGATACTGACGTCCAGGTAGCGGATATCACAACAGATCCACTGCATGAGGTGGCATTTGGTCATCTTCCCTTCCTCCACTCTCAGATTCATGGCCCCAGTCCCTCTTTTCCATTTGATTTTCCTACTCCCTTATAAGCATATCTGTCCCACTCCATTCCCAATCAGCAAGATAAGATTACTAATTATGCCCTGCTTTCCTACATGCTTGGCTGCCCTATTAGATTAAGTTCATAAATTGAGATAAGGTTCTGAGCTGACAGATACCTGAGGTGGGAAGAGTCGATCTGCACTGGAGTCACCTCCAACACTCTGTGTAAGAGCAAGCTCCTGGCTTGGTGTATGGTCTTTGCTCCCAGGAGCCTCAGGATCCATGCAAGCATCAATTTCATAGTGAACATATTTGCAGGTATCCATGTGGAAACATGTGTTAAGGAAAGAGCAATCACCTAATGATTCATCAGTGTGTTTATTGATGATTCGTCTGGGGAAATAAAAATGGAGAATCAGGATCGAGATGATGTTCCAGAGTAGAGCCCACAGTTCAAGTCCAAATTGGTTCAAAGTTCCCTATCTCTTCCCCTCTCCTAATTTTCTATCTTTAGAGCTTCCTCCAAGAGTTTTCAGAGAAGGGGGAGGTAGGTGACATGGAAATCCATAATTCATACTGAACAAGAGTTTTAATCATTCTCTGAGCAAAGACATAACTCACTTATGGAAGGAAGGGCTTGCTGGTTATAGTAGTATAACACTGACCTAAGAATCCAGAGTCCTGTTACTCCTAAGATTATCTTCCTTCCAAAGAGCTTTAACTTCCATTGGGGCTCAGAGACAGAGATGCCTTGCTATTGTAAGAAAGGGGCATTAAAAAAGACAACTGGCATTTATTTGGAAGTCCATTCATTTATTTATTTGTACTCCCTCCCACAGAACACTACTTCTAGAAGTATACTGCAGAGTCCAGAGGTCTTATACAAACCATGTTAAAACCATTTAATAACAGGGTTAAACCCTAGGGCATAACCCCAATGACTGGAAACAATGTGCTGAAAAGGAACGACTGCTCCCAGGGACCCACCCCACCCATTTCCCTCCCAAAAGACCTGAAGTGAAGCTTGCGACAAGGCCGATCAGCATCACTGGCTTTCATGCACTCCTCCTTGGTTCCATAATCACAGAATTCTTGCACTTGGGCTCGACCTCGTGACCGAAACTTTTCAACAATGGATTGTTCCTTGGCTGTTGTAGTATTTAATAGCTCTAGGATCTCCTGGCTGACCTGTGACAAGAAGCCTTAGACTTAACAGGGTTTGTAGGTAAAATTAGCCTTAAATCACCTCTGTAAATTCTACTTGACAATAATGCCTACGAAAACCACTCACATTAGGTACTGAACCAAGGCACAATGTGAAGCACTTTACTGTTTAGGATGATACTCTGGTTATCCTCACATTACAGATAAGAAGACTAAGGCTCAAAAGAAGTTAACTTGTTAAAGTCACCCAGTTAGAAGTAGCAAATGGACGAGAACTTATATGGGTCCAATATTTACACTGAGAACCACTATACAGTTAAGTTGTCAACACCATCGATAGGTTCTTTGACTAAGTGAAATAGTGTGTAACAAAACCAATTTCACTACAGGATAATTGATATATACAAAAGTTAAGTTCCTAAGGTCTCTCATCAGTGCTATGACAAAATAGCATTACAGGAAAGGACTGTATTTGAGGACCTGCTGTACGGTCAATTCACATTGTTTAATCAATGTCCATAATTATTGGTCCATATGACTACCTTTCAGTATTCATTGCCATTCATCTCCTTCTATTATTACTTTTGTATTTGGATTTCTCTTCTTTTTCAATTTTATTGATTTTTAGAGAGAATGGAAGGGGTGGGTAGAGAGAGAAAAAAAATAGCAATTTGTTATTCCATTTATTTATGCATTCATTGGCTGACTCTTCTATGTGCCCTGACTGAGGATCGAATCTGAAACCTTGGCGTATTAGAACAATGTTCTAACTAACTGAGCTACCCAGCCAGGGCTGGATTCCTCTTCTTTTTATTTCATGATTTTTCCAAACAGATCCAATGACAAAGACTCTCTAAATCAGAGTTTCTCAACATTGGCATTACTGACATTTTGGGCTTGATAATTCTTTGTTGTGTGGGAGTTGTCCTACTACAACTGTAGGATGTTCAGCAGCATCCCTTGTTTCTCACCCACTAGATGCCTACATCACTCCCCTGTGTTGTGACAACTAAAAAATGTCTCCAGACATTGCCACATCCTCTTCAAGGAGGGAGGACAAAATCATCCCCAGTTGAGAACCGCTGCTCTAAGCCTTCAGCTCTAAGAATTGTTCCTTGTCCTAGAGGTAAATTCCTTTCAACCAAAGCTATAATTGAAAGTATATGTGTGAAAGCATTTCCATCTGCCCCTACCTTCTTGCTCTGTTGTTCCTTAGTAGACTGTTGGTTCAGAAGGCTTTCTATCTCCAGATCAACATCTGAGGCAGCATGTTTCCTTGATTTTTTCGTTGGCTCCTTGGCTGCTTCTGACGCTGAAGAGGCCAGACCAGAGGCTAAGGAGCTAGCAAAGGCAGCTACTGTGGTCGAATCCTGTTCTGCACGCCGCTTCTGCCCTGTGCTAGTCCCTGTTACCTCCCCAGGGCCTTTCTTTTCTGCCACAGCACCCATCATGGCAGAGAGCTTGGAATGATCAGCATAGGTCACAAGAGTAGGATGTGCATCATCTTGTAGGAGACCTCGCTTTACCTCAATCAACTCCTGAGCTGCAAACTTCTGTAGGAGGCTTTCCACCCCATCTTGAGTAGCAGGTGCATCTGGCTAGGGAAGGAGGAGAGGGCAATAAGACACTGACCATGAACTAGAGAAAAGAAATGGTAGATCCCAATCCTGTCTTATCAGGTCATTACCGTGGATATGGCAAGACAGATGGACACAGCATCGGTGGGCAATGTTAGGGCTAGATCAGAGAGGTGGTGTAGCAACTTCTTCTCCAATTCAGGGTCTGTAGCTAATTCAGGAACTGCTGAAGCTGTGCTGGGCTTAGAGCCACCAGAAGTGGGTACAATAGGCACTGGGCTGTCACTGCGAAAAGTCGGAGACAGTGCTGCCTCTGGATTCCGTAGATCTAGTAACAAAGAGAATGTAAACTGAAAAAGGGCAATCACTGTCAGTCTATATATTCCTCAGGAATCAAGTTCTCCAGCATTCACAGCATACAGTTCTTTAATTTCATGCAGGAAATCCTCTAACCAAATTTAACACTACATAACTTTTCCTCAATCATGTTTAAGCATTCACTGCTTTGCCAGGATAATCCTCGATTTTCTGGGAACAGCTTGCCTTTTTTTTTTATTGGATCAGAGTTTTCCTAATTCCTTGTCCCTGCTGTGCTTCAAAGGAAATAAATTAGAAGCATGGTAGATTTAAATATCCATACCACCCGCATTCAAGTCACTCTAAATGACAACTGATATAATCAACCTGAATTTATAAGCCAGAAATATTTTCATAAGCTGTGATTAAATCTTTTTGAGGAATGGAGTTTGAATTTTTATGAATTAAGGCCACTGGTCATCAGAAGGTACATCAAATGACAGTGTTAGAGGTTAGAATGATGTGACCTTTAACAACAAACACAAAAATCTTAAAAAACTTTGCTGAAGCCTAGTCACAAAATGATATTTCCTGACTGCATTTGTATCACCTTCTCTTCTAATTCATAAGGTGGGTAGCCATCATAACCTTAATAAGACTTAAGAAACTAAAATTAAGACAAAAAATTGCCTTTGGGAAAGCCTAGTATCTGTGCTTATTTAGTTAAAATATAAATAAAATATTAAACTCACAACCTATCCTGGAATTCTGTTAAATTAAATATCATAAGATAAAAATGAGCCATTAGTTTACATTTAGAAATATTCTGGTTACTTGGAAATTTCTACTCTAATGGAACTGACTTGAGTAAATTTTTTTAAAGATTTCATTTATTTATTTTTAGAGGAAGAGGAAGAGAGTGAGAAACATCAATGTATGGTTGCCCCACATACCCTCTACTGGGGACCCAGCCTGCAATCCAGGCATGTGCCCTGACTGGAAATCAAACTGGCAACCCTTTGGTTCACAAGCTGACACTCAATCCACTGAGCCACATCAGCCAGGGCTGACTTTAGTAAAAATTGACTCAGAAATTCCAAGGACAATGGAGCTGAATGAACTACACCAAACACCTTGCTGGAATAGTTACATTTTATGAAAATAAGTTACACCCTATTTGGAAAATAGACTTCATGATTCCGTATTACCTGGAATGTTAAGTAAGTGACATAACTTTCTTCACCTTGCCTATGATTCTTCTACATTCTGCTGAATCTTAAAGAGACCAGAACTCAGACGAACTCATAAAAATTCCCTGGTTTTGACAAAGAGATGTTACAAACACAGAAGGGTCATGGAAGCACTCTGAAGGTCAGGGTGAGAGTTTGAGAGCAACTGACTTAAGCAAAAAATGTGTATTAAATATATTGACAACATTTAGGTTGTTTCACATCTTGGCTACTGGAAATAATCCTGCAGTGAACATGACTGTGCAGGTATCTCTCCAAGATCCAGGATCCTGATTTCAATTATTTTGATTACCCAGAAGTGGAATTGCTGGAGCTTATGGCAATTGTACTTTTTTTTTTGAGGAACCTCTATATTGTCTTCCATAATAGCTATCTCAATTTACATTCCCACCAGTAGTGAATCAGGGTCCCCTTTTCTCTTTACCAACATTTGTTATCTTTTCATTTTTTAATAATAGTCACCCTAAGAATTATGGGGTAATATCTCATTATGGTTTTGATTTGCATTTCCCTAGTGATTAGTAATGGTGAATATCTTTTCATATACCTGCTGATCATCTATATGTCTTTTGTGAAGACCTATTACAAACTGATTTTGCTTGTTTCTTGCCCATGTAACTTAAAAGAAAATAATGAAAGTGTCATTGATTAAAATAAATGCCAAGTTATTCCAAGATTTCAAATTTTCAGCATTTCAAAAACATTCCTATTTATATAGTTTAATCAGAATTCTGTTTGGGAACATACTTATTCACTACCATATTATTTTTCATTACTGCCACACACACACACACACACACACACACACACAGAGTTCTTGAGCTACTTGGCTTAAATATGCAATGATACCACAGTATTTTTTTATAAATGTTTTCTCCATTAACTTTATTTTAAATGAAGCCAGGAGTGAATAGTTCAAGGGAAAAAAGCAATCCATTTAACATGGTTATATCTGTTATTATGATATTTAAAATAACTATATAAATTTGGTTAGATGTCAATGCTCTCAATTTCTTTCATAAAGATTTCTATCAACTTTTCATATAAGTTATTTGCTATTTCTAAAACAAACTACACTTTTTAATCTAAACTTTATACACCTTATCAAAAATTATTTCATTGAGAAAAATAGTGATTTTACTCCAGGTTTAGGGTCAATAAACTGAAAATGTGCTTTTTTAAGAAATCAAATTTATTAAAGTAACATAGGTTAATAACATTATATGTCTCAGGTACACAACTTTATAATACAAGATAGATCTGTATAGTTCATTGTGTGTTCAAGAAAATGTGTTTTTATAATTAACCTACTCATACTATTAAGGATGTAATCACATAAACATTATACTTTCTCCAATTAGTGACCAAATTTAGATGTTCTTTGAGTAATGTATAATTTTTCTTAAAATGAGCAAGAAGTCTATAAAATAAACCACTTTAATATATATTTTCAATCTCTATAAACAGATATTGACTTTTTTTCTCTTTTGTAATTTGACTAATCACTTGTTTTAATACAGCTCTTTAAAATATCTCTTTTAAGGTTAGTGGAAGGAGAGGGATCTTGTTCAATGTTGTGAACAAAATTTAACAGCTAATTAATGCAACTGCAATTTATGAATGGGCTTTAGCAACTCTGTGAATTCCATGAGGTCACATGCAAATTTTTGTATGTTTGCATGTACATGAATAATAATACGTATGTATATATACATTTGGGGAAATCATTCTAATGTTTTATCATTCTTAAAGTAGGGTAATATCTAGCCCTGGCTGGTGTAGCTCAATGGATTGAGTGTGAGCCTGTGAAGCAAAGGGTCACCGGTTTAATTCCCAGTCAGGGCACTTGCTTGGGCTGCAGGCCAGATCCCCAGTAGGGGGTGCGCAAGAGGCAATCGTACACTGATGTTTCTCTCCCTCTCTTTCTCCCTTCCTTCCTCTCTCTCTAAAAATAAATAAATAAAACCTTAAAAAAAAGTGGGGTAATGTCCAGAACATGAACAAGAACAGCTGGGTTCCAACTCCAAAAAGGATTTGTTCATTATTAATTCAGTGTATTTACTGACTATTTCTACTGTGCCGACACTCTGCTTCTAATGAAAACTGTATGTGTTGTGTTCAGCAAAGTAATACATAATACTTGATTCCATGCTTTGGTTACAAGCTCCACTGCATATAAACAAAGCATTAGCTTGAAGATATAAAACCAAAGTCAGTCTACTAATTTGCTGACTCCTATAATATATCAACATCTACATGCAATCTTCAATCTCATTAATGAAGTAAGTATATTGAGCAGTTCACATATTTACCATGTGCTAAGCTTTGCCAAATCTATTTTGTTTAAATTAAAATAAAGATTATCAAAAATTATTTCATTGAGAAAAATAGTGAGCAGTTCAAATATTTACCATGTGCTAAGCTTTGCCAAGTCTATTTTGTTTCAATTAAAATAAAGATTTATTAAAAGTAATAATCTTCATTTCAAAAAGCTATACTTGATCTCTATGAAAAATAGTATAGTGGTTCCTCAAAAAATTGAAAATAGAATTACAGTTATGCCCCATTTTTTAAAAAAATCCTCCCCCAAGGATATGTTTATTGATTTGATAGAGAGAGAAACATCATGTGAGAGAGACATATTGACTGCTGCCTCCCCCATATACTCCAACCAAGGATCAAACCCACAACCTCGGTATGTGCCCTACTGGGGGATTGAACCCTCAACCTTTTGGTGTAAGGGAGGATACTCCAATCAGCTGAGCCACCTGACCAGGGCTGCCCTGCTATTTGAAAGTTTGCTTTACGCCACTTGGTTTTTAGGAAAGACCTACATTAGTACTTATTTTTGCTAACTAAAAGAAATCCAGAGATTTTTGCTTTTATGAAAAAAGACAAAAAGTGAAAGTGGCCTGATATGTTTTAAGCTAACTGCTTCTTCACTTTAAGCCATTTTGTCTTAGAAAAGGTTTCATAGGAACACTCTACTTTCAGATAATGGAGAAACTTGTACGATATGATCCAGCATTTCCAATTCTGGGTATATACCTCCAAGATTTGAAAAATGTCTCAAAAACATACTTGTACACCCATTTTGACAGCAGTATTATTCACAATCACTAAAAGGCAGAAGCAACCTAGTGTTTACCGATGACTAAATGGATAAATAAATGTGGTATAAACATGCAGTAGAGTATTATTTAGCCTTAAAAAAGAAATTCTGGCATATGCTACAACACAGATGAACCTTGATGACATTTTGCTAAGTGAAATAAGCCAGTCATAAAAAGACAAATACTTTACAATTCTACTCATAGCTATCTAGAGTAGTCAAACTCATAGAAACAGAATGTAGAATGGTGGGTTGCCACAAACTAGCAGGCAGGAAGAATAGGGAGTTATTGCTGAACAGGTACAGAGTTTCGGTTTACAAGATAAAAAAATTCTGAACATTGGTTGCCCAACAATGTGACTGTACTTCAAACTACAGAACTGTATAATTAAAAATGGTTAAGATGATAAATTGCATATTATGCATATTTTGACAAAATTTTAAAAAGTTGCGCTTTAAAATGACAAGTTAACAAAGGTCTCCCAATGATTCTTTGGCTGTACTATTTTGCATTCATTAATGACATGGATACATTTTAGTCATTTAATATCCTTGTCTTTTAACATTGAGCTCAGTAGTAAACAATTTCAAGTATGACATTTCAGTAATGCTATAAAAACCAGAGTGGTAGGAAAATTTTTATTTCCTGTGAGAAAAAAAAAACCCTGATTGATGTGAACTTTAACCATGTATTTTGAATTATCTTACATAACAACTTGATTAGTAAACTAATAAAGTATATTTCACAACATTTTCCTAAGGTTCCTAATGAAAGAAATATATTCTTTGGAATAATCAAAATAATTGAAAGAAAGAGCAGTGACAGGCTGGATTAATTTGTGTTTCACTTCCACCTATTCTCATAGTACAAAATGGGCCAGCCAAGGCTCTGGGACAGAAGACAACATATATTTAATCACAATCTCAAAATACTTTCATAGGAGTTTTAACCATATTATTAGGTAGATGTATTAGGATTCTTAACCACATATAATCAAGATGGACACATAACCCAAGAGGTACTTATATCCAAAAAAAGAAAATTACATTCAAGGGAGAATACAATCTCATTAAAATTATTAAACATGCTTAGCAGGGATCTGGATGAAATTAAGGCTCCAGTGGTTAAGTCTCCACATGGCACAAAGTTTGGTTAATACTAAAGTATGGTTAGTAACCACGAAAAAGTGAAGTGGAAGTTAAAATGACCAAGAGTAATTAGAATCATCCACATAAAGAATAGGAATTTAGAAATGAAGAAGTGTAAAGAAGTATCGTGAGGAACAATTATATCCAAAAACAAACAAAACTACAGATGTCATTTGTCACAAAAATGATAAAGATAAAGCTGAACACAAAGTAGTCAAAGATGCAATACACTGGTGTTATGATTTTTTAAAAATTTTGTAGATCACTTTGTTAAAGGAAACAACTACTTGAATCCTCAGGTCTCCCTTTACAGATTGCTGCTGATGTAAAGAAAACAAATTTTTCTATACTGAAATTAAAAAACTATCCCTACAAGAAATGTGCTTACGGCTGTCACATCTTTCTACATGCAAACGAGGCCCAGAGGACTTAAAATAGAATGATAGACTATCCATGTGTAGGGGCAGGGGCGGGGGAAGTGACAGAACAAACTACATACATTACCTCTTACTGAAATATGTACACTGAAAACTCAATAATCTAGTGTCCAAAAGTATCAACTGACAAGTTTCTAGTTATAAAATAGAACCATTAGCCCCTCTACTTTTTTGCTGATTAAGCAACTCACTAGGATGGCCCACATCCCACTGCTGCTTTCCTAATGACCACTTGAAGGACATGTGCAACAGGCTCCATAGAACAGATGTTTCTCCCACATCTCTCAAATATTACCCAAGTATGATCTGTTTTGCTACAATGTACTTATTCAATGCAAAACAGCTCATATGCAATGGGTAAATAAGGGAATGTCAGAATAACATGAAAAACTCATTGGTTCAGCCCTGACCCATGTGGCTCATTTGGTTGGACATTGTTCCCTAAAGTGAGGGGTCCCTGGATTTCCAGTCAGGACACATGCCTGGGTTGCGGGTTTGATCCCCCGTCTAGGTGCATTAAGAGAGGTAACAGATCAATGTTTCTTTCCCTCTCTTTCTCCTTCCCTTCCCCTCTCTCTAAAAATAAATAAGTAAAATCTTTAAAAAACACTTGTTGGTTCACACATGATTTTTCTCATCATATTTATGTTTTGAAGAGGTCAGGAGCAAATATTCTAATAGTTAAAGAAAAAATTGGCAAAATATGAACACCTTAAGGAATAAAGGTCTCAAAACCTACAGAATGCCTTTTTAAAAAAATTAAGTGGTTGATTTGATGGTTTCCAGAAATGCTACACTTGCCCTGGCTGGTGTGGCTCAATGGGTGTGGGACAGGCAACCACACACTGATATTTCTCTCCCTCTCTTTTTCCCTTCTTTCCACTCTCTAAAATAAATAAATAAAATCTTTAAAAAATAAGTGCTACACTTTGCACTGTGTTAAGCTATCTGGGAAGCTACCTATTGCCAGTCTAGAGGAAGAAACAGCAAAGGCATTTCCCTTGACTAAACAAAAAGATTCATGAATAAAAGCAAAAGTAGGAGCCCCATAGTATAGGCTATGGGGATGGGATGACTTTAATTATAAGTCAAAACACCAAGGGAAATTTAACTATGCTAAAGCATTTGTAGTAATATATTATAAGGGCTCTAAACCTATTTTTTCTACAAGCTCTATTTTTATTTTTTAATTTTGTTACTTATTTTTTCTTTCAGAAACATTAACTTGTTGTTCCACTTATTCATAAATTCATTGGTTGATTCTTGTACATGCCCTGACCAGGGATTGAACCCAGAACCTTGGCGTATCAGGATAATGCTCTAAGCTACTGAACTAACTGGCCATTGTTTATTTTTTTTTTTACTTTTTATTGAATTTATTGTGGTGATATTGGTTAATAAAATTACATCAGTTTCAGGTGTACAATTCTACAATACATCATCTGTATATTGTTTTGTGTTCACCACCCAAGCCCAGCAATTTTTAATGCAGGCTTTTGCAGAAAACAAAGTTTTTCAGGAACACACACCAATATATAGTAGAAATGCCTCTAATCGTATCCTTTCAGAATGCTGTTCTTGAAAAAGCTGATGAAATACTTAAGCCCAGTAAGATGAGTCTACGATAAATTAAGAAGTAATTGGGGGTCCTGGCCCACTAGCTCAGTAGGTTAGAGTATTGTCCCCATACACTAAGGTTGCGGATTTCATCCCCAGTCAGGGCACAGACAAGGCATGTACAAGAATCAACCAATGAATGTATGAATACGTGAAACAACAAATTGACATTTCTCTCTCTCTCTTTTCCTCCCCCTTCTAACATCAATAAATTTTTTAAAAAAATCAATTAGGTCATTTGTCTATGACAGTGGTATAATTGTTATATTTTTCATCTAAAATTGATATGCATAAATAAAACACTCTGAAACAGAGGATACCAAAAAATAAGAAAAATAGAGAAAACTGGATCTACAAGAGGTCAAAGAAACTGAAGTTTATATATAGAGAAAAAGATTCTTGGTTAATTCAGTAACTTCTCCAATGCTTGCTTGCCTACTAATTAATCCTTGATTATAGGACTTGCATGTACTTCTTCCTGCCCTTCTTTTTAATTATCTAAGTCCTAGATAGCCCTCAAAACCAAATTCCAAATGCCAAGTCCTCCATAATGCTTTCACTGACTAAACCAACTTTGTTACTACTCCTTTCCTTGTACTCATTGTGTACTCATACATTTGGCATTTTACATGCATCATATTGTATTTAAGTTTTTTATAAGCATCAATACTTTATCCCCAACTAAATTTCAAATTCCTTGAGGGTAGGCTCAATGTCATGCTTATTTTCGTCTAACTAGACTCATGTACACTGTAAAAATGCAGTAGGTATTTGTTTGGTTATAATGGTATGAGAGTTATGCCAGGACGTCTTCTAGTTCCACAGGCCAGAATATGGGCATGGACATTATATGTATCAAGACAAGACTTAGTGATGGATTCAAATATATGGAGAAACACATAGCTTGGACCCAAGCTACTACAATAGTAGTACAGAGGTTCACTATTCTTATAGATCTTTTTAATTGCTTTGCCTTAAATAATTCAAGGATTGTGCTGGGAATGGGTGGTGGGTAGGACTTGAAAATCTTTTGAGGTTTCTTGTTTAAGACTGTGACACAGGTGGTAAGGACCAGTAATTTAAAAACAAAAAACAAATGTTTTCAGATTCTTACTCAGTACGTAAATGACTGAAACAATGTCAGTTCCTCAACTCTTTTAGCAACAATGAGTGCCAACTCCGTTTGGGCCACTGAGATTGGCACTGTGGATGGTAAGGTTCAGGGCTTGCTCTTACGGTGCCCACAGTCGCAAAGAAAAGCCCACTTACAAACCAGCACCAGAACCTTGGGAATAACAAAACGCCATGGGAGCAACAACAAAACAGGGTTTTCAGATCAAGGAACGAGGCTGAGAAACCTAACAAACGCGACGTTCCTGGAGACTTAAGAGGAATTGGCCAGGGGACGGGGTGGTGCCCAGGCGTTAGTCCCGGGAAAGCGAACTGACAGAACCAAGGCCCGGGGTGAGAAGGAACCTCTACTACTTGCAGGAAGGCGAAGCGTCTGAGCTGCTGCGAGAAATCAAGTACCAATGCACTAGCCGTTAAAAAAAAAAAAAAAGGCTACCTCGAGGAGGGCGTACACTTGGGAGCTTTTTCTCCGGGGTTCCCTCCCACCAACCCTAGGAACGGACCGTGACCCGCGCCTCACCCAAGTGCCCCGAGTCCTGCTTCCGCCTTCGCTGCAGCCTCTCCCGCAGCGAGTCCAGTTGTTTTTTGTGGGCCTGAATAGAGCTCCACGTGTCCGACATCCTAGTCTTCCAGGCTGGACAAGTCTCGAATCAGGCGCGGCTGACTAGCACCTCCCAGCTGCAGCTCCAGGAAAAACAAAACAAAACAAAACAAAAAAAAAACAAAAGAAACAATTTCACACGGGCACCCAAAGGCTAACCGGAAAGTGATCGGCAGATGCGCTAGGATGGAAAGTCACTTCCGGTTTAGCGCTAGCTTTGAAGCTAAAACAGGAACCATCTTAGGAGTTGGCAGGATGGGGGATTGTTTTGTTGTTGTTTGGCGCTCTCTAGTGCTTTCGGGTGCAATGAGACTGTGGTTGCCATGTTGGTGTCTGGCAGAGCGGCCATGTTGCTTATAGGCGCGCATGCGGCCATGTTGAATATAAGATGAGTCTCCAGAGATGATGGGAAGACAGTGCTGTAGAACAGCACGTGTAGTACAGATGTTTAAAGTGAAAGATCACTGCGCTAACCAGTGTGGCTTGGTGGGTTGGGCGTCCTCCAGAAAGGTTGCTGGTTCAACTCCTGGTCAAGGCACACGCCTAGGTTGTGAGTTCCATTCCTGGGTGGGGGATTGGGGTAAATAGAAGGGCGATAGCTATTTTCTCCCTCTTCCTCCCTCCCCCTTTATCTAAAAAAAAAAATGTATTTTGTTTTGGTTTTTAATGAAGGATCACTAATTCTCGTGATAGTTTGATAGCGTTTCCACTGAAGGTGATGTAAGTGATGTGAGACAGGATAGTAAGAAGCTAGGTAAATTCCTTGGCAAGTGGAATAGGGAAAGTGAGACAGACAGCTGAATTGGCCAAGCACTATCTAGGCCTCAGTTGTATATCCACTCCAGGCCCAGAAAAGTAGCAAAAACCAGGTGGGTGATGCCAGGACCAGCTGCAATGACCAAGGACCCCCTGCCTTGGCACTGGCCAATCAGTAGGAATCGTGACCCTGAAAGAGTACACCTGGAAAACTGAACAATATTCTGCTGAAACCCTCCCCTAATACCTTCCCTAAGGTTCTTACTTGTAAGAGAGAGCTAAAGTCTCAGACAAAGGGCCCAGGGCCCTCTGGGGAGCAGCCTACTCCATTCCCTTCCCTATTGGTTAGTAGCCTATTGTAACTAAGTGTTTGATGATAGGAATTTCAATTAGCTGACAACCTAGTTATGGATAGCAATCAAAAGGAAGGGGTGAATATGAACAGGGGCTATTGAGAAAAAACATGTATGTGTGTGGAATGTGGCAGTTACACCCATTCGGTAAATATTCACTGAGTGACTAATATGTGCTAGGTACTGTAGAGATTTAGTAGTGATTAAAATATTCATTTCCATCTCATTTTCTGAATTTAAGTTACTTAGTATGTAATTTACACTGAGATCTGTCTTTTGAGATGTGTAGCTTTGTATGAACCTAGAAGTAGAGGATACAGAAGTGAATATGCACACACATGAGCATCTCTGGACATTTAGTTCTCAGGATTATACTTAATGAGAAGCAAAAATGCTATCTTCCTAGTTGAAAAACTCTTGAGAAAGCTGGCTAATGTGAGATCATGAAAGACTGCTCAAGGACACTACTCTACCAAAGAGGTTTTGCTTCCTTAATAACCTTGGTCTAGCAACTACCTTCAAAAAATTTAACCAGGAATGCTTTTGTACTTTTATTCAGAATGTATTCTGGGTGGCCCTATGTTTAGACAAACATTATTACTAAAGTAAAATAGCCCCATTATTGCTACATTATAGAACTATTAAATTAACATTTCATTGTTCACAAATCTGAATTTCTCATTTGTTACAGCTTTCTTTCAAGGTCCTGAACATATAGAAGTGAAATATAAATTTATATAGCAGTAAATCTAATAGTCTTGGGAGAGGAAGAGAGTAATGGATATATCCTTCCAGAAGATGAAGGGGGTTGATTCACCTTCAAGTCAGAATTCTGCAGGTCAACCCCTAAACAGTATAAGCATTTTTGTCTAGGAAAGGAAAAGTTTTCTAGTAGGAGAAATTTAGTATCTGGTAGAATTTGAGATTTCTAAGTCCTGGATTGCCTTCTCTCACCTACAGATGAAGCCGAAGAAATAACACAGGAACTTCTGAAAAACAACCAGATGAAGGGCAGGTCCCAGAAGTCTTTGCTTTCACATCCACTTTGGGTAAATTATTACAGTAGTAAATTAGGAAAGTTTAGGAGCACAGGAGAGCCACTTATTTTTTGACATAGATTCATTCTAGACTCCTCATGACCAGTTTTCTACTCAAAAGAAAGCTGCTCCTTTCTTATTCAGTCTTAGTCTGCATACAGCCCTAAGCACTGCAGAGAGGAAGGAAACTCACCTAGACCTCTTCTAGTCAAAACAGAGTGTAAGCCTAGTTATGAGCAGATGAGTGCTGCAAATACTCCATTGCTTAACTTTTCTTCGTATCTGCTGTGGTAGACTTTCCCGAGTTAGCCACAACAATGCCTCCAATTCCACATGCCTTTATGCAGTGTAACTTTATCACTCTTCCTGTTAACAGGTAAAACTCATCTCCTCTCTTCTTGAATCTGAGCTGGCCTTCTGGACCAGCTTTGGCCAACAGAATGTGACAGAAGATTCTGAGTTTCAGAGCTTAGGCCTTAAGAGGCCTTGCAGCTTTTGCTTTTGTCTTTTTAGAGACATGGGTCTTCATGGATGTCCTGTTATCCTGATAAACCACTTGAAGAGAGGAGAGAGGGCGGGGGGATCCTTGAGATTGAAAGACCTTGAAGGGAAGGACATGATGGAGGATGAATCTATGAAGAAGGCTCCACCCTGGCTGGTGTAGCTCAGTGGATTGAGCTCAGGCCTGCAAACCAAAGGGTTGCTGGTTCGATTCCCAGTCAGGGCACATGCCTGGGTTGCAGGCCAGGTCCCCAGTTGGGGGCCTTGTGAGAGGCAACCGATGTCTCTCACACTGATGTTTCCCTCTTCCTCCCTTCCCCTCTTAAAAAAAAAAATCTGTAAAAAAATGGGTCAGTAGATTCTACACCATGTTGGGAGTGAAAAGTTGAAATCTCTGAGAAGCAGATGCCAAGACAGAATTAGGAGTACACGTTTTACTGGGGAATAACAGTTGTAAAAAGGGGGTAGAGAGTAAAATTGGATAGAGATAGCTATCAAACTATAAAGACCTGACAAAGCCTCTGCCAGCCCGATGGGGAGTTGCTGAGAAAAAATTGCTCATTAGAGTCCCATGTTCTATGGGAATGGCTAGGCCCCTGTACACTTACCACCTTGTTCTGACATTGGCCAGAGACTGGTGAGGAGTGGGACAGCCAGAAGCTGTCAGCTAACCAGGCTTTTCACAGGCAGGTAGCCATTTTATTCTTAAAGGGATGCCTCTGAAGCAGCACATCACCATATCTGCCAAAGGAGACTCAGCTCAGTGTACCAAAGGGTCACTGGTTCAATTCCCAGTCAAGGCACAAGCCTAGGTTTCGGGGCCAGGTCCCCAGTAGGGGGTGTGTGAAAGGCAACCACACACTGATGTTTCTCTCCCCCTTTCTCTTTCCCTTCCTCACTCTCTAAAAATAAATAAAATCTTTAAGAGAAACATCAATGTTGCCTCTTATACACCCCCTACTGGGGACCTGGACCACAACCTAGGCATGTGCCCTGAGAATAGTACCAGCAACCTTTTGGTTCACAGGGTGGCACGCAGTCCACTGAGCCACACCAACTAGGGTGCTTGTAGAGGTTCTTAAATGGTCACTGCATCGGTCCTTAGGTTGTTGTATGGGTTGAGTTAGTATATTATAAAGTGGTTATTGTGAAAGCTAAATTTAAGAGAATTGTATGCCCCCTCACCCTTCTCTATCTTTGCACCGAGTTGGTTATTTCCCTCTGGGAACCCACAGGCCATTGTTTGTCTATTATAGTATTTACTACCAATATGTAAAAATGTTTACATTTCTCCTCTTCCTATCCTCAGCTCCCATAGGTGTCTCATTTATGACTTTTGTACTTATTCAACACTTGGTCTCTGAAAGAAAATAAATTCTCATAAATAACTGAATGAATAAGCAAAGAAACTCTCTCTCGCTTGTAACAATGATGTTTTTTATCCAACCAGTTTGAATTTTACCCACTGTTTATTTCATGTAGTATTTTGTGAGCTGACCTACGCACTTATTCCAGCAGGTTAGAATTAATTTGCCTTCCAAAAAGATGACCAAATGAAGTGATTTAGAGTGAGAAATGCCCTGGCTGGTGTGGCTCATTTGGTTGGAGTGTCATCCTGTAGACCGAAAGGTCACAGGTTTGATCCCCCATTGGGGCACATGCCTAGGTTGTAGGCTCACCTCCCAGTCATGGCACATATGGGAGGCAACCAATTGTTTCCCTTTCTAAAAGCAATGAAAAGATGTCCTTGGCTGAGGATAAAAAAAAAGTGATAAGGGAAAATGCAATAAGGGAGACTAAAGGTAAAGAAAGATGGAAAAGAAAGGGAAGGGAAGGAATTTAAAGTGAAGAGAGAAAAGAAAAATAAAAGCTGTCCAGTAAGAGAGGTCTATGAAAGAAGAAAAAGCAGGATAGGTAGGAAAAATAATGAAAAGGAGGCAGAAAGAGGGGGGTGGAAAGTCAGACTCAGTGCTGACCTGCCTAAGGAAGTAAGCGCACAGCAGCTGAAGCCTCACTGACAGCAGTTACCATAATGGGAACTGGCGTTTAAAGAGAGGGCAAGTATAGTTTATTTAGTTAAATGGCATTATCTATGTCCAATAGGAGTAAGGAAGGTAAAGAAAATTACAAGGATTGGTGACCCATCTCCTTCCACAGGCTGACAAGAAAAACAGATTTATGAAGCTTTGCCAGGAATTAAAGAGACAGGAGCTATTTCTTTAACAAATCGAGTCCCCAAGATTCCCATGTGTTCCTATTCATCAGGGGGTTTTTTTGGTTTATTTTTTAAATCCTCACCTGAGGACATTTTATCATTGCTTTTTAGAGACAGAGGGAGAGAAAAAAGGAGAGAGAAACATCAATTGGCTGCCTCCTGAAACGGGGTTGTACACACCCAGATGGGGATTGAACCCGCAACTTACACAGCACACTGATAGGAATCAAGCCTGTAACCCTTGTTACAGGACAAAGCTCCAACAGAGCCACACCAGCCAGGGCTCATCAGTACCTTTTAAAAGGACCTGTACTGTTCTGGTGGGGGGCAACTAGAATCAAACATCATTCTTTACCTTGAATCAAGCCAAGAATAGGTTTACTTACCTCCTCCCTTGTCTTCCAGCCAGCCTTATGTCAGGAGTCCTTACTGATGTGGTAGGAAGCCAGCACCATCCCTGATCACTGGTGGTAACACTAAGACTGTGATTCTGTCAACTTGAGTTCATCCAACTCTGCCACTAATTGGTCAAGTGACTTTGGGCAAATCATTTTATGAATTCCATCTCTTTAGCACTAAAATTCAGTGATTTTGTAGTCTTACAAAAAAATTCTGGAGCATCTTCTCTTTATGGAATTAAGGTCTGAGTCAAATCTGAACCTTACCATTTTGTGCTTCCACCCTCAATGTACTTCCTCTACTAAGAATCCTCCTTTATTGTTTAAAAATTATTACGGTTCAATTACTTTATGTTTACTATATCAGATCTCAAGGATCATACAGATTAATTCATCTTGATTTTGCAGATTAGCTGATGTCAGCCAGGCTGTCCTGGAGTTCAGGAAAGACTGATAAACAGCTTCCAACCTTTAAACAAAACAAAACAAGACACCCCAAAAAATAAAACACAAAAGCCTGGTGGTGGAAAATTCTAGGCAAAGAGAAAACCTAAGTAATAACTGTACATAGTGGGCAAATTCCCTACCTTGTGAGAATACAACATCCATTTCCATAGGGAAATTACATCACTGGAGGTTGTTTTAAAACAAGGCTGACTAAATTAAATATTTTAACACCATATGTTCAGTTTTTGGCAGGACATGTAGGTGGAAAGGGAATTTCAATGTTAGGGAGTGCTGTATCACACCCCAGCTGGCTATTTAGTCATAAAATAAGAAGAAACACACAAATATTTGGTTAAAACACCTTTAATGAAAATGAAATGACACTAACATCTCCCTTGTCTGCTCTTCACATTTTACTATGTTAGGAAGCTCTGAAACCTACACTTCGGAGAAGAAGCCATCATTCAAGTCAGTTACTAGCAAAACCAATACTTTCTCCTCAGAACTGTTCCAAATGGTCCTATGTTAAGAGTAAATACTACATCTCATTATAAGACAGAGAGGCAGGGAGGACATCACCTGGAGCTCATCTCCTGAAGTCTGAGACTCTAAGGCCCAGACAGTAACAAAGACATAAGCCCCGGTCCATGGACAAGCAAAATGGGGAGGAAATGGGCCTTGAGAGAGAAAGATGAGAAAAATACAAGGGGCCGGGGAATAAAGGAGGGAGTTATCTAAAACTAAAAGCACACTAGTGCTAGGAAATCTCTCATGATCTGTGGTGCAGTGCTGCACACTAAGTCACTATTAGTCCAAAAGAACATTTATGTGATCCACTCAATCAAGAATTCAAGGTCCGCTCCCTTATATCATGTCCCTTTCTTAATCACACAGGTTCTCACACTTTAGCAACACTCAACTGTCCATCATTACTTCAACTACCCTCACCAACAGTGTTTGTTAAAGATATGAACTAACTTTACATTTCCCAAAACATTCCATAGGAGAACTCTTGGCAAGAGATACACTTGTTTCCTAACTTTGAGAGGCAATGAAGAAATATGGGAAGCTGGAGATGTCTTGGCATATCCACCTTTGCCTTAATATGATTATCAAGGAGCTTACTGGCAAGAGTCTGCCCTTCACTTTTCCCTACCCTATAGGACTGAGTTACAGATACAGATATTGCTGCAGCATCATTGCTAGCACCTTCTGGAGAAGAGGGAAGGAGAAGGAACATACAGTTTGCTACTTCTATGATAAGCTGTTCAAGCACTGCCTTGGATGCAGGAGACTGCAATAAGAGGGCTCTTTTTCCCTTAGCCCCTCTGGATTCCATTGCTGGAGGCACATTCCCAGCCACAGTTCTTAGGCCAAACAGCCCTGTTGTGCCAGGCCTGAAGTGGTAGCGGAGGTGGAGCTGGAACTACCAGGCTTGGTGGGAAAAGCCCAGCACCATATGTTCAATTTTGACAGGAAAGCCGTGCACTGGTTCCAGAATAACAAGGCACCCACACTCACCACCTGGGCAGGAACGTCTTGGGACAAGAACTCACCAGAGGAGTGGCATTGGGCCCTCCAGGCACAGCAGCCAGCCCCTTTGGACTGTGCTGCAATTCCAAATGTGGGTGTTCAGATGCACTTGCCAGAGGGAAAGGATGAGGAAGGGAAGAGAGGGGAGAAGTCACCCCAGGGGTGCTGAAGGGGGTTTCCCTTGGGAATGTGAAAGCTGTAGAGAATCTATTTTCCTCAGGAACAATGAATGGAGAAGAAAAATTCCTCAGGGGGCCAAGCCCTCTCCCCGCTTGAGCACAACAATGTCTAAGCTCAGGGACTAAAGAAAAACCACTTGGGACATATCATATAAGAACTCAAAGACAAATAAGGGCTCATAAATCTTGGAGGTTCTTCTACAAAGCTCTCTGTTTCTGCAACCTAGGTCAAAGGGCAGCAAGTATAAAAAAAAAAACAGGCCTATGGGATGGTAGGGTCATCTTTTCGGGGAAAAGGGGAGAGCCCTGGGGAAGTGATGGAGGGTGAACATCCTGGGACCAATGAAAGAGCAGCAATATTCTGAGGGCCATGAGGGGCAAAGGGCTGTACCTGGTGGTGAGCCAGCAACATATGCTTCTTGAGTGTAGCCCGCTCGAGAAAGCCCTGCCTACAGAAAACGCAAGTGAGGAGTGGCCCCTCCTTGGGGTGTGTTTTCTGATGCTCCTCCAGAGTTGCCTGGGTGGGAAAGGTCTGGCCACACACGTCACAGGTCTTTCTGCTACTGCTCTCTCCTGGCTCCTTTCTCATCACTTCCTGCATGCTCAATTCCTCCACCAAGGTGGTGCTGCTGCCTTCTTCAAGGGTGAATGCTGATGGGCTCGAGCTCCTCTCTGGTTTGGTCCCCTCTTCAGTGCCTCCTGCAACATCACTAACTCCCTGCTCCACTGGCTGTGTTTGATCCAGGCTGCCTGATGGTGGTGGTGGTGGTGGTGGTAGTGGTGGGGGGGGTGGCAGAGAAGGAGGTTGAATCACTTTCTCATTATTGTCCAGCTCCTTCCCAGCTGTGGCTGCTGCCACTACTATCCCCACTTCCTCTTCTGCCCCAGATGCCTCTTCAGAATCACCTCGCACTGATATTGCTTTCTCACCTCCACTTTCTGAGCCTCTCCCTGCCAGAGAATCTTCATCAGTTACATCTTCCTCTTCTTCCTCATCTTCCTCATCCTCCTCAGACAACTCCTCTTCTGGGGACGGCTGCTGGGATGGCTGCTGGGGGAAGCTCCCTGCCCCAGAGACTGTAGGTTGCTCAGAGACATTCTCCTGGGCAGCTCCCCCACCTTCAGGGAGTGTGGTACTGCCGTTGGGGATTTGGCCCCCCAGGTGCATCCGAACATGTTGCTGCAGAGAAACTGCATTGGTGAACTTCTTCTGGCAGATGGGGCAGGAGTTCTGGGCCCGAGCAGCTGGACTGGCCTTGTGGCCCACAAAATGTGCACGCAGATTGCCCCGGGTGGAAAAAGCTCTGCCACACACTTTGCATTTGAAGGGCCGCTCCCCTCCATGTTGGCCATAATGCAGGCGCAGCGCTCGAGGACAGCTCAGTACCCGGAGGCAGATGACACACTGGTTAGGTCCAGATGAGGCTGAAGCTGAAGCTGCAGGGGCAGAGGTGGTGGCGACTCCTGAGGAAGTAGAGGCCACTGCTACAGTTCCCTGTCGGTCAATCTTTTCTACTAGTTGCTGCAGCTTTGAAGTCTCAGAGGGTGAAGCCCCCAAGGGCTCTAACACACAGGGGAAGGGGAAGCTCCCTGTGGACTTAAAGTGGTTAGTAAGCAGTGCCCAGCTGGGAAGTGAAGTCACCAACTTACTTAGCTGCATGCGAGTTGCTGTGCCACTCTCTGTCACCCCTGCGATGGCAGAGGCCTCAGTTCCTGGAGGAGTATTTTCATCAGCTTTACTCTTTGGCTCTACTGCTTTCATGAGCACAAACTTATTGAAAGCAGGGAGGGCAGGAGCTGCAGCCGTGCCTGCACCAGTGGAGAGCAGTGTCAGGCTCTCTGTGGCACTGAGTGCTGTGGTGGAGGCCACCAGAGGCTTACGTTCCACACCCCCACCTGGCATGGCTGCCTCCTCCTCAGCCTTCTCTGGTGGCACGGACATACCATAGGGCAGGCCGCTGCTGGTGATGACGTAGTCTAGGTGCTCTGGCACTGGGTGAGGGTTCATCTGCACGTGCGGGTACTTCTCACGATGCCGGTGAAAATGCACTTTGAGGTTGCCTCGGGTGGTAAAGCGGTTGCCACAGACATTACACTTATAGGGCCTCTCACCTGTGTGTGAACGCAGGTGGATCTGTAGGGCACTGTCACTGCCAAATACTTTGGCACAAAAGCGGCATTTATGCCGTCCACCGGGTTTCTCCAAGGGACCCATCACTTCCCCATAACCCAGTTCACCACTTCCATTCTTTGGCTTTAAGAGCCCTGGGGAGGCAGTGGCCTCTAGGCCTCGGGCTGCCCCAAGACACTGTGCTGCCAGCAGTCCTGTGGTGCCTGGGAATGCCAGATGAGGTGAGGAAATCAGCTGATCTGTGTTGCCTGGCAGGGCTGGGGAAGGGGCAGGTGTGGGTTTGTGGCTTCTCGCAACCCCTCCAGCAGAAAAAGGGTGCTGTGACCCTAGTGGATGATAAAGGTGGAAGAAAGCTTGCTTGGGTGTTTCTGCCCCTGCTGAGGATGAGGTGGAGGAGGAAGAAGGTGCCAATGTCTTCCCAGTTTGGACAGGCTTGATGGGGCTGAAGAGGGGAAGCAGGGGCTTGGTGGAAGAGGCAGTCCCTGTTCCAGGTAATTCTGAGGGACTGGCAGGGGGGCCCACCGTTTGGCCTAAGGAGCCAAGCAGTAGTACCTGCCTGCAAATTTGCTCAGTCATCTGCATCTGATGGATCTGGCGCTGCTGCAGCACCCGGAGCTCTTCCAAGATCAGAGGGATGTTCAAGTGGCCGCTGCCTACACCTGGGGGTGGAGGTGGAGGAGGAGGAGGCGGGGGTGCAGGGGTGGATTCTGGAGGTAATGGGGTTGCTCCCAGCTTGGGACTGGCCAAGATCAGGCCCCCACCACCCCCAGCTGCTGTACCTGTGGCAGTGACTAGGAAATGCCCTGCAGACTCCTCTCCTCTCCGCTCTGCACCCCAGGTGGGATCTGTGGGCACTGAGGACCCAGAATCCGAAGGGTTGCTGTGCTCTGCCTCCATGACCTGGGGACTACTGTGGCCCTCAGGCCGGGGCTCAGAAGAGGTCGACGAGTTGTTGGGATTCTCCTGGCCCGCAATTATCACCATTACAGGGGGTTCGGTAGAACATGCATTCTGGTGAGCGAGGAATTCAGTTGGGTCAGTGAATTGTGCGCAGCACTTGGCACAGACTTGGGGGTGGTCCTCCTCACTAGCATCACCTGAGGACAAGAAGAGGAAAGAGCGTGGGTGGTGTGGCTGGAATGGGTATGGAGGCTCTAATTAACTATGAGCCCAACAACTGCTAGTTGGGGGTGGGGAGATGAGCTCACCATCAGGCCATGCAAAAGGCTAGAAGTCGGTCTTGACCCTCCTGGACACGAGAACCCCAGCATGGGGGTGTGGGGGGGGCACGTGCAAGCTTATGCCCTCCCCTGTCCTCTCCCCCCTTTACCCCCCTCGACCAACCCGGCGCGGGCCACCTGCGAGCGCAAGGAATGGGTTGTGAGGACAGAAGAAGGGTCTATGCAGAGAAACGTGCATTTGATCGCGTCCACCGAAAGTCTCCCCTCCCCCCGCGTGTCCCTTTCACCCCATCGCTGCCCAGGCCGGGCCCTACCGCACCTCCAAGCTCCGCTGGCTCCCCGCAGGGACCCCTGAGAAGAGAGCTTCTCCCAGCTTCCTGCGCCATGGTGTTGGGGGAGGTGGAGGGCCGGGTGGAGTGGGAGACAATAGGGATGTGGGGTGGGGGAGGTGGCGGTGGCCGCTGGGGCTGCGGCAGCCACTGCACCCAGCGGCCCAGACTGCAGAGATGGAGATCGGTGAAGGCAGCGGGGGCAGGGAGCAGGGGAGAAGGGGGAGGGGAGGGAGGCAGTGCAGAGGTGGGAGGAGCAGGAGCAAGAGAACTGGGAGAGGGGAGATGGGGTGGAGCTGCCAGGCAGGGGAGTTTGTGGGGAGGGACTGCTGGGGAGGCTGGCGGGAGCTGGCAGAGGAGCGGGCGGGAGCGGAGGTGGGTGTGTGGGGGCGGGAACCAGAGCCCTGGAGGGTTTCCGGAGGCCCAGGAACAGGTGCTGTGGGTCGTGGTGGGGGTCCACCTTTCCTCGCCCTCTGCCAGCTCCCCCCATCTCCAGATGTCTTTGCCCAGGCCTGCCCCCTCCCCCAAGCAAGCTCAAGGGGGCACAGTGGGAAACACAACCCTGTTCAATAGAGCAAAGCGATAGGCTTCTCCTATTTTTCTTTGCATAAAGTATCCGCTGAGCCTGGAAAACGTGGACTCCAGAGAGGGTGGTCTGGTCTCAGAGGAGCATCCGAGGCCAAAGCGCAGGGGGAACCTACGACATCCTCTCATCAACAACACACCCACCCCCAAACACCCCAAGTTTTGCCCTGCCTTCCTCACCTCCACTACCACCCTACCCTCGCCTCCCTCCACAAAAGAAATGTCTCGGGGTGGGAGGCTGCGGGTAGAATTTTCAAGGGAGTCATTCCAGGACTCCTGTCTTACAACACTAAGCCTCTTTACACCCTGCCCCTCCTACTGCAGAATAGTAGCTGAATGCAAGTTTCTCCACAGATCACCCACCTTACACATAACTCACAAAGTTCGTGCTCATTGAAGGAGCCATCTCCTCAATGAGCCATCTTCTCTACCCTTCTTCCTTCACCGTCCTTCTCCTGCAACCACACTGTCACTATTAAGGACAGCTGGTGTTGGAGAGATGCTGGCCTACCAAGGCCCACCTAGCTCTAACTTCCGGGGCGGGGGTGGAGCTCCTCCTGAAACCAGGCAGCCTCTCAGTGTTTAAAGCCCCTTTCAGCTCCACCCAGGTTTCAATGCCCTAGAAATGACTACACCTGTTCCCTGCCACAGAGGCCACCTCCTGGCCTCCTACTTAGAGAAACATAAGTAGGGATAAGATACCCCCTTGATCCCGTACTCTGCATTTTCTTTCTACCTTGAGTCTTAATGGATTTCCCACTTCCTAAAATAATTTATGGCACTTACAAGAGGTGACCACAAGTTTTTAGTTTTGTGATTGCCTAGGCACCAGTAAATCCATGTTGTTCTAATGCCAGTTCTATTCTTGCCTGAGTGGTAAATTGAGGCATGGTGCTCAGTCACACCACACTGCCCTCATTTCCCTTTTTGTCAAGTGGTAATATTTTGTACCTGTGCTGTCTTCCTCAGGAAAGCATTGTGGGGACAACAACTTGAGATTACCCTTAGTATTTACATAAGGACTTTAGGTTTGGGGGGAAGTCCCAAATATTATGGATTAGAGGATGTATATTGTCAGTGGCAAAACAATCTAGCTGAAATATACGTATACTAAAATTAGATCTGTTTGTCATGTTGCTTATTAATCATTAGTTTCAGAGGTAAGCTATTGGCTAATATCATTGGCATATGTCAAGGGTAGGGAGTCTTTTTTGGAAGGAGCTGAAACAATCTAATAGTAATATCCACTTTTCAACAGAAATTTTGCTATTTTTTTTAAGAGGGGAGAAGGGAGGGCAAAAGAGAGGGAGAGAAACATCAGTGTGTGATTGCCACTTGCACGCCCCCTACTGGGGACCTGGACCCACAACCCAAGCATGCCCTGACTGGGAATTGAACCAGCAATCCTTTGGTTCACAGGCCAGCACTCACTCCATTGAGCCATACCAGCCAGGGATGCTATATTTTTTTAATTGAAAACACCTCACTGAATTATGTTTTGAAACATTACATAATCATAAGGATTGTAATGCTGGAAATGATTGCTCTGAAACAGATGAGCTAAGTACTTCCCAGCCTGACCTTTACAATGAGGGAATGGGAGGGTCTATTGCAATTACTGCAAGTCACAGGTTAGTACGATGTTGTTTATTTTTACACATAAGGAAATCGAAGCTTGGAGAGATTAAGTGACTTTTTCAAGTCCACATGGTAATTCAGTGAAGGGAGCATTCATTGTTTTGACTCCTGCCCTGTGCTTTCTGAAGTACAGCAACATTGTGTGGCTTCCCTAATGCTGCAGAAAGGGCCCTGTAGGTCCCTTACCTGCCATTTGCTCTCTGGCCTCAGTAAGGGTGAGGGAGTCAGATGGAAGCTTTCTACTGAGCATTTGTTAATTAGCATTGAACATTTGATATCAAGTTGCTGTTTTGTCAGCTCTTCTGACAAGAAAAGAAATCCTTTTCTTTTCATCTTCTCCTGGGAAACACTGTCCCCTTTCTTGCTCTTTAATGAAACTTGCTTTCTGATGCGTAATTTGATCTGCACTCTTCTTTAAGGTAAATTTAGTCCCTGGTGAAAGGTGACAGATCAACAGCCACCTGTAAGAGGAATCCTCTATTTCTCAGCACTTTGCACTCACTGCCTATCTTGAAAAGGGGAGCAGGATTCTTAGGCAGACACGAATGAAGTCATAAACACTGGAATAAACTAAGCTGGTAATGGTGTCTAGATAGCAGATAAGGTGCAGTAAGCTATTTTGGGTCACATGTAAAACCTGGGATGGATGAAGGCCTAAGACCTGGAAATGATTGTTTAAATTTACAAAGAGATGAAATGATAAGGAAAAGGGAAACCAGGTGGCTCTCTGACCTGGTGGCTTTAGAGAGTCATCGAACTGCTGCTTTAGGCTAGGGAGAGAAGGCTGGGGAGAAAAAAAAAGAGAAAAACAGGTGGGTAAAGTGCTCAGCAGGGTGGTCTATTTGCACAGTGGTTCTCAAACTTTGTTGCCCATCAGAATTACTGGGAGAGCTTTTAAAAATATCTATAGCCAGGCCACACCCCAGACCAATTTAGAATCCCTGAGGGTGGGACCCAGGCATCAGGATGTTTGTAAAGCTCCTCAGGTGATTCCACTGCCCAGACAAGGATGAGAACCACACTGTCTATCAGAGTTCTGCCCTTCCCATCAAACCTTCTACCCATCAAACCTTCTACCCTTATCTATGCTCAACATGGCCAAAATGAGGACATTGGCACAATGATCTGCTAACTGCTAAGTCTTCCTGTCAGGCATCCACTCTGTTCTGCCCACAGCCACGCTTTAGCTCTCTCGTATCCTGCTCCCGTGAACAAAACTTGATGATTTAAACCTCACTGTGAATTTAGCAACTGCATTGCCTTTCAAAATGTGCATCTTGAACCACATTTCTAACTTTAAGATGAAAGGCTTTGTTCTGAAAAGAGTTTGAGAATTTTCCAGCCATGAAAGAAACAAAACATGCTACGTAAGCACCTGCCTGAAGCTCCTGTTAACCTTGGACTAACACAAACTGGTAGTGTCCACAACTATGAGTTGATTCTGTAACTACTGCTGTGGACTATTTCTAAGGGATAACATCCCATCTTCTTTTCCACACCTCTTGCTCACAAATACACACAGATACTCCTTTGCACCGTTGGCAACACAGTAGATAAACAGGCACAATCATTTGTACATCTGGTGCTAAGTGAGAAAAATATATTTGTTTCCAACCTAGGAATGTCTTAGGTCAAACACCAAAAATTTTTTAAGTGGATATTTTTTCTTACATCAAAAGACTCAGAAGTAACCACAGAATCCATACCATTTTGGAGCTGAAAGGGACTTAGAGATCTTACCCACTCATTGAGCTCAGTCATTGAGTGTGCAGGCTATGATCAAACAGACCTGAGTTAAAGCCTCAGTTTTGGCACTTTCTAATCTTTGTGACCCTGGAAAAATTTCTTCATTTTTCTTGGGCTTGGGCTTCTCTTCTTTAAAATAGGGGTATAGCCATAAAAAAAAGAATGAAATGCTGACACATGCTACAACATGGGTGAGCAGTGAAAACATGTTGAATGAAATAGGCCAGACACAAAAGGACAAATATTAAATGCTTCCATTATATGAATTACCTAGAATGGGTAAATGCATAGAGACTGCAAGTAGAATGGTGGTTGTCAGGGACTTCGGGGAGAAGGAAAGGGGGGGTTAGTGTTTACTAACCCCCCCTTAGGGTGGGTGTAGAGTTTCTGTTTTGCAGGATGAAAGAGTTCTGGAGATGGATGGTGGTGATTGTTGTACAACACTGTGAATATGCTTAAGGCCACTGAGTTTTATACTTAAAGTAGTTAAAATGGTAAATTTTGTTATGTATATTTTACCACAAGAAAAATGGTTTTTTTTAATGGAGGTAATAATAGAGTAGTTGGGAGGAATAAACAAGAGGAAATACATAAAGAACCTAGCATAGTACCTGACAAATAGTAAATGCTCCACAAATATTATTGATGAGTGATATTAGTTGCAGGCCAAAAGCTAAAGCCCTGGGAGGAGGAACTTGCCCAAGGTCACATAGCTTCAAAGTGCCAGATGGATTGAAAATCAGGCTTTCTGTTTCCTTCTCCAGTTCTCTGTTACATTATGCCTGAGTTACTTCTGTGCCCTTAGAAATGTTTTCTTTTTGACCCAGGGGTACCTAGGGCTGAAAGGCTTACGGCTTAACAGCCTGAGAGATGATGCTCTTTATTCCTAGATATAAAGAAAACAGAGCCCTTAAAACTCTAATTTTGCTTTCTTCCCCTTTTGCTGCTCTTGATGTCAGCTGGCCTCCATCTCTCCCTCTAGATCTGTTTGGCTGTTGTCCTGGTTTCTCCTTCTCACTAAATATCTGGGTTTCTGATAGTTTCCTTTATTTCCCAGATGCACTAGTTTACATTTTCCCTATTCATGTCCCTTATGTTCTCTAATCCAGATTTCTAGACTCTGTAGGGGAGAGAGATTTTTTTTTTCTCTCCAGAGCTGTTAAGTAAATAGACTATTTCCTTCTCATCACTTACATGCAATAAGTATTCCATTAGCTTTTGGTATTCTGGTCAAAGAAGCTGAGCAAAAACAGGGCTGGATAGCAGGTTTTACAGACTGTTTCTTGCTGACATTTTAGGTCACTGCAGAGACAAGTCTTTTAAAATGTGCAACAAAGGCTCAGCATTTGCTTATCACGCACGTAGGGGCAATGTTGCTAAAAGGCAAATGCTCCTGAAAACCTCAGTGGCACCCTAGCCTACCAAATAAATGTCTGCTGGTGCTCATAATGATGGCCATCGCTTCACAGGTGCACCAAGGAACACATAGAAGAGCCCACAAACAAGAGCCTTCCCTACCTAATTTTGGGGCACACAGAACAAGAAAATGTCTCTGAGATGAAAGGAAAATTCAGGAACCTGAAGATCACATATACAAATAGAAACCCTTTCTGTGGAAAAGGAGGAAATGAGAAATGTACATATCTCATAAGAGCAGGAAGGATCTTTTGCTTTCATCAAACACAGCTATCACAGCTTCAAGATGAGACCCTGCAATGGGTTGGGTTACTCCATGTAACCCCAGGACCTTTCACTTTCAGGACCATGCTGATCAGAAAGCCTTTAAAGCTTTCTTAAGGCAGACCTTACGAGGTTACTACTATGTATTTTTCTTAAGTATTAATTTTTTGAGGATATGTTTATTGACTTTAGTGAGAGAGGAAAAGAAAGGGGGGAGAGAGGAGACAGAGAGAGAGATGGAGAGAAACATCAATGTGAGAGAGAAACATCCATTGGTTGCCTCCCATATGTGTCCCAATTGGGATCGAATCTCCATGTGGGATTGAACACATACCTAGCAACCTAGGTGTATGTTCTGCTGACCAGGAATCGAACCTACAACCTTTTGGTGTACAGGATGATGCTCCAACCAACTGAGCCACCTGACCAGGGCAGGTCACTACTCCTTTCTTGCTCCTTGCATTTATGTTTCTGACTCTCATGGCTCATGGGCAATATTTCAACTGAAATTTGCTTCTGGCATCGGATTCAAGCATACACTACTTCTATGGGGATGGCTTTGGAGCAGCATCTCCATGCCCCCAAGTGTTCACAGGCCCAAGTGGGAGCTACAGTTCAAGGAGCTTGAGAAACTGCTTAGGCAGTTGCTAAAGATTCCTTATGACTCCCTCACAGATTTTTCCTCAGCCGTGGTATGAGAATGGGTAAGCAGACTTGGGAGAAGAGAGAGGATGCCTCTTGGGTTGGGGGAGATTTAGCACTGTTCCATAATCAAGCCAGCAGGGGAGCAGGGCTGTGAAGCAACTCTGAGGGTCTGAGAGAAGTTTCCTGTAGAGCAGGAGGAGGAAACATCCCGCCTGCAGAGGCATTAAGAAGGGCTAATGTGTCCCAGGAGGGAACAATGTCACCACCATGAGCCTCTAAATATGGGCACAGTGGGATTCCAGCAAAGCAGTGACTCTGAGGAGGAGGCGTTCTATCCAAAACACAGTATGTCTGTTAAGGTTGTTCCATAATACATGGAGCACTGATGTGATCTCAAGTCATTTTTTTTTACATCAGTGGAAAACAAAATCCATGACTTAGTTTTGGTCACTTCAAATACATTCTCCTAGAGCTTTTCATGGTGCACATCTCATAAAGAAATGCTGAAGTTCACCAAGAGATTCCTGAGCTTTGGTTGTATTTCAGCACTTGCAGGAAGTGCCACTGTCCTAACACAGAATGCTAATAACAGTACTCACATGCATTTAGTCCTTATTTATCTTAGATATTTTTCTAAGCACTGTACATATATTAACTCACTTTGATTCTCCCAATAACCTAAGGAGGTAGCTAGTATATTTGTCCCCATTTTACTGGTGAAGAAACTGAGGCATAAGGTAGCAAAGTAAACCAAGTAAGATTGCACAGCTAACCACGCATGGGAGCCAGGATTTGAATCCTGAAAGTATGGCTTCAGAACCCTTGTGCTTAATCCTACACTATATTGTTGGGTGAATCAACTGTTTGCTAAGTCAATAGTTTATCACTGAACCAGGACTTTTGGACCGTCACAGGGAGCACATATGCAGCCATATCACTAACCTGTATGTCCAATGGTTGCTTGATCCTAAGAATTACCTGGATGTTTACAAAGATATAGATTCTCAGACTCTAGCCCAGATCTACCCATCAAGCAAGTTTGGAAACTCTGATTCAGTTGAGTGAGCAGCACCAGCCCTGGATAACAGGAAACCTAGGTTTTTGTCTTGATTATGCCTCTGTTTCTGAGGCTTTGGGCAGTGTCACTACTCAGTACTCTAGTCCTCTACTGTCTGTCTTTTACTGGAATGTTATAAGAATATATGAAATCTCTCCCCCCCATAAAGAAAATCTGTTACTTAAAAAAGAGATGATAATATCCATACAAAATGATATGCATGTATTAACAGGTATATTAACACATATTATTTTTCTTAGCTTGGCCTCACTTGAAGCCCAAACCTAAGCTCCTCATCCAGACCTCTTCTTCAGTCTCTACCCCAGGTGACATGGATACTCATCCCAAACCTGGCTTCATCTGACCGACATTAGCTCTCTCCCTCTGGGAGCTCTGATCTGCTCTCGGCTCAGCTCAACAATGAGAAACTTTTTTCTCTTCTCCCTCAGGGGAACCTTCACGTTTATCCAATTCATTCTCTTGCAACCCAACTCTCCAGAAAGAAAAGGGGGGAAAATCCCACCCCTAAGAGACAGTCTTCAGGTCTCAGGACGTTACTTAGCAACGGCACAAAGACCAGTGAGCAAAGGGGGACCTGGGGAGAAAACTCTTGGGTGGGGAGACGGAGCCAGTTTGAAAACTCCATTTCAACCAAAGAAAAACAACAAGGAAAACACAAACAGAATCAATCTTGAGAATAGCCAAGTGGGGCTTCTCCCCAGCACAGGTCATCTCCTTAGTCGCCACATCTCAACTCCTTCAAACAACCCCCCGGGGACTATGTCCTCCCCCCGGTTTTTCCCATGGTCCTGGGGCCCTCCCCTTGCCCTGCTCTGACCCACACAGGCTTGGATACACAGCTCCCACCCGCACTCCCTCCTCAGGCACCCACCGTTGTCAGATGCGCTGGGACCTTCGCAGTCCGAGATTAACTGTTGGGGTTTCCGCTGCTTTCGCCTAGACATTCCCGGGTACAGAGAGGTGGGAGAGGGAGGGGCGACGTTCACTTAGTCTTAACTGGGGTGCCCTGGTCTGGTCTCCCCCTTGGGTCTGAAGCCAACTGATGCCTCTCCTCCAGTGCAAATCACTGTGAAGCAGAGATGTTCTCTCTTCCCAGAGAGAGACTCACATCTCTCTCTCTGTCTCTCCCTCCCTCTCTCTCTCTCTCTCTCTCCCTCTCTCTCTCTCTCTCTCTCCCTCTCTCTCCCTCCCTCTCTCTCTCTCTCTCTCTCTCTCTCTCTTTCTCTCTCTCCTCTGTCTCTGACTCTCTTTCTCAATCTCTGCAAGTCTTTAAAGGGGAGACGCCCCCTTTTTTTTTCTTCAGCTTCTTCCCTACGGTTCTGCAGCTCCCATTGTAAAAGCAAAAATCCTAATCTTTCCGCACACTCTTTTCTTTTGTACTGCAGAGGAAAGGATTTAACCCTCTCCTCCCTGCCAGGGCCTGGGACTCTCCCCATGCTGTCTGTTCAGAAAATGTCCCTCACTTATTTTTCTAACTCTTTTTCCAAGCTCTTCACAATGCTTCTGGTTCTTTCATGATTCTCTATCACCTTGTTTGATAATGTGACTACTTCTGGGGCATAAATTGAAATAAGAACTTTCTGGTATATCCTGATAATGAGGCCAAGAAGTCAGATACCTCCAGTCAACCACGGGTGTATAAAAATTTGGCAAAAAGACAGAGTAAAGATGAAGAGTCGATATAATAATAACAACTTAATGTGTATAGAGCTGTTCATAAATTTATAGAATGTTTCATGCACATGCCAGTTTTTTATTATTACAACTCTGAGATTAGCATGGCAGGTTTTAGCACTCCCATTTATAGATGATCCTCTTTATAGATGAACCAAAAACTCAGTGAAGTTAAGTAATCTATCCAAGATTGCACAGCAATGAGGTAACAGAGACGGGCCTGGAAGACAGGTACATCTGACAGTTGGTCTAGCATTCCTCTGCCCCACCCCAATACTGCTAAAGGTATACTGTGCCAACACATTTCTAGCACACTAAAAAAGCAATTGATTTTTTTAAGTGATTGATTTTTTAAAAAGACTTTTTAAAACTTATTTTTAGAAAGAGGGGATGGGAGAGAGAAGGAGAGGAAGAGAAACATCAACGTGTGGTTGCCTCTTGCACACTGCCACCCTGCCACCAGGGACCTGGCCGGCAACCCAGGCATGTGCCCAGGCTGGGAATTGAACCAACGATCCTTTGGTTTGCAGGCCCACACTCAATCCACTGAGCTACACCAGCCAGGGCTAAAGTGATTAATTTTTAAGAATCTCATTTAAAATAACAACTGAGGTGGGTGGCTCTTCTGTCTCTCCCAATCCTGCTCAGCTTGCAGGGAGGCCACCTCTGAGAAGATGATGTAGATGGGTGGAAGCAACAATGAAGCACCTTGAGCTCAATACAAAGGAACTTTCTCATAGAGTCATGGACTCTCCAGTGAATTTGTGAGCTCTCTGTAATATGTTCTCACAGAGACTGAAAACAATTGTCAATGATTCTGTGGGAAGAATGTCCTTTTGGGTATGAAGTTGGACTTTTAAGAATATCTTCCATCTCTAAAATACATCCTTTGGCAACTAACCAAGCCTCTGTTGTCTGCCTGCACACGTAAAGGTGATTCATTTTTTGTTCTTTAACTTCTGGCCATGCTATTCCTGCCTGAATTATAGTAATACTGTGCTATGGAGCATAGAATATCCAGGTATGCCCTATGTTCTAGCCATAATGCCTAGGGTCTTTTTCTTTTAACCTTATTTACCCTTCACTCTTCTAGCTGAGATGAGAGAGCATCTGAAACACCATCAGCTAGAAAGTGGGAATTATTTTCCCCTTTGGAGTTGAATGATGTAAATCTCTGATGGCCACATCCTCGGAGAAAAGCAAAGCACAGCTCACTCAATGTTGGGTGAAAATTTGAAGTTCCTTTCATTTCTTCACTTACACAAGTCCAGGCCAGCCTGGAAATACTCAGAAAGAGAGAGAGACAACAGATGGTAGAAGAATTGCTGGTGATAAATGAAGTAGGTACCCACATTGCAAGTGATTTGGGAAGTACTCTGATCTTTGCTTTGGAGTTCACTGAATCTCCATTATTTTCCTAGTCCTTTGGGGTCAGGACCCTGGGTGGCTCGCTCACATTCCACCCTTGGAACTCTTGCTGACATTGTTTTATTCATCCTGTTAACTTTCCTGTGGTAAATAGGTGCCGTTGTCACTAAGCCATTATTGTAGGAGAAATGGGAACACTGAGGCCAGGAGGCTTAGAATTTCTCAGTGGAATTGATTATCACTCTCTCATCCCACTGTACTTCTTTTTTGAGAAAAAGACAAGAGAGAAGGGATACAGTTTTCTGTTTTTCTCAGGAGTCTATGAAGTCTCCAAGGGTAGGTTTGGGGGTCCAATATCGGTGTCTTTCCTGGGCCTTATCTGTCTTGTCTTTTCCTATTTTTTCCGCCCTCCTTCTTGCTGGCCTTATTTTGAAAGGAAGAGCTCTTCCTTTCCTCTCCTTTCTTCCGCCCTCCCCCATTTACCATTTTTTTCCCCTTTTACCTCTTTCCACTGTGGCCTCTTGACCTCTCCACAGAGTTACAAAAGTAAAATCCTTGAAGAGATGCTGCTGTGGGAATGTTAATGAGCCTTCACCACAAAGGGGCAAAGACTTTACTTCACTGAGTTGGAAAAAAGCCCCTTTGAAAAGGGGTTTCTGTGTGTGGTGAAGTGGAGAGGGGAGGGGAAGGAGAGAGAGGGAGGGTGAGAGAGAAAAGAAGGGAGGGAGAGAAAGAGAAGGGGAGAATGAAAGGGAGGGGGAGAAGAGAGAGATAGAGAGAGAAAGGGAGTGAGAGAGGGAGAGAGAAACTTAACAGCAGAAGAAAATATTGAAACAACACTTTACTTGTTTCAATTGATTTGGTGATTTAAATTTTGGAAAATGTTCCATGGTCTTTTGACCTTGTAAATGAAGCACTTTCATTCCCAAGAAGGTGAAAAGACACTCAAGGGCACTGAAGATAATAAAGGATGTGAAAAAGGGACCAATCCTGGCACCCTACCCCCAGTTTCTTCCCACATGTGTGGGAACCTGAGAAACTCTAGGGAAAATATTCTAGATGTGGGGAGCTGGTGGTAAAGATGAGCTCTTTCTTCTGGTATTGTGGCTTCGTATATTTTCTAATATTATCAACAATTTCTTGGCTTCCATATTGGCTTTGGCCTAATGATATTTTCTCTCTTCAGGAATGGCTTAAAGTACTTTCAAGCCAGACCACTTGAGCATAATCTCTGTATCCTTCATTTGTGAGCACCAGTTGCCTCTGAATTACTTAAAACGGATGTTAAGGTATTTTTAGTGTCCACATTAAGTCCTTAAAAAGCAAAGATATGTTGTTGCTCTTTAAAAGAACACCAGTCATTATGTTTGACTTTCAGTGATTTTCCTACATTGTCTTGTGATGTCAGCCCAGCACTCCATAAAGAAGCCCAGAATTGAGAGAAACGAAGAGAAGGTGATTGGAATGAGATCCTTGGAAGACAGAGATGAAGGGCTAGTGGGGAATGCTAATTCTCAGGATTCTATACACTCCTCTGGATCCATGGTAAATCATATGGGGAATTTATCCAAAATTCACATTCCTGGCCTTCACCTAAGATCTATTTAACCAGAATCTCTGGAAGTGGGGCCTAAGACATCTAAACAAGCTCTTAAATGATTCTTTGCAGAGTTATGTTTGAGATAGTTGCATTGACTGGTGGTTTCTAAACCGCAGGGTCTAGACTCCTAGAGGGCTGCAGTGCTGTCCCGAGGGAATCCAGGCACACAAAGTGAGCCTGGCATGTGGCCCAAATACATAACATGCCTCTGAAATGTATATACTCATGTTGTTCAAATGTTTGTTGATGTTGTTCAGATTAATGCACTTTTAACTCATTTAAAGAGTTTCTAAATTCCTAATGGCTTTTGCCCCCAAAATACAACTATAGTTGTATGGGGATCCAGCACAATTTTTGGCGTCTCATTCAAGGCCTCTTCTCTCAGGACAATACTCTGCTCTTAGCATTCCTCTTTTACTATTTATAGAAAAGCTGGCATTGTGTAGGCACTTCTTCTACCTCTGAAAAAGTTAGAATCCTATGAGAAGTTTGATGTTAATTGCAAAAGAACAAAACTAGGAATCAAGAAACACATGTAACCATAGCTTAGGTACAAGTATGTTCTGTGTGTCCTTTCAACACATGATCTAATTTAATCTTTAAAATAGTTTTGCACCCTGGCTGGTGTGGCTTAGTTGGTTGCAGCATTGTCCTGTGCACCAAAAGGTCGCAGGTTCAATTCCTGGTCAGGGCACATATCTAGGTTTTGGGTTTGTCCCAGGTCCCAGGTTGGGGTGGGTGTGGGAGGCAACCTATCCATGTTTTTCCTTCATATCAATGTTTCTCTCTCTCTCTCTTTCCTCCTCCATCTCTCTCTCTCTAAAATCAATAGATTTATCCTTGGGGGAAGATTTAAAAAATAGCTTTACAAAAGAAGCATTGTGCAATCCTCATCTTAGACTTGCAGAATACCCCATTTTACAAACCAGAAAACTGAGACTTAGAGAAACAAAGTAGCTTTCTTGTTCAAGGTCTCATAGGTGATAAATTGCTGGTTAAAATTTGTTCAAGCAATGCCTGTTTGGACAGTCTGTGTGCTTTTGTTTTTGTTTTTGTTTTTGCCACAATGTGGCAACTTATTGCCATTCTGCTGATTTCTGCTTCTGTTATAGGCCTCACTTTCAGGCTAGAGACCTGAAGAATGACACAAACTTTTAACTTTCAAAGAAAATTTGAAAAACTTCAATTAATATCTGCAACAAATTATGCTTCTTGTAATTCCATATACTACCACATGTTTTTTTGTCTTCTCCCATTAAGAGAGTAAGGCAGTAAAGAGTAAGGAAAAAGTACCCTTTTCAAAACTTCACTAAATAAGAAAGCACTGGCAAACAATCCCTGGTCTTATTAGATGATTTTCCGCTTGGCCTCTTTCAGGTGGCAGTTGCCATGGTGTTTTCAGGGCAGAGGGAGGGAGTGAAGATCAAGGAGGGTCATTCAGACTGAGTCTTGTCTGGTGTTTCTTTTTAGAGTTGATTCTGCAAAGGATGGTAGAAATTTAAACATTCATAAGGGGACAAATAGAACTTATTCTTTTTGCTTACCTTCATTTCTCCATGTTATTTATGTTAAATAAATGGGGGAAACAGAGTTTGTGAAGAGGACAAGCTAATGGGAAAGGAAAGGGAGGTTGTCACAGGGGAGGGCCATGAGCCTTGGCTGGCAGTGGGAGAAGGCTAGGATGGGGGTGGGAAGGAGACAGAGAGAGAGAGAGAGTATGTCTGTTTTCAAGGGACATTACAGGAACAATTTGTTAAAGTTCTGGGGGTCCTGAGGCTGGCCATTTGAAAGAAAAATAACAAATCAACGAAGGATGGGAAATTAGGGACAAACAGTGAGGGTGAGTGGGGCATGATGAGAAAGGCCAAGGGAGGGGGGGGAGAGAGAGAGAGAGAGAGAGAGAGAGAGAGAGAGAGAGAGGGATGGAGGGATGGAGGGAGAGAGGGAGGGGAGATAGGGAGGGAGGGAGGGAGGGAGAGAGAGAGAGAGAGAGAGAGAGAGAGAGAGAGAGAGAGAGAGAGAGAGAGAGAGAGAGAGAGAGAGAGAGAGAGAGAGAGAGAGAGAGAGAGAGAGAGAGAGAGAGAGAGAGAGAGAGAGAGAGAGAGAGGCCATGGCTGGTGTGGCTCAGTGGATTGAGTGTTGGCCTGAGAACCTAAGGGTCACTGGTTCGATTCCCAGGCAGGGCACATTCCTGGGTTGTGAGCCAGGTCCCCAGTGAGGAATGGGGGCACATGAGAGGTAAGCACATATTGGTGTTTCTCTCTTTCTCCCTCCTTTCCCCTCTCTAAAAATAAATAAATAAAATCTTTAAGAGAGAGAGAAACCAAGCCATGAGAAAGGAAAATAAATTCAGAGTGATAAGAAAGCGTTAAGTCACAGAGGAAAATCTTTGGAGGAATAGGAACATATGGATTGAAGTATGCTAGAAAATATGAATAATTGACAACATATAATAGAAACATAGAGTGTTCAGAAAGAACCTTTATGAAGAAGAACAAGTGGACTCCCAAAGACTTTGGAGCTGAAAGGAATCATCTCCAAGTCTCTCACTTTTCACATAAGGAATCTAAAAACAAGAGAGTTTAAGTGACTTTTCAAAAGATTCTCTGGAACCATACCTTATCTTTGGGAATTTCCCCTTCTCTTACACTATGGAACTGGAGAAGAAACAAGGCAAAAATGGGTGGGAAACCAAGCGTAAGGGAAAAAAAAAGATCTTAGCTCTGGCCAGGTAGCTCAGTTGGTTAGAGCATCATCCAGATACACCAAGGTAGTGGGTTCAATCCCCAGTCAGAGCACATATAAGAATCAACCAGTGAATATATAAATGGGTGAAACAACAAGTTGATGTTTCTCTCTCTCAAATCCATGAATAAAAAATAAAAAAAATAGATCTTAAATTAATTTTTCCTCCTCTCTGAAAATTATAAACATTTTTTTCTTGGGGGGACCATTGTATTTTAGAAGCTAATTCCATTCCAATAACTTCATACATTAAAGTATTTCAGTCAGGTAATAATTCCTTTCCCACTTTAGAATCTATTCCCAGGAATAGGAGTTTTTAGTGACTAAGTACTGAGAACATTCTTGATGATGCCTAGCTGATTACTACTTATATTTTAAGTGAAGATCCTTTAAGTCTGCCTTTACTAGAGTTTATTCATTCACATTCATTTGTTCAACAAATATCTGCACAACAGAAAAAAACAACAACACATGCTGTCCAGATTATTATTATGTAGATTATTTGAACTTCAATCTTGAAAAAAATTATTTATTTATTTATTTTTAGAAAAAGGGGAAGGGAGGAAGAATGGGAGAGAAACATTGAATTAGTTGGTTGCCTTTCACATGCCCCCCTTCCTGGGGACCTGGCCTGCAGCCCAGGCATATGCCCTGACTGGTAATTGAACCAATGACCTTTCAGTTCACAGGCTGGTGCTCAACCCATTGAGCAACATCAGCCAAAGGTGGACTTCAATCTTTTGATGATATCTCTGTTGTTGTTTTACATTACAGATATTTCCATTTCCAAATTATGCCACTGCTTTCTTTATCATCTAGTTGGGATAATTTGTGCCAGGACTCTTGGGGACTTCTGATGTGGCTTCTCTTCATCAATCCTGGAACTGGTCTTATGGCCTCAAAATGAGTTAGGACACATGGTTCCCATGGAACTGATTAGAGCAAGTTTACTATGACAGAAGGGAGTTCAAAGAAAGGAAAGCTGATGGGGTAAATCAATGCCAGAATCCTTGAGGAGAACCAGGAGGAGCTGAAGATCCCACAGGCAACCTAAAAGTCCAAAGAGGCTGGAATAGAATGGCAAACAAGTTAATGGTTAAAGGAGTTAAGAATTGGAAGGATTGCTGTGACTATTGACTTTATTGGACTTGTGGGTTTGAAGTAAATGGCAACTGGCTTAAATATAGAAGATCAAAATGCATGGTAGGACCGTAGTGTATATTGTGCAGAATCCTGTGTTTTACTGCAATTGAGCTTTTCTATGAGAATGGTTGGATGGCAATTTAGTACTTATATTATTTAATAATCATATAGTGTTCCATTCATTATTCTTTGTCTATCTTAAAATGCATTCATTTTAAAGAAAATGAATGCATTCAAGAAAATTGTTCATTCAAGAAAATTGTTCATTTTCTTGACCCCATGATCCAGTTAATCCCATGGAATTTAATATGAGGTTCAAAATTTACTGTTCATCTTGTGGATGTTATCTCTCTCCTCCCTCTCTAGACATTGCTAGATTATATATATATATATATATATATATATATATATATATATATATATATATATATATATATATAGAGAGAGAGAGAGAGAGAGAGAGAGAGAGAGAGAGAGAGAGAGTGATGTAAATATTTATAGTTTGAATGTTTGCCCTGACTGGTATGTCTCAGTGGATAGAGCACCAGCCTGCAAACCAAAGGGTTGCCAGTTCAAATTCCAGTCAGAGCATATGCCTGGATTGCAGGCCAGGTCTCCAGCTGGGGGTGCTCAAGAGGCAACCATATATTGACATTTCTCTCCCTCTCTTCCCCTCTGCCTAAAAATAAATAAATAAAATATTTTTAAAAATGTTCATACAAAATTGAAGAGAGGAGATCACTGGATTTAGAGGAGATATTGAGGATGTTGTAGGAGTGACTCTAAGGACAAAATTCTATTCTATGAGGTTTAGATGTTTTTTTGCCCTATCTGGTTTAATGACCTCTGCTACCATCTTTTGATCAAAGAATAAATGTTACCATGATATGTATATGTTTGCAAAAAATCAGATGAAAGTGTGAAAGAAAAGAGAGGGTAAAGAGGGAAACTTGGGAGAAATAGACCTATTACTCAAGTAGAGTTACTCTTTCTATCACCTACCCCATCTTTATACTGTAAAGCTCAGCCATCCTTTGGCACACATCATTTCTAAGCTGTCCATCTTTATTTAGTCAGCATGAAATCCCAGTATTAACTTTATTTTCTTGAAATGTAAGAACACTTCCCCTTACTGGCCAAGGTACCTGAAAAATAGCCTTGGAAAATAAACTCAACCCTGGCCTGGCTGGGTAGCTCAGTTGGTTAGAGCATCCTCCCAATACACCAAGGTTGCAGGTTCAATTCCCCATCAGGGCACATGCAAGAGTCAACCAATAATGCATGGATAAGTGGAACAACAAATTAGTATTTCTCTTTGTTTCTTTCTTTCTCTCTCTCCCTTTCTAATCTCTTTCTAAAAATCAATTAATAAAAGAAAAAGAAAATAAGCTCAATAAAATAACATTACATAATTCAAAATCTTAGAAAACAAGCAATAGAGTGTCATAACTATTGCAACACTATGAAAGCCCTTCTAAATGTAAGATCTTTTATTTTATTTTAGTTAATTTTTTTTTTAATTTGTTGCCCTGGCTGGTGTGGCTCACTTGGTTGGAGTGCTTTCCTGTAAATTGAAAGGTCAAAAGTTCAATTCCTGGTCAGGGAAGATGCCTGGGTTGCGGGTTTGGTCCCTGGTTGGGGCGTCTATGAGAGGCAACCAATTGATGTTTCTCTCTGACATTGATGTTTCTCTTCCTCTCTCTCTCCCTTCTTTCTTCTCTCTCTAAAATCAGTAAGCATGTCCTTGAGCGAGGATAGAAAAAATTTATTGATTTTAGAGAGAAAGAGGAAGAGGGAGAGAGAGAGAAAAATAGTGATTTGTTGTTCTATTTATTTATGCATTCACTGATTGATTCTCATATGTGCCCTGACTCAGGATCGAACTCTCAACCTTGGTGCTTTGGGATGATGTTCCAACCAACTGAATTACCCAACCAGGGCTAAATTTAAGATCTTATAAAACTAAGAGCTTGAAAAATATATAATTTCCTTTTTAATCATTTTTTATTATTCTATTACAGTTGTCCCAACTCATCCTCCTTTGCCCTCCTCCACCCATCCCACTCCCTGCTCCTGCATCAATTCTCTCACTGTTGTCCATGTCCATGAGTCATTCATACATGTTCTTTCACTCGTCCCTTCCCCTTCTTTCCACCATTATTCCCGTCCCGCCTTCCCTCTGGTCACTGTCAGTCTGTTTCTTATTTCTATGCCTGTGGTTCTATTTTATTTTGAAAGATTTACTTATTTTTAGAGAGAGAGAAAAGGAGGGGGGAAGAGAAGGAGAGAAACATCAATGTGTGGTTGCCTTTCACATGTTCCCTACTGGGGACCTGGCCCGCAACCCAGGCATGTGCTCTGACTGGGAATCAAACTGGTGACTCTTTGGTTGGCAGCCCATGCTCAATCCACTGAGCTACACCAGCCAGGGCCTTGTGGTTCTATTTTGTTCATTAGATTCCTCTTATAGGAAGGTGAGACACATATATGGTATGTGTCTTTTACCAACTGGCTTATTTCACTTAGTATAATATTCTCAAAATATATAATTTTCAAAATAAAAAGTATATTTATATGAAATCATAGTTTGTCCATTCTTTTATGACCATTGGGTACTCACTTTTTGCTAGTTGGGTACAATGAATTATATGTAAACATAACCTCATGGCATTTCTATCCCCTCAGACCTTATATTCAAAGTCAACTTGACAACTGGACACATATTTCTTTTTTAAAAATGATTTTATTTATTTATTTTTAGAGAAAGGGGAAGGGAAGGAGAAAGAGAGGGAGAGAAACATCAATGTGTGGTTGCTTCTCATGCTCCCCTTGCTGGGGTCCTGGCCTGCAACCAAAGCATGTGCCATGCCTGGAAAGCAAACCAGTGACCCTTTGTTTAGCAGGCCAGTGCTCAGTCTACTGAGCCACACCAGCCAGGGCCACACATTTCCATCTTGAGTGGCAAAATCATTGACTTAGATTCCAGTCAGACTCTTCCACTTCCCAGTCAAATTATCTTGGAGAATATCTTTACCTCACCAGACCTCAGTTTTCTCATTTGCACTGATTAAGTTAGATCATGTGATTTTCTTACCCAGCTTTGACCTCTGTACTTTGCATGTGAATATATTGATCAACAAAATGTGTCTATTACAACAATTTCTACATAGGGTCCTGCAATAATTAATTCATAGGGGTCAGTTTCTAAAGGCATCACTCACAACAAAGGTCACCTAGAGTCAAAGCTGAAAATCCCTGAGAACAGAATGTACCAGAGACCAGTTTTGCTCTGGTATTGGAGAAGAAGATCATATCTTTGGCTAGATATCAGGTGATGTAATTGGACTGCATTAGGGGGTAGGAAGAATTGAAAAATGTGCACTTTTCACTATAGAATCACACTCATGCTGTTAGAGAGGGGGCAAGAAAGCTGACTAGCTCTGTACTCATTGAATGGAATGCCAGAGTGGGATTGACTATATCCTTGACATTGTCATCTCTCCTTTTCTTTTGCAGACCTTAATGTAATTATAATTTGCATATTGAAATTTAATTTGAATTACATTAATTAAAATATTATGGTCTATCATCACCCCTCAGGCCTGCTGATGATCTTTGTGACTTCCAGAAGGAAGTCCAGTCAAAAACCAAAGCTTGAGGACAGACTCATAGATGGAGAGCAGGATGACAGCTAGTGGGGGGAAGGTTTCAGGTTGGAGGGATTGAGTGAGAAGGAAAACGGACTCAGGGACATGGACAACAATGTGGTGATTGCTGAGGGGGAAGGGGATTTATGGGTAATGTAAAAAATACAATAAAGATTAAATTAAAAAAACAAAACAAACAAACCAACCCCAAAGCAGCTTACAGGTTCATGATTCTATATCTCCAGTTGGCAGAATCACCTCAGTATTGAAAACCAAGTGCAGACCAGAGAAATCCTTTCCTTCCTTTGGACATAAGGACCATGCTAGATCTTCCAATTAGGTATACTCTTAACAAACATTTATCAAATGTACTTCATATTTCACTCACTGGACCTGCATTTAGGAGGAATTTAAAAAAATACATTTCTCAACACAAAATCATATTCATGCTCATAGTAAGGGAACTGAGATGCTGGGGTTACAAAGGTTAATAGGGCACAGATCCTGCCTCTCCCTGAGAAGGTGATGTCAAACAAAACATATATATAATATGATGTGAGAAAACTTCATAGAGGCATGCATAAAGTTCCATGGGAAGGAGGGAAACTTGACTGATTGTCCACTGGCAATAAATGCATCCCCCGTATCCCTTCCTCCATCTTTCTGTTAAATAAGTGGCCATGGTTAGTTACTATGTATAAAACACTATGCTAGATGTTATAAATGCACGGAGAATAAAACCAGATCCTAGTTGAAGAAACATTACTTTGATGTAGGAGGTAAAACAGGTAAGCAGGTAACGTGAATAACTACTCTTTATGGGTCAATTCTTTGTGACAAGACCATATGAAGCTCTTTAATTACATTCTTACAGTAATCTTGAGAGGTAGACATTATTATCTCCATCTTACCAGTTAGGAAATGGAGATTTAGAGAGGTTAGTAATTTTCTGAGGATTGTGCAGCTATGAATTATGAAACTGAAGCTCTCATGCATTTATCTTAGAACAGAGTCTCTCCTCCTAAGACTATGTGTATTCTGGGATGTGGGTTTTTGGGTTTAAATTGCCGTCACCCCTTATCAACTGCATAATTTTGGGCATTTTACTTAACTTCTTCGAGGGAGATTTCCTCACATAAAAATGAGATGAATAGTTTCTACTTCATAGGATTGTGGTGGAGATTTAGCAAAACTCAGTTAAAGCATTTGGCGCAGTGCCTGGCCAGTCTTTCAAGCTCACTACATTTGCTGGCTAATATCATTATGCTGTCTTGTATGGACAGCAATGGTGAGTACAGTGGAGAGGCAGATGAAATGTGTAGGCATTTAAGGGAAGGAAAGATCACTTCCAATTGGAAGGTAGGAGGGTGAGTAGATTAAAGGAAGACCATGAAGAATTCACTTAAATTGGAGTTTTCAAAAAAATTAAGACTTTAACATTTAGATTCTAAAATTTAGAATAGAAGGCTCTGTGAGGAAGGCAGCAAGGAGCTTGTTACCTGTGGGAGAAGACAAGCAATAAAAATGCAAGGAATAAGTTAGATAGTTACAAAGAGTAGTAATTAAACACGATAATGGGAAAGAAAGTGAGGAGGAAGGGTGGGGCTGATGAGTAAGGGACTCAGAGAGAAGACTGGATTCCATCTCTAGGTAGAATGCTGTTCATATGTAGATCGATTTGCAATCTGTGAATGGATACTTCAATGAATAACCCAAACAGACAGAAAGGCGAATATTCTTAGAAACAGGGGCTATTAGTAATGCAAATATGAAAAAACCTGATTTAAGCAGAACAACAAAACACCCTAATCAATCTTTGAGTTAATCTGTGAATGAAGACATTTACATTTTTGATTTTAAGACAGAAAAAAAATCTTTTCTTTGTCTTATCTCAAGCTAGAACTAAGTAAGATTAGTTAAGGACATCTATTCTAGGGATCATTCATTCACTCACTCATTCATTCATTCAACAAGTATTTTACTGAGGGCTTACTATGTGCCAGGCACTATGCCATGCCTAGGGAATACAGTGGATGGCCCTTCCTTGGAGCTCTCATCGCTTGCTAGGTAGGGCTTTTGGGACTGAGGGGCACATCAGGAGAAGCACAGGCAGGTTCTGACACTTGTCTACTGATGCGTTTGGATAGTGGTGGGAGCACATCCGGAAGTCTACAGGGCCCAGAGTGTGTCCTGAGATGACCTATGGTGAGTATCCTTGATTGAAGAATTTTTTATTTTAATGTCTCTAATTTTACTTAAACTAAAAACACTGTCTGCTTTTCACATTCCTCTGTGCAACCCATTCCAAGGTCCATCCAATCACTCCTCCTCCTATACCTGTCCTCAGCTTTTGCTATCCAGATTTACCAAAATAAATCTTATTTCCACCTATTCCAACTCCTGTTGCTCTTCACAGCTAGTCTCTGGGCTCAGCCCCAAGCCTTAAGGGGTAGTAAATGGATTCAGAGTTGGTACTCAAACACAGATCCCCATGGAAACCAAAGGACTAAGAAAACAATGAGAGGAAGTACTGCCTGACCTTTTAGGCCCACTCATCAATTTTTTTTTTGCTCTCCAGGGTGAAGGCACTTAACTAGTGGAATGAAAGAACCTGACCCCTCCCCCATACCTTCAAAAGTCTTAAGAACCTATGTTTTCTTTGATTGTAAGTGAAGAGCAGTGGGACATCTCCACCTGGTGGTAGAAATACCAAATTACTTCCAAGGAGAGATTGATGAATGAGAGCCTGTAATGCAGGCTATTAAGTAGCTGCAAAAAGGAGAGGGTGAAGAGATATAATAAGCAGGAAACTCTTCCAAGAAAGTGTTTATCTGTGATGCATTTAATACTTACTCTTTCTCACATATATTTTACAATATTTAAATATCATCTTTATGTTGATGATTCAGGTGTTTTTCGGTTTTTGCATTCAATCCACATATGGGTACATGAGGTTGTCTCATATTTCCTAACCTCATAGTAGATATTTTCTACTGAAACATCTTGTTGTAACCACAAATTCAGCATAACTCTGGAGCTGGCTCGTGCTCTTCTCTTCCTTTCCTTTCCCTTCCAGAGGTCAGACTTTGCTAGCTTACAAAGGGAAACCAGTTTTACTCCACTGTCTTGTTGATGTATCCCAGAGTTGAAGTGCTAACATTCTCCCTGTCCCATCATGGGAGCAGAAGTCCAGGCTGTGTCAGGTGTGAGACTGTACTGCCCTCCTTGCACTCCTATAGCTATCATGCAGGACACCGATGCCTGCCATACGTGGTATTATTGGAGGGCGGGATAGCCCTTGTCAACAGACAGATGTTGACACCAATAGGACTCTCCAATTTGGGGTGTGATGAAGGGAGACTTTATTCAGTGAAAACAGCTCAATCCTGAAACAGCACGGCTGTGAGGAAGCCCTGGGGTGAGGTGGCCCTGGCCTCTGTGTTGAAGCTCAGTCCCTCTCTGGTGAGATGCTTTACTTCAGTCCAGTGAACCAACTCTGTTCTAGTGGAGCCAGTTTCAGTGTTACAGTTCCAGCCCAGGTGAGAGGTCAGTACATGGCTCTCCCACCACTCGTATTGAAGTCTGACCAGGGAGGCCCTGGCCAGAAGGAATGTGTATCATTTTTGGAATGGATTGTAACTCCCTCCTTATCTCCTTTTGGGAGTGGCTTCTTGTCCTGTGACTGCTTCTTGATCTTTTACACATTGAGGTAATGTAGTTTAGAGTCTCACATAGGACATGTGCCTCCTTTGTCTGGGGCCCCTTATAATGAGCCTCAGACTGCAGGAGGTATGGCCTCTCTCACACTGACCCACTACTGTTGGTGCATACTCTCTTGTAGTGTGAGTGATAAACAGCATGTCCACATCTGCTGGTCCTGTGTGTGTGTGTGTGTGTGTGTGTGTGTTTAATATCACAAACACTAAAGCATCTCCCTGGTTTGGAGCTCCTGCACTACAGGGGGAAAGACAACCTTTGGTGGAAACAAGAAAGTGTGCTTTCTGAGCCAGAGGGGAGCTGACTCACATAGATAAGTCCCTGCTCTGGTCCCTGATTGGTCCATTTCTATACAAATGAAAACTCTAAATTCTCAGTTTGATTGGTTCAAATAGCACCATCTTGATTGGTCATAATGGAGACACTCTGATTAGTCAGTGAAAATGCAAAGAGGCTATAGCTGCACAGCTCCGATTGGATGGGGAAAATCTCAGGCTTTCTGGTTGAAATATAATCCCAGAAACTCCTTTAGAAGTGTTGGCTCAGATGGCAGGAACACAGTGCAGATAAGCAGGCAGTTCAGTGGGGCTTCTCCTGAAGCCTGATGTGCATGAGAAGCTCCAGTCTAGCAGTGGCTGCTAATATCTGTTTTTAAGTTTGGAGCAGATGAACCACAAGGAGTCCTTGGTGGGTATTTTCTTTCTCAGGGTCAACACTGTCTCAATAAGGGAGCCTATTAACTAGGCTAGAGGGTTCTTATAAGAGAGCTATTAGATTACAACAATCCCATCCCCTTCTCATAGCTATTACTTTACCTTAATCCATGTTCTAGACAGACCCATGAGGGCAATTCTGGGGCTTATCACAGGAAGAAGGCATAAGACATGATCCACATTATCTTCAGAGCAGAATACTTTCTTCTACAAATCAAATTGCATTTGGCTTGCCCCTGCTGGTGCAGTTGGTTGGAATGTCATCCCATATCCCAAAATGTTGGAGGTTTGCTTCCAGGTCAGGGTGTAACAGGGTGCAGCCAGGGGGCTCCCAAATAGGGATTTGTAATGGGGTCCAGAACTCAAGGTGTCCAGGAAATATTAAAAAATATAGGATGTCTTCACTCCCCATTAGTCTGAACTGAGGGATGGGACACATGGAGCAGGGCCATTGAGTTGTTCTGCATAGAAATAGTTTTGCAAATAACCTCAGGCATGGTTATTTAATATATCTGTAACTTTTAACTGGTTTCATGGGTATATTAAATAACTGTGGCCATGCTTTGAGCCAGGGAGATGGGAGTGACTTCTACCCAGGATGTAACTAGGAGGCAACTCCCCCTGGTTACAGTGCCTGCCTGAGAGCTTGCAGATGATTGGCTCCATGCCATGGGGCCACGCCTGCCCAGACTTACTATGGTAGCCCAGAAAAAATATGGGAATGCTGGCAGATGTAGCTGATTGTGGGAGGAGTTAGAAATGGGATCCAGAAGAAGATTGGTGCTGGGATTGGTGCCACCCAGGTGTGGCAGCCATGCGAGGTGCAGGGGACCCACACAGCTTTGGTGAGAGAGGGAGAACCACATGGCTTTGGGGCTCCCTTTGCCACACAGTTGAGGAAGCTGGAAAGCAAGATGTAGCAATGATGCAGAGCTCTCTCTTAGCAATTTGGAAGAATGCAGGAGAGATGTTGTGGGAAGGAAAGGGGTCAAAGGACGCTTGCTGCTGGGCCATGAGAAGGTGCCACATGGGTTTGGATTAAGAACTGGAAGTTGCGGCAGTGACACAGCTGATGGTGCTGGGAACATGGTTGGCCTGCCAATTGAACGCACATTACTGGGAAGAACCAGGAGCTACCTGAGGCATGGACTTGTATTTCTTTTCCTGAGATACATTACCCCTGACTGGCTGGACTGGGCAAAGTTGGGGAGGAAGGACTGTGTGCATTTATGGGTATTCTAAGGGGCTTTGGGATTTTAATGAAGACACCAAGTTATTACTCTTAAGTCTGTATAATCTTCCAATAAATTATTCCTCTCCTTTTCACCAGTCTCTGACATTGAGAGTTATAATTTCCTGGTGACAGGCAAGGCAAACATAGTACAGGGGGACCCTGGGAGAAGGGGGGGTCCATTCAGTGTCTTGTTCCCCCATCCCCATCCATTCAGTAACAAGGGCACATACCTAGGTTGAGGGTTCAATCCCTGGTCAGGGTGCATATGGGAGGCATCCAGTTGATGTTTCTCTCTCATATCAACATTTCTCTCCCTTCCTCTCTCTAAAATCAATAAACACATTAAAAAATTAAAAACAAATAAAACAATAAAAAATTGCAGTTGGCTCATCTTAGTATTCTGTATAAGTAAGATGAAATAAAAACATAATATATTGACTAATTGCTCCTTTTTTATTTTATTTATGTTTTAAATATATTTTATTAAAACAATATATTTAAACACAATAATAATAATATATTTAATATAATAATATATTAAATATAATATATAATAATATATTAAATATAATATATTTAAATATATTATATTTCCTTTTTTTGCCTGTAAGGTCTCTTTTGAGAAATCAGCTGACAGTCTGATGGGAACTCCTTTGTAGGTTACTGTCCTCTTATCTCTTGTTGCTTCTAGGATTCTCTCCTTTGTTTTTACCTTGGCTAATGTAATTATGATGTGCCTTGGTGTGTTTCTTCTTGGGTCCAACTTCTTTGGGGCTCTCTGAGCTTCCTGGATTTCTTGGAAGACTGTTCCCTTTGCCAGAATGGGGAAGTTCTCCTTTATTATTTGTTCAAATACGTGCTCAGTTTGTTGCTTTTCCTCTTCCCCTTCTGGTACCCTTATAATTCGAAAGTTGGAATGTTTAAAGATGTCCTGGATGCTCTTAAGCTTCTCCTCGTTTTTTTGAATTCTTATTTCATCATGCTTTCCTGCTTGGTTGATTCTATCTTCCTTCTGGTCCACTGTATTGTTTTGAGACCCAGTTTCCTTTCCTTCACTATTGGCTCTCCTCCATGTATCTTCCTGCATCTCTTTTATAGTAACCTGCATCTTTTCATCTAATTTGAGCCCAAAATCAACCAATTCCGTGAGCTTTCTGATCACCAGTGTTTTGAACTGTGCATCTGATAGATTGGCTATTTCTTGGTCGCTCAAAAGGATGAGTCCTGGGGGACTGATCTGTTCTGTTGGAAACCTGTCTCTCCCTGTCTGTCCTTTTTTTTTCCTTTTTTTTCCGGTCTGGTCACTCTTGATATGGTGGGGGGGCGGAGCCTTAGGTGTTCACCGGGGCTGGGCACCCCAGTCGCTAGATTGTGACGTTGTATGTGGGGGTGGGGGTGGGAGTGGGGCTGGGAGGAAACAATGGTGGTAGTTCCGTTCTCCTGGGATCTTAGTTCCTTCTCTGAGATCTTGGGCTGCGAGCTCTGCCCTGGTCCACATTCGTTGACTCACTGGGTCTGCCAGCTGCTGCTTGCGTTCTCAGGGACCACCGCTGCATTTCCGCGCACCCCGGATGGCTTTCGCGCTGATTTCGCGCCAAGTTTTCCCCGACCTCCGCGTGCCGCCGACCTGCGCCTGCCCGGCTCATCCTCTCCTACCAGTCTGGATGTACAGGTCTACTTCAACTTCTTGGCTGTCCGACTTCCATTCAGATAAATCCTCTGTCAGTTCTGGGTGTTATTCTATTTGTAAATTGTTGTTGTTCTAATCTTGGTTGTGCGAGGAGGTACTGTGCGTCCACCTATTCCTCCATCTTGCCGGAAGTCTCTAATTGCTCCTTTTTAATAAAATATTTTATTTATTTTTAGAGAGAGTGGAAGGGAGGGAGAAAGAGGGAAAGAAACAACAAGAGAGAAACACCAAATCATTGCCGTTGCCACATGTGCTCTGATCAGGGGCCCACCTGCAACCCAGGCATGTACCCTGACTGGGAATCAACCTGCGACCTTTCACTTTGAAGTATGATGCCCAACCAGCTGAACCACACTGGTCAGGCCTAATTGCTCTTTTTTACCTTTTCCCCCCCTAAAATTCTACTTCCACAACTTCTATTTATATCTTTTGGCCTTCCCTGGATCTTTTCCAAAGTCTTTTAAAAAATATGTTTTGTTTTAGACCAGTTTTAGATTTACAGCACAATTGAGCATAAGGTATAGAGATGTCTAATACACACCTTGTCCCCAGCCATAGCTTCCCCATTATCAATGTTCCCTCTAGAGAGGTACATTTGTTACAACTGATGAACCTACCTTGACATATTAAGCAGCACTCTCTGAACCAATGGGGAAAGGAAGCCTGAATTATACTTCACAATTTCTTGGAAACTCAGTCTGAGAGATGAAAAACCTCAGGAGATCTAGTTATGGGGGGCCCTCAGGATTTTGTGAGTTTTACCTCCAGGACCTCTACCTTGGTCTCCTAAAGTATATCAGAGATATCAGAGAAAAATCCCTCATGCTTCCAGCAGGAGGAGGGAAAATGAAACCATTTTGAAATACAGCAGAGCTTTCTCTTCCTTACAAATCCTGCCTTCAGGGGAAACTATTTAACCAGAGCCTAACCTGCTAGGGTATTATCATAGCCTAACTGACCTGGGAGAAAGGAAATACTCAACTCCAGCCCCTTCTAGCCATCCTGTCCCTGTCTTTCTGAGAGGGTACTGAGAAGCACATGTAAAACTCACAGCCCACAGGTCCAGGCTGAGTAAAAGACTTAGACCTAATTATAAGACTACAGAATGCTTACCCTCTCCCTATCCCTCACCACTATATTACTAAAGTCATATTTATGACTTTTTACTAAAGTAGTATACCTAGTTATCAAGAAAAAAGTACAAAACACATTACTTTTACAAACTACTTTTAAAGTAGTCCTTTTTACTAAATATACCCAGTTATCAAGAAAAAAGTACAAAAGACATTAAAAGAAAAAACAAAACAAAAACAAAGAACCCAACAAACAAACCAACCACAGTTTAAAGAGAATGCAAACATTAAAATCAGACTAAGTCATGGCAGGGATGTTGGAATTACCAAAGCAGGAATTTATTTTTTTTTCAAGATTTTATTTATTTTTAGAGAGAGAGGAAGGGAGGGAGAAAGAGAGGGAGAGAAACATCAATGTGTGGTTGCCTCTTGTGTGCCCCCTACTGGGGACCTGGCCCACAACACAGGCAAGAGAGAGAGAGAGAGAGAGAGAGAGAGAGAGAGAGAGAGAGGGAGAGGGAGAGGGAGAGGGAGAGGGAGAGGGAGAGGGAGAGGGAGAGGGAGAGGGAGAGAGGGAGAGAGGGAGAGAGGGAGAGAGGGAGAGAGGGAGAGAGGGAGAGAGGGAGAGGGAGGGAGGGAGGGAGGGAGAAATTTGTTGTTTTATTTATTTATGCATTCATTGGTTGCTTCTTTTAGGTGCCCTGAATGGGGATCGAACCTTCAACGTGGCATATTGGAACAATGCTCTAACCAACTGAGCTACCTAACCAGAGCCTCTGATTCAGTTTTGGAAGATTATTTCTAGGAATTTATTCATATTGTCCAGATTGTCCATTTTGTTGGCATATAGTTACCTATAATACTTTCTTACAATTCTTTGTATTTTTCTGGTGTCAGTTGTTACTTCTTCCTTTTCAGTTCTGATTTTATTTATTTGGATTCTCTCTCTTGTTTTCTTGATTAGTCTGGTTAGAGGTCTGTCAATCTCCTTTATCTTTTCAAAGAACCAGCTCTTGGTTTCATCAATTTTTTGGTACTGTTTTTAGATTCAGTTTCCTTTATTTATGCTCTGATCTTTATTATTTCTTTTTTTCTACTCACTTTGGGGTTTATTTACTGTGTTTTCTAGTTCCTTTAAGTGTAAAGTTAAATGGTTTACTTTGAGATTTTTCTTGTTTCTTGAGGTAAGCCTGTAATGCTATGGATTTCCCTCCTAAAACTACTTTATCTCTGTTTTATAGGATTTGGGCTTTGTGTTCTTATTTTCATTCATTTCAAGATATCCTTTGATTACTTCCTTGATCTCATTGCTAACCCATTTATTATTTACTAACATGTTATTTAGACTCCGTGTCTTTGCATGTTTTTTTTTTTTTAGTATTTTTTCTTGAGATTGATTTCTATTTTCATACTACTACGGTCATAAAAGATGCTTGATGTGATCCCAGTCTTCTCAAATTTATCGAGACTTGTTTTGTGTTCTAACATGTGTTCTAGCCTATAAAATGTTCCATATGTAATTGAAAAGAACATATATTGTGCTGCTTTCGGGTGAAATGCTTGAAGGTATCAGTTAAATACACCTGTTCTAGTGTGTTATTTAAGGCTACTGTGTCCTTGTTGATTTTCTGTCTGGAAGATATACCCATTGATGCCAATGGGGTGTCAAAATCCCCTAGTATGACTGTATTACTGTCAGTCTCTCTCTTTTATTTTTATCAAAATTTGCTTTATATAGTTAGAGGCTCCTGTGTTGGGTGCATAAATGTTTACAAGTGTTATATCCTCCTGTTGGATTTCTCTCTTTATCATTATGTAGTGTCCTTTGTCCTTTATTATAGCCTTTGCTTTAGATTTTATTTTGTCAGATATAAGTATTGCTACCCCAGCATTTTTTTCATTTTCATTTGTGCAAAATATCTTTTTCCATCCCTTTGTTTTCAGTCTGTGTGTAACTTCCATTCTAAGGTAGGTCTCTTGTAGATAGCATATATGTGGGTCATGTTTTCTTCTGTTCAGCTATACTTTGTCTTTTGATTGGAGCACTTAAGCTATTTACATTTAAAGTGATTATTGATAGGTACATATTTATTGCCATTTTATTCTTTTAATCATGTTCCTCTGTTTCTCCTCCTCCTGCTCCTCTTTTTTCTCCTCCTCCTCCTCCCACTAACATTTCTTATAATACTGCTGCAGTGGTAACAAACTTTTTTACCTTTTTCTTGTCTGGGAAGCTCTTTATTTCTTCTTCAATTTTAAACAATAGTCTTGCTGGGTAACATAGTCTTGGTTGCAGGTTTTTGCTTTTGATCACTTTGAATATTTCATGGCAATCTCTTCTGGCCTGAAATGTTTCTGTTGAGAAATCAGCTGACAGTCTCATGGGAGCTCTCTTGTAGGTAACTAATGGTTTTCCTCTTGCAGCTTTTAAAATTCTCTCTTTGTCTTTAACTTTGCCATATTAATTTTGATGTACCTTGGTGTGAACCTCTTTGAGTTCATCTTGTTTGGGACTCTCTGAACTTCTTGAACTTCTGTGTCTTTTTACTTCATCAGGTTAGGGAAGTTTTTGGTCATTATTTCTTCAAATACATTCTCAATTCTTTGCTCTCTCTCTTTTCCTTCTGGTACCCTATGATGTGATGTTGTGATTGTGACACCTCATGTTGTTTCAAAGGTCCCTTAAACTATCCACATAAAAAAAAATCTTTTTTCTTTTTGCTCTTCTAATTGGGTGTTTTCTGTTACCTTGTCTTCCAAACCACTGATTCGGTCCTTTGCTTCATTTAACCTTCTCTTTATTTCTTCTAGTATATGCTTCATTTCAGATATTGTATTCTTCTTTTCTGACTGTTTTTTTTTAATGGTTTATATGTCTTTTTCCATACTACTGTAATTATCACTAGGTTCCTTCTAGTTCTCACTAAATTCTTTGAGCATTTTTTTAATCATTTAAAAATATTTTATTTATTTATTTATTTTTAAAATTTTATTTATTTATTTTTTTAGAGAGGGAAGGGAGGGAGAAAGAGAGAGAGAGAAACATCAATGTGCAGTTACTGGGGGCTGTGGCCTGCAACCCAGGCATGTGCCCTGACTGGGAATCGAACCTGCGATGCTTTGGTTCACAGCCTGCACTCAATCCACTGAGCTATGCCAGCCAGGCTATTTATTTATTTTTAGAGAGAGAGGAAGGGAGGGAGGAAGAGAGGAAGAGAAACACCAATGTGAGAGAGAAACATTGATTAGTTGCCTTCTGCGTGTGCCCAGACTGGGTAGTGAATCCTCAACCCAGGCATGTGCCCCAACCAGGAGAATCCAACCAGCAATGCTTTGCTCCTCAGGATGACACCCAAGCTACTGAGCCATGCTGGTCAAGGGCCAAGAGTCTGTCTTTGTCTCCTACTACTTTCCTCTTTTGTACCTCTTAGATAAGATCATGTGGTTTATCAAAGTCCTGGTCTTTTGGTTTGAAATGATCACTCTGGCTTTAGCCTGGGAACCCCCAAGCACTCTACCCATGGAATTGAATAAAGACATGTAATAATATTATTTTATTAATTATTAGAAAAAGAGGTATGGTAATAATTGTGGTACGCACCTGGGGAAACAGGAACAAGATATATGATAGCCTTTAGAATTTTTTTGTTTCAATAACCACAGATTTATGTTTATTTTATTTATTTATTTATTTTTTAAAATTTTATTTTAATCATTGTTCAAATACAGTTTTCTCCCTTTTACTCCCAATTATGTTTATTTTTATACTGCATTATTCAACTATTTTATTTGTTAAATATGGTTAAACTATTTAATAAATAATTATTTAGTTTGAGGGAGTGGATTTCTAGTAGATTTTTTTGAATGGGATATTGAGAAATTGAGAATGGTTAGTTTTTTGTTTCCTATATTGATTAGGTGGACTTGTGAGTCTCTGTGGAGGTGAACATATGACTAAACTCTTGGCTGTCTGCTCTGATTGAGAGACTTGACTTTATTGATAACATAATTGCATCCATAAATAAAGCAAGCATTTAATATAAAAGCTGAGAATGAGACAGAGGCATAATAGGTTAAGACTGGATGTATAGAGATATATTGCACAAAATTTGCCCATATTGTTTAGGTTTTGGATTAACTCAGTGAAAGGCTGTCAACCTCATGAGTCTAAACTGATATGAAATACTAATTTGGATAAATTATCCTGGTGCCTTGATTAATTGTCCTATTGTAATGGGAAATTTTATACAGAATTTTACTTTTTGGTGTGGAGGAATTTATAATTGACACATTTGAAAATATCTTATTGTGTTCTCTTTTTTGAATTGTTTAGTTTGTGAAATCACTAGTTAAAAGAAGCTTTAACCCAGTCAGAAAGGAAGGATACATTAATTGAAATAAAGAACAATTTACAGGGAAACAACAGTAGATTGGATGAAGCCAAGAATCAAATCAATGATTTGGAATGTAAGGAAGTGTAAAATAACTATGCAGAACAACAGGAAGGAAAAAAGAATAAAAAAAATGAGAATAATATAAACAGCCTCTGGGACAACTTTAATGTCCAACATTAGCATCATAGGGGTGCCAGAAAGAGAAGAGAAAGAATAAGAAGTCGGAAATCTCTCTGAAAAAATAGCAAAAGAAACTTCCCTAATTTGGTGAAAGAAATAGTCATGCAAGTCCAGGAAGCACAGAGAATCCCAATTATGATGGATGCAAAGAGGCCCACTCTAAGACACATCATTATTAAAAGGCCAAAGGTTAAAGATAAAGGGAAACTCTTAAAAGCAAGAGAAAAGAAGTTAGTTACTGGAAGGTTGCTAGATGGGGGGATGGGGGGGAGGGAGAATGGGTAAAGAGGTGAGGGGAATAAGAAATACAACTAGGTACTTACAGAATAGCCATAGAGATATAAAGTACAGTATAGGAAATGGAGTAGCCAAAGCACTTAAATGCATGACCCGTGGACATGCACAATGGTGAAAGGATTGCCTGAGGGAGCAGGGGGTGCTGGGTGGAGGGGGACAAAGGGGGGAAATCAGGACAACTGTAATAGCATAATCAATAAAATATAATAATCAAAAAAGAGAAGCTTTATTTCTTCAGCAGGCATGGTAGAGTAAGTACTTCAGTACCTTTTCATAGCACATAGTGGCCACAGAAAGCTCTCCAGTCCAGGCCTGTTAAAGTGCACACAGCAAAGCATGTATGGTTTCTCTTCTAGAACTAGCTCTAATGTATATATCCAGTTGAAACAGAACTGAAGAACATTCTCTCATCAAAAGAAACATAGTGTATCCTATGATATCTTGACCAATGTCAACCTAGAGACTAAAAAGCCTATTGGATATTTTTTGTATGTCAATCTTCTAGATGTCATGTGTGCCAGATTTTGCTGTTTTCTGAGTGGCTTTAATCTCATTCTCTATTCTTGGAGCAACTGAGTCGTTTAAGTGGAAGGGATACTAAAAAATTGCTAGAAAGTAGTATTTTACCTTAAACTGTGTTTGATCTTGATGTATTGATATTATATGGCTACTAAAAGAGGAAAAGCAAGAAGAAAAACCCCTCATTGATATCTAAACATTAGACAAAATTGTAAAGATGAAGGTTTCCCCAGGTGGTGACAGACACTTTCAAACCTGACTCTTAGTCCTTAGGCCTCCTATCATTCTCTTCAGGGCCAGCTTCACCTCTTGGTTCCGCAGAGTGTAGATGAGGGGGTTGAGAAAAGGAGTGATGGTTGTGGGGAACAGAGCCCCTGCCCCATCTAGGGGGCTGTTTGTTTCAGGTCTCAGGTAGATGAAGGCACAAGGCACATAGTACACAGTTACCACAGTTACATGGGCTCCACAGGTTGAAAAAGCCCGGCGCTGACCATCAGCTGTACGTATTCTCAGGATAGCCTGAATGATCTGTATGTAGGAGAGGAGAATCAGGGTGAAGCAACTGGCAACCACCACCCCAATGTCCACAAAGGTCACCAGCTCATTGACTGTTGTATCAGCACAGGCCAACTTCAAAACTGCAGGGATGTCACAAAAAAAATACTCCACCTGGTTGGGTCCACAGTAAGGCAGACGGAAGGTTAGGATGGCCTGGAGAAGCCCATGGATGGATCCTGCCACCCAAGCTCCAGCCACAAGTAAGGTAGTCAGTTTAGCATTCATGAGTACAGGGTAGTGCAGGGGCCGACATATTGCCAGGTACCTGTCATAGGCCATCAGGGTATAGAGGAAGCACTGGGTGCTGCCCAGGAAGTGATAAAAATAGAGCTGAGTGACACAGCCACCAAATGAGATGGGCTTAATGCCTAAAGTGAAATTCATCATGAGGCGAGGAACAATGGTGGTGGAGATGGCCATGTCGATGATGGAAAGAACACCAAGAAAGATGTACATGGGATGGGAATGGAGTTGCACATCTACCCAGACGGTGATTAGAATAAGCAGGTTCCCCAGCTGAGTCAGAATGTAGGTCAGCAAAAAGAACACAAAAAGAAATGTCCTTAGCCTGAGTGGGTAGGGAATTCCTGTCAAGATGAACTCAGTCAACAATGTGCTGTTGATGCTTTCCATCTTCTGGAGAGTTGTTACCTAGAGAATGGACAAGGCAGGACTTAGCATGGAGGTGAGAGGAAAGTGAGGAGGAACTAGAGAAAGAGATTGTAAAAATCCGGTACAGTGGCAGAGAAGTTTTTCTCTTATGTGGCAAAGTGACAAGTAGGGAGGAAGTACATTCTGTGGCCAGGGTTGGCCTGTTTTGTAAATAAAGTTTTATTGGAACACAGCCATACTCATTTACTTATGTATTGTCTGTAGTGGTTTTGGTACTATGATGGCAGAGTGAAGTCATTGCATTTGTCCTGGAAATCTTAAAATATTCACTCTTTGGACGTTTATAGAAAATGTTTGCACTTAGAAGTTTGTATCTGAAGAACTTTTGCCAAAGATTAAGGATTTACTGGAAATGACATGAGTGAGAAAGGATATTTGTTTTGTTAGATGTCCTGCCAGTTTGGAAACTTCCAGAACACAATGGTTCATTCTTATTTCTGTTAGGATATAAACTTATATAGAGTGGGGAGTATGCAGATAGGGAGTGAGAAAATTCCTTTCCCCCTTTGTAGTAGACAGAATGGAATAGAATTTTGATTAGATGGCTAGTTTTGTATGACAGTGCTTGATGCTGTATAAGTCTACTCTCCAAATTGTTCATGACTAAAGGAGAATAATGCCCAGGAGGCTGTAAGCATATAAGTAAAGTTTGGTCGGTACTTGATGTTATGTATTTTGGTTCCTTTGTATATAATAATTTTGTCTTGGGATATGGTAAAGGAAGAGAGAAGAGGAGGAGGTAAAGAGGGATGGCCATAGTGAGAAGTCAGGCAGCTGCAGTGGTCTCGCAGACCAGAGAGGTCTGATGTTACTTTCTGTAGATTTAGAATCTTGATTTGGTCAGGTTTCTCTCGGGAATCAGGCATTGGGAAATCAGTTCACACTATTCAAATACCTGAGAGAATGACTTGTAAACCAAACAACCAATTTGTTAATCTACAGTGGGAGATTTCACTCCCATGACTAAACTGTTATGCCTACTACTCAGGGCAACCATTTACTAATATCGAGGTCCTGGGAAATCAAATTAGGAATCAGATGTGTGTTTCTGAGTTTTGAATCAAAGCAAAGGGAATTTGATAGAGCACACAATTTGGGCTTCAGTATTCTCAATGAATTACACCTTGTAAATTACAAGTATCTTTATATTTCAATCTTCCCTTCAGATATGATATTTTTTCTTTCTTCTGGACAGGTGTGAAGATACATTCACAAAGTGTTACACTAAGTATTTTTTTTTTCCTAAGCCTGTATCTCTTTTATTATTATGCCTTTATTATCTTCAATGGCTTTCTTTTTTTCATCACATTACTTAACTTTTTAGGGTTTTCTTGATTATTTTTTCTCATTTATTTTTCATATTGTTTTCTTATTTGCATTAGGGAACATTCTACATTCTCTGAATTGCTCTTAAGATCTATTATTTCTCTTGGGAAATTTCCTGTAGATAGGGAGTTCCAGTCCACACATAGTGTGCTGAATCTTGTGTTTTTTAAAAATACGTCAAAGATTTATTAACTCAAAAATGAGCAAACTAGTTAGAATATAAAGTTTTAAAGAGCATTTGAAGAGCAGGGTATTTGTAGACACCAAAAAAAAAAAAAAAAGACCATTGGCATAAAGTTACTGGAGCATTGTAAAAGTGGTTACAGTGCAATGAAATCAAAGCCTTTGAAGATAAACTTTCTACCAAAAACAATCTACGAAGTTAACATGTTACCTCATAGAATCTGAACTTCAAAATTTTTTAAAGTTAATTTTTTAATATTTAGGTACAATCAATATATAACATTATATTAGTTTCACATGTATAACATAATGATTAAATGATTGTATATGCTGAGTCTTGTTTTATTCAACCCAAGAAAAACCATCTTAAAGGGAAGGATGAAGGAAGGCATGTAGACCTGTTTGTAATTCTCTCTTTATTAGATGCAATTTCATTTCAGTTGCAATTAAATTTTCTTCTACTTATTTTTAAACAATTTTATTCCCCATTTAGTGTGAATATTAACAAGACAAATTTCTTTTACCTTTGTTCTATGACTGTCTTCCATGTGTCACTGCTATTATCATAGATCTCCAGGCATGAAACTTAATATTCATTGGGTGAACACCCCTTTACTTTGATTCATTGATAACCTAGATGTAGCTCTGAGATGACTTAGTTCCTTTCAATAACAAAACTGCAGAAAAATAGGGTGGTGGTAGGCAGGCAGAGGAGGTGGGGAGAGAGAGAGAAAATGGCACAAAAAGAAACATGGCATTGATGAAACGTCAGCGGACTAGGGTGATATGAACTCACAAAATAGTGATGGTATTTTACATGCATAGTGTTCTTATGATCCTTACAGAAATTAAATGACAGAGGAGTCCCATAGCTGCATAGTCCTAGAGTTAGCACTACTGCTAGGTTTTACAATTTCCAGTCTAGGGGTCTTTCTACATTTTACTTAATATTCCTTCCACAAATAAGTAAAAATAATTGAGTAAATCATGTTATTTTAGGTTGCCAAGTTGTTAGGAGTTTTAAAAAATTCATTGACAACGTTAATCATCAGTGTCCTGAAGTCATAGCTTTGTCTATGATCTGAATAATAATTTTAAGTTTGATGGTTCATTCTGTCAAAGATTCTAAGCTGGTGTTGCCCTACCTCTAAACCTAGATTCAGTACAATTAAGTGCATGTTTTAAAATCAAACAAGTTTTTTTATCATGATTTTATGAAGTGGCCTGTCTTCTTTTACTGTCACACCAATGCATTTCTTTAGAAAGTAGACAATTGCCTGGGTGCTTACCTGTACTTTTGTTTTACAGGGACTTAGACTGCGAAGGCATTGATGCTTTATGTTTTTGAATTGTGATCTTATATCAGATGCAAATGGCCATCTAGTACAAGCATGTTTGAGAAAGATATGGGAATCATTAGTGGACCACAAAAGGATTATAAATCTATAATGGTGATCATTAAAAGTGGTTCGTGACTGATTTGGCCAGGGTATTACATACCTTTTCTAATGAGGCACGGGCAGGCTTGATCCTATTTCAGTAGATGAATTTTGCTTAATTCTGATCCCAAACTGTATATCTAACTCTAGTGATCCATATCTCAAAAGGCCATGCAGAAAATTAAATATTTTTTATTGTTTTTCAAAAATTAACTCAAAGTACACTCCTTTAATTTATAAAAGGCATCTTAAATATTCAGAAAACATATAATCTATTACCATTTTCTGAATTTTACAATAAGACATGCAAAACTGAAGATAATCTAAAGAGAAGTAACTTTGGAATTAATATATACATATATACAATGGGATAAGAAAAATTTGAGTTACTAAGTCTGAGAAATGAGACTACAATTTCCATTAAAAGATAAAACTGTGCCCTAGCTGGGTGGTGGCTCAACTGTTTGGAGCATTGTTCCATACACTAGAAGGTGGTGGGTTTGATTGCCAGGCAAGGCACATACTTAGGTTCCAGGCTTGATCCCTGGAGGTAGCGTGTACGGAAGATGACTGATGGATATTCCTCTCTCACATCAGTGTTTCTCTCTTCCCCCCTCCTCTCTCTCAGTAAACATATCCTCAATAAACATATCCTTAGGTGAGGATTAAAAAAACAACAAAACCCTTATTAGCAACGCACTGTTCTGTTTAAAATATTCATTAACACAGAAATCAGATTACAGTTTTACTCACATCTGTACTTCACATTTTGGGAAGAAAACCTGTGTTACATGTGGGAGAAAGGACCTGATAAGGACCAAATGGCAAGTAGTAAAGATGGAACCACTACAGAGCTCCAATATATTCTTACCTTCTTACGCAGTAGATGAATCTCTGAAGAAGGGCAGCTTTAGAGAAAAATGTGGCCAATGAAAGGCTTGGGAGATATATTATCCTGATATAAAATGGCCTAATGGTAGCTGCATTGTTAGACTCAGCAGACCAGTGAGGAAAATTTCTGTGAGAGCAGAAATAAATGTATTGAATAATTAAACAAGAAAAGACATTGAGAGATAAAGTGACTGAGAATGAAGAAACCCTTTGCACAGTGTTTGGACCCAACATTTATCTATATCTGAAATTTATTCTGTGGTTATATCTATATTTGGGAGTATCTTCTTTTCAGCACCTTTCCACATCAGTGATCAAGTCCTGCAGATGATATTTAACTCTGGAAAATGGGACAGGACAATGGCAAGTGTTACTTGGCAGAGAGAGAATCACCTTCACCTGGGGTTGTCAGTATCCGCAGAGAATCATTTTGCAGTCTGAGAGAAGAGATATAAATCTGTTCCTAGAAAAATTTCAATGGGTCTCACGGGGTCAGTGGTATTTACTGTGAAGAGCTGATGGCAGAAGATCCGATTAGTCAGTTCTGGCTGAAGGACCAAACTAATGAAACTTAATTTATTATTTGCAGGTGTATTTGTAGATGCTGTCTTCCAAAGTCCTTACAAACTGAAAAAAGGGTTATGGCTCCCACTGAAGATAATTACTAAAGCTGGTCTCTCTTGTGTTCTGTTACTCCTTTTATTTTCCCCAGAGGCAGTTATAACATGTGAGGATTTAGCTTGGAGAGTATTATAATAGCACCCTTGTGATAAGACAAGACCAATATTTATAGTTTGTTTTCTGGAAAACTTCCTTATTATAGCTTTTTTGAATTTTGTATAATTGTCTGTGGGGCTTAACAAGGCTTATTGATGATGGCATGTCTATGCTTTGTTTCATCTTCCAAAAACACATTTGGAAAAAAGGAAGGAAAAGCTAATATGGTTGTTATTGGTCAAAAGGTGTTTCATTAACTGGTACATTCACATTTCATGAACCTCTTATTTCTTTGAATTACTAAGGTACTAACATAGATCTGCATAGACTAGGAGGAACATAGAATCTCAGTGTTAGAGGGACAGGAGAAGTTATTCAATTAAACTATCCTGTACAATATTTTTTTTAATAAAAATTGCTTGTGCCAGGTTTTTTTTTTAAAGATTTTATTTATTTATTTTTAGAGAGGGAAGGGAGGGAGAAGGAGAGAGAGAGAGAAACCTCAATGTGCAGTTGCTGGGGGTCATGGCCTGCAACCCAGGCATGTGCCCTGACTGGGAATCAAACCTGTGACAGTTTGGTTTGCAGCCGGCGCTCAATCCACTGAGCTATGCCAGCCAGGGCTAACTATTCTGTACAATATTTTGTCATGCCCCCTGGGCAGTGATTTTTATTAGTACTTCTTAGTTCTGTTTCTTTGCATACTTTGAGATTGGTCTGACTTCTTTTCTCTTTGAAATTGTCTGAACCATTTTTCCAGACTTTCTTCAAATGTCTAATGATGGCCTATGTCTTTACGAGAATATCTTGAATGTGATCTGTTCCTCCTGCCCCCAAACTTTTGTGGTGAACGCTATACCTTTCAAGTAATCTTGACATTGAAGTGTCTAGTGCAGAGATTGGAACACTTTTTCTGTAAAGTATGTATAGTAACTATTTTTGTCCTTGAAGACCATACTGTCTTCCAATAGTCTCTGTTGCATGTATTCAAATCTGCCATTGTACATGAGAGCATCCATAAACAGTATATTTAAAAATGGACATGGTTGTGTTATAATAAAACTTTATTTGTAACCACCAAACCTTGAATTTTATATGAATTCCATGTTTCATAAAGCTTATTCTTCTTTTGCTTTTTATCAATTGTTTAAAAAAATGTGAAAACCTTTCTTAGATTGCAGGTTTACAAAAAACAAATAGCAATTTAAATTTGGATTACAAGTGAATCGAAGTGATCAGGGGTTGAAACAAAACTTGTTTATGACTAATTAGTGAGAAGAACTGGCCAAAAAGGGTGTGTATGAGTGGATGGAGATAGGTGAAAAGGTTGTTTTACCTTTCACAGCCTGGTCTTTTCATATATTTTGCTGATTCCACTATTCCAGAAAGCACAATTTCAGTTGAAATAGGTTTCAGAAAGGAAACTGTTGAATTTTGTGGGTGTAGGTTTGTATATTGTGACCAGAATGTGTGTGAAGAAGCACTTTGTGAAACAGGGCTACAAAGGTACAGGTTCATAATTTCATAAGTTGTTGATAACTTAACCTATAGGGTCGGGCACAAATAATGCCTCCTTTTTATTATAAAATCTTTTATTATAAAACCATAAGCATGTAATCCTATAACATTACAATATCACACTCAAGCACACCATATGACATTTTAGGTGAATTGTTCAAATTAAAACTATAAATTATTACCCTACCAATCACACTCAAGCAGGCCTTACTTCTGCCGGACCCTGTAGTTTCATTGTTTCAGTTGACACCCTTCTGGATCTGTTCCACAAGATTTTCCACACTAGTAGTTATGTTTATTGGTTAAATTAGTAATGATACATATATCCCTAGTAGTGTAGTTAGGGTTTATAGATTAAATGTGCACAGAATCCCAAAATCTTACAAGCTCCACAGCATCTCATCTCCTCTGGCAACAATAATGAGGTCCTCAAGGTTAAGTGACAAGCAAAAGACATATCGATTAACTCTAGTTCCTATCTAATATTATTTTACTCATGTCACAATTGGCAATTTGTTTCTGATGAGACACATGGAGATAAAGAAAGGGGCAGCCATTGCTGTTGCACCTCCTCCTATTTACAAACCTTTCCCTCTGCCACTGAAGTAACTTACAGGGGATTTGAAGGGCTTGTGCCTTTTTTTCTACCTTCATATTTTTCCTTTTCACACTTTCAAGAGACAGACATTAAGAAAAGAATGTTAAAAAGCAAGTGCACACCTAGGGAAAATTAGAAAGTAACCATGCATGCCCAGGGAAAGTCTCGAAAAAGGCATGAGAATATCCTTTTCTTTTTTAATTTTAATCATTGTTCAAGTACAGTTTTCTCCCTTTTTCTCCCAGTCTGGCCCCCCCACCCAATCGAGAATATCTTAAGTTTGCATTTCAGGCTGATCCTTGGTAGAGAGAGCCTACACACGTGTGCGTGCGCGCGCGCGCACACACACACACACACACACACATAACCTCCCCCAAAACCAAAACCAAAAACAACAACAACAAATCCCCAAACCAATAACAAAATCTGGCAAGCCCTGGGGAAGGGAAAGAATCTGATTTCTAGAGTTACCACATTATTAGATTAAAATGTCCAGTGTTCAAAAAAAATAATGAGATATTAAAAAACCCAGAAAAATATGGTCCTTTTAAAGAAAAGTAATAAGTCAATTAAAACTGTTCTTGAAAATACACTAGACAAAGACTTTAAACAACTGTTTCAAAGATGCCCAAAGAGCTAAAGGAAGATGTGGAATAAAGTCCAAAAACATTTTTTGAACAAAATAGAAATATCAATAAAGACATAAAAAACCTAAAAACAACAAAGAAAATTTCTGGATCATTATATTATAATAATTAAAATTAAACAATTTATTAGAGGGATTCAAAGGCAATTAGAAGAATCAGTGAACTTAATATAAGACAATGGAAATTAGCAAGTCTGAGAAACAGAAAAAACAGAGAATAGCCCCTGACTGGTGCAGCTCAGTTGGTTGGGTGCTGTCCTGAAAAGCAAAGTGTTGCAGGTTTGATTCATGGTGAGGGCACATGTGAGGGTTGTGGGTTTAGTCCCCATTTGGCACATGTACGAGAGGCAACTGATTGATGTTTCTCCCTCACATCAATGCTTTTCTCCCTCCTGTTTCCTCCCTAAAAAATAAATAAATAAAGTCTTTTTAAAAAAAGAAATAAAAAAGATTGAAGAATAGTGAACAGAGTCTAAGAGACTTGTGGAGAACTGTCAAGTGGGTGAACATGTACACCAATGAAATCCCAGAAAGAGAAGAGAGAAAAAGGGACAGGGACAGTATTTGAAGAAATGATGGCTGAAAACCTCCCAAACTTGATGAAACATATGAGTATAAGCATCCATGAAACTCCATGAAGTCCAAATAAAATGAATCAAAGATATCCACACTGAGACACATTATAACCAAACTATTAAAAGCCAATTACAAAGGGAGAATCTTGGAAGCAGCAAGAAAGAAGTAAATTATAATGTATGAGAGATGCTTAATAAAATCCTCAATAAAATCAACAAATTTCTCATCAGAAAGTCTAGAAGCCACAAGACAGTGGGCCAATATTCTCAAAGTGCTAAAAGAAAAAACCCTGTCAACCAGAATCCTATATCCAGCAAAACTGTCCTTCAAAAATGTTGGAGAAATTAAGACATTCTAAGATAAACAAAAACTGAGAGCTTGTGACTAGACCTACCCTGCAAGAAATGTTCAAGGGAGTCCTGCGGGGTGAAATGAAAGGACGCCACACAGCAGCTAGAAGCCACACAGAGGAAAAGAAGGTCTAAATAAAGGTAAGTACAAAGGGGAATTATAAAGGCTATTATTATTATAACAGTTTATAACTGCACTTTTTGTTTTTTATATGATTTGAGATACAAATAGACTTAGAGATAAAAACAATTATTGGTGTAAAAGCTAGTATTACTATAACTAGTTTGTAACTGTAAATATTGTTTTCTACATAATTTAAGAATCTAATGCATGTAAATGAATTATTAATTTATACTTTGGGGCATATAATATATGAAGATATAATTTTAGAGAAATAAAAAAATACTTTGAGACAAATGAAAATGGAAATACAACATACCAAAACTAATGGGATGTAGCAAAAGCAGTTCTAAGAGGGAAGTTTATAGCAATAAATGCTTACATCAAGACAAAAGGATGATCTCAAGTAAGCAACATAACTTTGTACCTCAAAGAACTGGAAAAGGGAGAACAAACTAAACCCAAAATTTGTAGAAGACAGCCTAGAAATAAACTCTCGCAGATATGGTCACATGATTTTGGACAAGGATGCTGATATCATTCACTGGTGAAAAGACAGTCTTTTTGATGAGTGGTGCTGGAAAAACTGGATATCCACATGTAAAGAATGAAGCTGGACCCTTACCTAACACCATATACAGTCCAGTCTCCCCTTATCTATTGTCTTGCTTTCTGTAATTTCAGTTACTTGTAGCCAACTGTAACTGAATATTATTAAAATATTATATGATAAAATTTCAGAAATAAACAATTTATAAGTTTTAAATTGCACACTGTTCTGAGTGACATGATGAAATCTTGTGCCAACTTGCTCCATCCTGGCCTGAACATATACCTTGGCTTCGTTTATTGTGGCCACACTGTATATTCTACCTGCCTATTAGTCACTTAGTAGCAACCTTGGTTATCAGATTGGTTATCAGAGGGAGAGAATGACCATATTCACATAAATTTTGTTACAATATATTGTTATAATTGTTCTACTTTATTGTTAGTTTTTTTAATCTCTCACTGCACCTAACTTATAAATTAAGCTTTATCATATATATAAAAAGCCCAGATGATATAAGGTTTGGTACTATCGGCATGGTTTTAGTCATCCACTGGGAGTGTTGGAACGTATTCCCCATAAATAAAGGGGGACTATGTACAAAAGTTAATGGAAAATGGATAAAAAAACCTAGGTGTAAGGCCAAAACCAGTTAAACTCTTAGAAGAAAACAGAGGACAACAGTTTCATAACAGTAGATTTGGCAATGATTTCTTCGGTAGGACACCAAAAACACAGATAACAAAAGAAAAAATAGACAAAATGAGTTTCATAAACATTAAACATGTTTGTACATCAAAAAACACTATTACCGGCTCTGGCTGGTATGGCTCAGTGGATTGAGTGTTGGCCTGGGAAACAAAATGTCACTGCTTCCATTCCTGGTCAGGACACAGGCCTGGGTTTTGGGCCAGGTCCCAAGTTAGGGATGTGCAGGAGGTGACCAATCTATGTGTCTCTTGAACAGTGATGTTTCTCTCCCTCCCTTCCCTTCTCTCTAAAAATAAATAAATCAAATCTTAAAAAACCAGACACTATTAACAGAGTAAAAAGATAACCCAGAGAATGAAAGAAAATATTTGCAAATTATATATCTGATAAAGGACTAATATCCAGGACCCTTAAAAACCAATCACAAAAACCAAACAACCCTGTTCAAAAATGGGCAAAGGACTTGAATGGGCATTTCTCTAAAGAAGTTATACAAATGACCAAAAAGCTCATGAAAAGATTCTCAACATCACTAATCATTAGGGAAATACAAACCAAGACTACAATGAGATATTACTTCCTACCCATTAGGATGGCTACTATAAAAAACAAAAACAAAAACAAAAACAAAAACAAAAACAAAAACAGAAAACACTATTGGCTAGATTATGGAGAAATTAGAACTCTTGTGCACAGTTCATAGAAATGCATAAAGTATAGCCACTGTGGAAAAGAGCATGCAGTTTCCTTAAAAAAATGATTTCTAGGTAGATACCCAAAAGAATTGAAAGCAAGGTCTTAAAGAGATATTTGAATACCTGTAGTTATAGTAGCATTATTCACAAGTTAAAATGCATAAGCAACCCTGTATTTATCAATGGATGAACAGATAAACAAAATGTGCTATATACATACAATGAAATATTATTCATACTCAAAGAGGAAGGAAATTCCACCACATGCTACAGCATGAATGAAACTTGAGGGTGTTATGCTAAGTGAAATAAGCCAGTCACAGAAAAACAAATGCTATATGATTCCACTTATATGAGGTACTTAAGTGTAGACAACATCACTGGGACAGAAAGTACAATGGAGGAAGGGGAGAATGAAGAGTATTATTTAATGGGTGTAGAGTTTTAGTTTTACAAGATGAAAGGATGCTTGGGCACTTTTCATATCTACTTTGGGATTTATGGGGATGGATAGTGGTGATGGTTGCACAACAACATGAATGTATTTAATACCACTGAACTCTACACTTAAAATGGCTAATTGATAACTGTTATGTGTATTTTGCCACAAAAAAAATCTGCAAAAAATTGGGTGAGCATAACATTACAGTTCTAATTGAGTGAAAAAACTATCAATAAATGAACACATTTACCTGGTCATTCATTTTCTGGAAGGACTATTGACACTTGTTCTTATATTGCCCTGTACTTGAGTTCCCTGTTTCCAACTTCTTTTAAATGCTTTCTTGTTCCTCCAGTAAGACCAGTACAGGTCCCAGGGATAGGTTAAGGTTATTTACCTCACTGTGGCCTGGTTAGAAGGACATTGCATGATTAATTAATCAGCCCAATGAATGATTGACTATGTAGCATCTTGACCTTTTGATATTCTGATAATTGACCAAAAGCTTTCTTGGATGCTTTGGACAATTCAAATGCAGTTCAAAACAATTTTCCAGTGTTGTTTTAATTTTTAAAAAATTGTCAATTAAGTGAAGTATTAATTAGGATGAGGTGAAACTACTATAACAAAGTGACTTAACAAATCAGTGGATGAAAGAAGTTAGAGGCTTACTTTCCCCTCACTTAAAATCCTGAGGTGTGTGTTCCAGGTTGGCAGACGACCCATTTCCACTTGGTTACAAAGTGGGTGCATCTGGGTTCCTGTCATACGCCATTCCACCTCAGAGCAGGAAAAGAACATGGAAAAGTTGCTGGGCCAGTTCTGAGGGCCAGGCCTGGGAACATCACACACACACATATATACATAACGTCTTTTCATTTCCACTTTGGGAGAACTTAGACATATAAATACACTCAACTGCAAGAGGGACTGGGAAGTGTCCACTGTGGGGCAGCCGTGTTCTAGCTACAGCTCTCTGACTAGGGAAGAAGAAGAACATGGATTTTGGTGGGCAGGTAGCCATCTTTACCACAGAACCTACTGGTAGATATTAGGTAAAAGGGGCCTGCAACACAAACAACAAGGAAACATTCTTTCTGCTCTCCAGGGACTCTGATCTAAACTACAGTGTAGTCCAGCTGATGACAAGTGGCCTTATAAAATTCGAAGGACTATAGGAATGCAGGGAGAAGGAGATAAATTCTGACTAGGAGACTCAGAAAAATTTTTTGTAAGAATAAGAGCTTTTCCTGGGCCAAGAAGGAAGTACAAAATATCAATTTACCAATTTAAAGAGTATTTTTGATATAGGAATATCTTAAGTAAAGGCTAAGAAGCCCCAAAGAAAGGAGAATGTTTAAAGAATGGCAGGTGGCCCTGGCTGATGTGGCTCAGTGGATTGAGTGCTAACCTGTGAACCAAAGGGTTGCCAGTTTGATTCCCAGTCAGGGCACATGCCTGGGTTGCCAGCCAGGTGCCCTGTAGGGGGTGCAAGAGGGGCAACCACATATTGGTATTTCTCTCCCTCCCTTTCCCTATGTCTAAAATAAATAAATAAAATCTTAAAAAATTCAAAGTTAGCAGGTAAATTAATGGGGCCAGGAGGGAAAAAAGAGGTAGCAATATCTTAGGAGATAAGGTATATTAGGGTCTGACTGTGGAGGACTTTGAATTACAGGCTATGAGGTCTTGCTTTATCTGCCTAATGCAGTGGAGAGCCAGTGAATATTCAGTGTTTTCAGAAAGAAAACTCTGATAGTGATATGGATGAGGATGGGGATGTCAAGGGGACTGCTTAGAAAGCCAGAGAGACATTCCTGAAACAGAGTGAGTAGAATTTGGTTAACTACTGTATGAGGGATAGAGAGGGCCTGGAAGGAAACACAGACAATCCACCCACAGATTCACACCAAGTGCTATGCCTTGGTGTGGGCAAAGCAATCCTGAATGTCTAGGGCCTTGGGAAATTAGGCATGAAACAAATGGATGAAGGGAGATGAGACAGCATCATGCTGGTTTTCCTCAAATTCACCTGGAATAATCCCCTTTACTCCTAGATAAAGCATTTATTCTTCATAGTTGACATTTATGTAGAATGTGCTTTCCCCAAAAGATAGGTCAGAAAGTGTAAAACAGTCCTGGCCAATTTATTGAGGATAAATGTAACAACAGAAGCTTCTTTTTTTAAAGAAATGTTTTATTTATTTTTAGAGAGAGGGGAAAGGAGGAAGAAAGAGAGGGGGACAAACATCAATGAGTGGTTGCCTCTCTCGCACCCCCTACTGGGGGCCTGGCCCACAACCCAGGCATGTACTCTGACTGGGAATTGAACCTGCAACCCTTTGGTTCACAAGCCGACATTCAATACACTGAGCCACACCAGCCAGGGTGAGAAGTGTCTTTGTAGTAAAATTACATTCAATTAAGTTTAAACTAACATCTAGTTGTTGAATGCTTACCACATGCAGCAGTAGCTGAGAAGAGCATAGCAATGGAGTTGTAGGTAGTTCCTTAGCCTGCAGTTACTTATTTTCTCTTGCAGTCCCTCGACCTGCTATTACTCTTTTTAGAGCAGACTTTACTTCCTTGTTCCTCAGTGTATAGATGAGTGGGTTCAGTAATGGAGTGACAATAGTGTAAAACACAGCCACTGCCCCATCCAGGGGACTCTTGGAGCCTGCCCTGAGATAGATGAAAATACAAGGGACATAGAAGACTGTGACCACAGTTACATGGGAGCCGCAGGTGGAGAAGGCCCGCCGCCGCCCATCTGCAGTGCGTATCTTCAGGATGGCATGGACTATGTTGGCATAGGAGAGTAGAATTAACATGAAGCAACTGGCAGCCACTACCCCAATGTCCACAAAGGTCACAAGCTCATTGACAGTTGTGTCAGCACAGGCCAGCCTCAATACTGCAGGAATGTCACAGATAAAGTAATCCACCTCGTTGGGCCCACAATAGGGCAGGCGGAAAGTCAGAATGGCTTGGATAGATCCATGGATGGAGCCAGCCACCCAAACTCCAGACACAAGGATGGTGCATAACTTACCATTCATGAGCATGGGGTAGTGCAGGGGCCGGCATATTGCCAAGTACCTGTCATAGGCCATCAAGGTGTAGAGGAAGCACTCAGTGCTACCCAGAAAGTGAAAGAAATACAGCTGAGCCACACAGCCACCAAATGGGATTGCTTTGTTGGCAGGAGTAAAATCCAGTATTACACGAGGAACAATGACTGAGGAGAGCCACATGTCCAGGAATGAGAGCACACTCAGGAGAATGTACATGGGGCGAGCATGCAGCGTTGGGTCAGCCCACACAGTGAGCAGAATGAGCAGGTTCCCCAGCTGAGTCAGGATGTAAATGATGAAGAAGACCAGGAAGAGGAGGGTCCTCAGATTTGAGGGGTGAGGTAAGCCCAAGAGGATGAACTGTGTCACCACGGTGTCCAGTGATGTGTTTACAGTCTTTCCCATGTCTTTCTGTAGTCTGCTAAGATGAAGGGTGAAGTCAGACAAGGGCAAGACAACACAGGGAGGTGGTGAGAGAATGCTTTTGTCTGATGAATAATGCCTAAGAGTTCTGACAGAAACTGAATAGTAGTAAAATAACTTTTTTAAAGAGGTGGGTGTTACCATTAGCTATTTTGGTTTACTTGATAAGAGAAACAGTGAAGAGGCTAGTTTCTTTCCCAGATGGATGGAAACTTATCTATGGGGAAATACTTAGAAGTGGAATTTGACAGATTAAGGAACTGAGTGAGAAGGACTTAGAACTCTAAGCAAAAAGTGTTCACCAAAGAGGGGCTAATGCTGAGGCTGAGCAGTGTGGAATGCGTATCCCACAATTACTACATCTACTTTCCCTCCCCTTACCATCATTGCAATGCCTCCTCTTTGCCCTCAGCTAAAATCCCATCTTCTCATGCTGGCTGGTGTGGCTCAGTGGATGGAATGCCACCCTGCAAACCAAAGGGTCGTGGGTTCAATTCCCACTCAGGGCAAATGCCTGGGTTGCAGGTCAGGTCCCCAGTAGGGAACTCGAGAGTGGCCACCACACATTGATGTTTCTCTCCCTCTCTTTCTCCCTCCCTTCCCCTCTCTAAAAATCAACAAAATCCAAAATAAAAAAAGTAAATAAATAAAATTGCACCCATTCACAATAGTGTGCAAAAAATTATTATCTGGCCCTCACCACTCCAACACATCACTTTTACTCAGCACCCTCAGCCCGTACAATTCTTTGTTATTGCTGAAATGCGCAGGACTCCTTTGGGCTTTCTCAGTAGCGTGCTCCTGTGCACAGGCTGCCTTCTCTGCTTCCTCACCTACATAATGCTCCCTTCACCACATGTCCTTTAAAAAGGCTTTCCTGATTCCCAAGAACCATGCTTACACTTTCCAGAGTGTGTATCACACTGTGTTGCCATTGCCTAAATCCTTAACATATCCTTCCTTAGTCATCCATCTCACACTCTACAAGTGATAATTATTTTCTGAATCACTGAATGGCTGATTGAATGGATGTCACCAAACCCTACTGATCTGACACAGTGCTTTTTTCTCTGCTTGATCTTTTTTACCAGACTCTTGGCACACCTGGCTGGTGAGGGACTATCTCATTCTTACGCAATATGTGTCTAGTTTTATTATAACAAATGAAGTGGGCATTATGTTTTTTTATTGCTCCAGGATATTATTTATATTGATTGATAGATTTATGTGGTCCCATGGTTTAGGTTGGATTTTCTGGTATATAGTTACAGATGAATTATTATTGTTTATTATAAAAGCATGGATTAATGCAGGAGTAGATCTTTACTTTGTGTGATATATATGCCTAGAAAGAATTTGAAATACCTAATTCAGATAACCACAAAAGATAGAGGAATAAAATGTGCTCATCTCATTCCTTTTGTTGAATATCCACACACTAGGGTTTGAGATCCAGGCATCTGTCACTTAAGTATAAAATATCTTTGTAATTTAAATGACTATTTTCAGGAAGCAATTAAAATGGTAACAGCATAAATGCAAATAATGTGTAAGTATTCGTATGTTTGCCAATTTAATCTCCATCAGAAAATTCCAAGAGATTTTTTATTGGTTATTTTCTAAGATTACTTAATTCCTATATTAACATTTAACAGATATTGACAGCATTAATAATACTTAATATAGCTGTCTCTTCAGGGTCCATAGAAAATGTGAAGCATGCCCTTCGTCTACAAGGATAGAAGAAATACCAGATTTTTACTGCATGAGATTCAGAGTATAGGAGCACAATTTATTCGAAAATGGATGGGAAGACTAGTTTCTATTTCTTTAGCAAGTCTATAGTAAAGAGATAGAAAGAGTTGGGATTAAGATTATGCATAAAATATTACTAATGAGTGAAAGTAATTTTTTGTCAATAGAGAGATATAATATCAGTGTATTTCTACTTAGGCAAATGATAACATTGTTGAAATATTTTATAAAAATTAATTGTACATCAAATGAGATAAAACTGTACTACTGGGGGAATTATTTGAAAGATTTTCATAATGCATATTTATTTACAGTGAAAACGTTTTCCCTAATTTATCTGCTTTGCCTGTCTTATTTTTCCCTTTTTTGTGCATAAATATGATTCTGTACAGAAGGTGAATTTTTGGAGAGAACAGTCCCTCTCCATAGTCCCTGTTGTTCCCCCTTCTCCTTCTGCTAGATTTATGTGTCACTATGTAAATAATTTTAGTATATCTACCCTGGCTAATTAGATAGGCAAGTTACTTTATTTTAAATTTTTATTTTTTATTATTATTTTTAATTCTTAACCAAAGATATGTTTATTGATTTCAGAGAGAGTGAGCGAGAGAGAGAGAGAGAGAGAAAGAGAGAAGCATGGATGTGAAGGAGAAACATCTATCAGTTGCCTCCTGTATGTACCCCAGCCAGGGATTGAACCTGCAACCTAGGATTGTGCCCTGAATGAGAATTGACCCCACAATCTTTGGTGTATGGGATGATGCTCTAATAAACTGAGTCGCCCAGTCAGGACAAAGTATTTTAAAATTTTCCAAGTTTTAGACTATTTGATGTTGCTAAAATCATGTAAAATAGTTGGAATTTAAATATGAAAGCTCACAAAAATAGCCAAGGTTCCAATCAGTATAGAAAGTATCCAAAAACAAGGTCCCAGTGACATTAGAGGATAAACAATACATGTTTAGAAAGCGATTATCCCGGAAGCGCTAGGGAGAGGCAGTGGGGACAGGGTGAAAGGTGGTGCTGAGAGGATGAGGGCAAGTTGGGGTGCTGCCAAGAGTGCTTTTCAGAAAACTCCATAGAGCTGTGGGGTCATGGAATAGGCTGCTTTCTGTGCACCCTGACCTCCCCATCAGGCCAGTTTGGTGTGAGAACATCCAGCTATTTGAAACATTTGATTTCTACAACGAACTGTGGGACCTGGGCTGCCAGTGAACAGCTATGAGATCCCGAAGGTGAGGGATAAAGACTGGCCCAGTGTTGTGTGAGACAAACTAGGATGGGACTGCTATTTACTCTTAGGAGAAGGCCCAACCCAAACCTGTTTCTGGAAATATTCCTTTTCCTTCACATTCATTCACTGTTACACACCCTGGTGGAGCTAGGGCAGAGTTAGGGAAATGGACAGAGTTTGGGGTGGCCTAGACATATTTTATTTCCTTCCACTACAGAATGTTCTTGCCTTTCTACCAAGTTTAAAGAAAAGAGCTTGCATAAGAAAAAGCACTTAGTATCCTTTTCACTGGAGAAAGAAAAGTTTACCTGTTTGGCTTGCGTTTGCAGAGTTACCAAAGAATCTTCTTCACAACCTCTATGACTTTATCACTGCCCAATCTGGCCCTTTATCGTTGCACTAGAGAAAAAAAAAAAGAGGGGAACTGAAAAGAAAATAGTGTTAAGATTTTTTGAGTCATTTTCTCATTATAAAAAAGGAATCCATATATTTGGAAGGAAGTAACTTAATTCTAGCAGTTTGGTAAGGAATTGAGGAAAAGACTGGTTAAATTAACATTTGAACCAAAGAACAGAAAATTTTAAGTTTCAAAATTAGTGACTTCATTCTGAAAGGTGCTGGTCTTAGGACTCTTTCTCCATCTTTTTAGACTCCTATGCACAGAGCTGAGAAATTGTGCAGGAGGCTGGCTGACTTTGAAAGGATGGTCTAGCAGAGAGAGAGATGTCCTTCAGAGATTCAGTTTAGCCAATTGTGCAGGGCTCCTGTGTCTGTTTTGGGAAGGCTTTAGAATTCTGTTAGCTCCTGGCTGGTGTGGCTCAGTGGACTGCATGCTAGCCTGAGAACCAAAGGATCACCAGTTTGATTCCTAGTCAGGGCACTGGCCTGGGTTTCAGGCTAGGTCTCCAGTGGGGGGTGCATGAGAGGCAACCATGCATTGATGTTTCTCTTCCTCTCTTTCTCCCTCCTTCCCCTTCTCTAAAAACAAACAAACAAACAAACAAGTAAATAAATAAATAAATAAAATATTTTTAAAAAAGAATTCTTTTAGTAGTTTACCTGGCAAATAAATATTCAGAATCTCTGACAGTGTCTGTCTTTCAGGGCTCTTTGAAGAAAGCGACTTTTATATTGCTTGAGTCATATTTTACATTTGTTTTCATCACCTGTTGCTTCTGTTGCTCCAAATAAAAGAAAAAATAAAACCCCAGTGTCAAGAGATTTGAAGAACAATTCTAACCTCAGGAGAAATTCTACTCTAAAGTGTTTCTTAATGAGATCTTCCCTACCCAAATCCTTATTATTTTGTTTTGAGAGAGAACATTTCTAATAGACCCCTGGAAGTTAGGCTGTGGGGAATAACCTTATTTATTGTTTGTTTCCCTTGGCTGGAGTATAGGCTTCACGAGAGGAGGTCGGTTTGCTCACTGTGGACTCCCCTACACTAGTACCTTGCCTGGCACAGAGGCAGGGTCTGGAGAACAACTTGGGTAAATGAATAAGAGAAATTACCCACATTAAGCACTGTGGGCAGAAAAAAAGCTGTGCTTTCAAATATGCACTTCCAATTTAAAATTACTAGGAATTGATTTGATATCAAACTGATTCTCATATCTGTGTGCACATACAGTGTCAGTAGCCTTGGGTATTCATTTATTTATCTTATAAAAGTTAATGTTAGTCTGCCCTGTCCAGCAAGCGTGGCTCAGTTTGTTGGAGTGTCATCTGGTCGACTGAAAGTTCGCAGGTTTGATTCCTGGTCAGGGCACATAGCCAGGTTTCGGGTTCCGTCCCCAGTCAGGGTGTGCATGAGAAGGTGGTGAGTAGATGTTTCTCTATCACATTGATGTTTTTCTTGTTCCCTCTCTTTGAAAGCAATGAAAAAAAATGTCCTCAGTGAGGACAAAAAAAAAGTTAATGTTAATCTGAGTAATACTGGGAAACTGGTTAGAAGTGAAGAAATGAAGCCTGCAGTGTGATATAAGCTTCAGGAGCCTTCACAGTAAGATGATGGAACTGGACAAAGACTGCATGAATCCTTTTATTTGAAAATTACTAAGGAGGATCAGCATTTGGGGTGTGTGTGTTTAACATTGCAAAGCTACATCTGGCCACAAGATGGCAGTATTAATTGTGTTACAACCAAGTACTATACTGTGTACTATGTGGAGCAAATAGAAATAGTTAATGCAGAGGGCCCATGAGGGATATAAATTCCTGTAGCAAAAATACTATAGGTGAGGGGTACATTAGCTTGGGAAAACTAAGTGTGAAAGAGATAATTTCCTTCTGTGGTAATTGGGAACAGTATGAAGTATGGCTTCCTTTCTTCCTTCTTTCCTTCCTTTCTTTTCTTGAATTTTTCACCTCTTCTTCCTTTCTTCCCATTTCCTTTTTTCAAGTTCTCATTTTGTTATATAAAAAGTGACAAGTCAAATGAAACAGAGATGTGAAAAAAGGTTAACATTTTCACCATTTTCTTTAAATCTCAACCTTCTGAAGTAACTAGTTTCCTTTCCTGTTTCACATTTCTTCCTCTATATTCATGCATATATTGTATTTCTTTAGATATTTAAAAAATATCTTGCCCTGGCTGGTGTGGCTTAGTGGATTGAGTGCGAGCCTGTGAACATAAGGAACAAGTTTGATTCCCAGTCAGGGCACATGCCTGGGTTGTGGGCCAAGTCCCCAGTAAGGGGCACATGACAGGCAACCACACATTGATATTCTCTCCCTGTCTTTCCCCCTCTCTGCCTTCTCTCTAAAAATGAATAAATAAATAAATAAATAAATAAACCTTTAAAAATCATAAAAATGTCTTATTGACTGTTGGAAGATACATAAGTGGTGGAAAACATCTCCCATCTCTTCAGTAATTTCACAAAAATTACTACCATCACTAGCACACATACACACACACACACACACAACATGTGCACAGAAAGAGAAACTCATTATAGAGAAATTGACCACTTCTGCCTTTGCTTTATATCATTTTCCCATTTCTCATCTCTGTTCTTTGCACACAGTTCTGTTGTTCAATATTCACAGAATCACTTGGACTAAAACCCGTGGATTCACCTGCAGAAAGTATTCATGTAAATACACTTGAATAAGGGAACCCAGAGCAGCTTAGGGGGAAGCTCAAAGTCACCCATTCAGGAAAGGAGCTCCTCCCCTAGTGTATGTTCTGGGGTTTGCATCCAGATTGAACTGTGTCCCTCACCCACAGGAAGGAGGCAGTGACCTGCTGGCTCCAGTGGTTCAGGAGCAGGATGCAGTGTCTGGCTCATGGTGTCCTGCTTCTGATGTGGGGAGTTTTCCTTCTTTGTGTTTTTGTGACAATGGGAGGTAAGTCTCAAGTTAAATAGCAAACATAGTTGGGAATTTTCAAAATCATTTTCTTACGGCGAAATTAAATGGTTGCCACTTCTCACACTTTTAATAAAAGAATCTTTCCTCATATGCATTTTCCTTGTGTGGTGCTGTCTTTGTCCTCATCCCTGTCCTTGTCCTTTTCCTTCTCTTTTTTAGCACAGTTTATTTCTATCTAAGGAACTTTTCTACCAAAGGCAGATTTTTGTGACTGCATGGAAACGAACCTTTTAAATACTGATGTAGCTTCCAGGAGTGCTGCCTTGGTAACAGTCACGTGTCTTCTCACAGGCACAGCGGGACAAAGCGTTCAGCAGCCTGCTGAGGTGACAGCTATGGAAGGTACCTCTGTGCAGGTCAACTGCAGCTACCAGACGTCTGCATTCAACGGGCTGTTCTGGTACCAACAGCGTGATGGTGGAACACCCATATTTCTCTCTTAACACGTTCTGCATGGTTTGGAGAGAAGAGGTCATTTTTCTTCATTCCTTAGTTGCTTTGATACATACAGTCACCTTCTTCTGAAGGAGCTGCAGGTGAAAGACTGCCTCTTACCTCTGTGCTGTGCTTGACACAGTGACTGTGAGGCCCCTTCAGCTGCACCAAAATTCAAAGGCAGCCAGGCAGTGAGAAGTTGTATTTCCTGAGTGTATGCCTGCTCTGGGTTAAGACAGGGATTTTGGAACCAGACTGCCTGAATTTATGGACCATTTTAAGAGCACCCTTTCTTGCACTGTAATTCTCTTATATTGTCTTCAAATTTTCAATGAAGTTTGTTAAACATTACATTATTACTGTCAACTAGGTTTAGAGAATGAATAATTATTACTGTTGCTTTGTTCCCAACCAAGACAAAGCTGACCAAAGCGTAGAAAGTCAAATTGTAAGTTATATGAGAATCAAAATTGAGGGCTCCTCAGGTTAAAATAAGAAATAGTCATATGTTACATAATTTGTTTGGTATCAAAGATTAAACAAGATTATCTTTGGGTGAACTTTTTTTTAATCCTCATTAGAGGATTGTTTTTAATTGATTCTAAAAAGAAAGAAACATCGATGTGAGAGAGAAACATTGATCGGTTGCCTCCCCTATGTGCCACTATGGGAGAATGAACCTGTAACTTAGGTATGTATGTGCCTTGACTGAGGATCAAACCTGCAACCCTTTTGTTGTATCAGGTGATACTCCAACCAGCTGAAGCACCCAGTCAGGACTCTTTGGGTAAACGTTTGAGATAGAATTTGAATGGACATAACTGTGTTAGGAAGCAATCTAACATTATGAATCAAAGCCATTAAAATATTCATATTCTGTTTACCGGATAATCCTATTTTTGAACTCCGCTTAAAGAGAGGCAAGTTAGAAAAGAGGGTTAGGGTTAGAGACTTGGGAGTTTGGAGTGCTTATATAGTATCATTATTCATTAGAGTAAAATATGGGCAACAGTCTTAAGTAAGTTATGATCAAGGGAGCATGTTAAAGGTATATTAGTTTTCTGCTGTGTAACAAATTATCACAGCACCCATATATTCACTTAGATCTGTAGGTTAGAAGTCCAGGCAGTTTCAAGTGTTCCCATGCTTAGGATATCACAAGTCAAGGTGTTGGCTGGCTGAGTTCTGATCTGGAACTAAGGGCCTTTGTCCAAGTTCATTTCTATTATTGTCAGAATTCAGCTTCTTGTGCTTGTAGGACTGAGGTCCTCATTTTCTTGCTGTTTGTGGGCTTGGGGCATCTTCAGCTCCCTAAGGTCACCTGCATTCTTTCTCATGCAACCCCCTACATCTTTAAACCAGCAACAGCACTTCAAGTCTTTCTCATGTTTGGAATCTTTTGGCTTCATCTTCTGCCTTCTTCTTCTGCCACAGACATAGAAAATTCACGTACATTTAAAATGTCATGTGTGGACTTCTGGTCAAGGTAGAGGTGTAGATAAACATGGCTCACTTCCTCACACAACCACATCAAAATTACAACTAAAGTATAGAGCAACCATCATTCAGTACCATCAGAAATCAAGATGAATGGAAGTCTGACAACTACGGAATTATAGGAACCACATCCATCCAGACTGGAAGGAGAGGTGGAGACATGGAATGGGCTAGTGCTACACTCATGTGTGGTGGATAAAAATTTGGGAGGGGTATCTCAGGAGGGAGGGGTTGTAGCCTCACACCAGGCCCCCAGCCCAGTTCCAGTGCCAGAAAGATGAGTCCCCATAATTTCTGGCTGCAAAAACCAGCTGGGATTAAGCTGGTAGAAGAAACTTGTAGAGCCTCAAGCAGTGTCTTAAAGAACCCACACATGGACTTATTCAGACTTACTCCCTCTGAGCTCCAGCACTGGGGTAGCAGCTTGAAAGGCACCAGTGGCATTAAGGGAAGAAGTGAATTTCTGGCTTCAAGGCAAGAGCTGGCAAACAGCTTTCTCCCAGACAGAATGGAGAGGAGAGGCCACTGTTCCTTTTCTGAACCTTCCCTCAGAAAGCCACAGAGCAGGCAGTCAGGTGCCATATCTGAAACTTCTTCAACCTGGCTAACACTGTTTGCTCCACACTGGTGATTTCCTGAGGCTCACCCCACCCAACTTACAAGCCTACCCAGGCAAGCTATTAACAGTGGCTGGCGCTGTTGGACCTGGCCTTTGGGATCGTTTTCCCACTCCTTATTATTATTATTTATTTTTGCCTACTCTCTTTGTTCTGTGGCTCTAATAATTGCATGGAGGACCCCTGTTATGTAGGTAGCATTTATAATGGGTATGGCCTGCTGTGTGATTATTGCCTAGTATTGGTGGAACCCCACCAGGGCCTATAACATTTGCGGCCCCATACTCTTTTCTCCTCAATGTCAAACTCCACATACAGTCTCTCTATCTCTTACACCACAAAGGTGGATACAGGTTGTATTATCTTTCAGTATTTCATTCCTTTATTACTTAATAATATTCCATTTTGTGGGTGTACTAAGTTTTGTTTATCCATTTGACAATCGATAGACATTTTGGTTGTTTTTACTTTTTGTCTACTTTGAATAATGCTGCAGTTTGTGTACAAGTTTTTTTTTTTTTTAAGATTTCATTTCTTTATTTTAGAGAGAGGGGAAGGGACAGAGAAAGAGAGGGAAAGAAACATCAATGTGTAGTTGCCTGTCTCATGCCCCCTACTGGGGACCTGGCCCAAAACCCAGGCATGTGCCCTGACTGGGAATCAAACAGGTGATTCTTATGTTCTCAGGTCAGCACTCAGTCCACTGAACCACACCAGCCAGGGTATGTACAAGTGTTTGTGTGGACATGTTTTCAATTTTCTTGAGTATTTGAGTGAATTTTCTGGGTTATGGTAACTCTGTGTTTAACATTTTGAGGAACTGCTAAATTGCACCATTTTACATTCCTATCAATAATACACGAAGGTTCTAATTTCTTCACATCCTTTTTGACACTTGCCATTGTCTTTGAGTTAAGTGATTACAAAGAATATGAAGTAGTGTCTCATTGTGAATTTTATTTTTACTTCCTTGGAGGTCAATTGTGTTGAAAATACATTCATGCATTTATTGCCCATTTTTAAGTTGGATTATTTGTCTTTTTATTGTTGAGTTGTAAGTGTTCTTCATATATTCTGAATATAAGTTAGACCATTTATATTTAATATAAACTGATGGGTTTTGGTTTACATCCACCATTTTGCTGCTTGTTTTTTATCCTCATTTTTTGTATGTTTTTTTCTTTCTGATTTGGATTAAATTTTAAAAATATTTTATCTCTACTATTGCCTTATTAGCTATGCCACTTTATTTTAGCTGTTTCTCTAGCATTTAGAATATGAGTTCAGTCTGGAAAAAGTCAAGCCACTATTAATATAACTGTAACAGGGTGCAGCCAAGAGGGGAGCCCCAAATAGGGATTTGGAATGGGGTCCAGAACTCAAGGTGTCCAGGAAATATTATAAAGATGTATAGGATATTCTTACCCTCACCCCCCACAGGTGTGAGTTGGGGGAAGAGACACATGGAGCAGGGCCATTGAGAGCTGTTTTGCATAGCAACAGTTTTGCAGCTAACCTCTGGCATGGTCATTTAACATATCTATAACCTTTAACTGGTTTCAAAGATATGTTAAATAGCTGTGGCCAAGTTTTGCGCCAGGGGAAGGGAAGTGACTTCCACCTAAGTCATAACTGGGAGGCAACTCCCCCTGGTTACAGCACCTGCCGGAGAGCTTGGAGATGATTGGCTCCATGCCATAGCGCCACACCTGCCCAGACTCACTATGGCAGCCCAGTAAAGCTGGAAGGATATGGTAGTGCTGACAGGTGTAACCAATTGTAGGAGGAGTCAGAAATGGGGTTGCAGAGGAAGATTGGTGCAGGGATTTAAACCCACACGTGGCAGCCATTGAAGAGAGAATCACTTGGCTTTGGCCAGGGTGGGGCTCCCCCTCAGCCTTGGTGAGAGTGAGGACCATGTGGCTTTGGGGTGTTCCCTTTTGCCATGTGACTTAGAAAGCAGGAGAGCCTTTGCCTAGAAGAAAAGGGGTAAAAGGACTCTTGCTGGTGGTCCATAAGAAGGTGCTGCATGGTTTTGGATTAGCTTCAGGTCCTGGTGGTGACACAGCTGATGGTGCTGGGAGCCTGAATCACGGACTTCTGCTTCTTTCCTGGGATACAGTACCCCAGACTAGGGCAGAGGGAGAAGGAAGGACTGTGTGTGTGTCTGTGAGTATCCTAAAAGACTTTAATATTTTAATGAAGACATTGGGTCAGTACTTTAAGTCTGTATAGCTTTAAATAAACATTTCCTTTCCTTTTCACAAATCTCTGGCATTGAGAGATGTCTTTCCTCTGGTGGCCAGCATAATGAATCTGGTGGGGGGTCCTTTCGGTAATAGTGTATTGTACCCCACCCTTGGCCCTGTTCTGTAACAAGAATAGTTTGCATGACATTGACATAACCTGGCAGACAGAAGAGTAGACTGGAATGTGTGAACAATGACAACTTCACTGTACTAGTCAGTGGGGTTGGTAGACGTTGCTGAGTGAGCCTGTGTACTGTGTGGCCCTGAATTCAAAATGACTGAGTGAGTAGAGCAACGAGTCTACATGAAATTTTGCATTAAGGTTGAACATTCCTCTGCAGAAACTATTCTGATGATTCAGAAGGCCGAAGCTGTGGGCAACTGGTGATTGGCAACTTCGTGACAATGTGCCCACTCATGCATGGGGTCTCGTGCAGAGTTTTTTAAACAAAACATCAAATCACCCAGGTGACTCAGTCCCCCTACAAGCCCAGATTTGGCAACCCGAGACTTCAAGCTTTTACCAAAACTAGAATCACCTTTGAAAGGGAAGAGATTTCAGACCATCAATGAGATTCAGGGAAATGTGATGGGGCAGCTGATGGTGATTGGGAGAACTGCGTGAGGTTCCAAGGGGCCTACTTTGAAGGGACTGAAGTGTCATTTTTCTATTTACAGTGTTTCTTCCATCTTGTATCTTCCTCAATAAATGTCTCTATGTTTTCATATTACATGACTGGATACCTTCTGGACAGACATGTATATATCTTTAATGTGGTATACCATCAAATAATATCATACCACTGCCTGTATAATATGAGTCTTTCAAAGTACTGTTTTTTACCAGCATTTTTCTTATTGTTTTTCTATATTTTACTCCTGCATGTCATAGATCCACTATGTATTATTATTTTTTTTTTTGCTTTAAGTGGTCAAAATTCTTTTAAGGAGATTGAAAAACTTGCTCTGGCTGGTGTGGCTCAGTGGATTGAGCACGAGCCTGAAAACTGAATGGTTGCTGTTTGATTCCCAGTCAGGGCACATGCCTGGGTTGTGGGCCAGGTCCCCAGTTGGGGGTGAGTGAGAGGCAACCAATTGATATATCTCTCACACATTGATGTTTCTGTCTTCTTCCTTCTTTCCTCTCTCTCTCTCAAAATAGATAAATAAAATAAAAAACCTGACTGGTTACAAACCTCCTTATGTTTTTCCTTAGTGAAAGAGGCTACCTCATGCAAATAGTCTGTAAAGTGTGGATTATATATATTTTTTGATTTCAACTTTTATTCAATCAGTAGAAAGACAAATGAGGAAGGGTTGAGTCAGATATTTCTGGACATTAAGTTAGTTCTAGGCTACATATTGGTTGTTTTGGGAGTTCATGGTTTGGTACCGGTTTACTGAATATTCCTGGGTGAGGTTTCACTTGCTACTGGCTATTGAATCCCTGGCGTGTATTGCAGTGGTTAGTACAGCAGCTAAACAAACTGATGTCATGCTAATTGCCAAAGTTTGGAACTCTTCCATAGTTGGAGGCTGCTGGTTTATTGTCCACTTATTAAATCGTTAAATGAATGAGATTAATTACTGGAAATTCAGTGAAACAGAAAACTTTTAATAATACCCCTGAGTATTCATTGATGACAAATTCAGTTATAGTCATTCGGTGATCACTTCAAAATCTTATGTCAGGTAGATAAAAATCCCTGTTTTCAAGCCTGAAATCCACTGTGTACAGAATTTTGTGATCCATGATTTTACAGTCTAATCTTCTATAACATGTTATAAGAGGAGAAATGAATCATGAGAGGAGTTATGGGAATTTATGGTAAGTGTTTGGAGTCAGTGGAAAATCTATTTGCAACAAGCAAACCTTTAAAAATGAGCCAGAGTTTAATAGTTACTAGCTTAAGTTGATTGGATTATAGGAGTATTCCTTTCTTTCTGCCTCACCTTTATTGTTAGTTATTTAAGGTGGATGTTGAGGGAGGGAGAGAGGACATAGTGAAATCTTCAAAGGAACTTTATCCCTTGAGAGTGATAAATGAGCAGTGGTCTTCTTATATACCTAAACTTTTCTAAACCTAAATCACATTCCCATCTTTAAGATTATTACAAGGAAGGTAGTTGTAGTAGTCAGGGTTCTCCAGAGAAAAGTAATCAATAGGCTCTATCTATCTATCTATCTATCTATTTATCTATCTATCATCTGTCTTATCAATCATCTATCTATTCATCTCTCTATATCTATCTATCATCTAAACTATTGATCAAAATAAATTGTTTGTATAGGGAGAGAGAGAGATTTATTTTAAGGAATGGGCTCATGAAATTGTGAGGCCTGGTTAACCTGAAGTTTTGAGGGCAGGCCAGCAGGCTGGAAACACTGGCAGGAGTCAGAGGCAGAATTCCTTCTTCTGGGAACCTCAGTCTTTTCTCTTAAGGCCTTCCACTGATTGTATTAGGCATACCCATATTCTGCAGGGTAATCTGCGTTACTCAAAGTCTACTGATTTAAATTTGAAAAAAACAAAGCATTTGAAAAAACACCCTTACAACATCTAGACTGGTATTTGGCCACACAAATTTTTTTAAAGACTTTATTTATTTATTTTTAGAGAGGGAAGGGAGGGAGATAGAGACAGAGAGAGAAACACCAATGTGCGGTTGCTGGGGGTCATGGCCTGCAACCCAGGCATGTACCCTGACTGGCAATCGAACCTGCGACACTTTGGTTCACAGCCCGTGCTCAATCCACTGAGCTACGCCAGCCAGGGCTTGGCCACACAATTAAATACCATACTTAGCCAAGTTGACAAGGAAAATGAACCATCACAATAATTATAGGGATAAAATTATTACTACTTTCCAATGAAAATAAAATCAAGTTACTTGCCCAAGGGTACTCAGAGATATGATAGATATATTCATTAAAGGAGTAAAAAGAAACAAAATCCAAATTTTTAGATATATTAACTCATAAAATAGGTCTTCACTCAATAATGTTTATCACTTCAGCAGGAGAGCAATAGAACCAAGACTAACTTGCTTTGATTTGACACAACTCCTTATAAATTTTCATACTTTATTTTCTCCCCAGCTTTATTGAGGAACAAATGATACATAAAAGTTGAATATATTTAAGGTAACAGTGTGATGATTTGATGTATGTATGCATTGTGACATGTTTACCACAATCAAAATACGTTTTTATTCTCATGTTACAAAATTTTAAGTTTAAAGTTGATATCAGGTCATATGTCTTAAAGTATGCCATTTATTTATATTAACTAAAAATACTTTTCTTCTATAATAAATGTGTTTTGGAATAAGTTCAAATATAGTTCTACAGTGCCATGGTAATTACTAATTAAAATAGAAATGGCAAGTAGGCTTAGTTCTGCCATACTTGGCTAGAGAATGACAAAGGTGTCGAAAAGGATGCATGCAAAATTACAGAGAATGAAAGATTTAAAAAAATCCAAGGGGCAACAGTAAAAGGGTGGAACTATTTAAACAGAAAACCAGTTACCAACGTCCAAAGCAGAGATTTTTTAAATTTTGTATTTAAAAATATTTTGTTTTCCTTAATTTATTTCAGGAGGAATTATGAAAGACATGGGTTAAAGAATATGAATCAGCTGAATTATCCCTGCACAATAGGAGAAAACTTGTGAGTTTTACCACCTCTTTCCCTGCTTTGCCTGCTGTGCTTGTTGTGGGTTTGCACATGTGTGCACGTATGTTTATGGTGTTCAGCAAGACTCGATCTTAATCACTTGTTTGATATGTGACATGAGTGTGTGGTGTTTAGAAGTTTAATAGAAGGCCTTTTAACTTATGAGAATTATTTTAACCTCTCCTTTGTCTTATGACTCACTACTTCTTCATTTTGTTGCTTTCTATGAGGGTACCTATACACACACATCACATACACGCACATTCTCCAAGATTCCTCAAAATGCCTAGGGTTCTGACTTGTCACCTTTTAGATTTTGCCATAGCACCAGTTTCTTTTTTTCTACTTATTAAAAAAGTCATAGAATTATGAAGATTTGGGGTTGGGTGGGATCAAGACCAGCACTTCCCCCTTTCTCTTTGCATTTGAATCCCTAGCATGCTTTCTGGCTAAGCACTCATAAAACTTTATAGAGCAAATGTAAAATATGACACAACCTTCGGAAGAAAGAGTGATTCTCTTCTACTAGCAGATGGTCATTCAGTCTTTGTTTATTTGTTGAAGCTAGGCTGTGATTATTACCACCGAAGAAAGCGTGTCCTTTTTGTATTCTGAAAGCCAGTATACAGATTAGATTTGTGCCTTTCTGGAGGAGAAATGGAACACCACAGCTGAGGAACAAGAGCTCTGTTCTCCTGGGCTTCCTTACTCTGTGTCACTCTCTGGAACATAATTTACCATGACTACTTTCTTGGAACATATGGGAGAGATGCTGTTGAGTGCTTTCTCTGTGTGCAGAGAGGAGGACACCATTTAGCTCTTACCTTAAAAACAGTGCTGGCTGCTGTGGTTCAGTGGATTGAGCACTGGCCAAAGGGTCATTGGTGTGAGTCTCAGTCAGGACACACTCCTGGGTTGCAGGCCAGGTCGCTGGTGGGGGTGCTTGAGAAGCAACCACATATTGATGTTTCTTTCCATCTCTTCTAAGTCCTTTCCCTTCTGTCTGAAAATAAAAAAAATAAAAAAAAATTTTTAAAAATCAAACAATTCTCACCTTTAAGACCCCAGAGCAACTTTCTTTCTTTTTTTAAACTTTATTTTTAAAATTTTATTTATGTATTTTTTGAAAGAGAGGAAGGGAGGGAAAGAAACATCAATGTGTGTTTGCCTTTCTTGCACTCCCTTCTGGGTACCTGGCCTGCAACCCAGGCATGTGCCCTGACAGGGAATTGAGTCGGTGACCCTTGGTTCAAAGGCGCCTGGCACTCAGTATACTGAACCACACCAGTCAGGGCAAAAACTCTTTAGATTTCTTCCTTCCTTCCTGTGTCTTTGTTTTTTTCTCTCTTTCTTCCCTACCTTTCTCTCTCCCTCCCTTCCTTCTTTCCTGGTTTGCAATATATTCATAATATGGTCTTTTTACTTAATATATTGTTGACATCCCATGAAAATAGCTTGCAATCTTGGCTGTACATTGGAATCAACAAGGAGCTTTAAAAGTACTGATGGGTCTGAATTAGTTGTTTGGAATGAGTACTGGGCAGCAAAATTTATAACCACCACCCTCAGACATTGAAAATTACCACTTCAGTATGCATAGATCCAACTCATTCTTTTTTTCCCAATATATTTTATTGATTATGCTATTAGAGTTGTCCCATTTCCACCCTTTCACTCCCCTCAACCATGCACACCCTCTCCTACCCACATTCCCCCCCTTTAGTTCATGTCCATGTGTCATAAGTCTTTAGCCCAACTCATTCTTATTAACAGCTATATAATATTGTGGTTGTACTAAAATTAATTTACCTATTTCTTTATTGATAAATATTTAGTTTATTTTTAGTACCATGTTTTGCTAGAAATATTTAAAAGATTTAGCCCTAATTGCAGATTCCTTTATTTCTATGAAATACAGAGCGGATCAAAAGTAGGTTTATACCAGTTTATATGGAAAATAATACAATAATTGATAAATAATAATATGAAAATAAACTCTATGTTTTGCTTACTCACAACTGTAAACCTACTTTTGCCCTACCCTGTTCAGTCCTAGAAGTGGGATTCCTGGGTTCGAGCTATAAGCATTTAAAATTTTGAAAGGTACTGCCATATTATTTATTAAAAAGTTCTTAATGATACCTTCTTCCATTAGCAGTCTACAGCCTGCTTACACCTTTGCCAATCTGAAGAGAGACAAAAAGTACTTGGTTGTTTTTTTCACCTACTTCTGAAGTTAAGCATCTTTTCATGCATATTTATTTATCATTTGCATTTTCTGATTTCCCTCCAATATTTGTTATCTTTCCTTTCTTGCCAAATTTTAAGAGATCTTTGAATGATAAGATATTGTTCTTTTTTGATTAGATGGGTTACAATATTTTCTTCTAGTCTACTATATGTATTTTGAAAACTTACATGGCATTATATATATTTTAAATTTTTGAGAATGTGTAAACAGATTTTATCTCAATTTTTATTCTTCATAACATTTCAGTATTAGCTGCATACAGATCAGTTCAAGTTCTACTACATTTATTCAGGTTTCAAAAAAAACGCCATTGGGATTTTGATGGGGAATAGAAAAGCCCTGTGACTGTTATTTTAAATAATGCTGTAATTAATATTTTCTTTTTTTTTCTTTTTTCCCAAAGATTTTATTTATTTGTTTTTAGAGAGAGGGGAAGGGAGGGAGAAAGAGAGGAAATGAAACATCAGTGTGAGAGATGTCAGTTGGTTGCCTCTTGTATGCCCCCAACTGGGAACCTGACCTGCAATCCAGGCATGTGCCCTGACTGGGAATTGAACTGGTGACCTTTTGATTTACAGGCCTATAATCATTCCACTGAGAAACACCAGCCAGGGTGTATTCTCATAAGGCCCAGTTATCTCATCTGCAAGACAGGATCAAACACGCCTGTGCCATGATGTAGTTTTGGTTAAATGGAATGGTGGATGTAAAGTGCTCCTGATACATGGTGGGTAAATAGCAACAATTATTATTAGATTGGTCTTAATTATATAAACTCTAAAATATATATATAAACAATTCAGATAGGAATAAAGAGTCACTTCAGTTAGTTCCATTCTATAATATTAAAGCTAAATTTGTTTTTTTTCTCCACCCGCACCCTAAGGTCCTTTGGAAAACTCAGTGGATGGATACATTAAACCAAACAAGAGTGACTGAATTTGTCTTCTTGGGACTTGTTGATAACTGGGTACTGAAGATACTGTTTTTCATGGCATTCTCAGCCACATATGTGCTAACTCTATGGGGGAACATTCTCATCCTGGTTACCATAGTCTTTACTGAACGTCTCCATATCCCCATGTATTTCTTCCTGAGCAATTTGTCGTTTATTGACATCTGCCACTCATCTGTCACTGTGCCCAAGATGCTGGAGGGTTTGCTTTTAGAGCGAAAAACCATTTCCTTCGACAACTGCATTGCACAGCTCTTCTTCCTACATCTCTTTGCCTGTGCTGAGATCTTTCTGCTGACCATTATGGCCTATGATCGATATGTAGCCATCTGCACTCCATTACACTACCCCAATGCGATGAACATGAGGGTCTGCACACTGCTCGTCCTTGCGCTCTGGTTGGGGGGCACTGTTCATTCTCTCGTGCAGACCTTCTTGACCATTCGTCTGCCTTATTGTGGCCCTAATGTTATCGATAGCTACTTTTGTGATGTGCCTCCTGTCATCAAGCTGGCCTGTGCAGATACATACCTCACGGGAGTGCTGATGGTGTCCAATAGTGGGACCATCTCCCTCACCTGTTTCCTGGCTTTGGTCACCTCCTACACAGTCATCTTAGTTTCTCTGAGAAAACAGTCAGCTGAAGGCCGCTGGAAAGCCCTGTCTACCTGCTCAGCTCACTTTATGGTGGTTGTCCTCTTCTTTGGACCATGTATCTTCATCTATACTCGGCCTGACACCAGCTTCCCCCTTGACAAGGTGGTATCCGTTTTTTACACAGTGGTCACCCCTTTGCTGAATCCCCTGATTTACAGCTTGAGGAATGAGGAAGTAAAAATTGCCATGAAGCATCTCAGACAGAGACAAGTTTTTTTCATCAAATCATGTACATGATGGTCTTGGGATTGCAGATATAATTATGGCCAAATCTTGAATCAGAGAGCAAAAGTAAAGAAACAAAAACATTAGGTGAAATGGCAGGCGGCAGGGCAGGCTTTTGCATCAGAGAGAGGGACTGTTAACTGTTACTTAATGGGGAAAAAAACATGGTAGGACATGTAAGGAAAAAGAACCTGGAAACATTTAAAGAAGACTTCTGATTTCACAAATAAAAACACAATTTGGGGCATAGACTCATTTTCAGGAACAGGTATAGTTGAGAGAGAACTATTTTCTTGATTTGTGCTGTTCTGTGGGTTATTGATTCTGAGAAGCTATAAATTATGCATGTATATTATACAGTTTAGTGATTTCAATCTTTAAAAATTTTTTTTTATTGTTATTCAACTAACTTTGTCCCCATTTTCTTCCCACCATCTCCTCCATCCTATCCATCCCTACTGCCAACATTCATACCCATACATAGCAACTCCTACCTACCTTTGGCTTTGTCCATGGGTCCTTCATACAAGTTCCCTGATGACCCTTTGCCTTCTTTCCCCTGTTACCCCCCTCCCCCTCTTTTCTGGTTACTTGCTCTCAAATATATTTTCAATATGTTTAAGCCTTTACTTATTTATATTGAATTACATTTTTGTACTTTTCATAGTAATTTTATTTTGACAACTTCAAGGTTGATATATATAAAGTATGCATTTTAAAATAAACCTAATCAAAGTAAAATTTAATTACATAAAAGACACCAATTTTAATTGTAAGTTTTTTTTAAAGTTAATTTTGACCCCAAGGGGCTAACAATTTTTCATTCTGTATATCTTAACACACGTAAGTCTTTTTTTTTAAAGATTTTATTTATTTTTAGAGAGGGAAGGGAGGGAGAAAGAGAGAGAGAGAGAGAAACATCAATGTGCGGTTGCTGGGGGCCATGGCCTGCAACCCAGGCATGTGCCTTGACTGGGAATCGAATTTGCGATGCTTTGGTTCGCAGTCCCTGCTCAATCCACTGAGCTATGCCAGCCAGGCTAATTGTAAATTTTGACAAGTTTTTACAAAAGCATTTATACACCCATATAACCACTTCCCTAATCAAGACACAGAACATTTCCAACACTCCAAAAAGTTTCTTCAGCTCCTTCTCAGCCAATCTTTCCATCCCACACAAACATCTAAGTGATGCGTGCCCACCTGCCTGCAGTGAGGATGGTTCGTCAAAGCACGAGAGAGAACACATACAGAGACAACCAGGTCCTGTGGGAGAGTCGGGACAGAATGGCCACTCCTCATGTGGGGAGCGCCCTGTGTCCATACCCAAGCAGATTTTTATTGAGAAAACAGACTTAGTTTGTGGATTCACAGTCTGGCAGAAAAGATCAAAAGATGTAAACAACTTACAAAGGTAGGGGCAGCACTCCTGCTGAGAATCCGGGGAAAGTTTGGGTTTTTTAGCATATGAAAGAGGTACAGGTTCCAAAATTTCCTGCCTGTGTTTTTAAATTCCAAGATAATAACATCCTCCAGCAAACAGATCTCACAGGATCTTGCATATTCTATGTCCCAGGCCTGATTACCCCGGGGGTCCACTCTTTCTGGTCTGGGCTGTTTTGCCCCTGCAGGTCTCAGAAGACAAAGGCAGCTAGGAGACTTGGATTTCTCAAATCCAAGAGCAAAGACTCAGGCTTTGACAAAGCCAAAGGGGGCAGAGGTTGATGTCTGATCACCCTGTTATTTCCACAGCCCTGTGAGTCCCTGTCATTCCTTCGTGAACACGTCTGTCTTAGGTTCATTCTCTATCCAAGAGAATTGTTACCCGTCATTGACTGCCGTTCATGCCAGGGAAAGAAGTGTTGTCTCCTTCAGTGGCTCCTGGTCTGGAGGTCTTTCACTCAGCCTAAGTTACGGAAGGTTACAGCTTCCTGAGACCAGGCAGGGCGGCCTCCAACATCTAAGGATCTGATTTTTGCCACTAAACATTACATTTGTCTTTTCTAGAGTTGCATTTAAATTACATCATATAAAACGTACTCTTCTATTCCTTTACTTTTTGCTCTGCATGCTGTTTGAGGTCAGTCCATGTTTTTGTGGTGTTGGTATTTTGTTCCTTTTTATTGCTGAGTAACGTTTTATTGCCTGGGTATACCACAATTTGTTAATTCATTCATATATTGATGGACATTTGGATGGTTCCAGTTTTTTTCCCTACTTTTTTCTTTTTAAATTATAGTTGACATACAGTATTATATTAGTTTTAGGTATATAGCTCCTTGTTTAGACATTTATATAACATAAAAACAAATATTAACTTATAACTGATAAAATGTAATCACTCCAATAAATCTAGTACCTATCTGACACCATCTATAGTTATTGCAACATTGTTGACTATATTTCCTGTGCTGTACTTGACATCCCTGTGGCTATTCTGTAACTACCAATTTGTACTTCTTTATCCCTTTACCTTTTCCCCCATTCTCCCAGATTCCCCTCCCAACTGGCCACCATCCCGAGGTTCTCCATATCTATGATTCTGCTTCTGTTCTGCCAGTTTGCTTAGTTTGATTTTTAGATTAAATTGTTGATAGTTATATATTTACTGATATTTTAATGTTCATAGTTTTGATCTTCTCTTTCTTAAATAAATCCCTTTAACATTTTATATAATAAAGGCTTGGTGATAATCAACTCCTTTAGCTTTACCTTGTCTGGGAAACACTTAATCTGCCCTTCCATTCTAAATGATAGCTTTGTCAGATAGAGTCATCTTCATTGTAGGTCCCTGCTTTTCATGACTTTGAATACTTGTTGCCAGTCCCTTCTAGCCTGCAAAGTTTCTTTACAGAAGTCAGTTGACAGTCTTATAGAAACTCCTTTTTAGGTAATCATCTGCTTTTTTCTTGCTGCTTTTAAAATTCTCTCATTATTTTTATCCTTTGGCATTTTAATTATGATATGTCTTGGTGTGGTCCTCTTTATATCCATCTTGTTGAAATTCCTTTATTTTAGCCCAGTGAAATTCATATTGAATTTCTAACTAACAGAACTGTGAGATAATAAATTTGTGTACTTTTAAGCTTCTCAATTTGTGGTTTGTTATTAGAACATGAAAAGGAAATTAATTCAGATTATTTATATGGGATATTTTTGGCCAATAAGGGAAGCATTTGTGCCTTATGAAGAAAAAAACCTACAAAGCTCTGCTGGGAAACCTTGGAGTGACAGAGATTGACACACGCTCCTCCATAGGAACAGAAACACTGTTGGGGGTGGGATGGGGAGAGGCTATAAGAATGTAGAGGGAGATAAATGGTGATGAAAAAAGACTTGGGGTGGCAAAAACCCAGTATGAAATACAGATTATGGGTTATAGAATCATACACTTGAACCTATATAATTTTATTAACCAATGTCACCCCAATAAATTCAATAAAAAATAAATAAAACTTTCATTAAGATATTATAAAGAGTTAATATAATGGACCTTCTTTTTTTTTTTTAAAGATTTTATTTATTTTTAGAGCAGGAAGAGAGAGAGAAAGAGAGAGAGAGAGAGAGAGAGAGAAACATCAATGTGAGGTTGCTGGGGGCTGTGGCCTGCAACCCAGGAATGTGCCCTGACTGGGAATTGAACCTGCGATGCTTTGGTTCGCAGCCCGTGCTCAATCCACTGAGCTACACCAGCCAGGGCAATATAATGGACCTTCTTAAGCAATTTATAAATTTAATATACTTGTAAAAAAACATGAGATTTTTTGAGTAAGTTTTTCAGTGATATATAAAGTTTATTTGAAGAAATAAACAGGTAAAACTGGTTAAGAAGATATGTGGATTTATATAATTTTTGAGTTGTTGATTTAATGCATTAATTAGTATCACTCATTAGACTAAAATATACCAGTTTACTGTGGAATGGGCAAGTCCATATCAAGAAGACTGCATGACACATTGCTTAGTAAAAAGGATGATGATGTACTATGGCCAAAGAGAGTAGGATTAGATCCCACTACACATGGACAGAGAGCTGCCATATAAAATTAATGTAATATCAGCTTTAATGGTGTAACAAAATGGTATTGAGTACCCTTAATACTAAAAATATATCAAATCTTTCTCTGCTTATTCTGAGAGAAGCTGAGAATTGATCGGGGCCTTTGGGTCACTATTCTACCAAGTTCTGTTAACTTGTAGAAATAATGCTTATGAGCACTCTGGAGAACTGGCTGGCAGACAATATGGACATCTGCATATACAACAGAGACTGAGTGACTCACTAACTCTGGCTAAGGGGTAATAAACAGTTGAAATGTCAGAAAGTACTCAAAAAGATGAAAAATTAGAGGTGGTTTATTAAATAAACCAGGAGATGCTCATAAAAATATCTAAATACCATTGCTTGAAAATTGATAGATAAATGTAGCATGTCAATCCCTTACAATTTTCATATGAAATCAAAATCAAAGTCAGAGTTTTATATATTGATGGTAAAATGAAGCCAGGGTATCACTGCTATAGACATTTGAAAAACTTAGAAAAATGAAGTAATTATACTTTTACTTCTGGACTTTCATACCAATGGATTTTTGTACCCATTAGTATCTTTTGTGCAGAAATAAATCACCAACATCTTATTTGTTTATTTGTATTATGGCAATATTAGTTACTCTATTGCACAGAAGATGGTTGTAGCCAGAGGAATTTATATAACTACTGAATAGAAAGTTGCAGAACGAATTTCTATATGGATAATGATCCCTGTTACTCCTTTAAAGTGGGTGAACCAGAGAACCAAGAATCGAGATATTCTCATGTTATTCTTCTGTGTAATCAGCAAGTAGCTAAGCACACTTAATTTTTTCCCCGAGTCTTAAAAGTGTTTTCTGTGAAAAGGAAAATAAATGTTTTATTTTACCTCCTGAGAGAGCAGTGAGGACTATTGCAATGGGAAATGGGCAGTGTTAGAAATTTGCTTGCAACTATGGAAAACAAACAAGCTAGAAATTGTTGTTCTGGGGTAGTTTAACCAGCTGCCACCGTGAGGACTGCCACAAAGCATCATCTTGTCTGTCCCATTGCCTGTGTGACTCTGCACGGCTGATTCCTGAACAAGGAGGTTCTATTTGAGCTCTATGAGAGGCCGTGTCTCCTGTTGCCTGCCATTGCCTCTAACAAAAGTATTTCACACAAATTCTTTAATTCAGGTCAGTATTCCACCAACCAGTTCCAATGGATGTAGCTTTATCCTACACAAAGAATTATCTTTGGGAGACTACTCCATTAATTTTCAGATTTGTCTGTGGGAAGTTAACTTGTGTTACCCAGAAACCCTCAAGGATGCTTTTCTAACCATGCCTCTGTACAACTGCAATGGTTTGCATGGCATGACTTTCCTTCCTAACACATTCCCTGGCAAAAGTACTGTAAAAAATGAGATGGGTCTTGTGACTCCCAGGTTTATTAATCACAGGCTTATTGTGAACACCTTCACTGATTGCTGAGGAAATCCCAGCTGCATCTAAGCATGCCATTCTCTCTGATGGAGGCAGAGTGAGTGGTTGGGTCCCAATGTGCCCTGCTTTTGGTATATGGTATGTGAGACACTGCTGCCTGGACTAGCCTTCTCACATCTCCCATTGTCCCAGTCTATTTAGTGCTCTTAGAGCACTTTCCACAGTGTTGCAGTGTGTGTCCCTACAGGTAGATGGAAGATGCTGGATTATAGGCTGTTTTATTCAACTTGGTATTTTCTCCCAGAAATTAATACAAGACTGAGTGACTGTGAAGTGTTTTGTAATAAATGCTTAGTTGGATGAATCCTCTACATAATAACTGGAATACTTTCATTAGAACATAAGTTGCATCATGCCTTTTGTGTACTTAAACCAGTCTAGTGGCTTCCAAGTGTACTGAAACAGATTCTAAACTCCTTGAGAGGACACGAGAGTGTATTTATACCTCTCCAGTATCATCTCTCATCATTCTCTGCCTCACAGTCTAAGCTGTAACCACAATGGTCTACAATTTCTGGAACCAAGCCAAGGTCTTTCAGAGCATAGGTCTTCACACCCACGATGTCCTCTACTTAGAATGTTCATCACCTCTCTTTTCTTATGGTTAGCTCCTTTTCATCTTTCAGACCTTAGTTTAAAGGTCATTTCCTCAGAGAGGTGCTTCCTGACCACCCCCTGTAAAGAAAATCTCTCCTCTGTCTAACTGCATCCTGCTGTCTCTTTTCTCAGCATTTGTCACCATCTGTAATTAAAATTTATTTATATGTTTGTTTTCTATTTTTATGAGACTCTAAACCACAGGAAGGAGGAACTATATGTATGTTTTATTTATGTCTATAAGCCTAGTAGTTAGCACATATTAGATGATCAGTGAATATTTGTCAAATGAATGAATAATAAGACAACCCTACTTCATTACCCTGATAGCAGACTTTTCGTGGACACTTGAGTATATCAATAATTTCAGTGGTTCAAAGTGTTTTTTTTCTAAGCCACTAAAGTCATATGCAAACTCACTTTGTCTGATTTACTGGTGTTTGCTATGCTGTTTAGGAAAGCTTCTGAATGACTGATGTAGGCAAATGCTGTCTAGAAATCTGAAGGTTTCTTTAGACTTTAGTTATTGCCCTAAGACAAAAGCAGGGAGAGACAGCACAGTATAATGAAAGTAGCATGAGTTTGTGATGATACACTTAGGCTAACATCCTGCTTCCATCATGTCCTACCTGGTGACCTTGAACATGCTATTAGTTTCTCTGAGCTGTAATTTCTTCTTGTGTAAATAAGTGTAATACCTACCTCACAGGGTAGTTGTGAGATTGAAGTAAATGCAGAGTGCCTAGAAAAATTTCCAGTATATGAAAGATATTAAAAATCATAGCTTTGATATGATTATTAAATATTGGGCCAGGAGATAATGTTATAATGACTGTCATACACAGTCATGTGTCATTTAACAATGGGAATACATTCTGAAAAATTCATTGTTAGGTGACATCATCATGCAAACATCACAGGGTGCACTTATACAAACATGGATGGTGTAGCCTGCTTACACATCTTGAGTCTGTGGTACAGCCTATTGCTCCAAGGCTACTAACCTGTACAGCAGGTTATAGTGCTGACTACTATAAACACTGTGGTATTTTTGTATCTAAACATGGAAAGGGTACAGTAAAATATGGTTACAAGATGAAAGAATGGTATATCTGTATCAGGCACTTGCCCATGAATGGAGCTTGCAGGACTAGAAGTTGTTCTGTGTGAGTCAATAGGTGAGTGATGTGTGAAGGTGAAGGACATTACTGCACTTCTATAGGTTTTATTAACACTGTCCCATAAGTCTCCACTGCTTCCTTCTCAAAGGGTCTGAAATTGAACATTAAAGCTGTCCATGCTGCTCCATGAACAAGGATGTGGGCTGGATTGGAAATACTGAGGAGAAACTGTCTGGATAAAGCATAGATCACCATAACAACAGTCTCTGTTGGGAGAGAGTGAAAGGTGGCCTGGAGATCGCTAGGACTAAGAAATCAAGATGGAGAGATAAAGGAACACAGGGACTGACATGGCAGTGTGATTTTGACTATTACAGGTTGGTGGAGGGTCATATTAAGGAACTTTGTGGTATTCATAAAAAAAGAGGGTGTTTAACATGGAGAGGCTGTAGAACTGAGGATTCAGTAATTTGATTCTGGAAATTTGCTTTTTGTTACTTTGACCCTATCTGGCACAAAAGGCTCTTTCTGACATTGACTTGATGAAAGAAATAAAATTAGTAGATTCTTTACATGATTATAACCTAAAAATATTTCTGAAGTCTGGGACAGGCTGGCTGCACACTGACTACCACAGAAGCTTTCACTAAAGTGGCAGTGATGCTTGACACTTGTTAAGGTATCTCCCATGGACCTGTGTCTTGTACAGGACCTGAGGTCCTCAATGAAGACTCCACACAATGTGCTCTGAAGACCATCAAGCTGACTCTGGGGGGCTATAGTGCCCTCTGAATGTTTAGTGCTGGGGGACAGCCCCTCTGTGCTGAACCAGGCCAGTGGCTGACTGACTGGGATGTAATCTGTGCTCTCAAAAGTAAGGTGCTGTGAGTGAGGGAATCTATTACCGAACCCCACAGTATTGCTTCCATCAGAGAAAAAAAATCTTCCTGAACCACATACCTTCCATTTCTTAGAGGAAATTATAATCTTATGGAACCACTGTTGTGTATGCAGTCTGTCATTAACCCAAGGGTTGCTATGTGGCACATGACTGGTCAATATGGTAAGTACCTTATATTTAGTAAGGTATTTCTTTATCTGAAACACAAAGCATACTATTGGCATAGCCATTTTTATTTTGTTTCTTTCCTCTCCTTCCTACACATTAACTTGTTCAAAGCATTCTTCATGTCTGTATTCCTTAGGGTATAGATGATGGGATTCAGCAGGGGGGTGACAGCAGTGAAAAACATAGAGAACACCTTGTCCTCCCGGAGGCTGATGGGACGGACGAGAATAAATGAAGATGCAATGTCCCAGGAACAGTGTGACTACGGTGAGGTGGGCTGCACAGGTAGATAGGGCTTTCCACCTGCCCTTGTGGACCTGCTGCCTCAGACTCACCAGGATGACAGTGTAGGACACCACGAGAACCACAAAACAGACCACAGAAATAAGCCCACTGTTGGAGATGATGAGAATCTCAATGATGTGTGTATCAGTGCAGGCCAGTTTGACCACCTGAGGTACATCACAGAAGAAGTTGTCAATCTCATCAGGACCACAGTAGGGCAGCCTGATGGTGAGGGAGGTCAGGGCAATGGAGTGAATGGTCCCCCCTGTCCAGATGGTCACAGCCAGTAGCACACATACTTTCCAGTTTATCACTGTCATGTACTGCAGGGGTTTGCAGATGGCCACATAGCGATCATAGGCCATGACAGTGAGGAGAAAGATCTCTGTGCAGGCAAATAGGTGTAGGAAGAACATTTGAGTTACACAGGCATCAAAGGAAATGAGCTTCTCCTCTGACCAGGTATCTATCAGCATCTTGGGGACAGTGACCGTGGAGTGGCAGACGTCAATAAAGGACAGGTTGCTGAGGAAGAAATACATGGGGGTATGGAGCCGGCGGTCATAGGTAATAGTTATGACAATGAGGATGTTCCCAATCAGTGTCAGGACATAGAGAATGAGGACCATGACAAACACGGCCACCTGCACCTTTCGATTTACAGATAAACCTTGAAGCTTAAAATATGTCACTAAAGTACTTTGATTGAGCAGGCCAGCCTCTTGCATTTTCTTTGTTGGATACTCCTGTCAAGAATTAGAAAAAAACAAAACAGATCTGAATTAATTATTTGGTCACTTAATTTCTTCTATGCCCATGACTTTCCTCTGCATCTAGAATTTATGGTAAAATATTTTATTTTAAATAAAATATTCAGCATCTTAAATCATGCTGGACATATAGTAAGTGCTAAGTGTACACTCTTTTGGAATAACAGAATAGAGAATCTTGGTTTACAAAGAGATGTAAAGCAACCTTCGGTAGGAAGACAAAAAACAAGTTATTTCTCCTTCATTACTGTAATATATCAGTGCTTGGATTTAAGTTACAGAGTTTTACAGGAGAAGAAATTAAAATTCTCTTTACTTCAAGTAAGCAATTTGTCAAAGGTCACATCAATACTTGCCTTGAACACAATTTTCTTTACAGTTCTGTGACTGCATTTTCTACTAACCCAAATTACTTGCTACACTTTTGGCTCTGTCATGATGCCCTGAGACAGTAATTACAGTGATCTAGTTTTCAGAAGACACAAGTTTTTCACCAAGCTACTGGCCAACTGGCAATGTGGCTTGTTATTTTTAAAACAATTCTTTAGAGGAACATAGATAAAATCCTGGAAACCTTGAAAAGTCTGGAGAGGGTGAGGAAGGCTTGCTTTTCCTCCACCCTTCAGATGAAGATTGACTTGCTCATTCTTAAGCTGGAGGTCAATGTTCAGGTCTAATAGCATCACTGTCTTGAGTATATTATCCTCAGATCTTCTAAAAATCTAGTTCTGTTGCCTGGCCACAAGTGAAACAAAAGTAGTTGTTTTATTTTCTTTTACATTAGTCAACCTTTTACTCAAGTCTCATTATGTTTAATAAGAAATATATATGTATATATATTATAGATCACTAGATCTTAGCCCTTAAATGGACTGGAAAGTTTTCCTATTCTTTTTTAACTTTACAAATAGAGAAAATGAGGCACAAAGAGGTAAAGCAACTGGCTCAGGCTCACAGAGAATTGGAGTAATAACTGGGTCTGAAGCTCAGGCCTCCTAATTCCTAGTCCAGGCATTCTCCACTCTACCAGAACTTTGACCTGCCTTTTGGTGGTGATGGGCATAATTGGGATGTTAGGTAGAATGGGTCTGTGACCTCCCACTTTTTTTCCTGGGTGTTTTGCGCCAGCTTGGGTGGGCATCTGTGGGGAGCCTCTCTGTACCTTGCCTCCTCCATGCTGCTGCCTTGATGCATGGTCTTTCAGGGGTGGCCCACCCAAGCAGGCTACCCCTCTTGGTTCCTTGTGCCCAATCATCTGGTGCTCCCTTCTTCCCATCATTATCAAAACTCATATTTTATATCTTCTCTCAAGATATAGATATCAACTCCACATAAAAATAAATCAACTCCACATTTCTTATGAAAAAAGACAACACTTTTCTGCTCCTAGTTCTCCCTTTCTTCTCAAATATTTCCTGAATCTCATCATGCTGAACAATGGCTTTGTGTCCATATCAGAAGAAAGACTAATGGTAGTATAATATCAGGGCACTAGAAAAGGACATCTGTGATAAAGAAGGAATTTGGGGGAAAGGAGACCTCTTTCAGTGAAATTAAACTCATGGTATCCAGTGTTTAGATTCATATTTATAGCAATACTTAATGTAGCTATGGATTCATTTTACTATTTAAACATTTTTCTTAGTGTGTCCACTTAAATCTGTTGCTCCAGAGAACACTTTTAAATGTTTAATGATTTACAGCTGTTATCTTTGTAATTTGTTAAGTTCTAATAAGAATGATTACAAAATTGAGAGCTGAAAAACCAACCAAGAATGGAGCCATGGATTTGTTTTAAATTCAGTATGAGAAATTCTAGTCGCACAGATAGGAAAGGGTTTAAAGAGCGAGAAGTAGGTCTGAAATGAAGATTTTTGTTCTATTATAATAATTTTTTTTCTATTTCTGTGGAGCCATGGGAAAATGCTTTGAAAAATGGAGATGTGTCCATGTGCAGTAGAAATTTGGTGTTAGTTTATATCAACAATATGGTGCACGAAAAGAAGACCTAGTGTCTATTTCATATTTGTCAGAAAATGGGTGAAACAGGAGGAAAAACAGAATGAAAATAAAATGTCTTTGAAACTCACCCTGGGTTGTTCCTGATGCTTCAGCACCTGGGTTGTTCCTGATGCTTCAGCAGCTCCAAAGGAAAGTGAACTGTCACAGTCTCATAGCTTCAATTTCAACAGCATTATTTGCCAATAGAAATAGCAGTTTATTTGAAGTTGGACAAATCAAATAACCCCACTTACCTTGATTTTTCTATAAAGAGGTTCAAAGTCCTTGAAGTTCCTTTTGGTCTTGTTCACAATTTTTGTAATAAGACACAGTAGCTATATTTGGTGATATTTTACCAGAGGTATTTCAGGATTTCTGCAAAAATCACATGTTGTAGCTATATTATTGTCACAGTTTTTTTCAATATGTGGAGTATGTAACTCTGTGCTAAGCTTTTCTAGAATTGGTTTCCAGTGAATTGAAGATGTGGTATAGGAATGGTGTATTTTTTGTACTTTGTTAGACTGCTGTGATGAGTAGAAAGGATCGAAAGCCACTACCAAACACTTTTGCAGGCCATGCTAGTTTACCGGGACACTTCAAATGCCAACTTGACCAAATTGTTTAGGATCTGCAGCTGCAGCACTGGTGTTTTCCTACAGAATTTTATAGGCTTTGTGGCCTTGGGAACTTTCAAGCAATGACATCAGCTTGCCTGAGTAACTAGTTAGAAAAAGTAAATTCTATTGGGACTGCAGTTATAGACTTTGCAAATATCACTAAGGCAATGTAATGAAAAAGCGAGACTTTGACATCTAAATTTACAATTTAGTGATTGTTAACTATGTATTAAGTATTAGGTAAGGGGCTTTCATGTTTTCTTATTTAAATTAATATGAAAACACAGAGATGAGGGAAGAGCAATGGAGTTAAGAATTTAATCATTTTCTTGCCAGAGAGGACAGTTGTTTGGACTCGAGAGTTAAATTGTCTAAGTGGGAATTTCAGTGTCCTAGATGTGTAAATTTTAGCAATTTATTTATCCTTTTTGGGCTACAGTTTTCTTATCCATAAAACATAAATAAAACTGGTAAAAAATTTTAGAACTCTTTGCAAAGCATGTGGCACTTAGTAAATGTGTTATGATATTAATTTAATTTTGTAATATGCAGTTCAAACAAGAAAGCAAACAAACAAAGAAGACACCACCAACTACCAACTGAGTTTTTTGGCATCACTTATTCATTATTTTGGATAACCATGAAAATTTAGAACTTCATGTGTGAATTCCCCTTGTACTTGCTCTGTTTAGATATATGAATTCATTGGTTTAAGTTCATTAGAGGATTCAAAGGAGAGAGATGGAGATTATACTTTGCGTTCGAATTACAAGATTGAATAGTTCTGTGGAATGATTAGGATATTTTAAAGAGAGGGTATAGAGCTAGAAGCAAGTCTCATAGCTGATTCTTTTCCATGCAACAGTGTGTAGAAGAGGGTAATAGAGGAAAAGTATCAAGTTGCCAAAAGTTCTTAATCCCAAGGACCTGTGCTTTAGGTTCGTTTTCCCTCAGTTTTCTTTCTGGGTTTATCATTGATCAGAGGCTAGGATTTTAAAAATATATTTTATGGATTATGATATTACAGTTGTCCCATTTTCCCTCCTTTATTTCCCTCTGATCTGCAAACCCCCTCCCACTATTATTCTCCCCGCCTTTAGTTCATGTCCATGGGTCGTACATATAAGTTCTTTGGCTTCTCTATTTCCCATACTATTCTTAACTTCCCCGTCTGTTTTGTACCTACCATTTATGCTTCTTATTCTCTGTATCTTTCCCCCCATTCTCCCCTCTCCCCATCCCTGCTGATAACCCGCCTTGTGATCTACATTTTTGTGATTCTGTTTCTGTTCTAGTTGTTTGTTTTAGTTTTAGTTTTTTTTAGATTCAATCATTGATAGTTGTGAGTTTGTTGTCATTTTACTGTTCACATTTTAGATCCTCTTCTTTTTCTTAGATAAGTCCCTTTAACATTTCATATAATAAGGGCTTGGTGATGATGAACTCCTTTAAGTTGAACTTATCTGGGAAGCACTTTATTTGCCTTTCCATTCTAAGTGATAGTTTTTCTGGATAGAATAATCTTGGATATAGGTCCTTGCCTTTCATGGCTTTGAATCTTCTTTACAGCTCCTTCTTTCCAGTAAAGTTTCTTTTGAGAAATCAGCTGATAGTCTCATGGTACTCCTTTGTAGGTAACTGTCTCCTTTTCTCTTACTGCTTTTAAGATTCTATCCTTATCTTTAATCTTGGCTAATATAATTATGATGTGCCTTGGTGTGTTCTTCCTTGGGTCCAACTTCTTTTTATTCAAATATATATATATATATTTAAAATTTATTTATTTATTTTTAGAGAGGGGGAAGGGAAAGAGAAAGAGAGGTAGAGATACATCAGTGTGTGGTTGCCTCTCATGTAGCCCCTACTAGTGACCTGGCCGGCCTGCAACCCAGGCATGTGCCCTGACTGGGAATCGAATTGGTGACCCTTTGGTTTGCAACTCATGCTCAGTCCACCGAGCTACACCAGGTAGGGCTAAACATTTTTATTGATTATGCTATTACAGTTGTCCCATTTCTCCCCCTTTATTTCCCTCTGCCCTGCACACCCCCTCCCAGCTGCATTCCCCACCTTTAGTTCATGTCCATGGGTCATAAGATAAGTTCTTTGGCTTTTACATTTCCTATACTATTCTTAACCTCCCCGTCTGTTTTCTAGCTACCATTTATGCTACTTATTCTCTGTACCTTTTCTCCCTGTCTCCCTCTCCCACTCCCCCACTGATATGGAGAAAATGAAGATCTATGTGATCTTCATTTCTGTGATTCTGTTCTTGTTCTAGTTGTTTGCTTAGTTTGTTTTTGCTTTTTTTTTAAGGTTTGGTTGTTAATAGCTGTGAATTTGTTGTCATTTTAGTGTTCATATTTTTATCTTCTTTTTCTCAGATATGTCCCTGTAACATTTCAGACAATAAGGGCTGGGTGATGATGAAGTCCTTTAACTTGACCTTATCTAGGAAGCACTTTATCTAGCCTTCCATTCTAAATGAAACCTTTGCTGGATAGAGTAATCTTGGATGTAGGTCCTTGCCTTTCACAACTTTGAATACTTCTTTCCAGGCCTGTCTTGACCATAAGGTCTCTTTTGAGAAATCAGCTCATAGTATAATGGGAATTCCTTTCTAGGTAACTGTCTCCTTTTCTCTTACTGCTTTTAAGATTCTCTCCTTATCTTTAATCTTCGATAATGAAATTATTATGTACCTTGTTGTGTTCCTCTTTGGGTCCAACTTCTTTGGGACTCTCTGAGCTTCCTGGACTCCCTGGAAGTGTATTTCCTTTGCCAGATTGGGAAAGTTCTTTTTCATTATGTTTTCAAATAAGTTTTCAATTTCTTGCTCTTCCTCTTCTCCTTCTTGCACCCCTATGATTCAGATGTTGGAACATTTTAAGTTGTCCTGGAGGTTCCTAAGCCTCTCCTCACTTTTTTGAATTCTTGTTTTTCTTTCTTTCTTTCTTTTTTTTTTTCTCATTCAGTTCTGGTTGAATGTTTATTTCTTCCTTCTGGTCAAAACCATTGATTTGAGTCCTGGTTTCCTTTTTGTCACTGTTGGTTCCCTGTGCATTTTCCTTTATTTCACTTGTTATAGCCTTGACTTTTTCCTCCATTTTGCTACCATACTCAGCCATTTCTGTGAGCATCCTGATTAAGAATGCTTTGAACTGTGCATCTTATAGGTTGCTGTCTCTTCATTGCTTAGTTGTATTTTTTTCTGGAGCTTTGATCTGTTCTTTCATCTGTTCCTTCATATATTTTTTGTCTTGACAGGCTCATTATGTAGTAAGGTGCGCAGCCTTAGGTATTAGCCAGGGCACAGCACCCACATTGCTGCATTTGTTTTCGTATATGGGGGAGGTGTCTGAGAGGGAACAATGCCACTCGCTCAGCTATCTCCCTGCTTTCAGTCACTTTCCCCACTTCTCATGAGCAATTTGGGACCTTCTGGTGCAGATTCCTTGGTGTGTGGGTTTGATTCTATGACCCTGTGGGTCTCTCCAACCTGTAAGGCTGGACTTTCTCCTGCTGTCTCAACTCCCACGGTTTTTTTTCAGCTGCAGGTTTTGAGGCTTTATTTCCCTGCACTGGAATCCTGGGTTGCATGGTTGTTTCGCTCTGCAGTTGTTTCTCCTTGTTTATCTGTATGCAAGTGTGGGACCACCCATTCCTCCAGCCTCCACCTTGCCACCCAGTCCTCCAGCTACCACCTTGCCACAAGTCTTCTCTGCCCTGGCTGCCCATCTATACCCTTTCTATCAGTCTGGATGAACGTTTCTTCTTTAACTCCTTGGTTGTTAGACTTCCACACAGTTCAATTTTCTGACAGTTCTGATTTTTAAAAAAATTTTCAATTTATTGTCTTTCTTTTGTTTTTTTGAGGAGGCAAAGTGTATCTACCTATGCCTCTATCTTGACCAGACGTCTGTATGATCTTTTTGATGCATTGCTGTATTCTGTTCTCTAACATTTTGTTGAGGAGTTTATCATCTGTGTTCATCAGATATATTGGCCTATAATTTTTTCTTTGTAATGTCTTTATCTTGCTTTGGAATTAAGATATTGATGGCTTTTTAAAATGAGCTGAGGAGGCTTCCCTCCTTTTGAATTTTATGAAACAGTTTGAGAAGGAGAGGTTCTTGGTAAAATTGACCTGTGAAGCCATCCAGTCCAGGGCTTTAATTAGTTGGGACTTTTTTTGTAATTACTGCTTCAGTTTCACTGGTTGTCATCAGTATATTCATATTCTCTTATTCTTCCTGATTTAGTTTTGGGAGGTTGTACATTTCTAGGAATTTATGTATTTAATTCAGGTTGTCCAATATGTTGGCACACAGTTGTTCATAATATTTTCTTCCAATCTATTATATTTCTTTGGTTTTAGCTATATTTTTCCTATTTAATTTCTGATTTTAATTATTTGGGTTCTTTCTCTTTTTTTCTTGATGACTTTGGTTAAAGGTTTGTTGTTTACCTTTTCAAAGAATTAGCTTTGGATTCATTGATATTTTGTATCATCTTAAAAGACTATTTCATTTATTTCTTCTCTGAATTTATTGTCTTTATAGTTTTTGACCGCAACTTCATATAGGCAATTCTACATTTTCCATACTCAATTTACTTTCTTCTTCTCCATGGTGATTATTTTACACTGTCTTTACTCAAATCCTTAGTAACTCTTGCTTTTTTGTTGCAGCTACAGACTTGTTAAATCATCCACAGATTTGCATTTAAACTTGTAAACTCCGCCCATTCTTATAATGGACATCCTCCTATATCTAAGGCCAACTCTTCCATTTATACTTTGGATGCCATCCTTTGCTTGTTTTGAGGTGTCATCCTTTCTTGTCTGTCAAGGACTTTGCTTCTGCTATTGTCTGCCATCTGCATCATCAGTTTTCTGCCAGTGTTGAATAATTACTTGCAGCACCACAAACATGTAGTAATAACTCCAGTACTGAAAAACCCTTCTTTGACTCCACATTTCTCTCCAACCAGCACATAACTTAATTTCTTTGTTCTTCCTTAGAGCAAAATTGTTCAAAAGAATAGCCTGTACTCCATGCCCTTTCTCCATACCTTTCCTTATGTATTTCTCCCATCTCACTGTTCCTGAGTTATTTCCTTTTATAATAAACCAGTAATCTAGTAAGTAAAATATTTATTGAGTTTTGTGAGCTGCTCTAGCAAATTAATCAAGGCCAAGTTGTGTTTGTGTGGTGGAGGGCAGTCATGAGAACCTCTGATTTATAGCCAGTTAGTCAGATGTATAGGTAAAAGCCAGGACTTGAAACTGGCATCTGAAGTGCAAGGAAGGTGTTGGTGGAAGTTCTAATCTATAGCTGGTGGGTCAGAAGAGCAGATGATAATCTGGGCTTGGTCTTGTGACTGGCATGTGAAGTGGTCGAGATGACAAGGGGGCACAGTCTTGTAGAATTGAACCCTTAACCTGCAGAATCTGACACTATCTCCAGATAAATAGTGTCAGAATTGAGCTGAATCATAGGATACCTAAGTGGTTTCCTGACCATTGTTTGTTAGTGTGGAGAAACTTCCCCATCCCCTCACTCAAATTGGTGATCAGAACACCTATATAAGACTTTTGTGTACTGATAAGGAGGGCAGAAATTTGTTACCTGGGAGGCAAGAGTAGGAGGGAGAATCTATATTCTTTTATATTTTTGAAGTTGTGAACCACATGAAGATTACTGACATTTTTAAAGTGTGGATTTTATTTTATGTTTCTCAACACTTTGCTCTTGCTTGTAGGTGAAAATGAAGTTGGTGTTAAATGGACGGATACTTTAAAGGAAACAGAAAAGCAAAAATAGCAGATGGCACACAAAAAAGGAAGGTCTGAATAGTGATATGATTTTTTAAAGATTAGATAGAATTTTATATTTCTCTCACATAAAATAGGTCTAGGGGTATCCATTCAAGGAGTGGTATGATGATTATGATATGAGGGACCTACCCACAGTCCTACATCTCCAATTCACTGTATGTAGTTGTAGACCTTGTCCATGTTGCCCGAGATGGCTGTTAGGGCTTCAGCCATCACATCCACGCTGATGCTGATTTAGAACACTCAATGTTTAATGTTATGATATAGATAATGGAAGAAGTTATATTTTTGTATTCCTTTTGTGTCCACTTTAGTTTGTCCATGTTCAAATCTTAGTGACTATTATTATTTGAAAGTTTAATATGTAATTGGAATTTGCCTGATATTCTGTAGCATAATGAGATTGAATATAAGTATCATGTGAGATATTATAAAAAACCAGAACTTCATATACATTTATGGGTCATAGGATGTTATTGCCTTATCTACACTGAAGAGGCTAAATCATTCATCTTACTCACTGTGATAAAAATGAGAATTTATTCTTTAGAGACTAAAAATTTCAGGTTAATTATATACAGGCTAACCATCCCATTCATTGGTGTAGCTTTTCCATCTTTCTTTATTCTCTTTCTCATTTTCTCTCTTGCACACCATGTAGAGCACACAGCACAGCCAATATTACTGTAAATATCCACCAGATTAAATCTGGCTTTTGTTTCCTGTAAAATGTTGTTGGAGAGGGATGAGGAAGAAAAGGAATGTATTATTCTTCCAACTTTTAGCAGCATCCTCTGATTAAATTGTGACTGGTTCCAGGGATCTGTTTTAAGCTTTCAAAAAAAAAATGGCTTCAGAAGTGATGCAAGCATATTTACACATATCTCTATTTTCTTCCTTCTTGTCACAGCAATAAAATAGAAAGAGTAACCTCATGATACAAAGCCATGACCAATTTCAAAATTACAGATTGACTACATCCTTGAAGAGAACTTAATGTTAGCTCTGCAGGAACTGGTTCAATTTTGAATTTTTCTCCCCTCCTGATGGATAGAGTGAATCTATGAGCCTGGGGAGGGAATCATTTCTCTCTTCTAATCTCTTCTAGGATGGGCAGAATAGAGCCAGAGTAGCACATATTTCCATGCTGTAACAGGTAGTATGGGAAGAGCTCAGAGACCAATGTGCACCAAAACCCTTTGCGTCAGAGTACTCAGCAAAGTAAAGTGCCATCAGCAAAGCAGGTCTTATATGGAAGAGAAATTTGACATGGTTTTAAATTAAATTTATGATAAACTTCCAGTCAAGATGGTGGTGTAGGTAAACACAGCTCACCTCCTCACACAACTACATCAAAACTACAACTAAACTATAGAACAACCATCATTCAGAACCTTCAAAAAATCAAGCTGAATGGAAGTCCTACAACTATGGGATTAATGAATAATCTACATTGTGACTGGTTGGAGGGGTGGAGACAAGGGGTGGCCTGGTCCCACAAAGACATATGGCAGATAAAAATTAGTAGGGATGCTACAGGACAAGGGGACAAAGGGGGTACACTGATATACTATCACCCAAAGGACCTCCCAGGTTCGTTTTGTCCACCACCTCATAGGAAAGACATCTCTCGATGCCAGAGACTTGTGAAAATGAAAGGAAATGTTTATTTAATGCTATACGGACTTAAAGTAGTAACCTCATGTCTTTATTAAAATATCAAAATCCTTTAGGATACCCACAGATGCCCACAGTGCTTCCTTCTCCCCCTGCCCTAATTTGGGGTACCATAACTCTGGAAAAGAAGCAAACGTGCATGCTTCAGGCCACTGGCACCATCAGCTGTGTCAACATCCAGGCAGGATCTCTAATTAATCGTAAGCCATGTGGCACCTTTTCATGGCCTACTGGCAAGAGCTCTTTCACCCCCCCCCCCCAAAAAAAAAAAGAGTTCTTTCACCCTTCTTCCAGGCAAAGTCTCTCCTGCTTCCTGCTTCCCAAGCTACACAATCAAAGGGAGCACCCCAAAGCTGTGTGGTCCTCTTCTACCAAAGCTGTAGGGGTCTGCACTCTGGCTAAAACCACATGGTTCTTCTTGGCAAAGCAGCAGGGAGGGGGGTGGTTCGCCACTCTGCCAAATCCAAGTGGTGGTTCTCTGCTAAAGCCACATAGTGATTCCCCACATGTGGCTGCAGGAGTCCCCACTCTGGCCAAAAATGTGTGCCTCTCTCCTCTATTGCCACAGCTGCATGCACTCTCTGCACTGCAACAGCTGCGTGGTCCTCTCTGCACTGGCTGTGGTCCTCTCTCCAATGGCTGCCGCATTGGGGTTTAAATCTCTGCATCAATCCTCCTCTGCAGCCCCATTTCTGACTCCTCCCACAATCGGCTACACTAGCCAGTATTCCTGTATCCTTCCAGCTTTACTGGGCTACCAAAGTGAATCTGGGCAGGTGTGGCCCCATGACATGGAGCCAATCTTTTCCAAGTTCTCACGCAGGCACTGTAACTCTGGGGATCTGCCCCCCAGTTACTTCATGGGTGGAAGTGACTCCCTTCTCCCTGGCTCAAAGCATGGCCACAGTTGTTTAGCATATCTATGAAACCAGTTAAAAGTTATAGATATGTTAAATGACCATGCCAGAGGTTAGCTGCAAAGCTGTTGCTATACAAAACAGCTCTCAATGGCCCTGCTCCATGTGTCCCTTCCCCGAACTCATGCCTGTGGAGGGAAGGGGCCAGGACATCCTAATATTTCCTGGATACCTTGAATTCTGGACCCCATTCCACATCCCTGTTTGGGGCTCCCCTCCTGGCTATACCCTGTTACAGGGATGTCTCAGGAGTGAAGGGTCCTAGTCCCACAATAGGCCCCTCAGACCAGGGTTCCAGTGCCAGGAAGGTAAGTCTCTGTAACTTGTGACTGAGACACAGTGGGTATTCAGGCTTTGGAAAAACAGAAATTTCTGGTATTCATGGAAGTTCCTCATAAAGGGCCATGCACAGACTTACTGAGACTCATTCTCTCTGAGCTCCAGCTCAAGGGCAGCAGCTTGAAAGGCACCAGAGACATATGGGAAGGAACTTGTTTGTGTGGCATCAGGGTGAGAACTGGGGCAGGGGCAGATTTCTTCTAGACAGAAGTGCTAGCAGAAGCCAATGTCCTAATCTGAGTCCTCCCCCAACAGAGCCACAGAGTTAGCAGGCAGGCTCCATACCAGAGACTCTACAAACCTGGTTCACACTGTTTGCCTTACCTTGCTGATTCCCTGAGGCCCTGCTCCACCCAAGCTATTTCCAGGCTTTTCCGTATGAATTGCTTGGCTTGGCTCATGCTTAAGATTTTCCTAAACTTTCTCCAACAAGTGGCATCTGGCTTCAGTGAGTACAATACCTCTTGCTAAGTTGCCCCAGGCGGAGCACTAGCAGCAGCTGTCCTTGATTCACAGCTTGGCTTCACCTGGGTACCTCCAGCTCAGTAGAAGTAGCAGCAATTCACAGATTTCTTTGTAGCTTATGTTGTGTGACTCTGGACATAACACAGGCAGTGGCTGATATTGGACATGTGAAGAGTAATCAAGTTTCAACTACAACAGGAGGGTATACACAGCCCACACAGTGGGTGCACCTCCAGTACCCAGCTTGAGTAATAGGGGAGGCTGTGTCACTGGGCTCTACAGGACACCTACTATATTAGGCCACTCTACCAAGCTTGGTAGGTGTAGCAGCTCTACCTAACACAGAAAAAAAAATACAGGGAAGCTGCCACAATGAGAAGAAAAAGAAATATGACCCAAATGAAAGAACAGAACTGCAGAAAAAAAAATAGATACAAGGAAGCTACTAGATGCAGAGTTCAAAACACTGGTTATAAGGATGCTCAGTGAACTTTGGGGAAGAATGGCTGAACTCAGAAAGAATTTCAACAGCATAAAAAATGACATCGAAGCCATAAAACAGAACCACTTACAAATGAAGAATACACTAATTGAAATGAAGAGCCATTTACAGGGAATCAACAGTATGGGGAATGAAGCTGAGAAGGATATCAGCTATTTGGAATATAAGGAAGCAAAAAAGACCAATCAGAACAGCAAGAAGAAAAAGGGTTAAAAAAGGGAGGATAGCATAAGGGTCCTCTGGCACAACTTCAAACACACAAACATTCACATCACAGGGGTGCTGGAAGGAAAAGAGAGAGCAAGAAATTGGAAACGTATTTGAAAAAATAATGAAAGAAAACATCCCTAATGTGGTCGAAGAAATAGACTTACAAATCCAGGAAGTACAGAGAGTCACAAACAAGACGAACTCAAAGAGGTCCACCCCATGACACATCATAATTTAAATGCCAAAAGTTAAAGACAAAGAGAGAATCTTAAAAGCAGCAAGAGAAAAGTAGTTAGTTACTACAAGGGAGCCCCCATAAAACTGTCAGCTGATTTCTCAAAAGAAACTTTTCAGCCTAGAAAAAACTGGCAAGAAATATTCAAAGATATGAAAACAGGGACCTACAACCAAGATTGCTGTACCCAGCAAAACTTTCATTTAGAATGGAAGGACTGATAAAGAGCATGCCAGGCAAGAAATAACTAAAGGAGTACATCACCACCAAACCAGGTTTATATGAAATGTTAAATGCTCTTCTTGAAGAAGAAGAAGAAGAAATATGAACAATGAAGCAGCAACAAATACATATCTTCAAACAACTGAGTTCTCTTGCTCTGCTGTGCATGTTGAATTGACTGAAGCATGGTTATGGAGAAACCTAGAGCACTGCTGGTGGGGCAGGAACTCATGAGACAGTATTACATATTGCTGAACCAGGCCCTAGACATGTTCCACAGTTTATGGCAAGAACTCTTCTTATGTCCATGGGGGAATGGATTAAAATGGAAACACAGCAGATGAGGTCTGTGAACAGAAAGAATTCCATAGGAAAGTAATGTCACAGACCTTTACCAATTGTCATACTAAGATTTTCCATGTTGATGATTATATTTCTCTGAATGCTGGTGTGGTAGTCCAGGTGATAGGGTTGCTCTCTGATAACAAGCAGGCTTTGAGAAGATTCATGCAGACATTTGTCCTTGCTCCTAAGGGCTGTGTTGCAAATAACTTCTACATTCACAATGATACCTTCAGATACCAAGATGAAGTCTTTGGTGGCTTTGTCACTGAGCCTCAGGAGGAATATGAGGTAGAAGTAGAGGAACCTGAAGAAAGACAGCAGACACCTGAGGTGGTACCTGATGATTATGGAACTTTCTATGATCAGACTGTCAGCAATGACCTGAAAGCACATTTAGAGGCACCTGTTGCTGAAGCAGAGCCTGATCCTGTACTGGAACCAGAGAAAGAACTTGTATCTGAAATCCAAGAGGCAAAGTGTGAGCCAATATTGGAAGAAATTGCTGTTGAGGATGCTCAGAAGAGTTCTTCTCCAGCAACTATAGACATAGCTCAGATGGAGCAGGAAGACTTGAGATATTTACTTGGACGTCTGTGACCAGTAAGAACTTTTCACTTAGTGGAGCTCTTCTACTTCCTGGGATACCACCTCATTGTTAAAGTATCAACTTCCCAGCCTTGCCCAGAGTCTAACCCTGAATCTGAGGTTCAACCCCAGAGGTTTCAGAGGGATCGAAGAGTGTGTGAACAATGGATAAATATTCCTCCCCAGAGGGGACTTAGACCAATCTGTGAGGCTGGATAGTAAAATGATGTGAACCACCTGAAGAACTGTGACACCCTGACAGTCACCAACTCTTCACTGGCAATCAGCCTCATGAGGTGGATAAATAAGAGTTTAAAGATTTCTTTCAAAATTATGGGAGTGTGGTTAAACTGAGCATCAGCAGTGGTGGAAAATTACCCAATTTTGGTTTCATTGTGTTTGGTGATTCTGAGCCTGTTCAAAAGCTGTTAGCAGCAAGCCCATGGTGTCCAGAGGTGAGGTCCGAGTGAATGTGAAAGAGAAGATTCCAGCTGCCTGGGAAGGGGCCAGTGAAATAACTGCCTGTGGGGCCCCAGAGGCCCTCCAGGTGGCCTGGCTGGTGGAATGAGAGGCCCTGCCTATGGAGGTATGATGCTGAAACTGGGATTTGGGGTGGGAATGGGAATTGCTCCAGGGCAGTGAATTGTTCTCCACTGACCCCCAATGCAGCGGTACAAACTCCTGGTCCTGCAATGGTGAACTTCTTCAATCACCCTTTGGTATCTCGCAGTATGATCCTGGCTTAGATACAGTTTAAGTTTGTACAAGTTTCCTTTTCATGTTAATGGTGTGTTCCCTCCCTTCCCCTCTTCTCACCTTTTAGTCCTTTACTTCCAATTTTATGAAATAATATTTTAGAAGAGAATATATATAAAAAAAGAAAAATAGACTGAATACCCTTGCTTTACTTTGCATAGACTGATTTTTTAAAAAAAAGTCATTTTCCCAAAGTAATGTGTCTTGCTTATTACTGACATTTGGTGTATTTTATTTTTGTTATATTTCTTATTTTCTATATGTTTCAAAGCCTTTGAGAAATATGAGATATAATAAACATTTTGAAGACAGGAAAAACCCAAACTGTTTCTTCTTTGGAGATCATGACTAATTTCTGTTGTGGAGAAACTGCCTTAGGAAAAATGGACAGTTTTGATTTTTACTGGAATGGTTAAATACTGAATAAAAGGTGTTAGTGAATGTTTTTTCTTTTGATATATGATAACAAAACAATTCTAAAATCCACTCCTTTTACCTTGAAATTTAAATTGAGAGATAGGTTTTAAATATCTACAATGCTACTGGTACACTTTCTTGAATTGTTAGGTTTTTTGAAGTAGAGTTATTTTCATGTTTAATTTGTATTTGTAAAAACAAACAAACAAAATACCAAAACCACAATCCATAATCTGACAACACAAAACCAGATAAAACTGTTGTGTCTTCTATTTATCTTTGATTCCAGCCTTTGCGATTGTTTAAAGAAAAATTATTTTAAAAAGTCTAGATTTTTTTTTGAGGTTCAGAGTATGTTGGGAGTTGTATACTTCCTCTTTTCAACTTGTATGTCTTCTTTTCATTTGTTTTGCCTTATTCTGAAAATGAGTCTCAAACTGGAATACCTTTAAGGACAGAAGAAATACCTTTATTTCCTTTCACTGAAATAGTTTGTGTTTTATTTCAGTATATTCAGAATTGTAATCAGCCCATAAGAAGAAATCTGATTTTAATATTGAACTTTGCTTACGTGCTTGAAGATGCTAGTCTTTTTCCTTAAATCAGACCCATATGGTAAATTTTCTTTTTGTTAATAGTTCTGTTTTATCAATGGGCACACAGTGGTTGCATCTTAGAAATGGCCAATTTTTATGAAAATATTCCTGGAAGAAAATGTAAAAAAAATTGAATCTGAAAAAAGAAAATAAGCAAACAAGCAGAACAGAAACAGAATCATAGATACAGAGAACATTTTGATGATTGCCATATGGGAAGAGGATGGGTGATTGGGCAAAAAAGGTGAAGGGATTAAGAAATACAAATTTGTAGTTACAGAATAGTCAGGGGGATGTAAAGTACAAGCACAGGATATAGCGTAGCCAAAGAATACATATGCCTGATGCATGGCCATGGACAATGGTGTGAGGATTGCCTGAGGGAGTGGGGGTAGGTTGGGTGGAGAAGGGCACAGGGGGAAAAATTGGAACAACTGTGGTAGCATAATGAATAAAATATAATTAAACAATAAATTGAATTCACCATCACTGTGGCCTTTCCAGAATTGCTGGCATTTTATGTGAATGGACATTATGCATTGTTTTTTTGGTCTGTGTTCTTGCGTTTAGCATAATATTATTTTGAGATCCATATATATCATTTGTTGTATCAATGGTTTATTACTTTTTAGTGCTGAGTAGTATTTGATTATACCACAGTTTGTTTTTCCAGTTTATAAGATATGGTTGTCAGAGAACAGTGGAACATACATAATCAACTGAAAGATGCATGGAACATCTACAACAAAATCCCAGAAATAAGTGCTGTTATACCCAATCACATATATATATATATATATATATATATATATATATATATATATATATATATGTATGTATATGTGCTGTTAATCACATATACACAAGACTGTGATATGTGATTAAAATGGAGAGTGTAAGTCTCTTTTCAAGATGGTGCTTTAAAGTGAACTTTGTGAAAAGTGGCCATACTTTTGAAAAACATTACAGAAGTAGAATTGGTGTTAAAGGCCACTGGGCAAATGCATATAGATTTCAGTGTTGCTAAGGAAACTTTCAGAGACATATCTGTATCTCAGCTGTCAGTGGTCATTTCCCCAATTTTTTGTTTTGGGGAGAAGGTTCTAAATTTTTGTGGTATATATCCTCTATTCCTCCTTGGGACTTTAATCTATCATTTACTGCTTCACTCACTCACATCTTTAATTTTGTTCTCACCATTTCAATTTCCTCAGCCTATAAACATGCTTAGAACTTACCTATAATTAAAAGTTTTAAATCTTAGTCTTGTTGCCGCATTGAGATACTATTCTATTTATTCTTATTTCACCAACAAATTATTTGCTTCCAGTACCTGAGTATCCATTCACTCTTTCCTGTTTGCAGTTGGGTTTCTCACGTATATCTGTCTTAGTCTGTTGGGCTGGTGTAACAAAAATGCCATAGCCTGAGTGATTAAAAAAGAAGCATTTATTTCTCATAGTTCTAGATGCTGGGAAGCCCCAGATCAAGGTGCTGGCACATTTGGTGTCTGGTAAGAACTTTCTTCCTGTATCTTTACATGGCAGAGAGCAGAGAGAGAGGAAGAGTGAGAGTGAGAGAGTGAGTGAGTGTGTGTGTATGTGTGTGTGTGTGAGAGAGAGAGAGAGAGAGAGAGAGAGAGAGAGTGAGAGAGAGAGATCTTGTGTCTCCTCCACTTTTATAAGGGCACTAATCTCATTATGAGGGCTCCATCTTCATGATCTAATCTAACCTGATTACCACCCCCCACCATATACCACCACTTTGAGGTTTAAGATTTTATGATATGAGTTGGGGTGGGGGAGGACACAAACATTCAGTTCCCAACACCCCTCTATAGAACCTGTCCCCTTAAAGGTCACCAGTTACCTCATAATGGTTAGTGAAGAAAACCTTTTCTCTTTTTCATAACAACCTTATTGAGGTGAAACTATCATATAATAAATAACATGTTTTTTTATCCTTACCTGAGGACATGCTTATTGATTTTAGAGAGAGAGAAAGGGAAGGAGAGAGAGGGAAACATTGATGTGAGAGAGACATTGATTGGTTGCCTCTCACATGCACCGCGACTGAGGACTGAACCTGCAACCCAAACGTGTTTCATATTCCCTAACGGGAATTGAAGTGGTGATCTTTCAATTTACAAGAGGATGCTCCAGCCAACTGAACAATACTACTCAGGGACATGATTATTTATTTATTTATTTATTATTCATTCATTCATTCATTCATTCATTCATGTACAGTTGTCTCCATTTTCACCCCACCATGGTGCCCTGCCCCATATATCCCTGTCTCCCACACTCCAACCTACCCCTTTTGGCTTTGTCTATGTGTTCTTCATACATATTCCTTTTTTGTTTTCCTTTGGTACTTTCTTTAAAATTTTATTTTAATCATTGTTCAAGTACAGTTTTCTTCCTTTTACTCCCATTCCAGCCCACCCACCCAACCCTCCCCACTTCCCTCCCATTACTACCCTCTCCCAAGTTTTTGTCCATGTGTCCTTTAAATTTGTTCCTGTAAACCCTTCCCATTCTCCCCTGAAATTCCCTCTTCTCTTCCCTCTGGTCACTGTTAGTTTGTCCCCTATTTCAGTGTCTTTGGTTATATTTTGCTTGTTTCTTTGTTTTGTTGTTTAGGTTTCTGTTAAAGGTGAGACCATATGGTATTTGTCTTTCACTGCCTGGCTTGTTTCGCTTAGCATAATGCTTTCTAGGTTCATCCATGCTGTTGCAAATGGTAGGAGCTCCTTCTTTCTTTCTGCTCCATAGAATTCCATTGTGTAAATGTACCATAGTTTTTGGATCCATTCATTTACTGATGGGCATCTAGGTTGCTTCCAGCACCTAGCTATTGTAAATTGTGCTGCTATGAACATCGGGGTGCAAAGGTTCTTTTGTATTGGTGTTTCAGTGTTCTTAGGATAGAGTCCCAGCAGTGGAATTGCAGGGTCAAAAGGCAGATCCATTTTTAGTTTTCTGAGGAAGTTCCATAGTGCTTTGCATAGTGGTTGTACCAGTCTGCAGTCCCACCAGCAGTGCACTAGGGTCCCCTTTTCTCCACAACCTCTCCAACACTTGTTGTTTGTTGCTTTGTTTATGATGGCCATTCTGTCTGGTGTGAAGTGGTATCTCACTGTGGTTTTAATTTGCATCTCTCTGATAGCTAGTGATATTGAACATGGTTTTATGTGTCTTTGGATTTTCTGTATGTCCTCCTTGGAGAAGTGTCTGTTCAAGTCCTTTGCCCACTTTTTAATTGGGTTACTTGTCTTCTTAGAGTGGAGTCGTGTAAGTTCTTTATATATTTTGGAGATTAAATCCTTGTCTGAGGTATCATTGGCAAATATGTTTTCCCATACAGTTGATTCTCTTTTAATTTTGATACTGGAAAACTAAACATTTTAAAGAATATAATATGGCAACCTTGGAAATCACTTCTTCCATCCCCTTGAGGTTTGCTTTATTGCCATGTTTTGTTGTGTTTACTGCCAGTTTGTTTAGTGACACTTCTGAATTAATTTGTGAAGTCTGTATTTTTGTCATGTGGCCCTGGGCATTTCTGCTTGAGTAGCTTAGCAGTCGGCTAAAGATGGACAGAGATTAAGCCTGGAACCTACTGGATTCCTGCCCTTTGCCAGTGGGCTTTGTGTGCAGGCTGGGGCACTCCAATATATAGCCAGGCCATTAACAGCTCTGCCTTAGCTTTCACTTTCTTGTTCACAGATTCCAGGTCAGCCCTAGGTGAAAGGTTAGAGCACCCTTAGCTGGGCACATCAGTTGAATAGGTAATGTTGGAAAGGAAAACACATGGCTCAATTTAACTAATAGTTGGAGTAATACAAAATAAAATGAGAATCTACACTCAGCATATTGGTAAAATTTAGACTGTTTCATAATTTTTGTATTATAAATGTTTTCCAGGCTTGGTGAGGCTGGAATGCTCATGCACTGCCAGTAGAAGTGTAAATGGCTATCACTAGTTTGAATGTTTAAGCAGTAAAATTGAATATGCACATATACTGTGATTAGACAATTCTTGCTGGATACATACCCCAAAGAAGTTCTCACATATTTAATAAGGGGAAATAGAAAACTATGTTCATTGCTGTGTAGGTGGGGTTAGAGGCAGCCTTTGAGTCCACCACTAGGGGGCTGCATAAGTAAGTGTGAAGGAAGCAATGCTAAACTATTTTGCAGAGGTAGAAACTTCCAACCAGGGCACGTAACCAGTAATCTAAAAGGAGTTTTAAGTTACCTATAGCTATATACCACTTGGTTTCAGGAAGAAGCTGCTTGCTCACTTAATGAGCTTATTTGTATAATTGCATTTCCTTTGTGTTTCCTTTTATGTTTCAGTTGTCAAAAATTTTAGAGCTCAGCTTAGTCACAGTTTCTGTATTAGTCCTTTCGCTAAAGGACTAATGCCCACTTATCTTTGTGGGCATTTTACAGCCATATTAGAGTTTTGTATTTTTTATAAGCTTTTGAGGGTTATAAATATAAATAAATTCTCTGTTGGACCTAAATAATCATATCGTAATTGGGGAATATCCCAGTGAAAAAAGAGAAAAGATTAGGGAAGAAACTAATTTCTCCAGACTTGTTAGACTATTTGAAAAAAAATGAAGAAAAAGGAAAGGAAATGAATCAAACAACCATCTTAGGATGAGGGAGAAATATTTCATTCCGTGGAAGTATGTGTTTAAATAACCACTCACACGAATAAAGAGCATCTTTTGGTAACCAGAAGGTTTCTAGGAAGGCATCTATTTCCTGTGGATAAGCTTAATATCCCATGGGAATGGAATGAAATGAGAGTTTGAACAAAAGCAAAGGAATGAAATCTCTTCAAGCTGTGGGAAGTTAAGACTCAGAGGCTGCTTGGGGAAATTATTTTCCATCAGTTCCCATGTAGTCCACTAGGTGGTGGTGTACATGAGAAACACATTATTGTATAGTCCTTGAATTGCCACAAATCTTGTTTACCCTTCTTGTGCAAATAAAATACCAAGAGAACATGTATAAAACAATAAAATCCAGAGGCAAAAGTACAAAGCACTGCATTAATAACAAAGGGGACAGTCTTAGGCTATAAAATGAGGATAGGTACCATCCAAAAGAGATCATCTCCAAATGCAGCTTTTGTGTCTTCCTTGACCCAGGTTCCTTTGGTTACAGAAAATTATAACTGAGATTTTCTTTCTATTTTTACTCCAGAGACCACTTTGAATGCAAGGAGGCAAGTTTTGATGAACATGTTTACATAGTAATTTTTGTGCCTTAAAAAGTCCATCCTTCATCTATCAGTTACTAAGATTTCATAATCATTATTTTTAACATGCTGATATGTCATCATGTCACATGTGACAAGTCGGTATACTTTCTGTGTGAATACATCACTTTACTGTGAATGATGAAGTAGTCTTTCATCAGTTGGGTGACTTCCTTCATCACCTTTAGAGAAGGAAGCAAGCTTCTTGAGTGATTATATATGCACAACTGTCGTGACCTCTGAAAGGCTACATTCCCTTTTAAGACTGCCTGCTCAGGACAAAGCACAGTTGAAGCCCCTCTTAAGGAGCCCGACAAATGTAGTCACTCTTCTGCAGTTCACACAGTCTGGCTGATGATGTCATCGACACAAAGAAGAAAATGCAAAACAGGATGACTTAAGCCAGCTTGCTGGTGAGCACCAAATGTTCAGGTGAGGCCTGAGACCAGCTGTGGTATGGCTATGGCTTTGCAGAGCACCCTGGAAGTGGTGTGGATGGGGCTCCTCCTCAGCTCTCTGTGGATGGGTAAGTAGGCTCCTTCACTGTCTGGTCTTGGAAAAGTGCATGCCATTATTTTAAATTTTGGACTAATTAAAAAAAACAAAGAAGCCAGATTTATTAATACTCACTATACTTAAAAGGCCATTGACAAGCAAATAGCAGCATGAAACTCACAACCTTCTTTATCTGTTTTGTGCAGTTGCAGAGAGCAAGGACCAAGTATTTCAGCCTTCCTCTGTGGTATCTTCCGAGGGAGCTGTGGTGGAAATCCCCTGTAATCACTCTATATCCACTGCTTATGACTTCTTCTGGTACCTTCACTCCCCAGGATGTGCACCAAGACTCCTAGTAAAGGGCTCAAGGCCTTCTCAGCAGGGACGCTACAACATGACATATGAGCGATTCTCTTCTTCACTGCTCATCCTCCAGGTGCAGGTGGCAGATGCTGCCTTTTACTACTGTGCTCTGGGGGACACAGAGGCAGAGAACCCATAAAGAGCTGAACAGAAATGGGGAGAGGGCACAGCCTTTGTAGGAGGTAGACAAGAGTGCAGCAATAACTGCTTTTTCCAATTCAGTGTTTCCCAAGGTTTTCCACTTGGGACTACTATTAAAAAAACTTTGAGTTCAGACACACTCTATATCATGAAGCTCTCAGTTCAGTGGTGACAAGGAGAGAAGAAATCACAGGAGAATAAAATCCTTTTATACTCAAATCCAGGAATTTGTATAGAGAAATTTCTCTCTCTATTGTACACTTAGAAGAGTTTCCAATTGGCTTATGTTTCTCTAAAGATACAAGTTTTAGAATATAACAACATACCTCAGATGTAGCTTGATCCATGATTACACTGCAAGGAAACAATGGGAAAACTGGCTCTGGGTGAGGAGAGGTACTAAACTCTGAAAGACTAAACAATATTTCAGTTCACTGACATATCTGGATTGTTGATTTATGGTCTCTTTTATTTGGAGTTAGCAGAGCAAAAGGTCAAATCATGGATTTCCCCATGTTTTGAGACTTCTATGTGGAAAAAGTCTGATTTTTTCTTAGTTAGACTGTATTCTTTGTTAAAGTTCCATGTAAAAAACATTGATTTTCCTCCTTGCTCCAGCAACTTTATTTTTTGCTGAATATTCTCTGATGCTTCTAAAATGAATATAACCTACATTTCAGAGACTGATGTTTGCAAAGGGCTTTATCATTATTTTGCATGTATTACCCCTTGTTGTTTTCTGGGAAGTCATTGACATTTACAGAGTTTGATGTTTATAAATAGTTTCCTAGGAAGGGCAGTAAGCAGTCCTAGAAAGTACTTGGAGTCTCAGATTGAAGTTCCCTCGATGCCATTGTGTTGTGATGTGCATGTCTCAGTGGCACATAAGGTGGAGTGAAGAGTGGTACCTTTTGGAGATGTACCTACAGGAACCCTGTAGGACAGGAGAGACCTCCACCTGCACGGTTTTGGGAACATTCCCCATTGGCTCACTTGTTTCACATTTGACAGATCTCCAAATAGACATCACTGTGCCTAGTTTAAAATGGTTTGAAGAAACAGTTCATGTTTATTTTCTGTGAACCTGAGGGTTCTTTCAATATGAATTGGAGAGTTAGGTAGAATAGTCAGAATGTAGTCCAGATGTGGTGCATATAGTAAATTGATCAGAAAAAAATATTTATGTGCATATAAATCTGTAATGGCATAGCAAAGAGGTGCTAGAGAAGGGTGATGATTATTGTGTGTTAGAGGTGGTTTAGAAGCAATTATCTAGGGGCTGTTTTAGTTAAGTGGCATGTACATGTGGGGTCCGCATTTTGTATATATTCAAGTAACAAGATGACTCTAAAGATCTAGTGGGCCCATTCAAGTCTATAATTGTATTATGATAATGGAGTTCTTCCCAATATTGTGATGTTTTAACAAGCAAATGATCACAATTTATATTTTCAGTGTAAATTAGTGGGAACGCCTTTGATGTCAGAAAGATATAGGTTAAGGGAAAGAACAGGAAGGGTCTAGTCAAGGATCATGTATAAAGGACCCATGGACATGACAACAAGGTGGGGATTGACTGTGGGAGCAGAGTGGGTAGGTGAGAGCAACAGTAAAAAATTGGGACAACTGTAATAGAACAACAATAAAATTAAAAAAAGGAAAAATATGAGTTAAAATCTATGCTGTATTTCTTTAGGGGTAATGAATAAATCATGTAATTTTCTTTTTTTAAAAAGATTTTAAAAAAGATTTTATTTATTTATTTTTAGAGAGGGAAGGGAGGGAGAAAGAGAGAGAGAGAGAGAGGGAGAAACATCAATGTGCAGTTGCTGGGGGCCGTGGTCTGCAACCCAGGCATGTGCCCTGACTGGGGATCGAACATATGATGCTTTGGTTCACAACCCTCGCTCAATCCACTGAGCTATGCCAGCCATGGCTAAATTATGTAATTTTCCTAACCTCCATATCCTTATCTCTAAAATGTGGAATGTTAGGAAGAATAAATGTGTCAAAGAATGTAAAGAGATTAACATATGTCCACATTAGGCATTTGATGAATAATTTCTTTATTTATGTCATAAATCAAAGCACATAAGGAGGATAGCACTATTGAGGCTATGTTATTCAATTCTGAAAGCCCAGTCAATGCCCTAGGAATCCTTTGTGTGTGCTGTATATTATATGAAGATCTATGAATCCTTTCCTACTTCCTCAACAGTTAAGGAGCATTTCCTTGACTGGAAGCTAACAGGAAGATTAAACTTTTCTACTTTCCAAGAAGGAGAAGAAGGGTTCTATGTTAGTTCTGCCATTGCAAGTAAATACCCATAAGTTCTAACCATAATATAAATGAAGAGGAAAACTATCCTCCTTGTAACATTGAGCTCACTTAATAAATATGCTGAGTTCTTCCATAAGTACCCTTTGGGGGGATCACTAAACAGTCATTTCTAGTGTACAATTAAAAATTTAAGTCTCCTAAAGATTTGGTTCACTTGTGTCTCTGGGGATTATTAAATGATTGAGGACAACCAATATCTTAGGCATTTATATTTCTAGACATAATTTGTGTGTGTGTGTGTGTGTATATACTACTGTATCAGAGAACCAAAGAAGTAGAGATTGGTGGCAAATACCTATATTGAATTATCATTAGTCTACTATATTGAACTATTTAACTTTGACTTATTTGTCTTTGTACATTGATCAGGATGCAATTAGATATGGTCATACATACATTTAGGACATACATCCATCTTTGTAAAGTAGGGCAGCAGTACTCCCTGATGTCAGAGGGCTGGATGTTCTGTTTTCCTCTCCAGGTCTATTCTCCATCACACTCTATGCCCAGGAAGCTGACTTCTATGCACTACACTAACTGGTGTTTCTTGTCCTCTTACTTCTGATTGGGTTTGGGAGGCATCTGAGGGAGAGAGCAATTTGGATATTTATATTAGAATCCTTTCTTTGCTGTACTGAAGTCCACAGGTCCTATTGAGTGGTGTTTTCCCTCAGTTACAGGTGTCCCCAGACTAGGGTAATTTCTTTCTTCCTTGTCCCTTCAGGCCAAGAACTGATGAAGCCTTTGGCTGTTGTCATCCCCATAGTGCTTCCCTTTCTCTTGTAGGTTTCCCTTGATTCTGCACATACATTTAAAAATATTTCTTTCATTAAGGTTTCCCTCCTAATTGCCCTCTTGAGGTGATTGCCAGTACCCTCAAAGATACAATACAAACAAGAACTTAGGCCGTGGATGGCAAAAGATGAAATTTATTGTGTGTTCCCATTTACCACAAGCCTCTTTGGGACTTGGAGATTAACATTTAAAGATAATTTACATATTCTAAAGAACGACATTATCATAGAGCCAGGGTTTCATCTATTAAAGTTTGAGATTCCTAGCAAAACTTTCAGAGAAAATTATGTTCCACTTCTTTTATGATTTGAAGCAAAGAGGTTTTCTTTCTTCTTTCCCAAAAATATGGTTTATTTGGATATTATTTAAAGATAAAATAGCAAACCAGAGGAACAATGTCTTTATATTGATTCTTGCTTGTTTTCCTTAAATCAAATGTATTGAATAATCACTCTGTCACTCTTGTGGCATTGCTTAGTACAAAACTTAGTCTGTCTTCCCTTTATAGTAAGCCTTTTATCATTATCAGAAGACCTCAAGCTTAGGTGACCATCAACTTTTTACTTCATATCCACTTTATTTTATTTTTTTTGCTGCCATAGAAAATGATGAATTAAGCAAATTTTATTTTGAAGCTCTTCAAAGAGTATTAAAAACACAAATCAAGTATCCTTTTGAAAGTGTCTCAAATTAAATCACAGACACATCATCAAAGTAAAACTCTTATGAGGTCAAGATTGTAGCATAGGTAAATGTTGTACTTGAATCTTCCCAAAACAACGTAAGAATTATAACCAAACTATAGAATAACCATCCTTCAGAACTGCCTGAAACCTGGCTGAATGGAAGTCCTGCAACTAAGGATTTTTAAAAAAGATTTTATTGATTTATTTTTAGAGAGGGCAAGGGAGGGAGAAAAACTCAATGTGTGTTTGCTTCTCATGTGCCCCACACAGGAACCCTGCCCACAACCCAGGCATGTACCTTACACTGGGAATGGAGCTGGCAACCCTTTGGTTACACAGACTGGCACTCAATCCCCTCAGCCACACCAGCTATGGCTACAACTAAGGATTTGTAGAAGCTACATCAAGAGTAATAGGAGGGGCAGAGACATGGAATGGGCTGGTTCAACACATATGTGTGTTGGATAAAAATTGGGAGGGATATCCTGACTGTGGACATATCCCTCCTTGGAGGAGCAAGAAGTCCTTTACCTACACTAGGCCCCCTAGCCTAGGGTTCTAGTACCAGGAAGAGCAACCCCCATTACTTCTAGCTGTAAAAACTAGTGGGGAGTGTGACTGAGATGGAAAGCTTCTGGAGTCTCAGGAAATCCTCTTAAAGGACCTACAGATGTACTTACTCAGGCTCACTCTGACCTCTGGCACTGGGGCAGCAGCTTGGAAGGCACCAGGGCCATATAGGAAGGGACTGAATTATCTGGCATTAGGGCAAGAGCTGGAGGAGCACCTTTCCGCCAGGCAAAAGTGCTGGCAAATGCCATTGTTCCCTTTCTGAGATAACCCTCAACAGCAGACAGGTGCTATATCTGAGTCCCCATCAACCTAGCTCACAAAATTGGCCTCACTGTAGTGAGTCCTTGAGACCATGTCTCACTCAACTTGTGGGCCCCCCATGCCATTTCTAGTGGCTTTTCCATACAAACGGCCTCTCTTGGATCCTTCTTTAGACTTTCCTAAAATCTCTTATACATTCACAAATTCCAAACAAGAAACGTCTTGGACTTGGCATGCCCTATATCTCTTGGTAAGTGGCCCCAGGCTCAGCAATAGTGGCAGCTAGCCTTGGTTCATAACTTGGCCTCTCCTGGGCACTTCCAAGCCCAGCATTAGCAACAGCCATCTGCAAATAGCTCTGTAGCTCATGCTGGGTGGCCCCAGTCAGGGCACAGTCAGTGGCTAATCTTCTACATCCTGGGAGGACACACTGGCAGTGCACTTAATGGGCAGCTTTAGACCACACTGGATTATAACCTAACCACCTCCATGAGTGACATACTCAAAAAGAGGATTCAGTGAGTACTAAAGCCCCACTGTATAGCTAGTCTTGCTCTGCAGGGTTGGCTCCTGCACAGCAGTTCCTCTGTTGTAGTCCCAGCCAGTGCTCACAACTGATCAGCCTGGGGGTCAATCCCTCCCAGTGATGCCAACAAAAATCAAGGCTCAGCTACAACAAGACAGTGTACACAGCCCCACAGAGAGGTGCACGTGGAGTGCTTAGCTCAGGTGAATGGGAAGGTTGTGCCACTGGGCTCTACAGGACACCTAGTATGGAAGGCCACTATAACAAGTCTGGATGATGTCGCATCACTACCTAATACATAGGAAAAAAAAAACTTAGGGAAGCAGGAAAATGAGGAGACAAAGAAACAGGTCCTAAATGAAAGAAAGGAGAAATCTCCAGAAAAAGAATGAAAGGAAATGGAGGCAAGCAAACTACCAGATACAGAGCTCAAAACAATGGAAAAAGTGATGCTCAAGAACCTTAGTGAGAAGTTCAACAGGATGAAAAAGAACACAGAAACCATTAAAAAGAACTAGTCAGAAATGGAGAATACACTAACTGAAATAAAGAATAATAATGAGGAATCAACTGTAGAGTAGATGAAGCTGAGAATCAATTCAGCAATTTGAAATATAAGGAAATAAAACAAAACAAAACACCAAGTCAGAACAGCACAAAGGAAAAAGAATAAAAAAATGAAGATACTGTAAGTAGCCTCTGGGAAAACTTCAAATGTGCCAACATTCACATCATGGAGGTACCAGAAGGAGAGTAGAGGGAGCAAGGAATTGAAAACCTATTGGAAAAAATAATGACAGAAAACATCTGTAATCTGATGAAGGAAATGGACATACAAGCTTGGGAAGCATAGAGAGTCCCAAACATTATGGACCCAAAGAGGCCCACACAAACACACATAATTAAAATGCCAAAGGTTAAAGATAAAGAGAGAATCTTAAAAACATCAAGAGAAAAGCACTTAGTTACCTACAAGGGAGCTCTTAAAAGACTGGCAGCTGATTTCACAACAGAAACTTTGTAGGCTAGAAGCGATTGGCAAAAAATATTCAAAGTGATGAAAAACAAGACCTACAACCAAGGTTACTCTACTCAGCAAAGCTATCATTTAGAATCGAAGGACAGATAAAGAACTTCCAAGACAAGAAAAAGCTAAAGGAGGTCCTCACCACCAAACCAGTATTATATGTAATTTTAAAGGGTCTTCTCAAAGAAGATGAAATAAAAAGAGATAAAAATATGAACAATAAGATTGCAAAAAATTATGTATTTATTGAATACATAATTCAATTCTGTCAAAAATTGAATCTGAAAAACAAAACAAACAAACAAGCAGAACAGAAATAGCCTCATAGGTACAGAGAACAATTGCCAAATGGGAGGGAGTGATGGGATGGGTGAAGGTACTGAGAAATACAAATTGTTTTTTTTGGACTGGTCATTGGGATGTGGAGTGCAACATAGGTAATATAGTTAACGATATTCTGGTACCTATGTGTGGTGTCAGGTGGGTGTGGGATTTATTGGGATAATCACTTCATGGGTTATATGGTATCTGGCCACTGGGGTATACACCAGAAACTAGTATAGTATTGTATGTCACTGTAAGTGAAAAATAAAATATTAAATGGCAAAGAAAGTAAAACACTTGTGACATTAAAAATTTATTTAAGTTGTGAAATTGTCACATGCCTCAGTTTTTACTCATTTGTGATGTCTATAAGTCTCATTTTAAACATTAACGTTTTTTTCTTTAAAAATTGGGTTAGTTTTTTTTTAAGAGAGAGAGGGGAAAGCAGAGAGAAAGGTAGGGGGAGAAACATTGATGTGAGAGAGAAACACCAATGGTTGCCTCACATGAGTGCATTGACCAGGGACTGAACCCACATCTTAGGCATGTGCCCTGACCAGAAATAGAACTGGTGACATTTAATTTTGTGGAATGATGCCCAACCAACTGAGCCACACCAGACAGGGCAAATTTTAAATGTTGTTTAAAGACATGAAATAATGTAGTATTTTTAAAAGAACAGCTGTTAGTGTAGGTAGCTAGATATTAATAAAGGAAGGGGGTAAAACAAATTAAATATTAAGAACCCAGCTTGCCTTACCAGGATACAACACTGTCACACAATTCAGGGCATGGCAGCATTTCCCCACCAAGATAATTAACATCCCTCACTCCCCCCGCATAGGGAGGAAGGACCAGTTTTTCCATCTTTCTGATCCATGGGCCCAGACTTTGGGAGGAGGTAAGTATATGCTCAATGGGAGCCAAGATAGCAACCATAGAGGCGAGTCAGTTTAACCTGGGAAGGAAATAGATTGGTTAGGAGGTGGACCCATCACATGCCCACAAAAGCTTGGGAGGTTGACTGGTCAGTTTTAAAAAGCCCCTGGTCCTTCCCAAGTTGGAGATAATACAATCCCAGCTAATGAAGCTTTTCCCTCTCTTTTGTACAGTGACACACTCTGGTCTTGTTTGTTGGTGTGTGTGTTCTCCCCACCATGTGGTTCTATTAACTTCATGGGGCCTGTGACAGACTGTGCAGGCTCCAAAGGACTAATCTTTAACATGACACAAACTCTGGACACTGGCCTTTGTTTTGTCCTTGACGAAGACAAGATTGGACTTTTTCCATGGCCAGCTGGATGGAGAAGGGACATTGGGAACCCAGGGGAACCCCTGTGATTTTGCATCTGGTGCCACAAGTAAATGTTATCACCAGACCTCATTCTCCCTTGTGAGTCTCCTGGAATGTATTTCTTGTGACAGTGTAAGAACCCCACTTACACTAGTAACACAACAACTATCAAGAGGAGGAACTTAAGACAAAGGTCACATTGGCTTCATACACAGAATGGTGCAATGTGATACAAGAGACATTAAACAAGTTTGGTAAGAAATGCTTTCATGCTTAGTGTTAAAAACAAAACAGCCCTGGCTCGTGTGGCTCAGTGGATTGAGTGCCAGCCTGTGAACCAAAACGTTGCCGGTTTGATTCCCAGTCTAGGGCACATGCCTGGGTTGTAGGCCAGGTCCCCAGTAGGGGGCACATGAAAGGCAACCACACACAGATGTTTCTCTCCCTCTCTTTCTCCCTCCTCCTCTCTATAAACAAACAAACAAACAAACTTAAAAAAACAACAACCCTCCCCAAACAATCTTCCCATCTAGAACAACCAAGACATTTGATTAATAAAGCCTACTCCCCCCTCGCCCCCCAATTTTACACTGGCTTACTTCCATTTAGAAATTGTAAATTTATCAGAAAAGAATAAATTTTGTTATGGTGTAAAAATCTTAGAAGTGACAAATTACAAATATTCAGTTTTTTATTAAACAGAAATGTTTTCCTTCTCCAAATGTAAACGTCCAATAAATAAAACATACATAATATTCCAGGTTTGGAAACACTAGTGATTCAGTTATGAAAGAGGGCATTTTGATATAGTTGGTGTTATGTTTGTCTTGAGTATAAAGCACTTCACCAAACAAACCGGGCCATTGTTATTTAAATATCTCCTCTTAAATGTCTACTCTTGCACCCAGTTTTCTTCTATTTGAGCTGAAACTCATCAGTTTCTGTAGAATTTTGGCTATAGGACTAGATTACAAAAAATGCCTGTAATATCTACAAGTCATTTGATTAGGGAAAAATGTTTTTGAGACTTGGAGGCAGTCAGTCATTACTTTGTGCCTGAAGGCATTCCTTAGTGAACTTCTTTCCAGTTTTCAGAGTGAAGCACACATAGGTTCTGGGCTCCCGGAAGGGGTTGCTTCTCTCTGGAACACTGACTAGTGGGGCATCCTTGCAGGCATTCTGCATGCAGTACTCTTGAAGCTCTGCAGCCATCTGAGAGACCTTGATCCTCTCCCCACTGGCCTCTAGCTTGAGCTGTTCCACCAGGTGTTGCAGGACATTCACATGGGCCAGGAAGATATGGAAGTCAGTGGGCAAAGCCCTGCAAGTGTGGGTAAGCTGAGCTCCCTATGCACTTTATTTGAACACTAATGTTTTAAGTATCCTCTCCATGTGGAAAATCTCTATTTTGCTATTGTTTCAGAGATTTTTCTTGCTTTATAATCTACTGTTTAATAGGACAAATGTTCATTTGACCATTTCTTCCTTTTCTCTCTCTAAAAATATTTCAAGGGAAGGCTCAAGTACTTTGTGTATATATCTTTAACTAGAGATTATCATGGAGAGGAACTCCAATAGGTCCAACTTAGAGGAAAACCTGAATTATATCTGAGTCAAAAAGGTTTATACAGAAGCAAGCTCTAAATTATTTTTAAAGAGAATAACAAGGTTCTAATTCTTTCTTATCATTTATCTCCTCCTACCTTACTCTTTTTTTCCTATTTTGACTCTTCTTATCTTTCACTTTTATTTTTCTTTGCTTTATTACCCAAAGCTACATTTTCTGTTTTTCTTTCCATTTATTTCCAAGTATAAAAATTTTATGGCCCTTTTTTTCTGTCTCAGTATTATCTTAAGAGAGCACAAATCATTTAAAACTTGATCCACTCTGCATGTGTTTTTTTTTTTTCACTTTGATTCACAAATTTCTGTTCTTTCCCTAGAGCAGGGGTGTCAAACTCATTTTGACCGGGCGCCACATCAGCCTCTCGGTTGCCTTGAAAGGGCCAAATGTAATTTTAGGACTGTATAAATGTAACTACTCCTTAACTAGGGGCAAGGAAGTTGGCAGTGCTGCCTAGGAACAAGGTACCGGGCCAGATAAAACAAGGTGGAGGGCTGGATTCGGCCTGAGGGCCTTGTGTGTGACACCTGTGTCTTAGAGTATCAAACTCTATCTTCTGTCCCTCGTTGAATATGTAAATATCCTTAGATCTGGTCTTGTGATAAGGCTTGCAAGTGCTGGGTAGTTGCCAGTAGTCACCCTCTCAGTTCTGTGGGTGGGCTCTAGAGGGTGCTGCAGTGTGAGGCTGGTTCTGGGTACAGGAAGTGCAGCAGTCTTGCTCCCCACAGAGCTTTGAGGACCCTGAGCCAAGAGCTTGCTCAACAGAGAGAAGACACAGGTGCCAGGAAGCACCAGGTTTCCTGAAGAAGAGTCATTTCTAAAAACTCTGTGCTGACACAGGGGTGCTGATCCCTCTCCAAGAGCCCAGTCTCCAGCTGAGGTGGGCTGGGAAGGAGCCTCCAGCCCTCTGAGCTTAAGCCATGGCCTCTGGGTGCATCTCTATGCTTACAATTCTCTTCACACTGAGTGAGTAATATTCCCTTCCCACTTTCCCCTTGATAATCCACTTACATTCTTTTCAGCAGTTTTACTGATGCCATGTGGATTAATTTACAGGTGGACTGAGAGCTCAGTCGATGACTCAGCCGGATTATCAGGTGACTGTCACTGAAGGTGATCCTTTGACTGTGAAATGCACCTATTCACTGTCTGGGAGCCCTTATCTTTTTTGGTATGTCCAATATCCCAACCGAGGTCTCCAGTTCCTTCTGAAATACATGACAGGGGAGAATCTGGTGAAGGGCAGCTTTGGTTTTGAGGCTGAACTTAATAAGAGCCAAACCTCTTTCAACCTGAAGAAATCATCTGTTCTTGGGAGTGATGCTGCTGTGTACTTCTGTGCTGGGAGAGACACAGTGCTGGGGGCTGCAGGGACAGCTGAATGCAAACCCAAGTACAGTCAACACATTTCCCTGCAGCCTTTATTCCCTGCACAGGAGGGCAGTGTGACTCCAGGTTATGCCACTTACTGTAGCTGAATTACAATTTAAAGTCACAGAATTTGTTCATTTGACAAATATTTATTAATCCCTTATGTGCCAGGTACTGTGCTAAGCACAGATCCTAAAGGTGACAAAAGTTACCCTTGACCCCTGTGTGCTAGGTCTGATCCCACACATTTGTGAACCCATGTAATTCTCACACCTATTACCATGAGCTTCCTGTACAGATAAAGAAATGAAAGCATTGAGAATTTGAGAATCTCACTCTAGTAACAAAACCATTAAAGGGCAAACTGGAATCCAGGCAGTCTGTCTCTGGGGTGCATGGTCTCAGCACTCCATTTCTCTGACAGCCTGTAGGCTCCTTGAGGCATGAGACTGTGATTTCAGCAGTTGGGGAGCCCTGATTGCCAAAATGGTCCCTGTCAAAAAGCATTGGTTATAATAATAAACAGTGAACAATCAACTCAAAAACTCTTAAGTGCTAAGAGAGAGAATTGCACAAAATGATATGTGAGATGAGGGAGTAGCGGTTAACTTAGCTGTGAAGGAAGGATAGGAGGAGGGAGGGACACAGGGTGTGTGTGTGAAAGAGAGAGTGAGATGAGGCGAGAGAGACAGAGACAGACAGGAGAAGAATTTGAATCAAGGAAGGATTTAAACTTGTAGGTTTGTTAAATCTCTTAGACTCACATCTTATGCACCATTAGGATGGACTGAACTTAATACCTTTCTCTCTCTCTCTCTCATTTAGAATATCCTGAGAAGGGCTCTGGTTGACTCAATGTGAATCAGGTGCTCATGCCTGGACTAAGCATTGGTGGCTGTGGGTGTGGGCTGCTAGGATTAACCCAACTTGGCTTGCACATTTGGCCAATTAATGGTGTGTAGAGGACAATTCTGTAAGAAGTTTGCAGCTCTATTTTGGTTCAAAGGATTATGGTCCAAAATAAATAAATTTTTACATAGGTACTTACAGTTGTTTACTTTTTCCAAATGAATAGCCAACAGAAGAAATACCACTTACTGAAAAATGTATTCTTACCTCATAGATTGGGAATACTATATTTATCATATACTAGATTCCCATTTATAACCAGATCTACAGATGAACTCTGTCTTCTTGTAGATCTGTGCTAGAATGTGCTGCTTCAGGGAGTGTCACCATCCAGCCTCTGGCTTGTACCTGTGACCTGCCCCTTCTTTTTGATCTCTAACTCCATCACACACCTCAGGGCTTTTCACTCAAGGATGCAGACAGCTTAGCCCACATGTCTACATTCCCTGCAAAGAGCCATTCCTTGATTGACCCTGGGGCCTAGGGTGGGGTACCCTGGAGGGATGTCTGCTTCTGGGAAGGTAGTCCTTGAATGAAGCCCATGCAGACTTTGAAAGTGGATCTGGAGACATGTGTGGAGGGAATTCTGGGATCCTGGGGACCCAAAGCATAGTCCAGAATAGACACTTTGAGTCCAGAGTTTCGTGTCCTTTTGACACTGTGGACTTCTCATGGGGCATAGGGTGGGAGCAGCTGGAGGATGGTTGGGGTGGAGCCTTTTAAAATGCAGGACTAAAGCAGGGACATGGCTTGGTCAGTGAGTGACAGCGGTTGTATAACTTTATTTCCAGAAAAACATTTGTGTTCATTAAACCATGGCCCCTATTTGAATATATACTTGGTATATCACTATTTCTCTCCAAAAGTTCATATGCAGAGAATATTCTCAGCACAAAACACAATGGTCTGGTTCTGTCTCTGCCTTTGATAGTTTAAAATAGGTTTTATGCAACTCTGAAAAGGGAAAGAAGGATGTTTACACAATTACAACTCATTCATTCATTTACGCATTCACTTGAGACTAATTTGTAGCATTCCCACTAGCACCAGGCATTGTTCTAGTCACTGGGAATACATGATGATCAAAAGCTTCCCACCCAGTCATTGCTCAGACTTGAAAAGTGTGGATACCATTTTCTTACCCAAATGGAACTATTTCTTAGTCAAAGACACAGCACTCTCGAGAATATTTCCTTTCAGGAAGACTGTCCAAGGTCAGACTAGCCCTCTGGCATTTGTTTTTGTCATGTGGTGGTGACTGGTGATGGTTGGTGGGAGGAGAGTCATGTAGGAAAGGGGAATTTATTGTTTCCCCATCTTTTGAGGTGGTTTGTGGGGAGCAACTGTGTTTCCTTAGAAGTTCTGTTTTGCCATTTGTTCCTGGTACTTGGCCTGTTTTACATTGAGGAGGAAAGTTACCCTTGTCTACCCAAGTGCCATCTTCTCTTGCTTCCAGGTCAGTCCAGATGCTGCTCCTTCTGCCTCCGCTTACTTGGTCAGGCTTTACTAGGGTAATTTTTCCTCTTTTTTTGTTTTGAGTTCAAGTGTCACTCCTGCTTGGAAGTCCTTCTGGAGACCTACGACCAAAGCAGTTTTACTTCTTGTATATTCCTATAGTACTCTGTGTGGTAGGCAGTTAGACAGACTGAGCAAAGCAAGGATGATAGAGCAGGTTCAGAAGGTCACCAGCGAAGAAAGCCCTGGGTGCCTAGCAATAGACAATCCATCATAACAAGAACCTTGCCCCTAGGGTGACCTTTCATCTGCCTGCATATCGCTGGTCATGCAGTTTGAAACTCCTGATCTTTCATACTGCTGGTTGTGTGGTTTGGATCTTCCCCTGGCCTTTCCTCCCCTGGCATATCTCCAGTCACATAATTTTAGACTCCCTCAGAGGAGGAAGAAGGGGCCAGAGAATAGTCTCCTATGACTTCCATACAAGTCCTTGCACTACCACTCTCTGAAGCATTGGGCAGTCAGAACAATGAGATTCTGGCTCAGATCAAGCAATCTTAGGAACAAACCTCAGGGCTGTTGATCACAAAGACAGTGTTGGTCAAACTAGAGATGACATCTAGACCTCAGCTGAATTTCAGCTCCGCACCCAGAAAAGCAGCAAAATCAGATGGAGTGATGCCATTTCTGACATCAGGACCAGATGCAATGACTAATGACCCCCTACGCTAGTGCCAACCAATTAGTATAATTCACAACCCTGAAAGGACACATCTGGAAAACTGATGAATATTCTACTGAGATCCTTCCCTGAAACCTCCCCTGAAATCTCCACCTTAAAAAACCCTCATTGCCCTGGCTAGTGTAGCTCAGTGGATTAAGCTCAGGCTTGCTAACCAAAGCATTGCTGGTTTGCTTCCCAGTCAGGGCACATGCCTGGGTCTCGGGTCATATCCCCAGTATGGGGTGTGCTAGAGGCAACCATATATTGATGTTTCACTCCTTCTCTTTCTCCCTTTCTTTCCAATCTCTCTAAAATAAATAAATAAATAAAACCTTTACAAACAAACAAACAAACAAACAAACAAACAAACAAAGAAAAAACCCCTCAAGATGAAGAGCCAGGCACACACTCTCTCTCTAGAGCTGCCCATGCCTTCTTCCTTTAGGTGCATCTTCTTTTGCCTGTCTTTAACCTAAGCTCTAAGGGTCCCAGAGAGACTCCAACCAGGGGAGAACTGGGCAGTGGGAGCTCATCCCAGTCTAATCCCTGAACCTCTCTCCAAGGCCTCCTTTAGTTTGACTTCTCAGTGAGCTGACAGCAGCCCTGCCTTGGCTCACTTCTGTCACTGTGACTTTTACTTCTCAGTGAGTCTGTGCAGGCCAGCATGGAGAGCCAAAGCAGAGCACCACCTAGGCTCTCTGCATTGCTTCTTCTATCCTAAGTCCTTCCTTCATTTCAGTGTCCCAGCTTTAATAAATGTACTCTTGAAATTCCCTGGACATGTGTTGTGAAATCTTTCCTACATGAAGTCGAGAGCCCACACACTACAGGCTGGCACCAGGCAGACCTGCTCCAGGCCTGGTTCCATTCCAGTGACATTCTGTACTTTCCCTGTTACAGCAGTTATCATGAGGACTATGGCAGCTTTTAAATTCTCTCCCTTCTCACTAGACCAGTAGGTCTTATCATTGAATATTTAGGGTCTAGCTCAGTTCCCAATCCTGTTGTAGAACCTGAAGTGGTGTCCATCTGCCCACTGTGTGGAGAGCTAATTATACTGACCCTGGCAGGAGAGCACCTGCCCTTGCCTGGATGCAGTGAAAGAAAGCAGGTGTTTATTCGAAAGGCACTGAAGAAGGCAGTGCTGAAGGACCCGAACTCCTTGATGGCTTATAGTTGGGGTCTTCTAAATGTAAAAATCATGAATAACGAGTTCAGGTTGTGGGTTGTGTTGATTGGTCAGCTTTGTGAAATCTTCAGTGACATCCTTAATCTGATTTATCCCCTGGTATCATCCTGAGCAGGGTCTTTTTTACTGGGGTCAAGAGGTCTTCCTGCTTGCAAACAAACCAGAGTTCCACAACACATCTTGGGAATGTGAATCAATGCTGTTACTTTAAGAGCAGAGAAACAGATCTATGCATCTTGTGCAAAACAGATTACATTTCTCCATTACTTCAAGCAATGTATTCCCTGAAATGTGCTTTACAGGCAAGGTCTTCAGGTTCCCAGGCGTGGCTGCATTCTTTTCTAATCTTTAACTAGAAATAATGAGAGACAGCTGTGGGGACTAAAGAAGTATTTTTTTCCTACCACATTTTAAGTTCTTGTAGCTGGGATAGTAATCAAATTAACAGAGAGAGAGATTAACAGGAGAAAATATACAAAGTTTATTATATGAATGCACGTTTGTGGGTGCTGTAACAATTGAGACTCAAGGGAGTATTGGGCAAGTGAGGTTTATGCACCATTCTGAAGCTCAGGGGGTAAAGGGGGTTGGGGTTTGGGGCATCAAAGGGCAGGAAGGCCGTTCACATGGATATAGAAGCAAGTGTTTGGTAAATAAGTGTGTGCTTGGCCATCTTTAACAATGGGACACAGAGAGGCCTTGCTAGGCTCCTCCCTGTCAATCACACACTAGTTAACATTAAACTATAGTTATCTGTGATGATCTCTCCCTTTCTGGAGCAGGTCCTTCCTCTAAATTCCTTTTAGGCAGATAAGGGGGCAAGTCAAAGGCTTTTTCCTAAGTCTTTTGTTCCTTAACAAACAGCTTAAAATCAATATCCCAGAAGGCATATCTTGGGGTGGCCAACTCTGCTTCCACTCTTAGGAGAGCTAATTTAACAAGCTGAACTAAAAGCTGAATTTACACACACCTAGTGTTTTAATGAAATTCATTGAGTACCTAAATCATTACCATACAAAATAAAATACTGAAACATTGTTATAGAAATCTAAGTGATTCTACTTTTGACTTCTTACTAAAGACAAACTGAAAGATACGTCTGAATCTGCTAATAACAATGTTCTGTGCTGTATTGTCAGTAGCTTCCCTCTGGTGGGGCTCTTAGCTCCTGAAAAACCACTCCAGGCATGTGTTAAGAAACTATTCCTAGCCTCTGTTAAGGAAGAGCTATCAGGCCTGTGACCCTGCATATTTCTCAGATCAGCGCTTAACCCATCGGTTCCTTTGCTGTGTTTTTGCACATTCCTGATCTTTAATTAGCACCTGTGGAGCTTGTTGCCAGCCTTAAGGACTCAAGTCACGCTTCTGTGGTTGAGGAACTGGGCTGGGGGAGCTTGCAGAGGGGTGCCTGCTGGGTTCCAACACACGAAGGGATTCTATAAATATTATTTGATTGAGTAAATTAATGCTTACTGTGAATCTTAAAATAGTTTTACTCTTTAATCCAGGAAATTCCCTTTGTAGCAGCTAGTCTGAAAAAATAATTTGGACTTCTGGTCAAGATGGAAGCATGGGTAAATGTGGCTCACCTCCTTGCACAACCACAGCGAAATTACAGCTAAACTACAGAAAAAATATCACTAAGAACCATCATATAATTGAGCTGTATGGAAGTCCAGCAACTAAGGCACTAAAACCACATTCCTCCAGATGGGAAGGAGGTGCAGAGGGGCAGAGAGTGCGGAGCAGATTGGGTTAGTCCCAAACACCCATGTGGTGGATATAAAACAGAGGGATATATTGAGAGGAAGGGAGCCCAGCCCCACATCAGACCCCATGCCCAGGGTTCCCGTGCCAGGAACACAACTCCCTATAGCTTCTGACTGCAAGAACTTGAGCAGGTTGGGTCGGCAGAAGAAACTGTCAGATTCTCAACCTTTTCCTCATAAAGGGCCTCACACATGGACTTACACAGACTCACTCCCTCTGGAATCCAGCAATGGGGCAGCACCTTGATGGGCACCAGTGGTGTATGGGGAAGAACTGAAGTAAGTGTCTGGCACCAGGGCGAGAGCTGGGGGACAGCATCCTCCTCCCAGACAAAACAGCATATGGTGGCCATTTTTCCTTTTGTGAGTTCTCCCACATACTCAACCACAGTGCAGTGGAACCATATCTGAGTCTCCATCAACCTGGCTCACATGGTGAGCACCACCCTGACAATTTCCTAAAGCTCTGCACTATCCAACTCACAGGCCCATCCAAGCTGGTAACAGTGTCTTTTCCATGTGAATGGCTGGGCTCAGTGCAGGCTTCAGACCTTCCTAAATCTTCTCAAACAACCAACAGCTGAGCCCAGCCACCCATACCTCCCACTAAGTGGCCCAGGCCTGGCCCTAGCAGCAGATATCTGCAGATAGCTTTATAGCTTAGGCCAAGGGGCCCCAAACGGAAAACAGGTGGTAGCTGATCATGACCTGCATTGCCCGGGAAACCCCAGAGCCTGTGCAATCAGCTGACAGTTACAGACCCTGTTGGAGCACCACCACCGAACTACCTCCAAAAGCCATGGAGGAAGGTGGTTGCTGGCCAGTGGTCATACCAGTCCTACCAGTTGTCAGGCCTGGGTAAATTTCTCCCTTTGACTTGCTGGCAGCAATCAAGACTCAACTAGAAGAGGAGGGAGTACTCAGCCCACATGGAGGGCACACTTCAAGTACCCAGCTTGGGGGATAGTGGAGGCTGTGCCACTGGACCCTACAGGACACCTACTACATTAGGTCACACTACCAAGACAGGGAGTCTTAGTAGCTCTACCTAATACATGGAAACCAACACAGGGAGGCTGCCAAAATGAGGAGGCAAAGAAACACGGCCTAAATGGCAGAATGGAACAAAACTGCAGAAAAAGAACTAAACAAAATAGAGATAAGCAATCTATCAGATGCAGAATTCAAAACACTGGTTATAAGGATGCTCAAAGAACTTAGTGAGTACTTTAACAGCATAAAAATGATTCAATCAGAAATGAGGGATTGACTAATTGAAATGAACAATTTACAGGAATCACAGGAGAATGGATGAAGCTGAGAATCAAATCAATGATTTGGAACATAAGGGGATAAAAGACATTTAATTAGTACAGGAAGCAGAAAAAGAATCCAAAAAATCGAGGATAGTGTGTGGAGCACATGGGACAACTTCAAGCATCCCAACATTCACATCATAGGAGTGCCAGAAGGAGAAGAGACAGAGCAAGAAATTGGAAACCTATTTGAAAAAGTCATGATGGAAAATTTCCCCAAATTGGTGAAGGAAATAGACATATAAGTCCAGGAAGCACAGAGTCCTAAACAGATGGATGCAAAGAGGACCACACCAAAACACCACATAATTAAAATGCCAAAGGTTAAAGATAAAGAGAGAATCTTTTTAAAAAAGATTATTTATTTATTTATTTTTAGAGAGAGGGGAAAGGAAGGAGAAAAAGAGGGAGAGAAACATCAAAATGTGGTTGCCTCTCATGCACACCCTACTGGGGACCTGGCCCACAACCCTGGCATGTGCTGTGATTGGGAATCAAACTGGTGACCTTTTGGTTGGCAGACCGGCACTCAATACACTGAACTACACCAGGCAGGGGTAAAGAGAGAATCTTAAAAGCAGCAAGAGTAAAGCAGATAATTACCTAAAAAGGAGTTCCCATAAAACTGTCAGCTGATTTCTCAAAAGAAACTTTGCAGGCTAGAAGAGATTGACAAGGAGCATTCAAAGTGATGAAAAGCAAGGACCTACAACTTATATTACTCTGTCCAGCAAAGCTATAATTTAGAATTGCAGGGCAGATAAGGTGCCTTCGAGACAAGGTAAAGCTAAAGGAGGTCATCATCACCAAACCATTATTATATAAAATGTTATAGAGACTTATTTAAGAAAAAGTATGAACATTAGAATGTCAATAAATGCATTACTAACAACAATGGGACCTAAAAAACAAATTAAATCACCAAGAAGAACAGAAGGAGAATCATAGATATGGAGAACATTGGGATGGTGGCCAGTTGGCAGTGGGTGTCTGGGAGGATGGGGGAAAAGGTGAAAATTGATAGTTACAGAAATACAAGGTGGTAGTTACAGAATAGAGCAGGTATAGGAGATGGAGTTGCCACAGAACCTCTGTGCATGACCCGTGGATATGAACAAAGGAGGATGGATGCTTGTTGGTGTAGAGGGTGCTGGGTGGAGGGAGGTATTGAGGGAAAACTGGGACAACTCTAATAGCATGATCTACAAAATAAAGAGAGAGATCATTTGATATTGTAATAAATATATATGGTGCCAGTTGGGTACTGGAAATATTGAGGGGAATACTCTGCAAAATACATGATTGTCTGGCTAATATGTTATACACCTGAAGCTAGCACAACAGAACATTGAATGTAAACTGTAATCAGTTTTTTCAAAAAATTAAAAATGGAGCCCTGGCTGGCGTAGCTCAGTGGATTGAGCGCGGGCTGGGAACCAAAGTGTCCCAGGTTCGATTCCCAGCTAGGGTACATTCCTGGGTTGCAGGCCATAACCCCCAGCAACTGCACATTGATGTTTCTCTCCCTCCCTCCCTCTCTCTCTCTCTCTCTCTCCCTCCCTTCCCTCCCTAAAAATAAATAAATAAAGTCTTTAAAAAAAAAGACTATTAAAAAAAATGGAACTGCTGTTTGACCCAGCAATTCCACTTCTGGAAATATATCCTAAGAACCCTAAAACACTAAACAGAAAGAATATATATACCTCTATGTTCACAACTGCATTTTTTACAATAGGCAAGATCTGAAAACAGTCCAAGTGTCCACCTGTATATGAGTGGATAAAAAACATGGTACATTTACACAATGGCATCCCTATGTAGCCACAAAAATGTATTATTACTCTTTGTGACAGCATGGATGGATCTGGAGAGTATTATGCTATGTGAAATAAGCAGCCAGAGAAAGACAAATACCATATAATCTCTCTTATATGTGGAATGGAATGAACAAAACAAACTGATGAATAAAATAGGACTACAGGCATGGATAGATGAAACAGACTGACAGATCTCAGAGTGGGAGGGAAAGGGGTACTGGATGAGATTAGCCACAGAACATATGTGCAAGCCCATGGACACAGACAACAATGTGGTCAAGGCTGGGGTGGGTAGACTCATCTACCCTGGGTAGATGAGGCCAAAAGGGGGAAGTAGGGGATATCTGTAATAATGTCAACAATAAAAAATAAAAAAAATAAAAAATAAATATCTGGAAGTTTAGATAAAGATTAGGTATACAGGTGTTTGTCATAGTATTTTTTTTCCAAAATCCAAACATTTAATAGTAGATAAATTGATAAATGTCATAGTGTATTCCTATCATGAAATATTTTAAGACCATTATAATAGAAATTCTATGTATATTTACTGACAGACAAAAGTATTTGGGAAATAACATAAGTTAGAAACATCAGGAACACCCAAATGTGTGCAATATGCGTGTGTATGTGTTTGTGTTGTGGAGGTTCAGAACGACCCACCCCAAAATGTGCCTCAGTAGTATGCAGATAACTTTGAACTAAGGACAATTCTGTTTACTAAAAGTGTCTTTCTTTTATGATTCCGTGGTGACCCTAAAAAACCCCTAATGTGCATTACCTCACTCCTAGCTCAGGATGTTTTATTTTTATTTTTTACAATAAAAGCAAAAGCAATTTATTGTTGAAGAGTTTTAAAATACAAGGGACATTCAGTCTTGGCATAAATAGTCATAGTTTCTTGAGTGTTAACAATTTAAAAAAATGAGAAGGATATTGATAGTGTGTTTGAGTGCTTATGTGTTTTTGTATGTTTTACTATCTTAAAGTTTATTTGTGAAATCACTTATGTAGATTTTTAAAAATTAAATTTATTGAGATGACATTGGTTAATAGGATCACATAGGTTTCAAGTGCACATTTATATGATGCATGATCTGTATATTGTATTGTGTGCTCTCCACCCAAAGTCAAATCATCTTCTGTCACAACACATGTGTCTCCCTTTACTTTCCACTGCCCCTTCCCTCTTGGTAACCACCATACCACTGTGAGTTTTAGTTGAATATCCCACATATGAGTGAAATCATATGGTTCTTAGCTTTTTCAGACTGAGTCATTTGGGTTAGCCTAATATTCTTAAGGTTCATCCATGTTGTCACACATGGCAGTATTTCATCTTTTCTTGTGGCTGAGTAGTATTCCATAGTATATATGTATCACATCTTCTTTATCTAATTCTCTATCCAAGGACACTTGGGGTTTTTCCAGGTCTTGGCTACCATAAATAATGCTGCAATGAACATAAGAGTGCATATATCTTTGTGAATAAGTATATTCAAGTTTTTTTGGTAGATACCCAGAAGAAAGATTGTTGGGTCATATGGTAACTCTATTAATTTTCTGAGAATCCTCCATACTGTTTTCCACAGTGGCTGTACCAGTTCACATTTCCACCAGCTGTAATTGAGGGTTCCTTTTTCTCCACAGTGTCTCCAACACTGTTATTACTCATCTTGTTGATCATAGCCATTCTAACAAGTGTGAGGTAGTATCTCATGTAGTTTTCATTAAATGAGTGCATGTTTCTTACATGAAATGTAGTTTTCATTATATGAATGCATATCTCTAATAGCTAGTGAGGTTGAACATGTTTTCATATATCTGTTGGCCATTCGTTTATCTTCTGGGGAGAAGTATCTGTTCAGGTCCTCTGCCCATTTTTAAATTGGTTTGTTTGGTGTTGAGTTGTATAAGTTGTTGATATATCTTGGATATTAACCCCTTGTTGGAGCTGTTGTTTGCAAATATCATCTCCCACTCAGTTGGTTGTCTCTTTGTTTTGTTGTTGGTTTCTTTTACTGAGCAGAAGCTTTTTAGTTTGGTATAGACACATTCATTTATTTTAGCCTTCACTTCTCTTGCATTTCAAGTCAAATTTATAAAATATTTTCTACAATCAAGGTCTGTAAGTTTAGTACCTATGTTTTCTGCTATGTAATTTATTGTTTCAAATCTTATATTTAGGTCTTTGGTCTATTGTACATTACTTTTTTGTAACTGGTGACAAATAGCAGTCTAGTTTCAGTCTTTTGCATGTGGCCTTTCAATTTTCTCACCACCATTTGTGGAAGAGGTTTTCTTTACTCCATTGTGGGGTTTTTTTGGGCTCCTTTGTCAAAAATTATTTGTGCATGTATATGTGGTTTTATTTCTGGGGTCTGAATTCTGTTCCATTGGTCTGTCTGGTTTTCTGTCAATACTATACTGTTTTGATCATCATAGCTCTGTATTATAATTTGAAGCTAGATAGTGTGATACTTCTGGCTTTGTCCTTTTTTCTCAGGATTGCTTTGACTATTTAGGGTCTTTTGTGGTGCCATAGAAATTTGATGGTTTTTTAAAACCATCAAATTGTAGAAATTTGATGTTTTTTTTGAAAACCATCAAATTTCTTTAAAAAATGCCATTGGGATTTTGATGAGGATTGCATTAAATCTGCATATTGATTTAGGTAATGTGGCCATTTTAACTGTTGATTCTTCCAGTGCCTGCATATGGAATGTCTTTCTATTTCTTTGTAGCATCTTCAATTTCTCTTTTTAAATGATTTCATTTATTTATTTTTAGAGAGGGGGAAGGGAGAGAGAGAGAAGGGAAGGGAGGGAGAGAGAGAGAGGGAGAAAAACATCAATGTGCAAGAGAAACATTAGTTGGCTGCCTCTTGTACTACCTGGACAGCAACCCAGGCATGTGCCGTGATGAGGAATCTGACTGAGAACCTTGTGATTTGCAAGCCAGTGTTCAATCCACTGAGCAACACCAGCCAGGGCACTTCTTCAATTTCTTTTAATCATGTCTTGTAGATTTCAGTGTATATGTCCTTCACATCCTTTGTTCAGTTTATTCCTATGTATTTTATTCTTTTGGTTGCAATTGTGAAAGGAATTGTTTTATTATTTTTATTTCTGAAGTTTCATGGTCAGTTTATAGGAAGGCAGTGGATGTTCCTGCCTACGTTCTCTTCTAGGGCTTCAATGGTGTCATGGCTTATATTTAAATCTTTTATCCACCTTGAATTTATTTTTGTGTGTAGTGTAAGTTGGTGCTCTAGTTTCATTTTTTTGCAAGTAGATGACCAGCTCTCCCAACATTGTTTGTTGAAGAGGCTATTTTTATTCCATTTTATGTTGCTGCTCTCTTTGCTGAATACTAATTGACTGTGGAGACTTGCGTTTATTTCTGGGCTCTCTGTTCTTTTCCACTGGTCTATGTGCCTGTTTTTATGCCAGTACCAGGTTTTGATTACAGTGGCTTTGTAATAGAGTTTGTTATCAGGTATTGTGATCCCTCCAACTTTGCTCTTCTTTCTCAAAATTGCAGCAGCTATTTGGTGTCATTTATGGTTCCATATAAATTTTTGTAGTGTTTTTTTCTATGTCTGTGAAATATGTCATTGGCTGAAACTTCCAATACTATGCTGAATAGAAGTAGTAAAAGTTGACAACCTTGCCTTGTTCCTGATCTTAGTGGAAAAGATTTTAATTTTTGCCCATTGAGTATGATGTTGACTGTAGGTCTCTCATATATGGCCTTTATTATGATGAGGAAGGCTCCCTCTATTCCCACTTTGCTGAGTGTTTTTATCATAAATAGGTGTCATACCTTATCAAATGCTTTTTCTGTATCTATTGATATGATCCTGTGATTTTTGTCTTTGCTTTTGTTTATGTGATGTATTACATTTATTGATGTGTGAATATTGTACCATTCTTGCATCCCTGGGATGAATCCCACTTGGTCATGGTGTATAATCTTTTTAATGTATTGTTGGATATGGTTTGTCAATATTTTGTTGAGGATTTTAACATCTATGTTTGGGTTTTATTTTTTGATTTAGTATGCTACTCTGTGCCTTTTTAGTGGTGAAATTAGTTCATTTACATTTAGGTTAATTATTAATGTATGAGGATTTCTTACAGCCATTTTATCTTTTGTTTTCTGGTAGTTCTGTGCCTCCATTGGTTCTTTTCCTTTGTATTTATGTCTGTTGTTTTTGTTTGGTGGTATTCATACCTCTTTTCTCAGTTTCCTCTTTTTTTAAAGCTATATGTGTCAATTTTTTGTGCTTACCTTTAGGTTTGTGAAAAAGAAAATTTGATATATAGAGTAGTCCATTTTCCTTTGAATGCATCTGATCTCCATCCTTCTTTGCAAATTCATACCTTTTCCTCTCCCCTTTTATGTTTTTGTTGTCACAATTTATCCATGTTTATGCTGTAAGTTTGTTGGTGATCTTAGTGATAGTTTTTGTGAACTTTTGTTCTTGGTTTCAGGTAGTATAAGCACCTTGAGTATCTACTGCAATACAGGTTTTCTGGTGATAAATTCCTCAGCTTCTGTATGTCTGGAGCAGTCTTTATTTCTCCTTCATGCTTCAAGGAAAACTGTGCTGGATATATTTTTCTTGGCTCTCATTTAGTAGTTTGCTTATTTGGTTCTGCTCTCTTATGGCTTGTAGAGTTTCTACTGAGAAGTCTGGTGATAACCTAGTGGGCTTTTCTTTATAGGTTCCTTTCTTCTTTTTCATGGCTACCTGGAGTATTCTTTGTCATTACTTTTTCACAGTTTTTTAAATTTATTTTAAATGTTTTTATTTTAATCTTTGTTCAAGTACAGTTTTCTCCCTTTTACTCTCATTCCAGCCCACCCACCCAACCCTCCCCACTTCTCTCCCATTACCACCCTCCCCCTAGTTTTTGTCGATGTGTCCTTTAAATTTGTTCCTGTAAACCCTACCCATTCTCCCCTGAAATTTTCTCTTCTCTCCCCTCTGGTCACTATCAGCCTGTCTTCTATTTCAGTGACTTTGGTTATATTTTGCTTGTTTTTTTTTTCATTTTGTTGTTTTAATATAATGTACCTTGGAGAAGACCTGTTTGGACTGAGGTAGCTAGGTGTACTGTTGGCTATGTGGAATTAGGGATCTAGCTCTCTTCATGAGATTTGGGAAGTTCTCATCAACTTTTTGTTTGAATAGGCTCTTTGTTTCCTTCTCTCTCTTTTCTTCTTCTGGTATGCCAATTATTCTTATGTTGCCCTTTCTGATGGGTCAGATAGTCCTTGTAGAATTTTTTCATTTCTTTTCATGCTCAAGTCTTTCTCGTCTTCCTTCTGCATTATTTCTAGATTTCTAGCTTTGATATCACTAATCTTTTCCCCAATCTGGCTTGCTTTATTTTCTATGCTGCTAGTTGATTCTTAATCACTGATATTTAGTTCTTCATCTACAGAATTTCTGTTTGGCTCTTTTACAAAGTTTCAATCTCTTCGGTAAAGTACTTGTATTGTTTGTTCATTTGTTTTCTGAGCACATTAAATTGCCTGTCTGTATATTTTTGCATCTCATTGAGTATTTTCAGATTGCAATCTTGAATTCTCTGTCATTTATATCACATATTTCTTTTTTAAAATATATTTTATTGATTATGCTATTACAGTTGTCCCACTTCCCCCCTTCACTCCCCACCCTTTACACCCTCTCCCACCCACACCCCCCCTTTAGTTCCTGTCCATGTGTCATACTTATAAGTTCTTTAGCTTCTACATTTCTCATACTATTCTTACCCTCCCCCTATCTATTTTCAACCTACAATCTATGCTACTTATTCTCTGTACCTTTTCCCCCTCTCTCCTCCTCCCACTCCCCTGTTGCTAACCCTCCATGTGATCTCCATTTCTGTGATTTTGTTCCTGTTCTAGTTTTTTGCTTAGTTTCTTTTGGTTTTGTTTTAAGTGTGGTTGTTAGTAGTTGTGAGTTTGCTGTCATTTTACTATACATTTTTTTATCTTCTTTTCTTAGATAAGTCCCTTTAACATTTCATATAATAAGGGCTTGTTGATGATGAACTCCTTTAACTTGACCTTATCTGAGAAGCACTTTATCTGCCTTTCCATTCTAAATGAAAGCTTTGCCGGATAGAGCAATATGGGATATAGGTCCTTGTCTTTCATGACTTGGAATACTTCTTTCCAGCCCCTTCTTGCCTGTAAGGTCTCTTTTGAGAAATTAACTGACAGTCTGATGGGAACTCCTTTGTAGGTAACAGTCCCCTTATCTCTTGTTGCTTCTAGAATTCTCTCCTTCATTTTTACCTTGGCTAATGTAATTATGATGTGCCTTGGTGTGTTTCTTCTTGGGTCCAACTTCTTTGGGGCTCTCTGAGCTTCCTGGATTTCCTGGAAGTCCATTTCCTTTGCGAAATGGACTTGGGGAAGAATGGGGAAGTTCTCCTTTATTATTTGTTCAAATACGTGTTCAATCTGTTGCAGTTCCTCTTCCTCTTCTGGTACCCCTATAATTCGGATGTTGGAACATTTAAAGATGTCCTGGAGGTTCCTAAGCTTCTCCTTCTTTTTTTTTGAATTCTTATTTCTCGATTCCTTCCTGTTTGGTTGTTTTTTTCTTCCTTCTGGTCCATTCTATTGTTTTGAGTCCCAGTTTCCTTCCCATCACTATTGGTTCTCTGTGCATTTTCCTTCATTTCTTTTATGGTAACCTGCATTTTTTTCATCTAATTTGCACCCAAAGTCAACCAGTTCTGTCAGCTTCCTGATCACCAGTGTTTTGAACTGTGCATATGATAAATTGGCTCTCTCTCGGTTGTTTAAAATGATGAGTCCTGGGGTATTGATCTGTTCTTCTGTTTGAGACATGTCTCTCTCTCTCTCTCTTTTTTTGTTTTTGGGTCTGGTCACTCCTGTTACAGTGAAGGGCAGAGCCTTACGTGTTCACTAGGGCTGGGCACCCCAGTCGCTAGATTGTAACATTGTATGTGGGGGCAGGGGTGGGAGGGAACAAGGGCGGCAGCTCCATTCTCCGTGGGATCCCAGTCCCTTCTCTGGGATCCTGGGCTGCGCACTTGCCCCTCTCCACAATCGCTGCCTCACTGGGTCTGCCAGCTGCCGCTTACGTACTCAGGGTCCACCTGCTGCAATCTTGCACGCCCCAGATGCCTTACGCGCCCCCAGTTGCCCCATGCACCCAACTCTCTCTGCTCTCCTCGCGGTGACCTGTGCCCCAATCTGCACCCAGCTGTTCCTCTCCACCCCTCCTACCGGTCTGGTTGAACAGGTCTACTTCAACTTCTTGGCTGTCCAACTTCCATTCAGATAAATTCTCTATCAGTTCTAGGTGTTATTCTACCTCTAAATTGTTGTTGTTCTAATCTTGGTTGTGCGTGAAGGTACAGTATGTCCACCTATGCCTCCATCTTGCTGGAAGTTCTCTATATCATATATTTCTACGTCTTTAAGTTTGTTTTCTGGATATTTTCTATTTTGTTTCTGAGCTGACTCACTCTCACTATCTTGGTTATTCTTTGTATTTGATGGATTCTTTCTGTCTAGGTATCTACTTCTCTAGCATATAATAGAAATCTTTCTTTTATTTTCCAGTAGATGGCGCTGAATCACAAGGTGGTTTATTTTTTTATTTTTAATTAATTATTATTATTATTTATTAGCTCTGGAATCCGCTGGCTCTGGAATCTGTTGGCTTTGTTTCACTGTCTGGAATGCTGAGCCCACACCCCCATCCTGGGTCCTTCTTTGGTCTCTGGGCTCAGCCTCAGCTCACACTGCTCATTGTTGCAGGAGTTCCCACCAAATCTCTGCTCCTCCCAGCTGAAGGGAGTGCCAGCTACAACCAGATTCCTCCTTTGTCCCTGCTGAGCTATCCTGAGCTCCTGGCTGCAGAGCTGCACCTATACCTCCTCTGAGCCCTTCTCTGTTCTTGCATTCCCCTTTTGTTCCTACTTGCCCCCCTTTAAATGTCTCAATGCATGGATCTCTCAGGTGTGCTTTGTGTTGAGCAGGGAATCCTTTGTTCAGTTATAGCTGTTGAAACTTAAAATTTCAAGGGGAGGAACCAAGGGGATCTCTTATGCCACCATTTCTCTGACATTGTCAGGATGGTTATAAACCCCAATCACACTTTCCGTCTCTGAACCTCTCCTGCATATTGGGTCTCTGACTTTCTCATGTATACAGGGTTTTCATACATATGTATGTATTAAATTTGGTTATTTTGGTTATTTTGGTTATTTTTTGTCTTGCTAGTCTGACTCATGTCTATTTTATTATTAGGCAGCCAAAGGAACCCTGAGGGTGGAGAAAAGTTTGTCACCTAAAGTGTGTATGTGCACAAGCAATCTAATTTTGTTAAAACTGTGCCTTCATAGACAAAAAGACTGAAAAGAAATGTACCCAAATATTATCAGTGATATTTCTGGGATATGGCATTGCACATGATTTTTATTTTTATACTTTTCCATATTTTCCAAATTCTGTATTGAGAATTCATTCTTTTAATATCCAGAAAAGAATCACTTAAAAAATTTAAACTATTCCTCTGGTTGGCAGTTCTTGCTGTAGAGCACGGTTTATTTTACAACCTCAGGAACTTTCTAAAATTTGCTTGAATAATGATTTTAATTTCATTATAATATATATATACAACATGGATGCTGTGTTTATCCAGGATTTTTGAACAAGGAATATTTTGCAGAGGAGTGTATATGATGTATAACATGACTATCAGTACCATGTGTTTGTTTTCTAATACTGTGATGGTGACTAAACACAAATTTACTGCCTCAGAGTTCTTAAAGCTCAAAGTCTGAAATGACAGTGTCTGCAAGATTGGTTCCCTCGGGGGGCTGTGAGGGAAGCATCTGCTCCAGGCCTCTCTGCTTGGCTTGTAGATGGTCACCTACCCCTCTGTGCATCTAAACATGGTTTCACTGTACTCATGTCTGTTTCTGTGTCTGTCCAAATTCCTCCATCCTCTCCCCTTTAAAAAAGAAATAAGGACTCAGCAGCAGCAGTCTTTTTGGATTGGAATCCACCCAAATAACCTCAGTTTAACTTGATTACTTCTATAAAGACCTATTTCTAAGTAAGGTCATCTTCTGAGGTAGTAGTGATTTGAACTTGAACTTGTTTTTTTTTTTTTTCATTTTTGGTTTGAAGGGAGAGGGGCAAAATTCAACCCACACAGACTAGGATAATTAACATTTACTTTCATTCTAAAGACTGTGACAGAAAAACTTCTAGTGTTTCTTCCTCTAGTTGTTTGATACTCAATAATATTTTCCCATGTAGATGATATATGGCAACACAGAAACATTAAGTTTCATTTGTGGGTCTATGAAGGTAGGATCATATTGATCTTGTGATTAATATAGCTCATTATGTTAAATATATGTTAAATGTAGTTTGTATTTGTATAGAACACTATAGTTCAGAAAGACTTTCTTATGCTGATCCCTATCTTGTTTGCTATAAAGAAACTGTGCCTCTCAGAGGATAAGTGATTTCTATGCAGTTGCATAATTAACAAGACCAGAGAATAGTCTAGAATGCAGTTGGTCTAACTCCTCATTCAGTGTTTCTTCCATTGCAAAACATAGATTCCGTGGTCTACCTGATCCAGCCAAGCTACCACCTACTGCATTTCACAGAGGAGTATGATGTTCTATAAGTTGCATGAGTCTGAGACCTATGGACTTTTGTAAAATATTCCTTCCATATAAGTATATTTGCCATATGGAATCACTGTTACAATGAATTGATTCTAAAGTGTAAACCTTCTAAGTTTTATCTCTGTACCTCCTTAGGTTCCTCATAAATACTTCTTTTCCTCCTCTACTTTATACTAAGAATAAGCTGGTTGTTTATGCCATGCTTTGTGATGTCTACTCTGTCAAAAATGTTACTAGAAGTTATCAGCACTCACTGATCTTTTGCATGGGAAAAGTGGGAAAAGTGCTCAGAATACACTAAGACTTCTAGGTCTAGAAAAGACATTTCCAAAATATTTTCTCTTTTTGAAAAAAGATTTTATTTATTTATTTTTAGAAGGAGGGCAAGGGACAGAGCAAGAGAGAGCGAGAAGCATGGATTTTTCCAGTGATCGGTTGCGTCTTGTATGGCCCCAAATGGGGACCTGGCCCAGGACCAGGTATGCGCCCTGACTGGGAATTGAACTGGTGACCTTTTGGTTCACAGACTGGCACTTAATCCACTGAACCACACAAGCCAAGGACTCAAAATTTTGCTTTCGCATATTACATGAGCCAAGAACTCAACACATCACTGTTTTTTCCCTACTAATGTGAGTATGTAACATGTTTTGATTCCTGTAATTGGACGATTAAATTAACATTGTGACTTTTTTCTTGAATGGCTGTTTTTTTAAAAACTTTTCTACTACTGTTATTGTTTATATTGTATACTTATTTCTTAATATAAGCGTGAATGTAATTTACATGAGAGGGAAGGGGATAAGAAGGAACTATAATTTACAGTTGATTATATGTCATAGGCTAACTCTGAAGTAGGTACTATTGTTCTTATTTTACAGATGAAGAAATTGATGTTCAGAGGTGTGAGTTGCCCATGGTCATAAGGTGGCAGAGCTGGGACTTGGATTTAGGTCTGACTGACCCTGAACTTGTGCATTTTCTCCTTTTTCACTCCACTTCCTTTCTGGTTAGATGAATAATTCCACATCCAATGTCCTACCCTAGCTTGTTGGCAGGGACTAGTGAATAATCAGTCTGCTTCTTTGTTTAACATTTTTAAAGTCAGATCTGGGAAGCAGATATTAGATGTGGACTTAGTGAGATTGTCAGAAGACACCAGGGTGTCAGGAGATACAAGGCCCAATTCAGACTGCATTTGTTCTTTTATCAAATAAGATTAAGATTTGTTGTTTCATATGATTGTGTAGAGATCAGTGGGAGATTTCCCAGCATAAAACTATTAGGTCGGAGGGGATATTCTCACAGCTCTGTGAGTGTCAGACACTACAATCAATGACCACCTTCTGGGACTGTGGAAAATTGATGGTTTATAGGAAGTCTGATGGAACATACCCTCTGATGTAGGTGGTTCATTCAGCCCACATCTGTAAGTGGTTAGACCTTAGCAAAGATCTAAAAGGAAATCCAGCCTGCTATGCTGTTGTGCTCTAAGTTTTTACCTCCTCTTCTCCTTCCTGAGTGCTCAGTTCAACCTTGAGGGGAAGCCAATTCTGAGGAGCTGCCACCCTGCTATTGGCTTGCTCCTGGGGGCAGCTGTGGGTGAGAGCTGCTAGGGTGGGCTCAGGCTGTGGCTGCTGTGCCTGGCCCATGGTTCATATCCTGCTCCAGGCTCAGACATAGCAATAGAGTCTACACCTTGCGTCCTTGTTTGCACTTAGAATATGAAGCAGGTGGCAAGAGTGACTGTGCTCTTGATCTTGGGTGAGTTATTTTGTGAGTAAGAGGCACTGGGATCTGGGTCTGGACAGGAATCTACAACCTGGCCTGCTACCACTGCTCTTTATCCAGGATGTTGAGGGATGGCTTTGAGGTCCTATTTTTTTTTAGGCAGTTTCTTAGCATTTATGTGAGAGATGTCTTAGTGCAATAAAGGTGTTTCGGGTTATTGAACCTCAGGTCCAACCAGGAGAGAGATGAGGCAGAGAAATTAGACCTGCTATCTTGGATCATGTTTTCCTGGGATTCCTAGAATAAATATTGTATATACATAAAATTTGTCCTGGAATGAAATGAGAAATAAACTGAGAGATAAACTTATCATAGGAGTTATAAAATCCAGAGTAGGAAAGTATGTGTAAATATATCTTATAACAAATGTTTTTACTACCCAAGCCCAGACTTTGTTTACAAACATTGTGGGTTTGTATATGGTGGTGAAGTAGGGGTGAGGGTCGATTTGATCATGAGAAAGAACCTGGAGGGTGCTTAGTTGGATCTTCAATTCACCTCAGTTTCAGGATAGGAGCTGGTATTGTGTTTTTATTTCCACAGGTACTTTGAGCTTTGCTAAGACCACCCAGCCCATGTTCATGGATGCAAGTGAAGGAGAAGGAGTGAACATACCCTGTAACCACACCAACATTGCTACATCTGAGTATATCTTTTGGTACCCACAGTTCCCCAACCAGGGACCAACATTTGTTATTCAAGGGCATAACAAAAATGAGACAAATAAAGTGGCATCTCTCTTTATTGCTGCTGACCGGAAGACTAGTATGCTGAGACTGCCCTGGGCCTCCCTGAGAGATACTGCTGTGTACTACTGCAGTGTGAGTGACACAGTGATGCAGGCAGGGCTGCTCCTGTGCAGTGTTCCCCTGAGGGGTGGGAGTGAGGCCCAGGAGGATGCCCAAAGACTACTTTGCTTGCTGAACTGTTTATTTTATTTTATTGTTTTCCAAAGGAATTGGCAGATCCATGTATTAACTTACTATTTACAAAAGTTTTGATGCCATTTATTTTTTAAAATGTGCATGACATTTACATGGTCCAAAACTTAGAAAGTACGAAAGGGAATACAGTGCTGTGTCTTCATCCTGCCATCCTACCAGCTCATCCCTGACTGGCTCAATTATACAAACACATTAATCTGTGGTAGTTATACTGTTGTTGCTTAGCTCATTGCTGCTCCTTGTTTTGTGTTACAAACACACGCACTATACTCACTCCACACAGTCAGTGTGGACAACTTGCTTCTCAGCTTTTGAAAAATTTAGTCTAGGTGCCAGATTATTAGTTATTGTCACACAAAGTCTGAACATTTCTTTGGCTATTTAAGCATCTATGAGATGCTTTCCAAATCACTTCTGAATTTAGATCTCTCTGTTGCCCCTGTTTCTCTTTTCTTTTGTCCCACTCCCCTGTTGTGAATGGCACGGCAAGGTGAAAGGAGATGATGGTAGAGGAGGGCATGTAGAACAGTCCTTTATTTCTTATTGGCATGATAGACTACTTTTTTTTTGCGATAACTGAGTCAGAAACAAAGATTCTAGGTCATTATCTTTTCAAAGTTGAGTCCTGTGTGGAGGGGCAAAAGAAGACAGGGATAATGACAAAGTTTCTAGGAATCTTATTAGTGCTCCTGAGGCTTCATCAGGATGGTGAGGTTGTTTTTATTTTTATTTTTCTGAGGAGGATTGTCTCAGATTTTGGCAACGAGGAATGTAATATTTAATGATATTTTCTTTTTGGTGATATATGTTCACTGCTTGTCCTTCTTATGAGTCAATGAAACAATAGGACTAGGCCATGGGATAGAAGAGTGTTTCCATCTCTCTCGTCTTAAGGTTTGGTGGGGGAATAGTATTATGGAAAAATGAATAATTATAGAGCATTAGTGCATATTCTGCTGCCCCTTAATCCATTATGTTTATGGTGAAAGGCAATGGTTTTCTGAACTCAGATGTGTCAGACCTCAGGGAAGGTTGCCTCCAGGTATTCCACAAAAGCTTATTGGTCATTGGGAATTAAAATCACTCGGGAAGCAGCAGGACCTGGAGAAGCTCTTTGACTCTTCTCTGTCCCCCTAAAAGCAGGAAATAAATCTCCAGGGTAGGTGCCCTCCCCTCTCCTGAGGGCTGAGAGATAAACTTACCATAAGAGTGATAAAATTCAGAGTAGAAAAGTATGTATAAATATATCTTATAACAAATGTTTTTACTACCCACGCCCAAACTTTGTTTACATCCCTAATTACTGAATATCCATACCTGCTTAGATTCCTTTCTAATGAACACTAACTTTCTTTTTCCAGTCAATTTCTCAGAAGTTTATTGTTTCTTTGTCTAAAAAGTATAAAGATGCATAGTTTTATCACTCCTTTGAGTGATACACCAATTTTTATAAGTCATAGTTTGATAATTCTAATAACTATATATTTGACAAACTAGTAAAATGTTTTGCATTGAAAACATAATTATTTAGAAATATATTTGGAAAGTTATTTATATGAAAACTAATATAGCTAATCTTAAAGGGAAAGACTTAATAATCAAAATAGAATATGATATAGCAAATTAATGGTATTTAGAAAGAGAATCTATAGTGATTGTTTAAAGATGATAATTAAAAAAAATCAAGATATTTACTGGTATGGTTGCTACTTAGTGGAATTATGAATAGTTTAAAGATTGGAAAGTAATAGCCAAGATCTTGATATTGATGAGGAGCAGAATATGGCACTCCAGGATGTCCAACTTTGGCATGTGGATTATTTTGAGCTGAAGACAGCCAGGGCCTAGCAGAGTCAGCAAGAGTTTTTAACTTTCCACTTAACTGCCTAAAGAATTTAGATAGGAGGCATGTTCCAGAAAGAGAGCTATTACCAGAGGCAACTTTTTATGTCACAAAAATTTATTTGCTTGACCTGGCAAACATTTGCTCTTCTCAACTTTCTGTGAATTATTTTCCCTCCTTTTGAGGCCCTAGGTCCCTATCCCCTTCTCCTTAGCTGAGAATGGTATATAGGTCTCAATCACCAGATTGCCAGGCAGTCTCATATTTCTATGGGGCTCCCATACATGCAGGATTCGTTTTTCTCCTGTTAATCTGTCTTATGTCAACTTAATTATTAGGCCAGCTGAAGAACCTAGAATGGAAGAAAGGAAAAGTTTCCCACTCCTGGAATAATGATTATCCTTGCTTGATAGGATTACCAGTGATTTTTCTTTTTTTTATACTATTTTCTAAAATATGAACCTTATTTGATTTAAACTCTCTCTAATCCATCATTTCCTCTAAATTCTCTAAAACTCCTCCTAGCTCTGAAATTCAGTGACCCTGGTTTAGCCACCTGTACCTCACAATGAGAAGGCAGCAATGACCTCTGAGCCAGTGCAATTTCCATTATATTCTTTTTCCTATATTACTTGTTTGCATTGTTGAGTCTGAAATGTGTATGATATACATACAGAGCATTTGTATACAATAATCCATGCATTCCTCTTAATAACACCCTGATGGTATCCCTACTTTACAGACAAGGACATTGGTGCTTGAAGACATTTAAGTAGCTTGCTCAAGGTCAAAGAGAGAGATTGCATGGAGGAGCTGGGTTCCAAAGCCCTGTCAGCTGGAGGCTGGAACACAGCCTCTGAAAGATTACTCCACAATGCCTATCAACCTACCTTCCCACATTACTCTTGTGGATAAGCAGCCAGATTAAATGTATGGAGTTCTAGTTTCATAGTATTACTCACTATATCAAAAGCATCAGTAGTTTTTTGCTAATAAATAACCTACAAATTGAGGCACTCAAAAATTTTTCTGCTTTCTAGACCCAAACTCTCCTTGTAGCTTTACTTCTCATTATACTTAGCCCATTCTCTTCTTTCTCTCTTCCACACATTCATGTCTGTCCATAGCCACCCATCTGTTATTTAGGTCAGAGTATGGCCTAAGGTATTTGAGGGTATGACTACAATACATTTATCTGGGCATTAACAAAGTAGAAAAGAAAGAAATTCTGATATAAACAATCAGAGAATTGCCGTATTTTAAAAGCAATTTACTGGGCATCTCAGAAAGCTTTCTGCATGAAGTGGGAAACTTTACCTATTTGAGAACTTTTTTACTGATTTACACAGAGTATTTACTTATGCTACCCCGAATAAGATAATAAAGAAAGACCTTTTGAAATATAATTTTCCTACCCATGGGGAGGCTAATGGGGGTGAAGAAAGGAGATTCACTCCTTGGATTTGAGAAAATTTCCTAGCATTCAGTCAGGTATCCTCTTGTGCTTTGTATTACCTCGAGTTCATGACACCCTCAGGCACCTGTTGTGGGAACAACAAAATAGTTTGACTGGCCTTTGGAATGGAGACCTTCGAATACTCGATCATTTGTCCTGTATCAAACCTTAACACTGCCAATTCCGTTTTCATGTACTACTGAGACTCAACAAGCATTCTTCTACAATTGCTACTTCAAATATGATGTGAGAACCAGCAGCAGCAGCACCACCACCAGTAGCTTGTTAGAAATACAGACCATCCTGTCCCACCCAGACCTAATGAAGTAAGATTCTGCATTTTAGCAAAGTTCCTAAGTGATCCCCCTGCACATTAAGTCTGAGAAGCACTGTTTACATTCATGGGTGTCCAACCTGCAGCCTGCAGGCCACATGCAGCTCAGGATAGCTATGAATATGGCCCAACACAACTAAAATTTACTCAAAACATTGTGAGGTTTTTTTTTGGGATTACATCTCACAGTGTGCTTATTGTGTGGCCCAAGACAACTCTTCTTCCAATGTGGCCTAGAGACGCCAAAAGGTTGGACACCGTTGGTTACAGCATATTCCATTACTGTTTTATAAAAGCCTTCTGAACACAAGATGGCAGTATTTTTGTATCTCTTCAGATCCTTCCTCAGATTAGAAACTAAATTCACTTTGGAGTTGGATTGAGCCAGTGTGTGTGTGTAAAAGACTGAACAGGCTTGTCACTGATTGGATGGGTAGGAAGCAGAGACTTCCTCCCATAGAAGAATAACCCTAGTAACACCCACCAAACTAAAGAGAATGGCTTTTTGACTGAGGGGCTGAGTTCACATTTCAAGTCCTAGTTGGGGAGGAGCATGGAGCTGTTTCTACAAATTGTTTTGGTGATTTTATGGCTTCCAGTGGACTGTGAGTTGAAGGCTTCCTGGCAACAAGGATAAAGATGTGGGACATAGCCCACTGGGTGGAGAGAAAAGGGCTGGGATCCTTTCTCCTGCGTCTTTAGTTATAGCTGGTGTTGTGGGAAGGGTGCCACTGTGGTGAGTAAACCTTCTTTTTCTGGCATTGTGTTTCCACCTAGGGTCAAGCAGCCAAAAGATAGAACAGAATCCTCAGGACCTAAGCATGCAAGAGGGTGAAGAGGCTGTTCTGACCTGTAGCTATGCAAATTATTTTCCAACATCTTTCCAGTGGTATAGAGAAGACCCAGGAAGAGGCCTTACCTTCTTGCTACTAATACGTGAAAGTGAGCGAACAAAGTGGACAAGAAGACTGAAGGCAACCTTTGATACCACAAATAAACAGAGCTCCTTTTACATCACAAACTCCCAGCCTGCAGACTCAGCCACCTACTTCTGTGCTTCAGACACACAGCAGGGCCCTGCCACCCACTTCCTGCACCCAAACCCTGCTAACCATTCCTGGTCAACAGAGCTGCTGGCTGTGCTATTCCCAAAGGCTTACTGCAGCTCCACTGGCAAAATGCTTTACCAGTGGGAAAACAACATGGTGGTTATTTGAAAGGGGTAAAGGTGCAAGGCAACACTGGATTCAGCAGCAGTGGGGATCCATCCAACAGTTGCAGTGTTCCTGCTACTGACTTTGAGGAACTTGTGAGATTTGCAGGTCTCAGTTTCCTCATCTAAAAATGATGGGACCAAACATGTGATTCTCAAGCTTCTGCCAGCTCTGAAATTCAAACAGTATAGTTTTTCAAAAATAGAACACAACAAAATGCCTTGAAGAATGCTTGAGAGCAAGGAAAGAGGATTGGCTTAATTTATTATTACTATTTTCTGAGACAGTTAATTCTGTCTAGTTTTTGTGACTAGGCCAGAACAACATGAGAAATATACAGAGGTGCACACATTCCTCTTAAACATTAAAAATATATATTGCCCTAGATAAAAAATAATCCAAACATTTTTGAGATCCTTCTTAACTGAACATCAAATAATGATGATGATAATAATGATGATAATGACAAGGATAAAAATTTGACCTGCATTGTTTATTATCACTCACCTTGTGACCAGAGGAGCATACTATATTAGGCAACATGCCATAAGTCATGTGCATTACAAAGACGGATTTAGAGCCTCTGATTACTATGTGTGTGGCATCAGTTGAGTGTGTATGCATAATTTTAAAAAGAAGGATCTTGCACCTTGTCATGCTAAGCATGGGTTTTGAGTTGAGAACTTTTTATTTACTTATTTATATTTTACCTTGCACTGCTATTCGTATTGAAAGGGAGTAGAATATGCTGTCCCTGAATATGCCTCTTTGGCATTAGGATTATTTTGAGCTGATTGTATTAAGAAAGAACAGACAGAGAAGCTCTGAAAACTGAGAAGAAGTTAGCTTTTTGTAAGAGACGATTACATTCATAAGAGTAATCTTCATTTGTAAATGTACAGGGAGAGGAGGATGACTAAATCTCTGGAAAGACTTATGAACAGAGAAGGGGAGAGGGTGTTGACTTAAATTTGCATAATAGCTATACCCTTGTTCATTGTGCTTTGCCTGAAAACCTCTCATAATTGACTCCCTTCCCTCAAAATCTTTGTTCTTGTGCTGAAGATGGTCCTCAAGGTTATAACTTGGGACATTTTGGGGATTTACTGTTTTCTTGGGTCTATATATATAGGAATTATACATGTTATTAAACTTCTGTGTGTTTTTCTGCTGTTAATCTGTCTTTTATTATGGGGGGAATCTCAGCTGAGAATCTGGAAGGGTAGAGGTAAAATTATTTTTTCTTCCTGACACTCATTTTCCCAGAAATTGATTGGGTGTGATGGTTACTCTTTCAGCCCTAGCTGTCTACAAACTGAAGTCGGGGGAAGGAAAAGCTTTTTCTCTCAGATGATACCTTGCTATTTAGCCATCATCCAATACAATCCTCATTTTACAAGACCTGACTTTAACCCATTTAAACTGCTGGGTGTCTAGGTTAGATTTCATTATCTGACTTGTCTCTTATCTTATTCCTCTCAGAAGTTTGACTTAGCTGTGGTCTGCTGGTAGCCTCCTGGCATTCCAGGGTTAATGCAGATATATTTTACTGGGTCCTTAATTCTTTCAAGAATTACTTCTATTTTTATTGTGCAATGACTTCATCAGCCTACTGTTTTATCTGTAGATATTCAAGTGTATCACTATTGTCTTGATAATGTGGTACCAGAATTTGGTGTAATATCCCAGTTATGTGCTAAGCAGATACCAATGGGATTTTATTTTTTAATCTAAATATTATATTATTATGAACTTGTGTCCAAGGTGGAGGCATAGGTAGATATGATTTGCTTCCTTGAACAAGCAAAAGAAGGACAGCAACCAATCCAAAAGCAAAAACAACAACAACAACAACAACAACAACAACCAGAACTGCCAGAAAATTGAACTGTAGGGAAGTACAACAACCAAGGAGTTAAAGAAAAAATATTCATCCAGAGCACTTGTGGAATGAGAAGGAACAGGCAGTCAGGGCAGAGAGGACTGGCAGCAATGTATGGGCTGGCAGACCAGGAAGTCCTACATTTGCAAGTGGATAAACTGGGAAGAGCAACTGGTGAGTGAGTGTTCCAATATGGGAAAAGAAAGCCTCGAAACCTCTGACTGCAAAAATGTGGGGGTTGCAGTGGCGGGAGAAACTCCTAGTCTCAGAGGAGAGTCTGTTGTAGGGACATTTAGGGTCCTAAAATGGACACAACCATTCCCTCCCGCCCCTCGCCAGACTAGGGATGAGCACCAGAAGGGCCCAATTCACTTGTGGGTAGCAGGGGAAGTGACTGAAAGCAGGGTGAGAGCCCAGCAAGTGGTATTGTTCTCTCTCTGACCCATCCTCTACAAATAGTGCCATAATGCAGGGAAGTGGGTTGCCTTGCCCTGGTGAATACTTAAGCCTTTGCCCCTTACAATGTATCAGTTGTGTGCCAAGACAAAGAAATATGGCCCAAATGAAAGAACAGATCAAAACTCTAGAAAAAGAACTAAGTGGCGAGGAGATAGTCAACCTATCAGATGCAGAGTTCAAAACACTGATAATGAGGATGCTCATAGGCATGACTGAGTACAGATGCAAATTAAAGGAAGAAGTGAAGGCTGTGCAAAGTGAAATAAAGAAAAATATACAGGGAACCAACATGAAGGGAAGGAAACTGGGACTCAAACCAATGATTTGGAATAGAAGGAAGAAATAAATATTCACCCAGAACAGAATGAAGAAAAAAGAATTCAGAAAAATGAAGAGAGGCTTAGAAACCTCTGGGACAACATTAAACATTCTGACATCTGAATTGTAGGGGTGCCAGAAGGAGAAGAGGAAGGGCAAGAAATGGAAAACTTATTTGAAAATCTAATGGAGAAGAATTTCCCCAATGTGGGAAAGGAAATAGACTCCAGGAAGTCCAGGAAGCTCAGAGAGTCCCAAAGAAGTGGGACCCAAGGAAGCACACACCAAAGAACTTCATAATTACATTACCCAAGATTAAAGATAGGAGAGAAACTTAAAAGCAGTGAGAGAAAAGGAGACAGTTACCTACAAAGCAGTTCCCATGAGACTATTGGCTGATTTTACAAAAGAAACCTTGCAGGCAAGAACGTGCAAGAAAGAAATATTCAGTCATGAAAGGCAAGGGCCGACATTCAAGATTACTCTACCCAGCAAAGCTATATCATTCAGAATGGAAGGGCAGATAAAGTGCTTCTAAGGTAAGGTCAAGTTAAAGGAGTTCATCATCACCAAGCCCTTATTATATGAAATGTTAAAGGGACTTATCTAAGAAAAAGAAGAGTATCAAAAATATGAGCAGCAAAATGACAACAAACTCACAACTATCAACAACTGAACCCCCCCCCCCACCAAAAAAAAACACCCCAGAACTAACTAAGCAAACAATTGGAATAGGAACAGAATCAGAGAAATGGAGATCACATAGAGGGTTATTCACTGGGAGGGGGAGGGAGAGAATGGGGGAAATGGTACAGGGAATAAGAAGCATAAATGGTAGGTTAAAAAATAGACAGGGGGAGGTTAAGAATAGTTTGGGAAATGGAGAAGCCAAAGAACTGATATGTACAACCCATGGACATGAACTAAGGTGGGGGAAATTCTGATGGAAGGCGGGGGGCAGAGCACAGGGGAATAAAGGGGAATCAAAGAATCTCAATAGGCAGATTACAACTACTGAAAATTGAAGTGATAATCAAAAATCTTTCAACAAAACAAGCCCTGAACCAGATAGCTTCACAGGTGATTTTTAGTAAACTTTCAGAGAAGAATGAACACCTCTTTTCAAATTACTTCCAAAAATTCAAGTGAGGGGAAGACTCCTAAGTTCACTTTAAGAGTGCAGCATTTTCCTGATTCCAAAACCAGATTAAGACACTGTCAAGAGAGAAAATTATGGCCCAATATCTCTGATGAACAAGCATGCAAACATCATCAACAATATATTAGTAAACATAGTTCAGCAATATATTAGAAAGATCATGTGGCATTATTCCTGGGAATCAAGGATGGCTCAACATGCACAAATCAATTAATGTGATTCACCACAGAAACAAAATGAACAATAAAACTCATGTAACCATAGCAATAGATGCAGATAAATATTTGACAAAATTTATGGTAAGACTCTCAGTAAAGTAGGAATAGAGGGAACATACCTCAGTGTAATAAAGGCTGTAGATGACAAACCCACAGTCAACATCATAATCAGTGGACAAAAACTATAAGCATTTCCCTTAAGAACAGGAACAAGACTGGGATGTCTACTTTCATATCTGTTAGTCATAGTACTGGAAGTCCTAATCACAGATATCAGACAAGAATAAGAAATAAAAGGCATCCAAATTGCAAAGGAAGAAGTAAAACATTCCTTAATTGTAGGTGACATGATAGTGTATATAAAGAACCCTAAAGATTCCACTAAAAATCTACTAGAAGTGATAAATGAACTCAGTAACATAGTAGGATACAAAATAAATATCCAGAAAGTAGTTAAATTTTTATACATGGATAATGAACTATTACAAAAGGAAACTGAGAAAACAATCCCACCCATAATTGCTTAAAAACACATATCTGGGAATAAATTTAACCAGGACATAAAAGGCCTGTCCTCAGAAAATTATAAGACACTGAAAACAGAAACTGAAGAAGATACAAATAAGTGGAAGCATACACCATGTTCATGGATAGGAAGAATTAACATCATTAAAATGTCCATACTACCCAGAGCAATGTATAGATTCAATGGAATTTCTATCAAAATACTAATAGTGTTTTTCACAGAAGTAGAACAAATATTTCAAAAATTTATGTCCAAACCTTAATAGCCACCTCTTTTAGTCACCACCACTTCTTCAGAGAGAAGAACAAAGTTGGAGTAATCACACCACCTGATATTAAAGTATAGAACAATGCAATAGTAATCAAACAGCATGGTAATAGCATAAAAACAGACATAGTGATCAGTGGAGCAGAAAGAGATCCCAAAAAGAAACTCACACCTCTCTGGTCAAGTAATATTTGACAGAAGCAGTGAAAGCATACAATGGGGTAAAGAAAGCCTATGCAATAAATGGTGTTGGGAAAATTAGGCAGATACATGCAAGAAAAAAAGAAACTAGACCATCTTCTTACATTATACACAAGAATAAACTCAAAATGGATTAAAGACTTAAATGTTAGACTCACCACAAAAATCCTAAGAAAAAAGAGGGCAGTAAAATCTTGCACATTTCTCATAGTGATATTTTTTCTCTTTCTTTTGTTTTTTTTTTAAAGATTTTATTTATTTTATTTTTAGAGAGGGAAGGGAGGGAGAAAGAAAGAGAGAAAGAGAAAGATAAACATCAATGTGCGGTTGCTGGGGGTCATGGCCTGCAACCCAGGCATGTACCCTGACTGGGAATCGAACCTGCGGCACTTTGGTTCGCAGCCCATGCTCAATCCACTGAGCTACACCAGCCAGGGCAATATTTTTTTTCTTATATATAGGGCAAGAGAAACAAAAGAAAAAAATAAACAAATGGATTACATTAAAGTAAAAAGTTTTTGCACAGCCAAAGAAATCATTAAGAAAATAAAATGACAACCCACTAAATGGGAAAATATATTTACCAGTGATACATCTGAAAAGGGGCTAATATCCAAAAATTTGTTAAAAACCTATAAAACTCAATACAGATAAATAAACAATCCAATTAAAAATGGGAAAAAATGAATAGACACTTTTCTAAAGAGGACATAGAACCCTGGCTGGTGTGGATTGAACACCTGCCTGCAATCCAAAGGGTCAGTGGTATGATTCCCAGTCAGGGCCAATGCCTGGGTTTCAGGCCAGGTCCCAGGGGGGACATGTGAGAAGCCATCACGTGACACATTGATATTTCTCTCCCTCTCTTTCTCCCTCCCTTCCCCTCTCTGAAATAAAATAAATAAATAAATAAATAAATAAATAAATAAATAAATAATAAAATCTTTTAAAACTCTGCAAAAAATTGGGTGAGCATAACATTACAGTTCTAATTGAGTGATAAAACGATCAATACATGAACACATTTACCTGGTCATTCATTTTCTGGAAGGAGCTACTGACACTTGTTCTTATATTGCCCTGTACCTGAGTTCCCTGTTTCCAACTTCTTTTAAGTGCTTTCTTGTTCCTTAGGTAAGACCAATACAGGTCCCAGGCATAGGTTAAGGTTATTTACCTCACTGTGGCCTGGTAAGAAGGACATTGCATGATTTATTAATTGTTCCAATGAATAATGGACTAGGTAGCATCTTGATCTTTTGCTTTTGGTATTCTGATAATTGACCAAAAGCTTTCTTGGATGCTTTGAACAATTCAAACGCAGTTCAAAAGAATTTCCTGGTGTTGTTTTAATTTTAAAAAATTGTCGATTTAGTGAAGTATTAATAAGGATGAGGTGAAGCTACTATAACAAAGTGACTTAATAACAAATCAGTGGATGAAAGAAGTTAGAGGCTTACTTTCCCCTCACTTAAAATCCTGAGGTGTGTGTTCCAGGTTGGCAGACGACCCATTTCCACTTGGTTACAAAGTGGGTGCATCTGGGTTCCTGTCATACGCCATTCCACCTCAGAGCAGGAAAAGAACATGGAAAAGTTGCTGGGCCAGTTCTGAGGGCCAGGCCTGGGAACATCACACACACACATATATACATAACGTCTTTTCATATCCACTTTGGGAGAACTTAGACATATAAATACACTCAACTGCAAGAGGGACTGGGAAGTGTCCACGGTGGGGCAGCCGTGTTCTAGCTACAGCTCCCTGACTAGGGAAGAAGAAGAGAATGGATTTTGGTGGGCAGGTAGCCATCTTTACCACAGAACCTACTGGTAGATATTAGGTAAAAGGGGGCTGCAACACAAACACCAAGGAAACATTCTTTCTGCTCTCCAGGGACTCCGATCTAAACTACAGTCTAGTCCAGCTGATGACAAGTGGTCTTATAAAATTCAAAGGACTATAGGAATGCAGAGAGAAGGAAATAAATTCTGACTAGGAGACTCAGAAAAAACTTTTCGTAAGAATAAGAGTTTTTCCTGGGTCAAGAAGGAAGTACAAAATATCAATTTATCAATTTAAAGAGTATTTTTGATATAGGAATATCTTAAGTAAAGGCTAAGAGGCCACAAAGAAAGGAGAGTGTTTAAAGAATGGCAGGTAGCCCTGAGTGGTGTTGCTCAGTGAGTTGAGTGTCAGCCTGTAAACCAAAGGATTGCCAGTTTGATTCCCAGTTAGGGCACATGCCTGGGTTGCCAGCCAGGTGTCCTGTAGGAGGTGCACGAGAGGCAACCGCACATTGATGTTTCTTTCCCTCTCTTACTCTTTCTCCCTCCCTTTCCCTATGTCTAAAATAAATAAATAAATAAAATATTAAAAAAATTAAAGTTGGCAGGTAAATTGATGAGGCCAGGAGGGAAGAAAGAGGTAGAGATATCTTAGGAGATAAGATGTATTAGGATCTGATTGTGGGGGACTTTGAATTCCAAGCTATGAGGTCTCGTTTTATCTACCTAATTCAGTGGAGAGCCAGTGAATATTCACTGTTTTCAGAAAGGAAACTCTGATAGAGATATGGATGAGGATGGGGATGTCAAGGGGACTGCTTAGAAAGCCAGAGAGACATTCCTGAAACAGAGTGAGAAGACTTTAGTTAACTACTGTATGGGGGATGGAGGGAGCCTGGAAAAAATCCAGACAATCCACGACAGATTCACACCAAGTGCCATTCCTTGGTGTAGGCAAAGCAATCCTGAATGTGTAAGGGCTTGGGAAATTAGGCATGAAGCAAATTGATGAAGGTAGATGAGACAGCATCATGCTGGTTTTCCCCAAATTAGTCTGGAATAATCCCCTTTCCTCCTAGATAGAGCATTTATTCTTCATAGTTGACATTTGTATAGAATGTGCTTTCTCCCAGGAGATGGGTCAGAAAGTGAAAAATAGTTCTGGCCAATTTATTGAGGTTAAATAGAACAACAGAAGCTTCTTTTTTTAAAAAAAGATTTTATTTACTTATTTTTAGAGAGAGGGGAAGGGAGGGAGAAAGAGAAAGACTGGGAAAGAAACATCAATGAGTGGTCGCCTCTTGTGCACCCCTACTGTGGACCTGGCCTGCAACCCAGGCATATGCCCTGACTGGGAATCACACCTGCAAGCCTTTGGTTCACAGGCCAACATTCAATACACCGAGCCACACCATCCAGGACGAGAAGTGTCTTTGTAGACATTCAATTAAGGTTAAAGAAACATCTACTTGTTGAATGTTTGCCACATGCATCAGTAGCTGAGAAGAGCATAGCAATGGAGATGTAGGTAGTTCCTCAGCCTGCAGTTACTTATTTTCGCTTGCAGCCCCTCGACCTGCTGTTATTCTCTTCAGAGCAGACTTCACTTCCTGGTTCCTCAGTGTATAGATGAGTGGGTTCAGTAATGGGGTGACAACAGTGTAAAATACAGCCACTGCCCCATCCAAGGGGCTCTTGGAGCCTGCCCTGAGATAGATGAAAATACAGGGGACATAGTAGACTGTAACCACGGTTACATGGGAGCCGCAGGTGGAGAAGGCCCGCCGCCGCCCATCTGCAGTGCGTATCTTCAGGATGGCATGGACTATGTTGGCATAGGAGAGTAGAATTAACATGAAGCAACTGGCAGCCACTACCCCAATGTCCACAAAGGTCACAAGCTCATTGACAGTTGTGTCAGCACAGGCCAGCCTCAATACTGCAGGAATGTCACAGATAAAGTAATCCACCTCATTGGGCCCACAATAGGGCAGGCGGAAAGTCAGAATGGCTTGGATAGATCCATGGATGGAGCCAGCCACCCAAGCTCCAGACACAAGGATGGTGCATAACTTACCATTCATGAGCATGGGGTAGTGCAGGGGCCGGCATATTGCCAAGTACCTGTCATAGGCCATCAAAGTGTAGAGGAAGCACTGGGTGCTGCCCAGAAAGTGAAAGAAATACAGCTGAGCCACACAGCCACCATATGGGATTGCTTTGTTGGCAGGAGTAAAATCCAGTATTACACGAGGAACAATGACTGAGGAGAGCCACATGTCCAGGAATGAGAGCACACTCAGGAGAATGTACATGGGGCGAGCATGCAGCGTTGGGTCAGCCCACACAGTGAGCAGAATGAGCAGGTTCCCCAGCTGAGTCAGGATGTAAATGATGAAGAAGACCAGGAAGAGGAGGGTCCTCAGATTTGAGGGGTGAGGTAAGCCCAAGAGGATGAACTGTGTCACCACGGTGTCCAGGGATGTGTTTACAGTCTTTCCCATGTCTTTCTATAGTCTGCTAAGATGAAGGGTGAAGTCAGACAAGGGCAAGACAACACAGGGAGGTGGTGAGAGAATGCTTTTGTTTGATGAATAATGCCTAAGAGTTCTGACAGAAACTGAATAGTAGTAAAACAATTTTTTTAAAGAGGTAGGTGTTAGCATTAGTTATTTTGGTTTACTTGATAAGAGAAACAGTGAAGAGGCTAGTTTCTTTCCCAGGTGGATGGAAACTTATCTGTGGGGATACTTAGAAATGGAATTTGACAGATTAAGGAACTGAGTGAGAAGGACTTAGAACTCTAAGCAAAAAGTGTTCACCAAAGAGGGGCTAATGCTGAGGCTGAGCAGTGTGGAATGTGTATCCCACAATTACCACATCTACTTTCCCTCCACTTATCATCATTGCAATGCCTCCTCTTTTCCCTCAGCTAAAATTCCATCTTTTCATGCTCGCTGGTGTGGCTCATGGGATGGAGTGCCACCCTTTGAACCAAAGGGTCTTGAGTTCAATTCCCATAAGGGCACCCAGGTTTTGCCTGGGTTTCAGGCCAGGTCCACAGTAGGGGGCTTGAGAGAGGCCATCACACACTGATGTTACTCTCCCTCTCTTTCTCCCTCCCTTCCCCTCTCTAAAAATCCAAAATAAAATAAAGTAAATAAGTGAAATTGCATCTATTCACAATAGCATGCAGAAAATTATTATCTGGCTCTCACCACTTCAACACCTCACTTTTACTTATCATCCTGACCCCTTATAATCTTTGTTATTGCTGAAATGCACAGGACTCCTTTGGGCTTTCTCAGTAGCGTGCTCCTGTGCACAGGCTGCCTTCTCTGCTTCCTCACCTACATAATGCTCCCTTCACCATGTGTCCTTTAAAAAGGCTTTCCTGATTCCCAAGAACCATGCTTACACTTTCCAGAGTGTGTATCACACTGTGTTGCCATTGCCTAAATTCTTAACATATCCTTCCTTAGTCATCCATCTTGCACTGTACAAGTGATAATTATTTTCTGAATGACTGAATGGCTGATTGAATGGATGTCACTGAACCCCACTGATCTGACACAGTGCTTCTTTCTCTGCTTGATCTTTTTCACCAGACTCTTGGCACACCTGGCTGGTGAGGGACTATCTCATTCTTATGCAATATGTGTCTAGTTTCATTATAAGAAATGAAGTGGGCATTATGTTTTTTTATTGTTCCAGGATATTATTTATATTGATTGATAGATTTATGTGGTCTCATGGTTTAGGTTGGATTTTTTGGTATACAGTTACAGATGAATTATTATTGTTTATTATAAAAGCATGGATTAATGCAGGAGTAGATCTTTACTTTGTGTGATATATATGCCTAGAAAGAATTTGAAATACCTAAATCAGATAATAACAAAAGATAGAGGAATAAAATGTGCTCATCTCATTCCTTTTGTTGAATATCCACACACTAGGGTTTGAGATCCAGGCATTTGTCATTTAACTATAAAATACCTTTGTAATTTAAATAGCTACTTTTAGGAAACAATTAAAATGGTAACAGTAAATACAAATAATGTGTAAGTATTCATATGTTTGCCAATTTAATCTCCATCAGAAAATTCCAAGAGATTTTATATTGGTTATTTTCTAAGATTACTTAATTCCTATATTAATATTTAACAGATATTTACAGCATTAATAATACTTAATATAGCTGTCTCTTCAGGGTTCACAGAAAATGTGAAGCATGCCCTTTGTCTTCAAGGAAAGAAGAAATACCAGATTTTTACTGCCTGAGATTCAGAGTATCGGAGCACAATTTATTCGAAAATGGATGGGAAGACTAGTTCCTATTTCTTTAGCGAGGCTATAGAAAAGAGAAAGAGCCGGCATTAGGATTATGCATAAAATATTGAACCTACAACCTAGGTTTGTGCTCTGAATGAGAATTGACCCCACAATCTTTGGTATATGGGATAATGCTCCAATCAACTGAGCCTCCCAGTCAGGGCAAAGTGCTGTAAAATTTTCCAAGTTTTAGACTATTTGATGTTGCTAAAATCATGTAAAATAGTTGGAATTTAAATATGAAAGCTCACAAAAATAGCCAAGCTTACAACTCAATATAGAAAGTATCTGAAAACAAGGTCCCAGTGACATTAGAGGATAAACAATACATGTTTAGAAAGCGATTATCCCAGGAGCACTAGGGAGAGGCAGTGGGGACAGGGTGAAAGGTGGTGCTGAGAGGATGAGGGCAAGTTGGGGTGCTGCCAAGATCGCTTTTCAGAGAACTCCATAGAGCTGTGGGGTCATGGAATAGGCTGCTTTTGTGCACCCTGACCTCCCCCATCAGGCCAGTTTGGTGTGAGAACATCCAGCTATTTGAAACGTTTGATTTCTACAATGAACTGTGGGACCTGGGCTGCCAGTGAACAGCTATGAGATCCCGAAGGTGAGGGATAAAGACTGGCCCAGTGTTGTGTGAGACAAATTGGGATGGGACTGCTATTTACTCTTAGGAGAAGGCCCAACCCAAACCTGTTTCTGGAAATATTCCTTTTCCTTCACATTCATTCACTGTTACACACCCTGGTGGAGCTAGGGCAGAGTTAGGGAAATGGACAGAGTTTGGGGTGGCCTAGACATATTTTATTTCCTTCCACTACAGGATGTTCTTGCCTTTCTACCAAGTTTAAAGAAAAGAGCTTGCATAAGGAAAAACACTCAGTATCCTTTTCACTGGAGAAAGAAAAGGTTACCCGTTTGGCTTGTGTTTGCAGAATTACCAAAGAGTGTTCTTCACAACCTCTATGACTTTATCACTGCCCAATCTGGCCCTTTATCATTGCACTAGAGAAAAAAAAAGAGGGGAACTGAAAAGAAAATAGTGTTAAATTTTTTGAGTCATTTTCTCAATATAAAAAAGGAATCCATATATTTGGAAGGAAGGAACTTAATTCTAGCAGTTTGGTAAGGAATTGAGGAAGAGACTGGTTAAATTAACATTTGAACCAAATAACAGAAAATTTTAAGTTTCAAAATTAGTGACCTCATTCTGAAAGGTGCTGGTCTTAGGACTGTTTCTCCATCCTTTTAGACTCCTATGCCCAGAGATGAGAAATCGTGCAGGAGGCTGGCTGACCTTGAAAGGATGGTCCAGCAGAGAGAGAGAGATGTCCTTCAGAGATTCAGTTTAGCCTATTGTGAAGGGCTCCTATGTCTGTTTCTGGATTGCTTTAGAATTCTTTTAGGCCTGGCTGGTGTGGCTGAGTGGATTGAGTGCCGGCCTGAGAACCGAAGGATCACCAGTTCCATTTCTAGTTAGGGCACTGGCTTGGGTTGCAGGCCAGGTCTCCAGTGAGGGGTGCATGAGAGGCAACCATGCATTGATATTTCTCTCCCTTTCTTTCTCCCTCCTTTCCCATCTCTAAAAATGAATAAATAAATAAAATCTTAAAATAAAAGAATTATTTAATAGTTTACCTGGTAAATAAATATTCAGAATCTCTGAGAGCATCTGCCTTTCAGGGCTCTTTGAAGAGTGTGACTTTTATATTGCTTGAGTCATATTTTACATTTGTTTTCATCACCTGTTACCTCTGTTGCTCCGGATAAAAGAAAAAAAACAACAACAACCCACTGTCAAGAGATTTGAAGAATAATTCTAATCTCAGGAGAAATTCTATTTAAAGTATTTCCTTAATGAGATCTTCCCTACCCAAATCTTTATTATTTTGTTTTGAGAGAGAACATTTCTAGTAGACCCCTGGAAGTTAGGCTGTGGGGAATAACCTCATTTATTGCTTGTTTCCCTTGGCTGGAGTGTAGCCTTCCCGAGAGGAGGTCAGTTTGCTCACTGTGGAATCCCCTACACTAGTACCTTGCCTGGCACAGAGGCAGCGTCTGAAGAACAACTTGGGTAAATGAATAAGAGAAATTACCTGACATATCAAGCACTGTGGGCAGAAAACAAAAAGCTGTGCTTTCAAATATGCACTTCCAATTTAAAATTACCAGGAATCGATTTAATATCAAACTGATTCTCATATCTGTGTGCACATACAGTGTCAGTAGCTTTGGGTATTCATTTATTCATCTTAATAAAAGTTAATGTTAGTCTGTCTTGTCCAGGAAGTGTGGCTCAGTTTGTTGGGGGGTCCTGTGGTTGACTGAATGTTCGCAGGTTTGATTCTTGGTCAGGGCACATAGCCAGGTTTCAGGTTCCATCCCCAGTCAGGGTGTGTATGAGAAGATGTTTCTCACATTGATGTTTCTCTTGCTCCCTCTCTGTTTGAAAGCAATGAAAAGTGTCCTGGGGTGAGGAAAAAAAAGTTAATGTTAATCTGAGTAATACTGGGAAACTGGTTAGAAGTGAAGAAATGAAGCCTGGAGTGTGATATAAGCTTCAGGAGCCTCCACAGTAAGATGATGGAACTGGACGAAGACTGCATGAATCCTTTTAATTCAAAATTACTAAGGAGGATGATCATCATTTGGGGGTTGTGTGTTTAACATTGCAAAGCTATATCTGGCCATAAGATGGCAGTATTATCTGTGTTACAACCAAGTACTATACTGTGTGTGCTATATGGAGCAAATAGAAATAGTCAATGCAGAGGGCCCATGAGGGATATAAATTCCTGCAGCAAAAATACTGTAGGTGAGGGGTACATTAGCTTGGGAAAACTAAGTATGAAAGAGAGAATTTCCTTTTGTGATTATTGGGAATAGTTTGAGGTGTGGCTTCCTTCCTTCCTTGTTTCCTTCCCTTCTTATTTGTAGTTTTTGTCTCTTTTTCCTTTCTTCCCATTTCCTTTTTTCCAGTTCTCACTTTGTTATATAAAAAGTGACAAGTCAAATGACACATAGATGTAAAAAAAGGTTAACATTTTCACCATTTTCTTTAAATCTCAACCTTCTGAAGTAACTAAAGTTAATAGTTTCCTTTCCTGTTTCACATTTCTTCCTCTATATTCATATATTGTATTTATTTAGATCTTTAAAAAATATCTTGCCCTGGCTAGTGTGGCTTAGTGGACTGAGTGCAAGCCTATGAACATAAGGGTCACAGGTTTGATTCCCAGTCAGGGCACATGCCTGGGTTGTGGGCCAGGTCCCCAGTAAGGGGCACATGACAGGCAACCACACATTGATGTTTTTCTCCCTGTCTTTTGTCCTCCCTCCCTTCTGTCTAAAAATAAACAAATAAAATATTTAAAAAAATATAAAAATATCTCATTGACTGTTGGAATATACATTTAAGTGGTAGAAAACATCTCCCATCTCTTCAGTAATGTCACAAAAATCACCACCATCATCACTAGCATACACACACACACATGTGCATAAAAAGAGAAACTCATTATAGAGAAATTGACCACTTCTGCCTTTGCTTTATGTCATTTTCCCATTTCTCATGTCTGTTCTTTGCACATAATTCTGTTGTTCAATGTTCACAGAATCACTTGGACTAAAACCTGTGGATTCATCTGCAGAAAATATTCATGTAAATACACTTGAATAAGGGAACCCAGAGCAGCTTAGGGGGAAGCTCAAAGTCACCCATTCAGGAAAGGAGCTCCTCCCCTAGTGTATGTTCTGGGGTTTGCATCCAGATTGAACTGTGTCCCTCACCCACAGGAAGGAGGCAGTGACCTGCTGGCTCCAGTGGTTCAGGAGCAGGATGCAGTGTCTGGCTCATGGTGTCCTGCTTCTGATGTGGGGAGTTTTCCTTCTTTGTGTTTTTTGTGACAATGGGAGGTAAGTCTCAAGTTAAATAGCAAACATAGTTGGGAATTTTCAAAATCATTTTCTTACGGCGAAATTAAATGGTTGCCACTTCTCACACTTTTAATAAAAGAATCTTTCCCCATATATATTTTCCTTGTGTGGTGCTGTCTTTGTCCTCATCCCTGTCCTTGTCCTTTTCCTTCTCTTTTTTAGCACAGTTTACTTCTATCTAAGGAACTTTTCTACCAAAGGCAAGTTTTTGTGATGCATGGAAATGAACATTTTAAATACTGATGTAGCTTCCAGGAGTGCTGCCTTGGTAACAGTCAGGTGTCTTCTCACAGGCACAGCGGGACAAAGCGTTCAGCAGCCTGCTGAGGTGACAGCTATGGAACTGCAGCTACCAGACGTCTGCATTCAACGGGCTGTTCTGGTACCAACAGCGTGATGGTGGAACACCCATATTTCTCTCTTAGCATGTTCTGGATGGTTTGGAGAGAAGAGGTCATTTTTCCTCATTCCTTAGTCACTCTGATACATACAGTTACTTTCTTCTGAAGGAGCTACAGGTGAAAGACTCTGCCTCTTACCTCTGTGCTGTGTGTGACGCATTGACTATGAGGCCCCTTCAGCTGCACCAAAATTCAAAGGCAGCCAGGCAGTGAGAAGTTGTATTTCCTGAGTGTATGCCTGCTCTGGCTTAAGACAGGGGATTTTAGAACCAGACTGCCTGAATTTCCAGTCCATTTTAAGAGTACCCTTTCTTGCATTGTAATTCTCTTATATTGTCTTCAAATTTTCAATGAAGTTTGTTAAACATTAAAACCTTACTGTCAACTAAGTTTAGAGAAAGAATAATTATTATTGTGGGTTTGTTACGATCCAAGGCAAAGCTGACCAAAGCTTAGTAGGTCAAATTGTAGGTTATTTGAGAATCAAAATTAAGGGCTCCTCAGGTTAATATAAGATATAGTTAGTCATATGTTACATAATTTGCTCAGTATTGAAGATTTGACAAAATTATCTTTGGGTGAACTTTTCAAAAAATCCTCATTAGATGATTTTTTTTGTTGTTGATTGTAAAAAGAGAGAAACATTAATGGAAGAGAAAAACATCCACCTGTTTACTCCCATACGTGCCACTATGAAGGATCAAATCTGCAAAGTTTTGTTGTACCAGATGATGCTCCAACCAGCTGAGGCACCCCGCCAGGACTCTTTGGATAAACTTTTTGAGAAAGAATTTGAACAGACATAATTCTGTTAGGAAGCAATCTATTATGAATCAAAGTCATTAAAATATTCATATTCTGTTTACTGGATAATTCTATTTTTGAACTCCACTTAAAGAGAGGCAGGTTAGAAAAGAGGGTTAGGGTTAGAGACTTTGGACTTTGGAATGCTCATACAGTATCATTATACATTAGAGTAAAATATAGGCAACAGTCTTAAGTAAGTTATGATCAATGGAACATTTTAAAGGTATATTAGTTTACTGCTGCATAACATATGATCACAGCACCCATGTATTTACTTAGATCTGTAGGTTAGAAGTCCAGGCAGTTTCAAGTGTTTCCATGCTTGGGATATCACAAGTCAAGCTGTTGGCTGGCTGAGTTCTGATCTGGAACTAAGGGCCTTTGTCCAAGTTCATTTCTATTATTGTCAGAATTCAGCTTCTTGTGCTTGTAGGACTGAGGTCCTCATTTTCTTGCTGTTTGTGGGCTTGGGGCATCTTTAGCTCCCTAAGGTCACCTGCATTCTTTCTCATGCAACCACCTAAATTTTTAAACGAGCAACAGCACTTCAAGTCTTTCTCATTTTTGGAATCTTTTGGCTTCATTATCTGTCTTCTTCTTCTGCCACAGACAGAAAACTCACATAGATTTAAAATGTCATGTGTGGACTTCTGGTCACCTCCTCACACAACCACATCAAAATTATAACTAAAGTATAGAGCAACCATCACTCAGAACCATCAGAAATCAAGTTGAATGGAAGTCTGACAACTACAGAATTATAGGAACCACATCCATCCAGACTGGAAGGAGAGGTGGAGACATGGAATGGGCTAGTGCTACACTCATGTGTGGTGGATAAAAATTTGGGAGGGGTATCTCGGGAGGGAGGGGTTGCAGCCTCACACCAGGCCCCCAGCCTACTTCCAGTGCCAGAAAGATGAGTCCCCATAATTTCTGGCTGCAAAAACCAGCTGGGATTAAGCTGGTAGAAGAAACTTGTAGAGCCTCAAGCAGTGTCTTAAAGAACCCACACATGGACTTATTCAGACTTACTCCCTCTGAGCTCCAGCACTGGGGTAGCAGCTTGAAAGGCACCAGTGGCATTAAGGGAAGAAGTGAATTTCTGACTTCAAGGCAAGAGCTGGCAAACAGCTTTCTCCCAGACAGAATGGAGAGGAGAGTCCACTGTTCCTTTTCTGAACCTTCCCTCAGAAAGCCACAGAGCAGGCAGTCAGGTGCCATATCTGAGACTTCTTCAACCTGGCTAACACTGTTTGCTCCACACTGGTGATTCCCTGAGGCTCACCCCACCCAATTTACAAGCCCACTTAAGTAAGCTATTAATAGTGGCTGGCACTGTTGGACCTGGCCTTTGGGATCGTTTTCCCACTCCTTATTTATTTATTAATTTATTTTTTTGCCTAGTCTCTTTGTTCTGTGGCTCTAATAATTGCATGGAGGACCCCTGTTATGTTGGTAGCATTTATAATGGGTATGGCCTGCTGTGTGATTATTGCCTAGTATTGGTGGAACCCCACCAGGGCCTATAACATTTGCTGTCCCCATACCCTTTTCTCCTCAACGTCAAACTCCCCATGCAGTCTCTCCATCTCTTAGATCACAAAGGTGGATACAGGTTATATTATCTTTGAGTACTTCATTCCTTTATTACTTAATAATATTCCATTTTGTGAGTGTGGTATATTTTGTTTACTCATTTGACAATTCATAGATCTTTTAGTTATTTCTACTTCTTGGCTATTATGAATAATGCTGAAATAAATATTTGTGTACAAGTTTTTTTTTGAAGATTGCATTTATTTATTTTGAGAGAGAAGATAAGGTAAGGAGAAAGAGAGGGAAAGAAATATCAATGTGTATTTGCCTGTTGCATGCCCCCCCACTGGGGACCTGGCCCACAACCAAGGCATGTGCTCTGACTGGGAATCGAACCTACGACACTTTGGTTCGCAGGCCAACACTCGGTCCACTGAGCCACACCAGCCAGGGTGTGTACAAGTGTTTGTGTGGACATGTTTTCAGTTTTCTTGAGTATTTGAGTGAATTTTCTGGGTTATGGTAACTGTGTGTTTAACATTTCGAGGAACTGCCAAATTGCAGCATTTTACATTCCTATCAATAATACATGAAGGTTCTAATTTCTTCACATCCTTTTTGACACTTGCCATTGTCTTTTTTTTTTTCAGTTATTAGAAAGAATGTGAAGTGGTGCCTTATTGTGAATTTTATTTTTACTTCCTTGGAGGCCAATTGTGTGAAAATACATTCATGCATTTATTGCCGATTTTTAAGTTGGATTATTTGTCTTTTTATTGTTGAGTTGTAAGTGTTCTTCATATATCCTGAATACAAGTTAGATGATTTATATTTAACATAATTACTGATGGGGTTTGGTTTACATCCACCATTTTGCTGCTTGCTTCTTATCCTCATTTTTTGTATGTTTTTTGTTCCTTTTGAATTTGGATTAAGTTTTAAAAATATTTTATCTCAGCCCTGGCTGGCATAGCTCAGTGGATTGAGTGCGGGCTGGGAACTAAAGTGTCCCAGGTTCGATTCCCAGCCAGGGTACATTCCTGGGTTGCAGGCCATAACCCCCAGCAACCGCACATTGATGTCTGTCTGTCTGTCTGTCTGTCTGTCTGTCTCTCCCTCCCTCCCTCCCTCCCTTCCCTCTCTAAAAATAAATAAATAAAATCTTAAAAAAAAATATTTTATCTCTACTATTACCTTATTAGCTATGCCACTTTATTTTAGCCATTTCTCTAGCATTTAGAATATGAGTTCTGTCTGGAAAAAGTCCAGCCATTATTAATACAACGAGAACTGTTTGCATGACAAATTCATTACCTGGCAGACAAGAGACTGGACTGGAATGTGTGTGGATGAACAATGACAACTAACTGTACTAGTCAGTGGGGTTGGTAGACATTGCTGAGTGAGCCTGTGTACTGTGTGGCCCTGCATTCAAAATGATTGAGTGAGTAGAGCAATGAATCTACATCAAATTTTGCATTAAGGTTGAACATTCCTCTGCAGAAAATATTCTGATGATTCAGAAGGCTGCAGCTACAGGCAACTTCATTAAGTTGCCAGCAAGTGAGACAATGTGTCTGTTCATGCATCAAGTCTCATGCAGAGTTTGTTAATAAAACATCAAATCACTCAAGTGACCCAGCCCCCCTACAGCCCAGATTTGGCAACCTGCGACTTCAAGCTTTTCCCAAAACTAGAATCACCTTTGAAAGGGAAGAGATTTCAGCATAAGTGAGATTTAGGAAAATGTGATGGGGCAGCTGATGGTGATTGGGAGAACTGTGTGAGGTTCCAAGGGGCCTACTTTGAAGGGACTGAGGTGTCATTGTTCTATTTACAACGTCTTATTTATCTTGCATCTTCCTTAATAAATGTCTCTATGTTTTCATATTACATGGCTGGATACCTTCTGGACAGACACATATATATCTTTAATGTAGTATACCATCAAATAATATTATACCACTGCCTGTATAATATAAGAATCTTTCAAACTACTATTTTTATCAGCCTTTTTCTCATTATTTTTATGTATTTTCCTCCTGTATGTCATAAATTTCACTATGTATTATTATTATTTTTTTGCTTTAAGTGGTCAAAACACATTCAAGGAGCTTTAAAATCTTGTCCTGGCTGGTGTGGTTAGTGGATAGAGTGCCAGCCTGCAAAACAAAGGCTTGTGAGCGAAAGAGTTGCTAATTTGATTCCCAGTCAGAACACATGCCTGGGTTGTGGGCCGGGCCCTCATAAGGTGTGTATAAGAGGCAACCACACAGTGATGTTTTCCTCTTTTCCTCCCTTCCCCTTTGTATAAAATTAAATAGATAAAATCTTAAAAAATAAATTCCACAAATTATTATTATTATTATTATTTGCTTTAAGTGGTCAAAATTCTTTTAAGGAGATTTAAAAACTTGACCTGGCTGGTGTGGCTCAGTGGACTGAGCACCAGCCTGAAAACGGAAAGGTTGCTGGTTCGATTCCCAGTCAGGGCACATGACTGGGTTGTGGGCTAGGTTCCCAGTTAGGGGTGAATGAGAGGCAACCAACTGATATATCTCTCACACATTGATGTTTCTCTCCTTCTCTTTCTTCCTTCCTCTCCCTCTCAAAATAAATAAATGAAATAAAAAAAACTGACTGGTTACAAAACTCCTTATGTTTTTTTCTTAGTGAAAGAGGTTACCTCATTCAAACAATCTGTAAAGTGTGGAATGAATATATATATATATATAATATATATTATATAATATATTATTGATTATGCTATTAGAGTTGTCCCATTTTTCCCCTTCACTCCCCTCCACCCTCCCCACCCCCTCCCACCCACATTCCCCTCCTTTAGTTCATGTCTATGTGTCATAAGTTCTTTAGCTTCTACATTTCCCATACTATTCTTGCCCTCCTCCTGTCTATTTTCTACCTATTGTCTATGCTACTTATTCTCTATACCTTTTCCTCCTCTCTCCTCCTCCCACTTCCCTGTTGCTAACCCTTCATGTGATCTCCATTTTTGTGGTTCCTTTCCTGTTCTATTTGTTTGCTTAGTTTGCTTTTGTTTTAGGTGTGGTTGTTACTGTGAGTTTGATGTCTTTTTTTACTGTTCATATTTTTTACTTCTTTTTCTTAGATATTAACATCTCTTAACACTTCATAGAATAAGGGCTTGTTGATGATGAACTCCTTTAACTTGGCTTTATCTGGAAAGCACTTTATCTGGAAAGCCCTTCCATTCTAAATGAAAGCTTTGCTGGATAGAGAAATCTTGGATGTAGGTCCTTGCCTTTCATGACTTGGAATACTTCTTTCCTGCCCCTTCTTGCCTGCAAGATTTCTTTTGAGAAATCAGCTGACATTCTGATGGGAACTCAGAATGTAGGTAACAGTCCCCTTATCTCTTGTTGCTTCTAGAATTCTCTCCTTCATTTTTACCTTGGGTAATGTAATTATGATGTCCCTTGGCATGTTCCTCCTTGGGTCCAACCTCTTTGGGACTCTCTGAGCTTCCTGGATTTCCTGGAAGTCTATTTCCCTTGCCAGAATGGGGAAGTTCTCCTTTATTATTTGTTCAAATAACTTTTCCACTTGTTGTGTTTCCTCTTCCCCTTCTGGTGCCCCTATAATTCGGATGTTGGCATGTTTAAAGATGTCCTGGAGGTTCCTAAGCCTCTCCTATTTTTTTTTTTGACTTCTTGTTCCTTCATTCTTTTCTGTTTGGTTGTTCCTGTCTTCTTTCTGGTCCATTCCATTGATTTGAAACCCAGGTTTCTTTCCATCACTATTGGTTCCGTGTGCATTTTTCTTCATTTCAATTATTGTAGCCTTCATTTGTTCATCTAATTTGTGACCAAAATCAACCAGTTCTGTGAACATCCTGATCAGCAGTGCTTTGCACTGTGCATCTGATAGGATGGCAATCTCTTGTTTGCGTCAAAGTACTGGATGAGGGGCTTTTATTTGTTTGAGCCATCTCCCCCCGCCCTTTGGTCTGGTTATGCCTGTTGTGTATGAGAGGTGGAGACTTAGGTGTTGATCAGGGTGGGGCACCTCAGTTGCCGGGTTGTGACGTTGTATGTGGGGCCGGGGTCCAAGAGGGAACAATGGCGCCTGCTCTGCTCTCTCTAGGAGTTTAGTCCCATCTGCCACTTACCACAAGTAGATTGGGCCCTTCTGGTGCTGGCTCTTGGGTGGGTGGGTTTGTGTACTTTCTAGAACTCTGTGGGTCTCCCCAAGGAGCTCTCTTGTGAGGCTGAGAGATTCTCCTGGCCTCAATCTCAACAGGTGTTTTCAATCAGTGCTTTTAGGCTTTGTTTCCTTGGGTTGTGTGGTCTGTGTCACTGCCTGTTTTTGCCTAGTTTATCTGTGCACGAATGTGTGACTGTGGACAGCAGGCTGCCTTGCACCCCTCACTGGGTCTGCTCGTTGCCTTTTCCGCTCAGGGTCTGCCACCGGTCTGTAAGCTGCCCCTGTGCTTCTGGGGTCTGCCAACTGCCATCTGTGCCCTGAGTGCCTGCCTCTGCTAACCACCGATTTTTCCAGCCGGGACCTGTTGATCCCTCTCTGTAGGCCTCCGACTCCTCCCCTCCTTACCGGTCTGGATGAATGGTTGTCAGACTTTCATTCAGTTCATTTCTCACTGTTCTGGTTGTTTTTTTGTTTCTAAATTTTTGTTGTCCTTAGTTTTGGTTGAGTGAGGAGGCACAGTGTGTCTACCTATGCCTCCATCTTGGCTGGAAGTCCCGGATTATACATATTTTTTGATTTGAACTTTTATTCAATCAGTAGAAAGACAAATGAGGAGGGGTTGGGTCAGATATTTCTGGACATTAGGTTAGTTCTAGGCTATATATTGGTCATTTTGGGAGTTCATGGCTTGGTATCAATTTACTGAATATTCCTGGGTGAGGTTTCACTTGCCACTGGCCTTTGAGTCCCTGGTGTGTATTGCAGTGGTTAGTACAGCGGCTAAACAAACTGATGTCATTCTAACTGCCAAAGTTTGGAACTCTTCCATAGTTGGAGGCTGCTGATTTATTGTCCAATTATTAAATTGCTAAATGAATGAGGTTACAACTGGAAATTCAGTGAAATGGAAAACTTTTAATAACACCCCCGAATATTCATGGATGGCAAATTCAATTATAGTCATTTGGTGATCACTTCAAAATCTTATGTTAGGTAGATAAAAATCCCTGTTTTCAAGCCTGAAATCCACTGTGTGCAGAATTTTGTGATCCATGATTTTACAGTCTACGCTTCTATATCATGTTATAAGAGGAGAAATGAATCATTGGAGGAGTTAAGGGAATTCATGGTAAGTGTTTGGAGTCTGTGGAAAATCTATTTGCAACAAGCAAATCTTTAAAAGTGAGCCAGAGTTTAATAGTTACTAGCTTAAGTTGATTGGATTAAAGGAGTTTTCCTTTCTTCTTTCTGCCTCACCTCTATTGTTAGTTATTTTAGGTGGATGTTGAGGGAGGGAGAGAGGACATAGTGAAATCTTCAAAGGAAGTTTATCCCTTGAGAGTGACAAATGAGCAGTGGTTTTCTGATATACCTAAACTTTCCTAAACCTAAACCACATTCCCATCTTTAAGATCATTACAAGGAAAGTAGTTGTAGTAATCAGGGTTCTCCAGAGAAAGGTAATCAACAGGATCTATCAATCATCTATCATCTATCATTTATCTTTATCATGTAATCATCTATCATATACCTATGTATCTATCATTTATTCATCTATCTCTCTATATCTATCATCTAATCTATTGATCAAAATAAATTATATGTATAAGAAAGAGAAAGAGAGAGAAAGATTTATTTTAAGGAATGGGCTCATGAGATTGTGAGGCCTGGTTAACCTGAAGTTTTGAGGGCAGACCAGCAGGCTGGAAACACTGGCAGGAGTCAGAGGCAGAATTCCTTCTTCTGGGAACCTCAGTCTTTTCTCTTAAGGCCTTCCACTGATTGTATTAGGCATACCCATATTCTGCAGGGTAATCTGCTTTACTTAAAGTCTATGGATTTAAATGTTAATCACATTTGAAAAAATACCCTTACAACAGCATCTAGACTGGTATTTGGCCACACAATTAAATACCATGGCTTAGCCAAGCTGACAAAGAAAATGAACCATCTGCAATAATTACAGGGATAAAATTATTATTACTTTCCAATGAAAATAAAATCAAGTGACTTGCCCAAGGGTACTCAGAGATATGATAGATATATTTGCTAAAGGAGCAAAAAGAAGCAGAATCCAAATTTTTAGATATGTTAACTCACAAAATAGGTCTTCACTCAATGATGTTCATTACTTCAGCAGGAGAGCAATAGAACCAAGACTAACTTGCTTTGATTTGACACAACTCCTTATAAACTTTCATACTTTATTTTCTCCCCAGATTTATTGAGGTACAAATGATAAATAAAAGTTGAATATATTTAAGGTAACAGTGTAATGATTTGATGTATGTATACATTGTGACATGTTTACCACAATCAAAATACTTTTTTTATTTTCATGATACAAAATTTAAGCTTAAAGTTGATATCAGGTCATATGTCTTAAAGTATGCCATTTATTTATATTAACTAAAAATACATTTCTTCTATAATAAATGTGGCTTTGGAATCAGTTTAAATATAGTTCTAATGTGCCATGGTAATTACTAATTAAAATAGAAATGGCAAGTAGGCTTAGTTCTGCCATACTTGGCTAGAGAATGACAAAGGTATTGAAAAGGACACATGCAAAATTACAGAGAATGAAAGATTAAAAAAAATCCAAGGGGCAACAGTAAAAGAGTGGAACTATTTAAACAGAAAACCAGTTACCAACGTCCAAAGCAGAGATTTTTTAAATTTTGTATTTAAAAATATTTTGTTTTCCTTAATTTATTTCAGGAGGAATTATGAAAGACATGGGTTAAAGAATATGAATCAGCTGAATTATCCCTGCATAATAGGAGAAAACTTGTGAGTTTTACCACCTCTTTCCCTGCTTTGCCTGCTGTGCTTGTTGTGGGTTTGCACATGTGTGCACGTATGTTTATGGTGTTCAGCAAGACTCGATCTTAATCACTTGTCTGATATGATACATGAGTGTGTGGTGTTTAGAAGTTTAATAGAAGGCCTTTTAACTTATGAGAATTATTTTAACCTCTCCTTTGTCTTATGACTCACTACTTCTTCATTTTGTTGCTTTCTATGAGGGTACCTATACACACACATCACATACACGCACATTCTCCAAGATTCCTCAAAATGCCTAGGGTTCTGACTTGTCACCTTTTAGATTTTGCCATAGCACCAGTTTCTTTTTTTCTACTTATTAAAAAAGTCATAGAATTATGAAGATTTGGGGTTGGGTGGGATCAAGACCAGCACTTCCCCCTTTCTCTTTGCATTTGAATCCCTAGCATGCTTTCTGGCTAAGCACTCATAAACCTTTATAGAACAAATGTAAAATATGACACAACCTTCTGAAGAAAGAGTGAGTCTCTTCTACTAGCAGATGGTCATTCAGTCTTTGTTTATTTGTTGAAGCAAGGCTGTGATTATTACCACCGAAGAAAGCGTGTGCTTTTTGTGTTCTGAAAGCCGGTATACAGATTAGATTTGTGCCTTTCTGGAGAAGAAATGGAACACCACAGCTGAGGAACAAGTGCTCTATTCTCCTGGGCTTCCTTACTCTGTGTCACTCTCTGGAACATAATTTACCATGACTACTTTCTTGGAACATATGGGAGAGATGCTGTTGAGTGCTTTCTCTGTGTGCAGAGAGGAGGACACCGTTTAGCTCTTACCTTAAAAACAGTGCTGGCTGCTGTGGCTCAGTGGATTGAGCACCAGCAAAAGAGTCACTGGTGTGAGTCTCAGTCAGGGCACATGCCTGGGTTGCAGGCCAGGTCCCTGTGTGTGGTGTGTGAGAAGCCACAACGTATTGACGTTTCTATCTCTTCTAAGTCCCTTCCTTTCTGTCTAAAAACAAACAAACAAATAAATAAATAAAATCTTAAAAAAATCAAAGAATTCTCACCTTTGAGACCTCAGAGCATCTTTCTTTTTTTAATCTTATTTTTAAGATTTTATTTATGTATTTTTAGAGAGAGAGGAAGGCAGGAGAGAAATATCAACGTGTGTTTGCCTCTTGAGCTCCCCTTCCTGGGGACCTGGCCTGCAACCCAGGCATGTGCCCTCACAAGGAATTGAATTCGTGACCCCTTGGTTCACAGGTTGGCACTCAATACACTGAACCACACCAGCCAGGGCAAAAATCTCTTTTGATTCCTTTCTTCCTCTGTGTCTTCGTTTGTTTTTTTTTTCTCTTTCTTCCCTACCTTTCTCTCTCCCTCCCTTCCTTTTTCCTGGTTCACAATATATTCATAATATGGTATTTTTACTTAATATATTATTGACATTTCATGAAAATAGCTTGCAATCTTGGCTGTATGTTGGAATCAACAGGAAGCTTTAAAAGTACTGTTGGGTCTGAATTAGTTGTTTGGAATGAGTACTGGGCAGCAAAATTTATAACCACCACCCTCAAGCACTGAAAATCACTGCTTTGTTATGTATAGACCTAACTCATTCTTATTAGTGGCTACATAATATTGAGGCTGTGCTAAAATTAATTTACCTATTTTTCTATTGATAAACATTTAGTTTATTTTTAGTACCATGTTTTGCTAGAAATATTTAAAACGTATATACCTCGCAGATTCCTTTATTTCTATGAAGCAGAGTGGATCAAAAGTAGGTTTATACTCATTGGTATGGAAAATAATACAATAAATGATAAATAACAATACAAGAATAAGCTCTGTGTTTTGCATACTCACAACTGTATATCTACTTTTGCTCCACCCTGTAGAGTACTAGAAGTGGGATTCCTGGGTTGGAGCTATAAGCATTTAAAATTTTGAGAGATACTGCCAGATTATTTACCAAAGAGGTGTTAACAATATCTTCTTCCAGTAGCAGTCTACAGCCTGCTTACACCTTTGCTGGTCTGAAGAGGGACAAAAAGTATTTGGTTGTTTTTTTTTTTACCTACTTCTGAAGTTAAGCATCTTTTCATGCATACTTATTTGTCATTTGCATTTTTTCTGATTTGCCTACTTATATTTCCCCCCATATATTTAATTGTCCTTTCTCCTTCCTTGCCAAATTTTAAGAGGTCTTTGTATAATAAGATATTGTTCCTTTTTGGTCAGATGGGTTGTGATATTTTCTCCTAGTCTACTATATGTTTTTTTAAAACTTACATGACATTATATATATTTTAAATTGTTGAGAATGTGTGAAGAAACTTACCTCAATTTTTATTTTTCATAATATTTCAGTATTAGCTGTACACAGTTGTATTCAAGTTCTACTATATTTATTCAGGTTTCAAAAACAAAACAAAACAAAACAAAACAACAACCACCATTGGGATTTTGTTGGGGAATAGAAAAGCCCTGTGACTATTATTTTAAATAATGCTGTAATTAATATTTTCTGCTTTTTCCCAAAGATTTTATTTATTTATTTTTAGAGAGAGGGTAAGGGAGGAAGAAGGAGAGGGAGAGAAAGAGTGATGTGCAAGAGAATCATCAATTGTTTGTCAACTTACATGTTGAACATGTAAGGAAAAAGAATCTGGAAATGTTTGAAGAAGACTTCTGATTTCACAAATAAAAAAACACAATTTGGGGCATAGACTCATTTTCAGGAACTGGTGTAGTTGAGAGAGAACCTATTTTCTTGATTTGTACTGTTCTGTGGGTTATTGACTCTGAAAAGCTAGAAATCACACTTGTATATTATACAGTTTAGTGGTATCAATCTTTAAAAATTTTTTAAAATTGTTATTCAGCTACCATTGCACCCATTTCCTCCCCACCACTCTCCCCCACCCCATCCACCCCACCTCCCAGAGTCAATCCTATCCCTACTTTGGCTTTGTCCATGGGTCTTTTATACAAGTTCCTTGATGACCCTTCCCCTTTTATCCCCTGTTATTTCCCTCACCCTACCCTCTGGTTACTTACTCTTAGGTATATTTTCAACGTGTTTAAGCCTTTACTTATTTATATTGAATGACATTTTTTACTTTTCATAGTAATTTTATTTTGACAACATCAAGGTCAATATATATGAAGTATGCATTTTAAAACAAACCTAATCAAGGTAACATTTAATACATAAAAGACACCAATTTTAATTGTAAATTTTGACAAGTTTTTACAAAAGCATATATACACCCATATAACCACCTCCCTAATCAAGATACAGAACATTTCCAATACTCAAAAATGTTTCTTCAGCCCCTTCTCAGCCAATCTTTCCATCCCACACAAGCATCTAAGGATCTGATTTTTGCCACTAAACATTACATTTGTCTTTTCTAGAGTTGCATTTAAATTACATCACACAAAATGTACTCTTCTGTTCCTTTACTTTTTGCTCTGCTTGCTGTTTCTGAGGTCAGTCTGTGTTTGTGTGGTGTCAGAGTTTGTTCCTTTTTATTGTTGAGTAACATTTTATTGCCTGAGTATACCACAGTTTGTTAATTCATTCATATATTGATGGACATTTATTTGGGTGGTTCCAGTTTTTTTCCCTACTTTTTTCTTTTTAAATTACAGTTGACATACAGTATTATATTAGTTTCAGGTATATAGCTCCTTGTTTAGACATTTATATAACATAAAAACAAATATTAACTTATAACTGATAAAATGTAATCACTCCAATAAATCTAGTACCTATCTGACACCATCTATAGTTATTGCAACATTGACTATATTTCCTATGCTGTACTTGACATCCCTGTGGCTATTCTGTAACTACCAATTTGTACTTCTTTATCCCTTTACCTTTTCCCCCACTCTCCCAGATTCCCCTCCCAACTGGCCACCATCCTGAGGTTCTCCATATCTATGATTCTGCTTCTGTTCTGCCAGTTTGCTTAGTTTGATTTTTAGATTTAATTATTGATAGTTATATATTTACTGATATTTTAATGTTCATAGTTTAGATCTTGTCTTTCTTCAATAAGTCCCTTTAACATTTCATGTCATATAGGCTTGGTGATGATGAACTTCTTTAGCTTTACCTTGTCTGGGAAACACTTAATCTGCCCTTCCATTCTAAATGATAGCTTTGCTGGATAGAGTAACCTTAGATGTAGGTCCTGGCCTTTCATGACTTTGAATATTTCCTGCCAGTCCCTTCTAGTCTGAAAAGTTTCTTTTGAGAAATCAGTTGACCATCTATAGTAACTCCTTTTTAGGTAATCATCTGCTTTTCTCTTGCTGCTTTTAAGATTCTCTACATTTATCGTTTGGCATTGTAATTATGATGTGACTTGGTGTGGTCCTCTTTCTATCCATCTTGTTTGAAATTCCTTGATTTTAGCCCAGTGAAATTCATATTGAATTTCTAACTTACAGAACTGTAAGATAATAAATTTGTGTATTGTTAAGCTTCTCAGTTTGTGGTATGTTATTAGAGCATGAAAAGGAAATTAATTCAGATTATTTATATGGGATATTTTTGGCCAATAAGGGAAGCATATATGCCTTATGAAGAAAAAAAAACTACAAAACTCTGCTGGGAAACTTTGGAGTGATAGAGATTTACACATGCTCCTGCATAGGAACAGAAGCATTGTTAAGGGTGGTGGGGGTAGGCTATGAGAGTGTAGAAGGAGATAAATGGAAGTGAAAGGAGACTTGGGGTAGTGTATAGCCAGTATAATATACAGATGATGTATTATAGAATTATATACTTGAAATCTATATAATTTTATTAACCAATGTCACCCCAATAAATTCAATAAAAAATAAATAAGTAAATAAAATTTAAAAAGTGATTAAAATAAAATTAAAAAAATAAATAAGTAAAAATTTCATTAAGACATTAAAAACAGTGTTAATATAATGGGTTTTCTTAAACAATTAAAAAATTTAACATACTTATAAAACACAAGATTTTTTGACTAAGTTTTTCAGTAATACTATAAAGTTTATTTGAAGAAACAAACAGGTGAAAATAGTTAAGAGGATATGTGGATTTGCATAATTTTTAAGCTGTTAATTTATTAAAATAACTAGTGTCAGTCATTAGACTAAAATATACCAGTTTACTGTGGAATGGGCAAGTCCATATCAAGAGGACTGCATGGCACATCGCTTAGTAAAGAGGATGATGATGTACTGTGGCCAAAGAGAGTAGGATTAGATCCCACTACACATGGACAGAGAGCTTCCATATAAAATTAATGTAATATCAACTTCAATGGGATAACAAAATGGTATACAGTACACTTAATACTAAAAATATATCTAATCTTTCTCTGCTTATTCTGAGAGAAGCTGAGAATTGATCGGGGCCTTTGGGTCACTATTCTACCAAGTTCTGTTAACTTGTAGAAATAATGCTTATGAGCACTCTGGAGAACTGGCTGGCAGACAATATGGACATCTGCATATACAACAGAGACTGAGTGACTCACTAACTCTGGCTAAGAGGTAATAAACAGTTGAAATGTCAGAAAGTACTCAAAGGGATGAAAAATTAGAGGTGGTTTATTAAATAAACCAGGAAGTGCTCATAAAAATATCTATATATCATTGCTTGAAAATTGATAGATAAATGTAGCATGTCAGTCCCTTACAATTTTCATATGAAATCAAAATCAAAGTCAGAGTTTTATATATCCATGGTAAAATGAAGCCAGGGTATCACTGTTATACCCACTTGAAAAACTTAGAAAAATGAAGTAATTATGCCTTTACTTCTGGACTCTCATACTGATGGATTTTTGTACCTATTACTATCTTTTATGCAGAAAGAAATCACCAATGTCTTATTTGTTTATTTGTATTTTGGCAATATTAGCTACTCTATTGCACAGAAGATGGTTGTAGCCAGAGGAATTTATATAACTACTGAATAGAAAGTTGCGGAACGGATTTTTATATGGATAATGATCCCTGTTACTCCTTTAAAGTGGGTGAACCAGAGAACCAAGAATCGAGATATTCTCATGTTATTCTTCTGTGTATTCAGCAAGTAGCTAAGCACACTTAATTTTTTCCCCGAGTCTTAAAAGTGTTTTCTGTGAAAAGGAAAATAAATGTTTTATTTTACCTCCTGAGAGAGCAGGGAGGACTAGTGCAATGGGAAATGGGCAGTATTAGAAATTTGCTTGCAACTATGGAAAACAAACAAGCTAGAAATTGTTGCTCTGGGGTAGTTTAACCAGCTGCCACCGTGAGGACTGCCACAAAGCATCATCTTGTCTGTCCCATTGCCTGTGTGACTCTGCACAGCTGATTCCTAAACAAGGCAGTTCTATTAGAGCTCTTCGAGAGGCTGTGTCTCCTGTTGCCTGCCATTGCCTCAAACAAAAGTATTTCACACAAATTTTCTAATTCAGGTCAGTATTCCACCAATTAGTTCCAATGGATGTAGCTTTATCCTACACAAAGAATTATCTTTGGGAGACTACTCCATTAATTTTCAGATTTGTCTGTGGGAAGTTAACTTGTGTTACCCAGAAACCCTCAAGGATGCTTTTCTAACCATGCCTCTGTACAACTGCAATGGTTTGCATGGCATGACTTTCCTTCCTAACACATTCCCTGGCAAAAGTACTATAAAAAATGAGATGGGTCTTGTGACTTGCAAGTTTATTAATCACAGGCTTATTGTGAACACCTTCACTGATTGCTGAGGAAATCCCAGCTGCATCTAAGCATGCCATTCTCTCTGATGGAGGCAGAGTGAGTGGTTGGGTCCCAATGTGCCCTGCTTTTGGTATATGGTATGTGAGACACTGCTGCCTGGACTAGCCTTCTCACATCTCCCATTGTCCCAGTCTATTTAGTGCTCTTAGAGCACTTTCCACAGTGTTGCAGTGTGTGTCCCTACAGGTATATGGAAGATGCTGGATTATAGGCTGTTTTATTCAACTTGGTATTTTCTCCCAGAAATTAATACAAGACTGAGTGACTGTGAAGTGTTTAGTAATAAATGCTTAGTTGGATGAATCCTCTACATAATAACTGGAATACTTTCATTAGAACATAAGTTGCATCATGCCTTTTGTGTACTTAAACCAGTCTAGTGGCTTCCAAGTGTACTGAAACAGATTCTAAACTCCTTGAGAGGACACGAGAGTGTATTTATACCTCTCCAGTATCATCTCTCACCATTCTCTGCCTCACAGTCTAAGCTGTAACCACAATGGTCTACAATTTCTGGAACCAAGCCAAGGTCTTTCAGAGCATAGGTCTTCACACCCACGATGTCCTCTACTTAGAATGTTCATCATCTCTCTTTTCTTATGGTTAGCTCCTTTTCATCTTTCAGACCTTAGTTTAAAGGTCATTTCCTCAGAGAGGTGCTTCCTGACCACCCCCTGTAAAGAAAATCTCTCCTCTAACTGTCTAACTGCATCCTGCTCTCTCCTTTCTCAGCATTTGTCACCACCTGTAATTAAAATTTATTTATATGTTTGTTTTCTATTTTTATGAGACTCTAAACCACAGGAAGGAGGAACTATATGTATGTTTTATTTATGTCTATAAGCCTAGTAGTTAGCACATATTAGATGATCAGTGAATATTTGTCAAATGAAGGAATAATAAGACAACCCTACTTCATTACCCTGATAGCAGACTTTTCGTGGACACTTGAGGATATCAATAATTTCGGTGGTTCAAAGTGTTTTTTTCAAAGTCACCAAAGTCATATGCAAACTCACTTTGTCTGATTTACTGGTGTTTGCTATGCTGTTTAGGAAAGCTTCTGAATGACTGGTGTGGGCAAATGGTGTCTAGAAATCTGAAGGTATCCTTAGACTTTAGTTATTGCCCTAAGACAAAAGCAGGGAAAGACAGCACAGTATAATGAAAGTAGCATGAGTTTGTGATGATACACTTAGGCTAACATCCTGCTTCCATCATGTCCTACCTGGTGACCTTGAACATGCTATTAGTTTCTCTGAGCTGTAATTTCTTCTTGTGTAAATAAGTGTAATACCTACCTCACAGGGTAGTTGTGAGATTGAAGTAAATGCAGAGTGCCTACAAAAATTTCCAGTATATGAAAGATATTAAAAATCATAGTTTTGATATGATTATCAAATATTGGGCCAGGACATAATGTTATAATGACTGTCACACACAGTTATGTGTCATTTAACAATGGGGATACATTCTGAAAAAATTTATTGTTAGGTGATTTCACCATGCAAACATCACAGGGTGCACTTATACAAACATGAATGGTGTAACCTCCTTACACATCTTGGCTCTGTGGTACAGTGTATTGCTCCCAGACTACAAACCTGTACAGCAGGTTATAGTGCTGACTACTATAAACACTGTGGTATTTTTGTATCTAAACATGGAAAGGGTACAGTAAAATATGGTTAAAAGATGAAAGTATGGTATAACTGTATCAGGCACTTGCCCACGAATGGAGCTTGCAGGACTAGAAGTTATTCTGTGTGAGTCAATAAGTGAGTGGTGTGTGAAAGTGAAGCACATTACTGCACTTCTGTAGATTTTATTAACACTGTCCCATAAGTCTCCACTGCTTCCTTCTCAAAGGGTCTGAAATTGAACATTAAAGCTGTCCATTCTGCTCCATGAACAGGGATGTGGGCCAGATTGGAAATACTGAGAAGAAACTGTCTGGATAAAGCATAGATCACCATAACAACAGTCTCTGTTGGGAGAGAGTGAAAGGTGGCCTGGAGATCACTAGGACTAAGAAATCAAGATGGAGAGATAAAGGAACACAGGGACTGACATGGCAGTGTGATTTTGACTATTACAGGTTGGTGGAGGGTCATGTTAAGGAACTCTGTGGTATTCATAAAAAAAGAGGGTGTTTAACATGGAGAGGCTGTAGAACTGAGGATTCAGTTTTTTGACTCTGGAAATTTGCTTTTTGTTACTTTGACCCTATCTGGCACAAAAGGCTCTTTCTGACATTGACTTGATGAAAGAAATAAAATTAGTAGATTCTTTACGTGATTACAACCTAAAAATATTTCTGAAGTCTGGGACAGGCTGGCTGCACACTACCACAGAAGCTTTCACTAAAGTGGCAGTGATGCTTGACACTTGTTAAGGTATCTCCCATGGACCTGTGTCTTGTACAGGACCTGAGGTCCTCAATGAAGACTCCACACAATGTGCTCTGAAGACCATCAAGCTGACTCTGGGGGGCTATAGTGCCCTCTGAATGTTTAGTGCTGGGGGGACAGCCCCTCTGTGCTGAACCAGGCCAGTGGCTGACTGACTGGGATGTAATCTGTGCTCTCAAAAGTAAGGTGCTGTGAGTGAGGGAATCTATTACCGAACCCCACAGTATTGCTTCCATCAGAGAAAAAAAATCTTCCTGAACCACATACCTTCCGTTTCTTAGAGGAAATTATAATCTTATGGAACCACTGTTGTGTATGCAGTCTGTCATTAACCCAAGGGTTGCTATGTGGCACATGACTGGTCAATATGGTAAGTACCTTATATTTAGTAAGGTATTTCTTTATCTGAAACACAAAGCATACTATTGGCATAGCCATTTTTATTTTGTTTCTTTCCTCTCCTTCCTACACATTAACTTGTTCAAAGCATTCTTCATGTCTGTATTCCTTAGGGTATAGATGATGGGATTCAGCAGGGGGGTGACAGCAGTGAAAAACATAGAGAACACCTTGTCCTCCCGGAGGCTGATGGACGGACGAGAATAAATGAAGATGCAATGTCCCAGGAACAGTGTGACTACGGTGAGGTGGGCTGCACAGGTAGATAGGGCTTTCCACCTGCCCTTGTGGACCTGCTGCCTCAGACTCACCAGGATGACAGTGTAGGACACCACGAGAACCACAAAACAGACCACAGAAATAAGCCCACTGTTGGAGATGATGAGAATCTCAATGATGTGTGTATCAGTGCAGGCCAGTTTGACCACCTGAGGTACATCACAGAAGAAGTTGTCAATCTCATCAGGACCACAGTAGGGCAGCCTGATGGTGAGGGAGGTCAGGGCAATGGAGTGAATGGTCCCCCCTGTCCAGATGGTCACAGCCAGTAGCACACATACTTTCCAGTTTATCACTGTCATGTACTGCAGGGGGTTTGCAGATGGCCACATAGCGATCATAGGCCATGACAGTGAGGAGAAAGATCTCTGTGCAGGCAAATAGGTGTAGGAAGAACATTTGAGTTACACAGGCATCAAAGGAAATGAGCTTCTCCTCTGACCAGGTATCTATCAGCATCTTGGGGACAGTGACCGTGGAGTGGCAGACGTCAATAAAGGACAGGTTGCTGAGGAAGAAATACATGGGGGTATGGAGCCGGCGGTCATAGGTAATAGTTATGACAATGAGGATGTTCCCAATCAGTGTCAGGACATAGAGAATGAGGACCATGACAAACACGGCCACCTGCACCTTTCGATTTACAGATAAACCTTGAAGCTTAAAATATGTCACTAAAGTACTTTGATTGAGCAGGCCAGCCTCTTGCATTTTCTTTGTTGGATACTCCTGTCAAGAATTAGAAAAAAACAAAACAGATCTGAATTAATTATTTGGTCACTTAATTTCTTCTATGCCCATGACTTTCCTCTGCATCTAGAATTTATGGTAAAATATTTTATTTTAAATAAAATATTCAGCATCTTAAATCATGCTGGACATATAGTAAGTGCTAAGTGTACACTCTTTTGGAATAACAGAATAGAGAATCTTGGTTTACAAAGAGATGTAAAGCAACCTTCGGTAGGAAGACAAAAAACAAGTTATTTCTCCTTCATTACTGTAATATATCAGTGCTTGGATTTAAGTTACAGAGTTTTACAGGAGAAGAAATTAAAATTCTCTTTACTTCAAGTAAGCAATTTGTCAAAGGTCACATCAATACTTGCCTTGAACACAATTTTTCTTTACAGTTCTGTGACTGCATTTTCTACTAACCCAAATTACTTGCTACACTTTTGGCTCTGTCATGATGCCCTGAGACAGTAATTACAGTGATCTAGTTTTCAGAAGACACAAGTTTTTCACCAAGCTACTGGCCAACTGGCAATGTGGCTTGTTATTTTTAAAACAATTCTTTAGAGGAACATAGATAAAATCCTGGAAACCTTGAAAAGTCTGGAGAGGGTGAGGAAGGCTTGCTTTTCCTCCACCCTTCAGATGAAGATTGACTTGCTCATTCTTAAGCTGGAGGTCAATGTTCAGGTCTAATAGCTTCACTGTCTTGAGTATATTATCCTTAGATCTTCTAGAAATCTAGTTCTGTTGCCTGGCCACAAGTGAAACAAAAGTAGTTGTTTTATTTTCTTTTACATTAGTCAACCTTTTACTCAAGTCTCATTATGTTTAATAAGAAATATATATGTATATATATTATAGATCACTAGATCTTAGCCCTTAAATGGACTGGAAAGTTTTCCTATTGTGTTCTTTTTTAACTTTACAAATAGAGAAAATGAGGCACAGAGAGGTAAAGCAACTGGCTCAGGCTCACAGAGAACTGGAGTAATAACTGGGTCTGAAGCTCAGGCCTCCTAATTCCTAGTCCAGGCTTTCTCCACTCTACCAGAACTTTGACCTGCCTTTTGGTGGTGATGGGCATAATTGGGATGTTAGGTAGAATGGGTCTGTGACCTCCCACTTTTTTTCCTGGGTGTTTTGCACCAGCTTGGGTGGGCATCTGTGGGGAGCCTCTCTGTACCTTGCCTCCTCCATGCTGCTGCCTTGATGCATGGTCTTTCAGGGGTGGCCCACCCAAGCAGGCTACCCCTCTTGGTTCCTTGTGCCCTATCATCTGGTTCTCCCTTCTTCCCATCATTATCAAAACTCATATTTTATATCCTCTCTCCAGATATAGATATCAACTCCACATAAAAATAAATCAACTCCACATTTCTTATGAAAAAAGACAACACTTTTCTTTTCTGCTCCTAGTTCTTACTTTCTCCTCAAATATTTCCTAAATCTAATCATGCTGAACAATGGCCTTGTGTCCATATCAGAAGAAAGACTAATGGTAGTATAATATCAGGGCACTAGAAAAGGACATCTGTGATAAAGAAGGAATTTGGGGGAGAGGAGACCTCTTTCAGTGAAATTAAACTCATGGTATCCAGTGTTTAGATTCATATTTATAGTAATACTTAATGTAGCTATGGATTCATTTTACTACATAAACATTTTTCTTAGTGTGTTCACTTAAATCTGTTGCTCCAGAGAACACTTTTAAATGTTTAATGATTTACAGCTGTTATCTTTGTAATTTGTTAAGTTCTAATAAGAATGATTACAAAATTAAAAGCTGAAAAACTGACCACAAATGGAGCCATGGACTTGTTTTAAATTCAGTATGAGAAATTCTAGTCGCACAGATAGGAAAGGGTTTAAAGAGTGAGAAGTAGGTCTAAATTGAAGATTTTTGTTTTATTATAATAATTTTTTTCTATTTCTGTGGAGCCATGGGAAAATGCTTTGAAAAATGGAGATGTGTCCAACTACAATGGGAATTTGGTGTTAGTTTACATCAACAATATGGTGCACAAAACGAAGACCTAGTGTCTATCTCATATTTGTCAGAAAATGGGGGTAAACAGGAGGAAAAACAGAATAAAACTAAAATGTCTTTGAAACTCACCCTGGGTTGTTCCTGATGCTTCAGCAGCTCCAAAGGATGGTGAACTGTCATAGTCTCATAGCTTCAATTTCAACAGTATTATGTGCCAGTAGAAATAGCAGTTTATTTGAAGTTGGACAAATCAAATAACCCCACTTACCTTGATTTTTCTATGAAGAGGTTCAAAATCCTTGAGTTTCCTTTTTGTCTTGTTCACAATTTTTGTAATAAAACATAGTAGCTATATTTGGGGATATTTTACCAGAGGTATTTCAGGATTTCTGCAAAAATCACACATTGTACCTATTATTGTGATAGTTTTTTTCAATATGTGGAGTATGTATCTCTGTGCTAAGCTTTTCTAGAATTGGTTTCCAGTGAATTGAAGATGTGGTATAGGAATGGTGTATTTTTTGTACTTTGTTAGACTGCTGTGATGAGTAGAAAGGATCGAAAGCCACTACCAAACACTTTTGCAGGCCATGCTAGTTTACCGGGACACTTCAAATGCCAACTTGACCAAATTGTTTAGGATCTATGCAGCTGCAGCACTGGTGTTTTCCTACAGAATTATATAGGCTTTATGTCCTTGGGAATTTTCAAGCAATGATATCAGCTTGCCTTGAGTAACTAGTTAGAAAAAGTAAATTCTATGGGGACTGCAGTTACAGACTTTGCAAATATCACTAAGGCAATGTAATGAAAAAGCAAGACTTTGACATCTAAATCTTTAGGATGTGTTTACATGTGATTAAATAAGCTACAATTTAGTGATTGTTAACTATGAATTAAGTATTAGGTAAGGGGCTTTCATGTTTTCTTATTTAAATTAATATGAAAACACAGAGATGAGGGAAGGGTAATGGAGTTAAGAATTTAATCGTTTTCTTGCCAGAGAGGACAAATGTTTGGACTCTAGAGTTAGAGTGTATAAGTGGGAATTTCAGTGCCCTAGATACATAAATTTTAGCAATTTATTTATCTTCTTTGGGCCACAGTTTTCTTATCCATAAAACATGAATAAAACTGGTAAAAAATTTTAGAACTCTTTGCAAAGCATGTGGCACTTAGTAAATGTGTTATGATATTAATTTAATTTTGTAATATGCAGTTCAAACAAGCAATCAAACAACCGAACTAGCCACCATCAACTACCAGCTGAGTTTTTTGGCATCACTTATTCATTATTTTGGATAGCCATGAAAATTTAGAACTTCACGTGTGAATTCCCCTTGTACTTTCTCTGTTTAGATATATGAGTTTGGTGGTTTAAGTTGGTAAGAAGACTCAAAGAAGAGAGATGGAGATTATACTTTGAGTTCGAATTGCAAGATTGAATATTTATGTGGAATGATTAGGATATTCTAAACAGAGGGTATAGAGCTAGAAGCAAGTCTCATAGCTGATTCTTTTCCATGCAACAGTGTGTAGAAGAGAGAAGATGGTAATAGAAGAAAAGTATCAGAAGTTGCCAAAAGTTCTTGCTCCCAAGGACTGTGCTTTAGGTTCCTTTTCCCTCAGTTTTCTTTTTGGGTTTATTATCATTGATCAGAGGCAAGCATTCTAAAAATATATTTTATGGATAATGATATTACAGTGGTCCCATTTTTCCTCCTTAATTCCCCTCTGACCCGCACGCCCTTTCCTACCATCATCCCCCCTGCCCTTAGTTCATGTCCATGGGTTGTGCAAATAAGTTCTTTGGCTTCTCCATTTCTCATACTATTCTTAACTTCCTCATCTGGTTTGTACCTACCATTTATGCTTCTTATTCCCTGTATCTTTCCCCCCCCCCCCATTCTCCCCTCTTCCTATCCCTGCTGATAACCCTCCTTGTGATCTACATTTCTCTGATTCTGTTTCTTTTCTAGTTGTTTGTTTTAGTTTTAGTTTTTTTAGATTCAGTCATTGATAGTTGTGAGTTTGTTGTCATTTTACATTTTAGATCCTCTTCTTTTTCTTAGATAAGTCCCTTTAACATTTCATATAATAAGGGCTTGGTGATGATGAACTCTAAGTTGACCTTATCTGGGAAGCACTTTATCTGCTGTTCCATTCTAAGTGATAGTTTTCTGGATAGAGTAATCTTGGGTGTAGGTCCTTGTCTTTCATGACTTTGAATACTTCTTTACAGCCCCTTCTTTCCTGTAAAGTTTCTTTTGAGAAATCAGCTGATAGTCTCATGGCACTCCTTTGTAGGTAACTGTCTCTCCTTTTCTCTTACTGCTTTTAAGATTCTCTCCTTTGAGCTTGGGCTGTGAACCAAAGTGTTGCAGGTTTGATTCCCAGCCAGGACACATGCCTAGGTTGCAGGCCATGGCCCCCAGCAACTGCACATTGATGTTTTTTTCTCTCTCTCTTTCTCCCTCCATTCCCTCTCTAAAAAAATAAATAAAATATTAAAAAAAGATTCTCTCCTTATCTTTAATCTTGGCTAATATAGTTATGATATGTCTTGGTGTGTTCTTCCTTGGGTCCAACTTCTTTTTATTCAGATATATTTTTTAAAAAATTTATTTATTTATTTTTATAGAGGGGGAAGGGAAGGAGAAAGAGAGGGAGAAATACATCAGTGTCTGGTTGCCTCTCATGTGGCCCCTACTGGGGACCTGGCCTGTAACCCACGCATGTGCCCTGACTGGGAATCAAATTGGTGACCCTTTGGTTTGCAACACATGCTCAGTCCACTGAGCTACACCAGGTAGGGCTAAACATTTTTATTGATTATGCTATTACAGTTGTCCCATTTCCCCCCCTTTATATCCCTCTGCCCTGCACACCCCCTCCCAACTGCATTCCCCACCTTTAGTTCATGTCCATGGGTCATAAGATAAGTTCTTTGGCTTTTACGTTTCCTATACTATTCTTAACCTCCCCCTGTCTGTTTTCTAGCTACCATTTATGCTACTTATTCTCTGTACCTTTTCTCCCTGTCTCCCTCTCCCACTCCCCCACTGATAACCTTCTATGTGATTTTCATTTCTGTGATTGTGTTATTGTTCTAGCGGTTTGCTTAGTTTGTTTTTGCTTTTGTTTTTAGGTTTGGTTATTAATAGCTGTGAATTTGTTGTCATTTTAGTGTTCATATTTTTATCTTCTTTTTCTTAGATATGTCCCTTTAATATTTCAGACAATAAGGGCTGGGTGATGATGAACTCCTTTAACTTGACCTTATCTAGGAAGCACTTTATCTACCCTTCCATTTTAAATGAAACCTTTGTTGGATAGAGTAATCTTGGATGTAGGTCCTTGCCTTTCACAACTTTGAATACTTCTTTCCAGCCCCGTCTTGCCTGTAAGGTCTCTTTTGAGAAATCAGCTCATAGTATAATGGGAATTCCTTTCTAGGTAACTGTCTCCTTTTCTCTTACTGCTTTTAAGATTCTCTCCTTATCTTTAATCTTCGATAATGAAATTATTATGTACCTTGTTGTGTTCCTCCTTGGGTCCAACTTCTTTGGGACTCTCTGAGCTTCCTGGACTTCCTGGAAGTCTATTTCCTTTGCCAGATTGGGAAAGTTGTTTTTCATTATGTTTTCAAATAAGTTTTCAATTTCTTGCTCTTCCTCTTCTCCTTCTTGCACCCCTATGATTCAGATGTTGGAACATTTTAAGTTGTCCTGGAAGTTCCTAACCCTCTCCTCACTTTTTTGAATTCTTGTTTCTTCATTCAGTTCTGGCTGAATGTTTATTTCTTCCTTCTGGTCAAAACCATTGATTTGAGTCCTGGTTTCCTTCTTGTCACTGTTGGTTCCCTGTGCATTTTCCTTTATTTCACCTGTCATAGCCTTGACTTTTTCCTCCATTTTGCTACCATACTCAACCATTTCTGTGAGCATCCTGATTATGAATGCTTTGAACTGTGCATCTTATAGGTTGCTGTCTCTTCAATGCTTAGTTGTATTTTTTTCTGAAGCTTTGATCTGCTCTTTCATATGTTCCTTCATATATTTTTTGTCTTGGCAGACCCTTTATGTAGTAAGGGGTGCCGCCTTAGGTATTAGCCAGGGCATAGCACCCATATTGCTGCATTTGGTTCTGTATGTGGGGGAGGTGTCTGAGAGGGAACAATGCCACTTGCTCAGCTATCTGCTTGCTTTTAGTCACTTTCCCCACTTCTCATGAGCAAATTGGGACCTTCTGGTGCAGATTCCTGAGTGTGTGCATTTGATTCTATGACCCTGTGGGTCTCTCCAACAAACTCTCCTGTAAGGCTGGACTTTCTCCTGCTGTCTCAACTCCCACAGTTTTTTTTTCAGCTGGAGATTTTGAGGCTTTATTTCCCTGCACTGGAATCCTGGGTTGCGTGGTTTGTTTCACTCTGCAGCTGTTTCTCCTCATTCATCTGTATGCAAGTGTGGGACCACCCATTCCTCCAGCCTCCACCTTGCCACCCAGTCCTCCAGTGCCACTTGCCACAAGTCCTCTCTGCCTTGGCTGCCCATCTTTACCCTTTCTACGAGTCTGGATGAATGTCTCTTCTTTAACTCCTTGGTTGTTAGACTTCCACACAGTTCGATTTTCTGACAGTTCTGATTTTTAAAAAAATTTTCAATTTATTGTCTTTCTTTTGTTTTTTTTTTTTTTTTGAGAAGGCAAAGTATATCTACCTATGCCTCTATCTTGACCGGACGTCTGTATGATCTTTTTGATGCATTGCTGTATTCTGTTCTTTAACATTTTATTGAGGAGTTTATCATCTGTGTTCATCACATATATTGGCCTATAATTTTTTCTTTGTAATGTCTTTATCTTGTTTTGGAATTAAGATATTGATGGCATTTTAAAATGAGCTGAGGAGGCTTCCCTCCTTTTGAATTTTATGAAACAGTTTGACAAGGAGAGGTGTTATTTCTTGCTAAAATTGACCTGTGAAGCCATCCAGTCCAGGGCTTTTATAAGTTGGGATTTTTTTGATTAGTGCTTCAATTTCATTTGGATGTCTTCAGTGTATTCACATGCTCTGATTCTTTCTGGTTTAGTTTTGGGAGGTGGTACATGTCTAGGAATTTAGGCATTTAATCCAGGTTGTCCAATTTGTTGGCACACAGATGTTCATAATATTTTCTTCTAATCCTTTATATTTCTTTGGTTTTAGCTATATTTTTCCTATTTAATTTCTGATTTTAATTATTTGGATTCTTTCTCTTTTTTCTTGATGACTTTGGTTAAAGTTTTGCGAATCTTATTTACCTTTTCAAAGAACTAGCTTTTGGATTCATTGATATTTTGTATCATCTTAAAAGACTGTTTCATTTATTTCTTCTCTGAATTTATTGTCTTTATAGTTTTTGACCGCAACTTCATATAGGCAATTCTACATTTTCCATACTCAATTTACTTTCTTCTTCTCCATGGTGATTATTTTACACTGTCTTTACTCAAATCCTTAGTAACTTTTGCTTTTTTGTTGCAGCTAAAGACTTGTTAAATCATCCACAGATTTGCATTTAAACCTGTAAACTCTGTCCATTCTTATAATGGACATCCTCCCATATCTAAGGCCAACTCTTTCATTTGTACTTTGAATGCCATCCTTTGCTTCTTTTGAGGTGTCATCCTTTCTTGTCTGTCAAGGACTTTGTTTCTGCTATTGTCTGCCATCTGCATCATCAGTTTTCTGCCAGTGTTGAATAATTACTTGCAGCACCACAAACATGCAGTAATAACTCCAGTACTGAAAAACCCTTCTTTGACTCCACATTTCTCTCCAACCAGCACATAACTTAATTTCTTTGTTCTTCCTTAGAGCAAAATTGTTCAGAAGAATAGCCTGTACTCCATGCCCTTTCTCCATACCTTTCCTTATATATTTCTCCCATCTCACCATTCCTGTGGTATTTCCTTTTATAATAAACCAGTAATCTAGTCAGTAAAATATTTATTGAGTTTTGTGAGCTGCTCTAGCAAATTAATCAAGGCCAAGTTGTGTTGTGTGGTGGAGGGCAGTCATGAGTACCTCTGATTTATAGCCAGTTAGTCAGATGTATAGGTAAAAGCCAGGAGTTGAAACTGGCATCTGAAGTGCAAGGAAGGTGTTGGTGGAAGTTCTAATCTATAGCTGGTGGGTCAGAAGAACAAATGATAATCTGGGCTTGGTCTTGTGACTGGCATCTGAAGTGGTAAAGATGGCGAGGGGGGACAGCCTTGTAGAACTGAACCCTTAACCTGTGGAATCTGACACTATCTCCAGGTAAATAGTGTCAGAATTGAGCTGAATCATAGGATACCCAGCTGGTCCTGATGATTGTTTGTTAGTGTGGAGAAACTCCCCCATCCCCTCACTGAAATTGATTATCAGAACACCTATATAAGACCTTTATTACTGATAAGGAAGGTAGAAATTAGTTACCTGAGAGGCAAGAGTAGGAGGGAGAATCTATATTCTTTTATGCTTTTGGAGTTTTGAACCACATGAAGATTACCAACATTTTTAAAGTGTGGATTTTATTTTATGTTTCTCAGCACCTTCCTCTTGCTTGTAGGTGAAAATAAAGTTGGTGTTAAATGAATGGGTACTTTAAAGGAAACAGAAAAACAAAAATAGCAGATTGCACATAAAAAAGGAAGGTCTGAATAGTGATATGATTTTTTAAAAGATTAGATAGAATTTTATATTTCTCTCACATAAAATAAGTCTAGGGGTATCCATTCAAGGAGTGGTATGATGATTATAATATGAGGGACCTACCCACAGTCCTTCTACATCTCTAATACACTGTATGTAGTTATAGACCTTGTCCATGTTACCCAAGATGGCTGTTAGGGCTTCAGCCATCACATCCACACTGATGCTGATTTAAAACACTCCATGTTTAATATTATGATATAGATAATGGAAGAAGTTATATTTTTGTATTCCTTTTGTTTCCAATTTAGTTTGTGCATGTTTGAATCTTAGTGACTATTATTATTTGAAAGTTTAATATGTAATTGGAATTTGCCTGATATTCTGTAGGATAATAAGATTGAATATAAGCATCATGTTAGATGTTATGAAAAAACAGAACTTCATATACGTTGATGGGTCATAGGATGTTATTGCCTTATCTACATTTAAGAGGCTAAATCATTCATCTTACTCACTGTGATAAAAAGGAGAATTTATTCTTCAGCGACTAAAAATTTCAGGTTAATTATATACAGGCTAACCCTCCTATTCATTGGTGTAGCTTTTCTATCTCCCCTTTCTTTATTCTCACTCTCATTTTCTCTCTTGCTCACCACATAGAGCACATAACACAGACAATATTACTATAAAAATTCACCAGATTAAATCTGGCTTTTGTTTCCTGTAAAATGTTGTTGGAGAGGGATAAGGAAGAAAAGGAATGTATTATTCTTCCAACTTTTAACAGCATCCTCTGATTAAATTGTGACTGGTTCCAGGGATCTGTTTTAAGCTTTCAAAAAAATGGGCTTCAGAAGTGATGCAAGCATATTTATACATATCTCTATTTTCTTCCTTCTTGTCACAGCAATAAAATAGAAAGAGTAACCTCATGATACAAAGCCATGACCAATTTCAAAATTACAGATTGACTACATCCTTGAAGAGAACTTAATGTTAGCTCTGCAGGAACTGGTTCAATTTTGAATTTTTTCTCCCCTCCTGATGGATAGAGTGAATCTATGAGCCTGGGGAGGGAATCATTTCTCTCTTCTCATCTCTTCTAGGAGGGGCAGAATAAAGCCAGAGTAGCACGTATTTCCATGCTGTAACAGATAGTATGGGAAGAGCTCAGAGACCAATGTGCACCCAAACCTTTTGCTTCAGAGTACACAGCAAAATAAAGTGCTATCAGTAAAGCAGGTCTTATATGGAAGAGAAATTTGACATGGTTTTAAAATAAATTTATGATAAACTTCCAGTCAAGATGGTGGTGTAGGTAAACACAGCTCACCTCCTCACACAACTACATCAAAACTACAACTAAACTATAGAACAACCATCATTCAGAACCGTCAAAAAATCAAGCTGAATGGAAATCCTACAACTATGGGATTAATGAATAAGCTACATTATGACTGGATGGAGGGGTGGAGACAAGGGGTGGCCTGGTCCCACAAAGACATATGGCAGATAAAAATTAGTAGGGATGCTACAGGACAAAGGGACAAAGGGAGTACACCGATATACTATTACCCAAAGGACCTTCCAGGTTCGTTTTGTCCACCACCTCATAGGAAAGACATCTCTCGATGCCAGAGACTTGTGAAAATGAAAGGAAATGTTTATTTAATGCTATACAGACTTAAAGTAGTAACCTCACGTCTTTATTAAAATATCAAAATCCTTTAGGATACCCACAGATGCTACAGTGCTTCCTTCTCCCCCTGCCCTAATTTGGGGTACTGTAACTCTGGAAAAGAAGCAAACATGCATACTTCAGGCCACTGGCACCATCAGCTGTGTCAACATCCAGGCAGGATCTCTAATTAATTGTAAGCCTCGTGGTACCTTCTCATGGCCTACTGGCAAGAGTTCACCCCCACCCCGCCAAAAAAAAGTTCTTTCACCCTTCTTCCAGGCAAAGTCTCTCCTGCTTCCCAAGCTACACAATCAAAGGGAGCACCCAAAGCTGTGTGGTCCTCTTCTACCAAAGCTGTAGGGGTCTGCACTCTGGCTAAAACCACATGGTTCTTCTTGGCAAAGCAGCAGGGAGGGGGGTGGTTCGCCACTCTGCCAAAGCCAAGTGGTGGTTCTCTGCTAAAGCCACATAGTGATTTCCCACACGTGGTTGTGGGAGTCCCCACTCTGGCCAAAAATGTGTGCCTCTCTCCTCTATTGCCACAGCTGCATGCACTCTCTGCACTGCAACAGCTGCGTGGTCCTCTCTGCACTGGCTGTGGTCCTCTCTCTTTAATGGCTGTGGTCCTCTCTCCTTAATGGCTATGGTCCTCTCTCCAATGGCTGCTGCATTGGGGTTTAAATCTCTGCACCAATCCTCCTCTGCAGCCCCACTTTCAACTCTTCCCACAATCAGCTGCACTTGCCAGCATTCTTGTATCTTTCCAGCTTTACTGGGCTGCCAAAGTGAGTCTGGGCAAATGTGGCCCCATGTCATCAAGCCAATCTTTTCCAAGTTCTCACGCAGGCACTGTAACTCTGGGGATCTGCCCCCCAGTTACTTCATGGGTGGAAGTGACTCCCTTCTCCCTGGCTCAAAGCATGGCCACAGTTGTTTAGCATATCTATGAAACCAGTTAAAAGTTATAGATATGTTAAATGACCATGCCAGAGGTTAGCTGCAAAGCTGTTGCTATACAAAACAGCTCTCAATGGCCCTGCTCCATGTGTCCCTTCCCCGAACTCATGCCTGTGGAGGGAAGGGGCCAGGACATCCTAATATTTCCTGGATACCTTGAGTTCTGGACCCCATTCTACATCCCTGTTTGGGGCTCCCCTCCTGGCTATACCCTGTTACAGGGATATCTCAGGAGTGAAGGGTCCTATTCCCACAATAGGCCCCTCAGACCAGGGTTCCAGTGCCAGGAAGGTAAGTCTCTGTAACTTGTGACTGAGACACAGTGGGTATTTAGGCTTTGGAAAAACAGAAATTTCTGGTATTGAAGGAAGTTCCTCATAAAGGGTCATTCACAGACTTCCTGAGACTCATTCTCTCTGAGCTCCAGCTCAAGGGCAGCAGCTTGAAAGGCACCAGAGACACATGGGGAGAAACTGGTTTGTGTGGCATCAGGGTGAGAACTGGGGCAGGGGCAGATTTCTTCTAGACAGAAGTGCTAGCAGAAGCCAATGTCCTAATCTGAGTCCTCCCCCAACAGAGCCACAGAGTTAGCAGGCAGGCTCCATACCAGAGACTTACAAACCTGGTTCACACTGTTTGCCTTACCCTGGTGATTCCCTGAGGCCCTGCCCCAAGCTGTTTCCAGGCTTTTCCATATGAATGGCTTGGCTTGGCTCATGCTTAAGATTTTCCTAAGCTTTCTCTAACAAGTGGCATCTGGCTTCAGTGAGTACAATACCTTTTGCTAAGTTGCCCCAGGCGGAGCACTAGCAGCAGCTGTCCTTGATTCACAGCTTGGCTTCACCTAGGTACCTCCAGCTCAGTAGAAGTAGCAGCAATTCACAGATCTCTTTGTAGGTTATGTTGTATGACTCTGGACATAACACAGGCAGTGGCTGATATTGGACATGTGAAGAGTAATCAAGTTTCAATTACAACAGGAGGGTATACACAGCCCACACAGTGGGTGCACCTCCAATACCCAGCTTGAGTAATAGGGTAGGCTGTGCCACTGGGCCCTACAGGACACCTACTATATTAGGCCACTCTACCAAGCTTGGGAGATGTGGCAGCTCTACCTAACACATAGAAAAAAAAATACAGGGAAGATGCCAAAATGAGAAGAAAAAGAAATATGACCGAAATGAAAGAACAGAACTGCAGAAAACAAACCCTAAGCAAAATATATACAAGGAAGCTACTAGATGCAGAGTTCAAAACACTGGTTATAAGGATGCTCAGTGAACTTTGGGGAAGAATGGCTGAACTCAGAAAGAATTTCAACAGCATAAAAATGACATCGAAACCATAAAACAGAACCAGTTACAAATGAAGAATACACTAATTGAAATGAAGAACAATTTATAGGGAATCAACAGTATGGAGAATGAAGCCAAGACCCAAATTAGGGATATAAGGAAGCAAAAAGATCAATCAGAAAAGCAAGAAGGAAGAAGGAATTTAAAAAATGAGGATAGCATAAGGATCCTCTTGGACAACTTCAAACATACCAACATTCACATCACAGGGGTGTTGGAAGGAGAAGAGAGAGAGCAAGAAATTGGAAACGTATTTGAAAAAATAATGAAAGAAAACATCCCTAACGTGGTCAAAGAAATAGACTTACAAATCCAGGAAGTACAGAGAGTCACAAACAAGATGAACTCAAAGAAGTCCACCCCATGACACATCATAATTTAAATGCTAAAAGTAAAAGACAAAGAGAATTTTAAAAGCAGCAAGAGAAATGTAGTTAGTTACTACAAGAAAGCCCCCATAAAGGTGTCAGCTGATTTCTCAAAAGAAACTTTTCAGCCTAGAAAACACTGGCAACAAATATTCAAAGATATGAAAACAGGGACCTACAACCAAGATTGCTGTACCCAGCAAAACTTTCATTTAGAATGGAAGGACTGATAAAGAGCATGCCAAGCAAGAAATAACTAAAGGAGTACATCACCACCAAACCAGGTTTATATGAAATGTTAAATGCTCTTCTTGAAGAAGAAGAAGAAGAAGCAGAAGCAGAAGAAGAGAAATATGAACAATAAAACAGCAACAAATACATATCTTTATACAGCTGAGCTCTCTTGCTCTGCTGTGCATGTTGAATTGACTGAAGCATGGTTATGGAGAAACCAAGAGCCTTGGTGGTGGGGCAGGAACTTGTGAGATAGTATTACATATTGCTGAACCAGGCTCCAGACATGCTCCACAGAGTTTATGGCAAGAACTCTTCTTATGTTCATGGGGGATTGGATTAAAATGGAAATGAAGCAGATAAGGTGTTTGAACAGAAAGAAATCTATAGGAAAGTGATGTCACAGACCTTTACCAGTTGTCATAGTAAGATTTTCCATGTTGATGCTTATATTACTCTGAATGCTGGTGTGGTGGTCCAGGTGATGGGGTTGCTGTCTGATAACAAGCAGGCTTTGAGAAGATTCATGCAGACATTTGTCCTTGCTCCTGAGGGCTTTGTTGCAAATAACTTCTACATTCACAATGATACCTTCAGATACCAAGATGAAGTCTTTGGTGGCTTTGTCACTGAGCCTCAGGAGGAATCTGAGGAAGAAGAGGAGCCTGAAGAAAGGCAGCAGACACCTGAAGTGTTACCTGATGATTCTGGGACTTTTTATCATCAGACTGTCAGGAATGACTTGAAGGAACATTTAGAGGCACCTGTTGCTGAAGCAGAGCCTGATCCTGTACTGGAAGCAGAGAAAACCTGTATCTGAAATCCAAGAGGCAGAGTGTGAGCCAATATTGGAAGAAATTGCTGTTGAGGATGCTCCTAAGAGTCCTTCTCCAGCACCTATAGACATAGCTCAGATGGTGCAGGAAGACTTGAGACATTTTCCTGGGCATCCGTGACCAGTAAAAATGTTCACCTAGTGGAGCTCTTCTACTTCTTGGGATACCACCTCATTGTTAAAGTATCAACTTCCCAGCCTTGCCCAGAGTCTAACCCTGAATCTGAGGTTCAACCCCAGAGGCTTCAGAGGGATCAAAGAGTTTGTGAACAACAAATAAATATTCCTTCCCAGAGGGGACTTAGACCAATCTGTGAGGCTGGTGAGTAAAATGATGTGAACCACCTGAAGAACTGTGACACCCTGACAGTCGCCAACTCTTCACTGGCAATCAGCCTTGTGAAGTGGATAAATCAGAGCTTAAAGATTTCTTTCAAAATTATGGGATTGTGATTAAACTGCACATCAGCAGTGGTGGAAAATTACCCAGTTTTGGTTTCTTTGTGTTTGGTGATTCTGAGCCTGTTCAAAAGCTGTTAGCAGCAAGCCCATGGTGTTCAGAGGTGAGGTCCGAGTGAATGTGGAAGAGAAGACACCAGCTGCCTGGGAAGGGGCCAGTGAAATAACTGCCTGTGGGGCCCCAGAGGCCCTCCAGGTGGCCTGGCTGGTGGAATGAGAGGCCCTGCCTATGGAGGTATGATGCAGAAACTGGGATTTGGGGTGGGAATGGGAATTGCTCCAAAGCAGTGAATTATTCTCCACTGACCCCCATTGCAGCAGTACAAACTCCAGCTCCTGCAAATGGTGAACTTCTCTAACTACTCTTTGGTGTCTTGCAGTATGACCCTGGCTTAGAAACAGCTTAAGTTTGTACAATTTTCCTTTTTGTATTAATGGCATGTGTTCCCTCCCTTCCCCTCTTCTCACCTTTCAGTCCTTTACTTTCAATTTTATGAAATAATATTTTAGAAGAGAGTATATTTGAAAAAAAGAGAAACAAGACTGCATACCCTTGCTTTACTTTGCAAGGACTGATTTTTAAAAAAATAGTCATTTCCCCAAAGTAATGTGTCTTGCTTATTACTGATATTTGGTGTGTTTTATTGGTTGGGATATTTCTTATTTTCTACATGTTTCAAAGCCTTTGAGAAATACGAGATATAATAAACATTTTGAAGACAGGAAAAACCCAAACTGTTTCTTCTTTGAAGAGTCATGACTACTTTCTGGTGTGGAGAAACTGCCTTTGGAAAAATGGACAGTTTTGATTTTCACTGGAATGGTTAAATACTGAATAAAAGGTGTTAGTGGAAGTTTTTTCTTTGATATATGATAACAAAATGATTCTAAAATCCACTGTTTTAACCTTGAAATTCAAATTGAGAGATAGGTTTTAAATATCTACAATGCTACTGGTACACTTTCTTGAATTGTTAGGTGTTTTGAAGTAGAGTTCTTTTTCATGTTTAATTTGTATTTGTAAAAACTAACAAAAAAATACCAAAACCACAATCCATAATCTGACAACACAAAACCAGATAAAACTGTTGTGCCTTCTATTTGTCTTTGGTTCCAGCCTTTGCAATTGTTTAAAGAAAAATTATTTTAAAAAGTCTAGATTTTTTTTTCAGATTCAGAGTATGTTGAGAGTTGTAGATTCCCTCTTTTCAACTTGTATGTCTTCTGTTCATTTGTTTTGCCTTATTCTGAAAATGAGTTTCAAACTGGAATACCTTTATGGACAGAGGAAATACCTTTATTTCCTTTCACTGAAATAGTTTGTGTTTTATTTCAGTATATTCAGAATTGTAATCAGCCCATAAGAAGAAATCTGATTTTAATATTGAACTTTGCTTACGTGCTTGAAGATGCTAGTCTATTTCCTTAAATCAGATCCATATGGTAAATTTTCTTTTTGTTAATAGTTCTGTTTTATCAATGGGCACACAGTGGGTGCATCTTGGAAATGACCAATTTTTATTAAAATATTCTTGGAAGAAAATGCAAAAAAAATTGAATCTGAAAAAAGAAAATAAGCAAACAAGCAGAAAAGAAACAGAATCATAGATACAGAGAACATTTTGATGATTGCCATATGGGAAGAGGATGGGTGATTGGGCAAAAAAGGTGAAGGGATTAAGAAAGTACAAATTTGTAGTTACAGAATAGTCAGGGGGATGTAAAGTACAAGCACAGGATATAGCGTAGCCAAAGAATACATATGCCTGATGCATGGCCATGGACAATGGTGCGGGGATTGCCTGAGGGAGTGGGGGGTGGGTTGGGTGGAGAAGGGCACAGGGGGAAAAATTGGGACAACTGTGGTAGCATAATGAATAAAATAAAATTAAACAATAAATTGAATTCACCATCACTGTGCCCTTTCCAGAATTGCTGGCATTTTATGTGAATGGACATTATGCATTGTTTTTTCGGTCTGTGTTCTTGCATTTAGCATAATATTATTTTGAGATCCATATATATCATCTGTTATATCAATGATTTATTCCTTTCTAATGCTGGGTAGTATTTGATTATACCACAGTTTGTTTTTCCAGTTTATAAGATATGGTTGTCAAAGAACAGTGGAACATACATAATCAACTAAAAGATGCATGGAACATCTACAACAAAATCCCAGAAATAAGTGCTGTTATACCCAAGACTGTGATATGTGATTAAAATGGAGAGTGTAAGTCTCTTTTCAAGATGGTGCTTTAAAGTGAACTTTGTGAACAGTGGCCATACTTTCAAAATACATCCCAGAAGTAGAATTGGTGTTAAAGGCCACTGGGCAAATGCATATAGATTTCAGTGTTGCTAAGGAAACTTTCAGAGACATATCTGTATCTCAGCTATTAGTGGTCATCTCCCCAATTTTTTGTTTTGGGGAGAAGGTTCTAAATTTTTGTGGTAAATATCCTCCATTCTACCTTGGGACTTTAATCTATCATTTACTGCTTCACTCATTCACATCTTTATTTTTGTTCTCACCATTTCAATTCCCTCAGCCTATAAGCATGCTTAGAACTTACCTATAATTAAAAGTTTTAAATCTTAGTCTTTTTGCCTCATTGAGATACTATTCTATTTATTCTTATTTCACCAACAAATTATTTGCTTCCAGTACCTGACTAGCCAGTCACTGTTTCCTGTTTGCAATTGGGTTTCTCATGTATATCTGTGTTAGTCTTTTGGGCTGGTGTAACAAAAATGCCATAGTCAGAGTGATTAAAAAAGAAGCATTTATTTTTCACAGTTCTAGAGGGTGGAAAACCCCAGATCAAGGTGCTGGCATATTTGGTGTCTGGTAAGAACTTTCTTCCTGTATATTTACATGGCAAAGAGCAGAGAGAGAGAAAGAGTGAGAGTGAGAGTGAGTGTGTGGTGTGTGTGTGAGTGAGAGAGAGAGAGAGAGAGAGAGAGAGATCCTGTGTCTCCTCCACTTTTATAAGGGCACTAATGTCATTATGAGGGCTCCATCTTCATGATCTAATCTAACCTGATTACCACCCCTATACCACTACTTTGAGGTTTAAGATTTTATGATATGAATTGGGGTGGGGGAGGATACAAACATTCAGTTCCCAACACCCCTCTATAGAACCTGTCCCCTTAAAGGTCACCAGTTACCTCATAATGGTTAGTGAAGAAAGGCTTTTCTCTTTTTCATAACAACCTTATTGAGGTGAAACTATCATATAATAAACAACATATTTTTTTATCCTTATCTGAGGACATGTTTATTGATTTTAGAGAGAGAGAAAGGGAGGGAGGGAGAGGGGGAAACATTGATGTGAGAGAGATACATTGATTGGTTGCCTCTTGCATGCATCCTGACTGAGGACTGAAGTTGCAACCCAAGCATGTTCCATATTCCCTAACCGGGAATTGAACCTGTGACCTTTCAGTTTACGAGAGGATGCTTCCAGCAACTGAGCCACATTGCTCAGGGACGTGATTATTTATTTATTTATTTATTTATTTATTTATTTATTTATTTATGCATTCAAGTACAGTTGTCTCCATTTTCACCCCACCATGCTGCCCTGCCCCATCCATCCCTGCTTCCCACACTCCAACCTACCCCTTTTGGCTTTGTCCATGTGTTCTTCATACATATTCCTTTATCCTCTCACCCCCATTATCCCTTATCCCTCTACCTCCTGCTCTCTGGTTACTGTCAATTTGTTCTTTATTTCAATGCCTCTGGTTGTATTTTGTTTGTTTGTTTTTATTAGGTTCCACTTACAGGTGAGATCATTATAGGTGAGATCATAGATGTGGTATTTGTCTTTCACTGCCTGACTTATTTCATTTATCATAATGCTTTCCAGTTCTCTACATGCTGTTGCAAAGAGTAGGAGCTCCTTCTTTCTTTCTGTTGCAGAGTATTCCATTTTGTAAATGTTCCACAGTGTTTTGATTCATTCATTTACTGATTTGCACTCTTTCCAGCACTTGTCTATTGTAAATAATGCTACTATGAACTTTAGGGTGCATAGGGTCTTCTGAATTGGTTTTAGGATCTTTAGGGTATAATCCCTACAGTAGCATTGCTGGGTCAAAAGGCAGTTCCATTTTCAGTTTTTTGAGAAAATTCCATATTGTTTTCCAAAGTGTCTGCACCAGTCTGCTTTCCCACCAACAGTGCTCTAGGGTTCCCTTTTCTCCACAACCTCTCCAACACTTGTTGTTTGTAGATTTGTTTATGTTGGCCATTCTCACTGGTGTGAAGTTGTATCTCAATGTGGTTTTAATTTGCATTTCGCTGATTGCTAGTGATACCGAGCATCTCTTCATATGTCTCTGGGCTCTCTATAGAGACATGATCTTTTTTCAGGAAGATTATTTGTCAGTGATATGCAGCATAGATATGCAGTCTGTGGAAGCATTAGGAGCATGAATTGATAAGTCCAAAGGCAATGAGAATCAACAGGAAATGAAAACTTTTGGAAATTTCAAAATTTCAAAGGAAGAAGTAATAGGGCATTATATTATCTTAATCAAAATTTTATGAAAGAAATCTCTTTTTTTTCCCAGACTGCTCTTCAGGAGACACTCTTACAATTTTTGTTCAAACACTGAATAGGAGAATAGTGTTCTAGACCTGGTTTGAACACAAACTCTCTGTGTGACCTTCCTTACACAAGCTATATAACCTGGACAGCCTGCTTTTCTCTCCTGTAAAATGAATGTCCTATAGCAGGCAGAGTCTAATCAAAAACTTCTTCCAGTTCCAGATTTCTCAGATGATGAGAATTTATTATTTTTAATTTCATCCCTAGTTAGGCCTGAGATGACAGACAAACTCAGGTGGAAATGAAAAGAATAAGTGAATTAATTGTATGGAGTAACTACTCACACAGGGCCCTGGTGAAATACCTAGTCACAGTCTAACTTAGAAATCCTCTCTGACACTGTGCTTTCTCTTAACCATGAAGGGAGTTATGCACAAAGGAATTGTGTTGTAGGTAGTCATTTGCTTTTCCTCATTTGGGTCAAATGGCACTCAAGGGGTTAGGTTCTCTTAACTGAAACACACATAAAGTTCAGGAAAGGAAAAAGGCTAAAGTTTGGTTACTTTTGACAAATTACAGGTCAGTAGGGACTGCCTATTAAAATGACCTAGAGGAAAGTTCAGCTTTTAAATTAATCTCCTGTGTTCCTCTGGCCCATGCCAACACCACACATAAGACAGAGGATACTTATAGCCCTTCATTATAACTGTCACTCGTACTGATTACTCTCTGGTCTCTAAATGCTTCTCTGTGGTAAGAATAGCAGTTAACAAAGGGAGTTGGGTTCCCCAGTGGACCTTATTAAAACTGCTGTGGTTCTAAGGCAATTAACTTATGTAAGTCAATTAATGTGGCAATGAACCAAGCTATGAATAAAGAACACATCCAGGTGGCGAGGGAGAGAGAATTGCAAAGTCTAGTCAAAGTCCAGAGAACTGTTTAGCATTTAAAGGTGAATTCTTGGAGAATAAAGAAAAAACAAAAAGAAAAAAAACCTCTGAGAATTATGGCTTTGATTCAGAGCCCTGTCAAATTAGTTATTTCAAAGTAAATGTTTCATCTATTTTCCAAAGTTTTGTCTTTGAAATGACAGGCACTGCTCACAGATAAAGAGTAGGAGGTAGAGGTCTGGAAATAGAAACTCATGGAATGCCCAGGTGAAGGGAGAAAAGTCAGGAAAGAAGAATGAAAAGGTGTAGTCTAAGAAGTTTTAGAATTAGTCTTGGGAAGAAGTTCTCAGCATTGTTCTCCTGTCATTGTGAGATGGGAAGTGTTCCCACCTGTTCTGTGTTTTGGAAGTTTGTGCAGGATTGGGGTTCATTCTTTAGGCATTCAGTACCATTTACCAGTGAAGACATCTGGGCCTGGGCTTTCCTGTGTGAGATTCAAAAATTTTTTTTCAACTAAAGTTTATATTCAATATTATTTTGTATTAGTTTTAGGTGCACAGCATGGTGGTTAAGACAATCATGTACTTTACAAAGTTGCCCCCCCCTCCCCCGCCAATATTTTGAGTATGCATCTGGCACCATACATAGTTATTACAATATTGTTGACTATATTGCCTATGGTGTATTCACATCCCTGTGACTGTTTTGTGAGTATCAATTTGTACCTCTCAATCCCTTCACCTATTTTACCTAGCCCTCAACCCCCACCTCTCTGGCCACCATTGACTAATAGATCTCTGTATCTATTTTTTATTTTCTGAGACTGTTTCTATTTTCTTTTGTTGCTCTTTACATTCCACATATAAGTGCAATCCTAAGTCACTCTGTGTGACTTATTTCACTTAACATAATACCTCTAGGTCCATTCATACTGTCACAAATTGTAGCGTTTCATTCCTTTTTATCCCTAAGTAATATTCCATGATATATATGTATCACAGCTTTTTTATCTACTCTCTATTGAGACACACTTAGGTCGCTCCATTTCTTGGCTTATGTAAAGAATGCTGCAATGAACATATGGGAAATATATTCTTTCAAATTAGTGTTTTGGGTTTCTTAGAACATACACTTAGGTGTGGAATAGCTGGGTCATAAAGCAGTTCCATTTTAATTGTTTGAGGTATCTCCATACTGTTTTCTACAGTGGCCACACCAATCTGCATTTCTACCAACAGTGCTTGAAGGTTCCCTTTTCTTCACACCCTCGCCAACACTTGTTGTTTGTTGACTTATTGATGATAACCGTTCACCATGAAATGATGAGTGTGAGGTGATATCTTATTGTGGTTTTAATTTACATCTCTCTGATGATTAGTGATATTGAGCATCTTTTCTTGGCATGGCACACCACAGAAAGTCAGGAGGGGGAGGACAGTGAATATCTCCAGGCCAGTATGGAAGGTAGTGCTTGGCCCAGAAAAGATGGTGTCTGTGGGTGGTGTAGGAGAGGGGCTGAGCACAGGGAAAATGGTGGTTATGCCTTTAGCCTCGTCCCCAAAGCCACACAACCTAATCTTTCCTTGTATGACTGCCATTTGCTCTGACCCACCAACTCTCTGCTGGAGCCCATGGTGATTGCCTACAAATGAGATTTTGTGCACTGACCTTTGAAGAGGCTGCCTCAGTTTCTAGCAAACTGCTGTGTCTCCCTGGTGGATGGAATCCCTGCTGATTTATATAACCAGATGTTAGGTGGGCTCCTCTTCCTGGCTCTGGTGCTCCAGGCAGGGGTCCCCACATGGGGTTGAGACCCCTCACTCTTCAGGGGCATCTTTGCAGCTGACATATCCCTCTTAGTTCTCAACTGCCACATGGGGGTGTGGGGCCACCCTTTTCACATCTCCACCCTTCCTACTGGCCTCAACCTGACTTCTACTCTATGTCCTTCTGTTCACCTAGTCCTCAGTTGTTTATTCAGGTAGATTGTTCTATAGTTTAATTATAATTCTGATTTGGTCCTGGGAGGAGATGAATGTAAGTTCCACCTACTCTGCTACCACATTGGATTGCTTGTGAGATACTTTTAAAATTACTAATTTAATCTTTTTATTTGCTACAGAGTTTCTTTTCCAGATTTTCTGTTTCTTCTTGAATCATTTATGGTAGTTATACCTTTTTGATTCATCCCACTTATTAATATTTTGTTAAATTCATTCTCTTATATGTCTGTTAATAAAACATAAGTCATACTTCACTGTCACCTTTAACATTTCTAAATGAGTCTTCATGGTTCTGGAGGAGAAGAACAGGTAATGTTGATATACTTCTCCCATCTGCTGGTGAAGTTTATGCTGCTGCCTTTTAACATGAAACTGGATGTGGGAAGCTATACTGTTCATGTAAAACTTTCTAATGTGCTAAATATAGATTATGTGCCAGTTTTAATGTATTTTTTGAACCAAGATTACAATGAATTTGGCATAAAAAATGTAGTCTCTATGAAATGCAACATATCTTTATTATAAAGGCAAGATAATAAAGATTTTTTCCAACATACTGTGATATAAGAAAATAGTTATCTTATATGTAATCATGGTGTAGCATGGCTTGTGCACACACTTATGTGTACAATAATAAAAAGAAAGACTTGTGTTAGGAAAAAGATGAATCATATTAATTTATAATTACTTTTTAAAATATCAATTTTAATTGGTATTTTAATTAATTAGAGAATAAAATATCAACCCTAAAATTGGTTATGATATTCCCTTAAAAGTCCTTTTTATTCTGTAAGGTTTGTAGTAATGCTGTCATTCCTGATTTTAATAATTTTAATGTTCTCTCTTTTTTCTTGGTCAATATGCTAAAAGTATGCTACTTTTGTTGATAATTTTAAAGAACCAATTTTGGCTTCATTTTTTATGCTCTATTTTTTCATAGTCTGTATTTTATTTATGTCTACTTTAATCTTCATTATTTCCTTCCTTATCTTTGTTTTGAGTTTAGTGTGCTCTTCTTTTTCTTGTTTCTTATGATGTAAAATAAGCTATTGATGTGAGATTTTTCTCTTTTTATTAGATATATATTTACAGCTCTAAACTCCACTCTATATGTTTTTTAGCTGCAACATACAGGTTTATTTGTGAGATTTTATTGTTTCTGTTTTCATTCCTCTTAAATTATTCTCTAGTTTTCCTCATAATTTTTTTGATTTATTATTTAATTTAGAACTATGTTGATTTCCACATATTTGTGACTGTCCCAAATTTTCTTCATTTATTGATTTCTAATTTCATTCCATTGTGGTAGGAGAAAATTATTTGTATAATTTCAGTCCTTTTAAGTGTATTACTCTTTTGTTATTTTGGTAATAATTTCTATCTCTTTATTGGTATTCTCTATTTGATGTGATATAACTCTTATATTTTTTATTTCTTTATATATAGTTTACTTTAGTTCTTAGAACATATTGAAAATAGCTGATTTAAAGTCTTTGCTTATTAAGTCAAATATGTAACCTCTTCAAGGTTACATACTGGCTTTTTTTTTGTCTATATGGACCATGTCTTCTCATTTTGTTGCATGTAGTAATCATATTTTTGGTTGAAAACTAAACATTTTAAATAATATAATATGGCAACCTTGGAAACCACCTATTCCATCCCCTTGAGGTTTTCTTTATTGCTGTGTTTTGTTGTGTTTACTGTCAGTTAGTTTAGTGACTTTCCTGAATTAATTTGTGAAGTCTGTATTTTTCTCATGTGGCCCTGGGCATTTCTGCTTGATTAACTTAGCAGTCAGCTAATGACTAAACAGAGATTAAGCCTGGAACCAATTGGATTCATGCCCTTTACCAGTGGGCTTTGTGTGCAGGCTTGGGCACTCCAATATATAGCCTGGCCATTAACAGCTTTGCCTTAGCTTTCACTTTCTCCTTCACAGATTCCAGGTCAGCCCTAGATGAAAGGTTAGGGCACCCTTAGCTGGGCACATCAGTTGAATAGGTAATGTTGGAAAGGAAAACACATGGCTCAATTTCACTAATAGTCAGAATAATACAAATTAAAATGAGACTCTACACTCAGCATATTGGTAAAATTTGGACTGTTTCATAATTTTTGTATTATAAATGTTTTCCAGGCTTGGTGAGGCTGGAATGCTCGTGCACTGCCAGTAGAAGTGTAAATGGCTATCACTAGTTTGAATGTTTAATCAGTAAAATTGAATATGTACATATACTGTGATTAGACAATTCTTTCTGGATACATACCCCAAAGAAGTTCTCACATATTTAATAAGGAGAAATAGAAAACTATGTTCATTGCTGTGCAGGTGGGGTTAGATTCGGCCTATGAGTCCACCACTAGGGGGCTGCATAAGTAAATGTGGAGGAAGCAATGCTAAACTATTTTGCACAGGTAGAAGCTTCGAATCAGAGCACATAACCAGTAATCTAAAAAGAGTTTTAAGTTACCTGTAGCTATATAGAACTTGGTTTCAGGAAGAAGCTGCTTGCTCACTTAATGAGCTTACTTGTATAATTGCATTTCCTTTGTGTTTCCTTTTATGTTTCAGTTGTCAAAAATTTTAGAGCTCAACTTAGTCACAATTTCTGTATTAGTCCTTTGACTAAAGAAATCTATGCCCACTTATCTTTAGTTTTTTCATCCTAGCTTTACAGCCATATTGGAGTTTTGTATTTTTTGTAAGCTTTGGGGGTTATAAATATAAATAAATTTTCTGTTGGACCTAAACAATCATATCATAATTAGGGAATATCCCAGTGAAAAAAGAGAAAAGATTAGGGAAGAAACTAATTTCTCCAGGCTTGTTAGACTATTTGGAAAAAAAAAAGAAAAAGAAAAGGAAATGAATCAAACAACCGTCTTAGGATGAGAAAGAAATATTTCATTCCATGGAAGTATGTGTTTAAATGACCACTCACATGAATGAAGAACATGTTTTGGTAACCAGAGGGTTTTTAGGAAGACAGCTATTTCCTGTGGATAAGCTTAATATCCCATGGAAATGGAATGAAATGAGAGTTTAAACAAAAGCAAAGGAATGAAATCTCTTCAAGCTGTGGGAAGCTACTTAGAGGCTGCTTGGGGAAATGATTTTCCATCAGTTCTCATGTAGTCCACTAGGTGGTGGTGTACATGAAAAACTTCTTACTGTATAGTCCTTGAATTGTCACAAACCTTGTTTACTCTTCTTTTGCCAATAAAATACCAAGAAAACCTGTATAAAACAATAAAATCCAGAGGCAAAAGTACGGAGCCCTGCATTAATAACAAAGGGGACAGTCTTAGGCTATAAAATGAGGATAGGTACCATCCAAAAGAAATCATCTCCAAATGCAGCTTTTGTGTCTTCCTTGACCCAGGTTCCTTTGGTTACGGAAAATTATAAATAAGATTTTCTTTCCACTTTTACTCCACAGACCACTTTGAATGCAAGGAGGCAAGTTTTGATGAACATGTTTACATAGTAATTTTTGTGCCTTAAAAAGTCCATCCTTCATCTATCAGTTAGTAAGATTTCATAATCATTATTTTTAACATGCTGATATGTCATCATGTCACATGTGACAAGTCGGTATACTTTCTGTGTGAATACATCACTTTACTGTGAATGATGAAGTAGTCTTTTATCAGTTGGGTGACTTCCTTCATCACCTTTAGAGAAGGAAGCAAGTTTCTTGAGTGATTAAATATGCACAACTGTGGTGACCTCTGAAAGGCTACATTCCCTTTTAAGACTGTTGCTCAGGACAAAGCACAGTTGAAGCCACTCTTAAGCAGCCCGACAAATATAGTCACTCTTCTGCAGTTCACACAGTCTGGCTGATGATGTCATCGACACAAAGAAGAAAATGCAAAACAGGAGGCTTTATACCAGCTTGCTGGTGAGCACCAAATGTTCAGGTGAGGCCTGAGACCAGCTGTGGTATGGCTGTGGCTTTGCAGAGCACCCTGGAAGTGGTGTGGATGGGGCTCCTCCTCAGCTCTCTGTGGATGGGTAAGTAGGCTCCTTCACTGTCTGGTCTTGGAAAAGTGCATGCCATTATTTTAAATTTTGGACTAATTAAAAAAAACAAAGAAGCCAGATTTATTAATACTCACTATACTTAAAAGGCCATTGACAAGCAAATAGCAGCATGAAACTCACAACCTTCTTTATCTGTTTTGTGTAGTTGCAGAGAGCAAGGACCAAGTATTTCAGCCTTCCTCTGTGGTATCTTCCGAGGGAGCTGTGGTGGAAATCCCCTGTAATCACTCTATATCCACTGCTTATGACTTCTTCTGGTACCTTCACTCCCCAGGATGTGCACCAAGACTCTTAGTAAAGGGCTCAAGGCCTTCTCAGCAGGGACGCTACAACATGACATATGAGCGATTCTCTTCTTCACTGCTCATCCTCCAGGTGCAGGTGGCAGATGCTGCCTTTTACTACTGTGCTCTGGGGGACACAGAGGCAGAGAACCCATAAAGAGCTGAACAGAAATGGGGAGAGGGTACAGCCTTTGTAGGAGGTAGACAAGAGTGCAGCAATAACTGCTTTTTCCAACTCAGTGATTTCTAAGCTTTTCCATTTGGGACTATTATTAAAAAAACTTTGAGTTCAGACACACTCTATATTGTGAAGCTCTCAGTTCAGTGGTGACAAGGAGAGAAGAATCCACAGGAGAGTAAAATCCCTTTACACTCAAATCCAGGAGTTTGTATAGAGAAATTTCTCTCTCTATTGTACACTTAGAACAGTTTCCAATTGGCTTATGTTTTTCTAAAGATACAGTTTTTAGAATATAACAACATACCTCAGATGTAGCTTGATCCATGATTACACTGCAAGGAAACAATGGGAAAACTGGCTCTGGGTGAGGAGAGGTACTAAATTCTGAAAGACTAAACAATATTTCAGTTCACTGACATATCTAGGTTGTTGATTTATGGTCTCTTGTATTTGGAGTTAGCAGAGCAGAGGGTCAAATCATGGATATCCCCATGTTTTGAGACTTCTGTGTGGAAAAAGTCTGATATTTCTTAGTTAGATTGTATTCTTTGTTAAAGTTCCATTTAAAAACCAATAATTTTCCTCCTTGCTCCAACAACTTTATTTTTTGCTGAATGTTATCTGATGCTTCTAAAATGAATATAACCTACATTTCAGAGACTGATGTTTGCAAAGGGCTTTATCATTATTTTACATGTATTACCCCTTGTTTTCTGGGAAGTCATTGACATTTACAGAGTTTGATGTTTATAAATAGTTTCCTAGGAAGGGTAGTAAGCAGTCTTAGAAAGTACCTGGAGTCTCAGATTGAAGTTCCCTCGATGCCATTGTGTTGTGATGTGCATGTCTCAGTGGCACATAAGGTGGAGTGAAGAGTGGTACCTCTTGGAAATGTACCTACAGGAACCCTGTAGGACAGGAGAGACCTCCACCTGCACGGTTTTGGGAACATTCACCATAGGCTCACCTGTTTCACATTTGACAGATCTCCAAATAGACATCACTGTGCCTAGTTTACAATGGTTTGAAGAAACAGTTCATGTTTATTTTCTGTGAACCTGAGGGTTCTTTCAATATGAATTGGAGAGTTAGGTAGAATAGTCAGAATGTAGTCCAGATGTGGTGCATATAGTAAATTGATCAGAAAAAAATATTTATGTGCATATAAATCTGTAATGGCATAGCAATGAGAAGAGGTGCTAGAGAAGGGTGATGATTATTGTGTGTTAGAGGTGGTTTAGAAGCAATTATCTAGGGGCTGTTTTAGTTAAGTGGCATGTACATGTGGGGTCCGCATTTTGTATATATTCAAGTAACAAGATGACTCTAAAGATCTAGTGGGCCCATTCAAGTCTATAATTGTATTATGATAATGCAGTACTTCCCAATATTGTGATGTTTTAACAAGCAAATGATCACAATTTATATTTTCAGTGTGAATTAGTGGGAACACCTTTGATGTCAGAAAGATATAGGCTAAGGGAAAGAACAGGAAGGGTCTAGTCAAGGAACATGTATAAAGGACCCATGGACATGGACAACAAGGTGGGGAAGCAGAGTGGGTAGGTGAGAGCAACGGTGAAAAATTGGGACAACTGTAATAGAACAACAATAAAATTAAAAAAAGGAAAAATATGAGTTAAAATCTATGCTGTATTTCTTTAGGGATAATGAATAAATTATGTAATTTTCTTTTTTTTAAGATTAAAAAAAGATTTTATTCATTTATTTTTAGAGAGAGAAGGGAGGGAGAAAGAGAGAGAGAGAGAGAAACATCAATGTGTGGTTGCTGGGGGCCATGGCCTGCAACCCAGGCATGTGCCCTGACTGAGAATCGAACATGTGATGCTTTGGTTTGCAGCCCGCGCTCGATCCACTGAGCTATGCCAGCCATGGCTAAATTATGTAATTTTCCTAACCTCCATATCCTTATCTCTAAAATGTGGAATGTTAGGAAGAATAAATGTGTCAAAAATGTAAAGAGATTAACATTTGCCCACAGTAGGCATTTGATGAATAATTTCTTCATTTATGTCGTAATCAAAGCACATAAGGAGGATAGCTATTGAGGCTATGTTATTCAATTCTGAAAGCTCAGTCAATGCCCTGGGAATCCTTTGTGTGTGCAGTATATTATATGAAGATCTCTGAATCCTTTCCTACCTCCTCAACAGTTAAGGAGCATTTCCTTGACTGGAAGCTAACTGGAAGATTAAACTTTTCTACTTTCCAAGAAGGAGAAGAGGGGTTCTATATTAGTCCTGCCATTGCAAATAAATACCCGTAAGTTCTAACCATAATATAAATGCAGAGGAAAACTATCCTCCTTGTAACATTGAGCTCACTTAATAAATATGCTGAGTTCTTCCATAGTACCCTTTGGGGAGACCAATAAACAGTCATTTCTAGTGCACAATTAAAAATTTAAGTCTCCTAAAGATTTGGTTCACTTGTGTCTTTTGGGATTATTAAGTGGTTGAGGACAACCTATATCTGAGGCATTTATACTTCTAGATGTAAATTTTGTATATGTGTGTGCACTACTGTATCAGAGAACCAAAGAAGCAGAGACTGAGCAATTGCCTATATTGAACTACTCATTACTCTACTATATTAAATTATTTAACTTTGACTTATTTGTCTTTGTACATTGATCAGGATGCAGTATAGCTATGGTCATACATACATTTAGGACATATATCCATCTTTGTCTGTAAAGTAGGGCAGCAGTACCCCCTGATGTCAGAGGGCTGGATGTTCTGTTTTCCTCTCCAGATCTATTCTCCATCACTCTCTATGCCCAGGAAGCTGACTTCTATGCACTACACTGAATGGTGTTTCTTGTTCTTTTACTTCTGATTGGGTTTGGGAGGCATCTGAAGGAGAGAGTAATTTGGATATTTATATTCGAATATACTTTCTTTGCTGTACTGAAGTCCACAGGTCCTATTGAGTGGTGTTTTCCCTCAGTTACAGGTGTCCTCAGACTAGGGTAATTTCTTTCTTCCCTGTCCCTTCAGGCCAAGAACTGATGAAGCCTCTGGCTGTTGTTATCCCCATAGTGCTTCCCTTTCTCTTATAGGTTTCCCTTGATTCTGCATATACATTTAAAAATATTCCTGTCATTAAGTTTTCCCTCCTAGTCACCCTCTTGAGGTGATTGTCAGGACCCTCAAAGACATAATACAAACAAGAATCTTAGGCTGTAGATGGCAACAGATGAAATTTATTGTGTGTTCCCATTTACCACAAGCCTCTTTGAGACTTGGAGATTAATATTTAAAGATAATTTACGGAGAGGGGCTAAGATGGCGTTGGAGTAGGAAGGAGCAGATTTGGCTTCCCTCTGCTCAGGGGAGAAAATCTTGACTGATCTTTGGAGTAGAGAAGCAAGCAACCAACATACTCCAGCATATGTGAAAATAGGTGACCAAGGATTGTGGTGGAACTGAAAAACCAGACCCTAAGAACAGTGCTGCAACAAGGTAGGGTCCTGGGGACCAGCGTGTGGTCCAGGGACTGCAGCCCCAGGCCCAGGGCCTGCTGCTGGGTTTGCCACAGAGTCCTTGGGAGAGAGCTGGGACAACTGTTCCCTCCCCAGCCAAATAAGGTCTGAGTGGCACTGGGAGGAATCCAGGTGGTAGCAAACACACAAGGGCTGTGAGCACCTTTGGAGGCTGTGGACACTGGAGGGGCTGGGTTGTGCAGCAGGCCCTGACCCTCACAGTCATGGGTCTGGCTGGAGAGATGGGATGAGGGAGAAGACAGTCCATTGTGCAGAGAGGCAGGCTTGAACAGGAGGAATTTCTCAAGAGGAAGGAGTGAATAGACAGACACTCTTTAGGGAATTCTCCTAAAGTGGTCAGTCACTCAAGCCTCCCTGCCACCCAGCCGTGGGTGTGCGGGTGCGTGTGTAGGGAGAACATCCCCGCACCCCAGTCCATAGCAGTAACCCTGGGGAAAGACCTGATTCCCACAGTCAGGGTGCAAGGGTGAGGAGCCACGCTAGCTTCTTGTGAGGGAGCCAGTGCAAGCTCCTCTGACCTGCTGACTGAGGAAGAAAAGCCATACCAATCACCCCTCAACCTGCTGCAGCTAGCAAGAGCAGAAAAACTGGTTTGGCCACTTTGAAACCAAGAGACTTTTTAATTTGATCCTATTTTTTTAACAATTTTTAATTTTTTAATTTTTATTCTCTTTTGATTTCTTTTTCCTCTCTTTCCTGATTTCTTGTTTTATTCCTTCTTCCTTCCTTTCCTCCAATTTTATCTCTTTTTCCTTCCTTTGTCTGCCTTTTGTATTTTTACTTTTTACAATTTTTTCTAAATACCTACAAGTGAAACAAAATCCTGAATCTGTGAAAAGACCAAAGTTGAACCCAAAGAAGGGGCATCACAACAGCTGGGACAGTGAGACAGATTTCACTCTGCTACTACAGAGAACCTGCAAGTTGTTGCATATTTGTATTATTATTATTTTTCCAGTATTCCTACATCTTTTTTTTAATAGTATTTTTGTATCCCTCTTCTTTTTGTATAGTCTGCTTTGCTAGGCTGGATATATTGTATGACCTGACAGCTTTCCCCTGATATCTCTTTCCATACTGTATTGCTAATCTACTGTCCTTTAACTCACCTGTGTCCCATTAGCACACTACTCGAGGTTCTGTACTCCCTATTCTTGTTGCCTAGATCTCATAGATTCTGTCATATGATTGTTGTCATAATATTATTGTAAATAACTGCTGTTCCATGCAATTGTAAATACTTCACAACACTCCCCCCCCCGCCCCCCCCGCCGATCTTACCCCATTTAAAAGTTTCCTGAACTCTATTACTGTAGTGGTTAACTCTATTCTCTCACACACTACCCATATTTACTATCCTTTACTCTCACCTTACCTCAGAAACCGACCTCCCACAACCTCCCTGCTTTGTAGGATTGTGGTTAAATGAGGGCCACTCTGTTCACCACCAACTCACAATCCTTCCTTCCCCAACAAGAGTCTTATCTTCTTTCCATCCTTTCTAAAAATCAGCTAGTTGGGTGGAAGATCACAGTTAACACTACACACAGTCAAAGGATCTCCTATCTCTTCCCTACTTGCTGCTACTGTAAATATCATAGAATTCTCTGTTGCTGTCTTAAACCATTTTGCCTTCCCCCTCCAACTGATGACAAAAAAGAATAGGTGGAGGCAGTGAACAACAGGATACACATTGGAAGAGGAACCCCAACAACAAAGGAACCACTAACAGATAACAACAGAAGAAGGTGAAGGAGGGAGTGGTAACCACACAAACTTCAATCCAGGACCTATTTGGAAATACAACTAAACAGTAGAGACAGTACCCAATACAGACAACTGAAAAGAGCAAGAGAGAATTCTTTAAACCATATACATATGGAAGAACCAGCTTCAACACAACCTGCCCTCACCAGCACAACAAACTACAGGAGGTGGTGAACAGAGTGACCCTCATTTAACCAGCTGGTGGGAAGGAACCACCAAAGAAAGACTCAACAACAATCAAAACCCAAAGGCAAACACAAAGCCAACTTAAATGACAGCCCAAGACCAGTGAGCTTGGGAGATCAAGGAAACTGCACCACTGAAACTCACTGCTATTCTACTTAAGAAGTTCACACCACAAACCCACGAAGCCAGAACAGATCAATTTAAGAAGCTGAGGCTAACAAGAAGAGTCTCACAAACAATGGGAAGACAAAGAAACAATTCCCAAATGAAAGGAAAGGAGGAAGCCTCAGAAAGAATGCTAAATGAAATAGAAGAAATTCAACTATCAGATATTGAGTTCAAAGCAATGATCGTCAGAAAGCTCAATGGGCTCACAATGAGCTACCAGAAACTACAGGGAAGCTACAATGAACTCACTGAAAACTACATCAACATGAAAAAGCAAATAGAAACTCTCAACAAGGGCCAAGAGGAAATGAAGAATACAATTTCTGAACTGAAGAACACAGTAGAAGGAATGAAAAGCAGGATTGATGAAGCAGAACACTGGATTAGCGAGCTAGAGGACAAAGTAGAAGAAAACACTCAGAAAGAGCAAGAAAAGGAAAAGAGGCTCAGAAAGACTGAAGAGGGATTAAGAGAAATGCAAGACAATATGAAACATAATAATATCCGTATAATAGGGGTACCAGAAGGAGAAGAAGAGCAAGGGATATAAAACCTATTTGAAAAGTTAATGATGGAAAACTTCCCTAATTTGATGAGAGAAAAAGTCACACAAATCCAGGAAACACAGAGAGTCCCAATCAAGAGGAACCCAAAGAGGCCCACCGCAAGACACATCATAATTAAAATGGCAAAATTTCAAGACAAAGAGAGAATATTAAAGATAGTAAGGAAAAAAAAACAGGAAGTAACATACAAGGGAGCCCCAATAAGGCTAACAGCTGACTTCTCAATGGAAACACTCCAAGCTAGAAGGGAATGGCAAGAAATATTCCAAATAATGAGAACCAGAGGTCTGCAATCAAGGCTACTTTACCCAGCAAGGCTCTCAATCAAGATGGAAGGCCAAATAAGAAGCTTCTCAGACAAAAGAAGTCTAAAAGAATACACCTCCACCAAACCAGCTCTGCAAGAGGTGCAAAAGGGACTGCTTTAAGGAAAGAAAGGAAAAGAGAGAGAGGAATACATGTATATAAAAGACAATGAATAAGTACCTATCAATAATAACCTTAAAGGTAAATAGATTACATGCTCCAATCAAAAGACATAGAACAGCTGATTGGATAAGAAAACATGACCCACGCATATGCTGCCTACAAGAGACCCACCTCAGGATAAAAGACCTGCACAGGCTGAAAGTGAAGGGCTGGAAACAAATTTTCCAAGCAAATGGACAGGAAAAAAAAGCCGGGGTAGCAATACTCATATCTGACAAAATAGACTTTCAAAAAAGGACCATAAAGAGAGACCCAGAAGGTCATTTCATAATACTCTAGGGAAGAATTCACCAAGAAAACATAAATATTGTAAATATATAGGCACCCAACATAGGAGCACCCAAATACATAAAGAAAATCTTAGAGGACTTCAAGAAAGATATAGACAGAAACACAAATATTGTGGGGGATTTTAACACCCCACTATAAAAAATGGACAGATCTTCCAAACAAAGTATCAACAAAGATATTGTGGCATTGAACAATACCTTAGATGAAATGGGATTTACTGATATATACAGAGCCCTCCATCCCAAAGAAGCTAAATACACATTGTTTTCAAATGTACATGGAACATTTTCAAAGATAGACCCCATGATAGGACACAAAACAAGCCTCAACAATTTCAAAAAAATTGAAATCATACCAAGCGTTTTCTCAGATCACAAGGGACTGAAGCTAGAAACCAACCCCAAGGAAAAAAACCCCAAAACACTCAAAATCATGGAGATCAAATAGCATGCTATTAAACAATGAATGGGTGAAGAATGATATTAGGGAAGAAAACAAAAGGCTTCTGGAAACAAATGAAAACGAACTCACAACAACCCAAAACTTATGGGACACAGCCAAGGCAGTCCTGAGAGGGAAGTTCATAGTGATACAGGCCCACCTAAAAAAGTTAGAAACATTTCAAATAAACAACCTAACCCTACGTCTACAAAAACTCAAGGAACAACAACAAAGACAGCCCAGAGCAAGCAGAAGGAAGGAAATAACCAAGATCAGAGCAGAATTAAATGACACAGAGACTAAAAGCACAATTCTAAGGATCAATGAATCCAAGAGCTGGTTCTTTGAAAAGATAAACAAAATCGACAAGCCTTTAAGCAGACTCATCAAGAAAAAAAGAGAGAAAACCCAAATAAACACAATCAGAAGTGAAAGAGGAGAGATTTCAACAGATACCACAGAAATACAAAGGACTGTAAGAAATTACTATGAAGAACTGTATGCCAAGAAATTTGAAAACCTACATGAAATGGACAAATTTCTAGAAAACTATGATCCTCCAAAACTCAATGGAAAAGAAGCAGAAAGCCTGAACAAACCAATAACAGCAAAAGAAATTGAAGCAGTAATAAAAAAACTCCGAACACACAAAAGCCCTGGACCAGATGGTTTCACAGGAGAATTCTACAAATCATTTAAGGAAGAACTAACCCCTATCCTTCACAGACTATTTCAAAAAATCCAAAAAGATCGAAGACTCCCAAACTCTTTTTATGAGGCCAACATCATCCTAATTCCAAAACCAGATAAAGACACAACAAAGAAAGAAAACTTCAGGCCAATATCTCTGATGAACATTGACACTAAAATCCTCAACAAAATACTGGCAAATGGCATCCAACAGTACATTAAAAAGATCATACACCAGGACCAAGTGGGATTCATTCCAGGGATCCAAGGATGGTACAATCTTCACAAATCAGTAAATGTAATACATGACATAAACAAAAGCAAAGACAAAAACCACATGATCATATCAATAGATGCAGAAAAAGCATTTGATAAGGTACAGCACCCATTTATGATAAAAAAACTCAGCACAGTGGGAATAGAGGGAGCATTCCTCAACATAATAAAGGCCATATATGAGAGACCTACAGCCAACATCATACTCAATGGGCAAAAATTAAAATCTTTTCCACTAAGATCAGGAACAAGACAAGGCTGTCCACTTTCCCCACTTCTATTCAATATAGTACTGGAAGTTTTAGCTACAGTGATCAGACAAGGAAAAGAAATAAAAGGCATCCATCGCAAAGGAGGAAACAAAATTGTCAGTGTTTGCAGATGACATGATAGTGTACATAGAAAATCCTATAGATTCTACCAAAAAACTGCTTGACCTACTAAATGAATTTGGCAAAACAGTGGAATACAAAGTCAATATCCAGAAATCAAAGGCATTTCTGTACACCAACAATGAAACAGCAGAAGCAGAAATCAAGAAAAAAAAATCTCATTTGAAATAGCAAAATGAAAAATAAAATACCTAGGAATAAACCTAACCAAAGAGGTAAAAGACCTGTATTCATAAAGCTACATAACACTGGGGAAAGAAATCAAGGAAGACAGAAACAAATGGAAACATATACCATGTTCATGGATTGGAAGAATTAATATCATTGAAATATCCATACTACCAGAAGCAATTTACCCATTCAATGCAATACCTATTAAAGTACCAACGGCATATTTCACAGACATAGAACAAACAGTTCAACAATTTATATGGAACTATAAACAACCCCGAATAGCTGCTGCAATTTTGAGAAAGAAGAGTAAAGTAGGAGGGATCACAATACCTGACACTAAACTATACTACAAGGCCACTGTAATCAAAACAGCCTGGTACTGGCATAAAAACAGGCACATGGACCAATGGAACAGAACAGAGAGCCCAGAAATAAACCCAAGCCTCTATGGTCAATTAATATTTGACAAAGTAAGCAGAAACATAAAATGGAATAAAAATAGCCTCTTCAACAAATGGTGTTGGGAGAACTGGACAGCCACGTGCAAAAAAATGACACTTGAGGACCAACTTACACTTTATACAAAAACAAATTCAAGGTGGATAAAAGACTTAAATATAAACCGTGACACCATTAAAGTCCTAGAGGAGAACGTAGGCAGGAAAATCTCAGATATTTCACGCAGAAACTTTTTTACTGACATGTCTCCTAGAGCAAGGGACATAAAGGAAAGAATAAACAAATGGGAGCTCATCAAAATAAAAAGCTTCTGCACAGCTAAAGAAAACAGTATCAAAATAAAAAGAGAACCAACTGTATGGGAAAACATATTTGCCAATGATACCTCAGACAACGGTTTAATCTCTAAAATATATAAAGAACTTACAAGACTGCACTCTAAGAAGACAAGGAATCCAATTAAAAAGTGGGCAAAGGACTTGAACAGACACTTCTCCAAGGAGGGCATACAGAAAATCCAAAGACACATGAAACCATGTTCAATATCGCTAGCTATCAGAGAGATGCAAATTAAAACCACAATGAGATACCACTTCACACCAGACAGAATGGCCATCATAAACAAAACAACAAACAACAAGTGTTGGAGAGGTTGTGGAGAAAAGGGGACCCTAGTGCACTGCTGGTGGGACTGCAGACTGGTACAACCACTATGGAAAGCACTATGGAACTTCCTCAGAAAACTAAAAATGGATCTGCCTCTTGACCCTGCAATTCCACTGCTGGGACTCTATTGTAAGAATACTAAAACACCAATTCAAAAGAACCTATGCATACCAATGTTCATAGCAGCACAATTTACAATAGCTAGATGCTGGAAGCAACCAAGATGCCCATCAGTAAATGAATGGATCAAAAAACTATGGTACATTTACACAATGGAATTCTATGCAGCAGAAAGAAAGAAGGAGCTCCTACCCTATGCAACAGTGTGGATGGAGCTGGAAAACATTATGCTTAGCGAAACAAGCCAGGCAGTGAAAGACAAATACCATATGATCTCACCTTTAACAGGAACCTAAATAACAAAACAAAGAAACAAGCAAAGTATAACCAAAGACACTGAAATAGAGGCC